>NC_092709.1:111015097-111615097 GCF_047496885.1 Scyliorhinus torazame | reverse complement strand
AGTCTAAATGGTTAGAGATGGTAGGCACAATGGTTAGAGATGGTAGGCACAACGGCATGCGCAACAATCGAGAAGTTGCATTTGTCTTTCAGTATGCATGACCTCCCCGAGGTGCTGGTCACGGACAATGGCACTCCGTTCATAAGTGAGGGGTTTGCGAGGTTCATGAAGATGAACGGCATACGCCATATCCGCACCGCTCCATACCACCCGGCTTCCAATGGGTTGGCGGAGCGCGCAGTGTAGACATTCAAACGGGGCCTAAAGAAGCAGTCTTCCGGGTCTATGGACACGAGACTGGGTCGTTTTTTGTTTTCATACAGGACCACTCCACATGCGGTGACTGGGGTAGCTCCCACGGAACTCCTAATGGGCCCCGTTCGCACCCGCCTTAGCATGGTTTTCCCGGACATTGGCGCAAAAGTACGCTGCACTCAAGAACGGCAGGGACATGGCCTTTCTCGGAATCGGCCGATTCGGCAGTTTACGCCCGGTGCCCAGTGTTCGTTCGAAATTTTGTTGCTGGTGCCCAGTGGGTCCCTGGCATTATTTTTCGCCGAACGGGCCCTATCTCTTACCAGGTGCAAGCCCAGGGTCGTCTCCAGCACAAGCATGTAGACCACGTTCGGTCCAGGAGACCGTTTCTTCCAAAGATTCCCTGCCCCCAGAGCTCACGTCCACAGCCGCAGAGACCATACACTGGAGAATATTCCTCACGATCTTCCTCTGGCGCCACACTCAAAGCCTGCGCAGGTCGTTGCAGAACCACATGGAGATAGAGACGCCGAGATGACGGAGACAGTGAACTCCGACTCCACGATGAAGACACAGGACGCCTCAGATGGGGAATCCACGGTCCCACGGGCCGTGGATGTACAACTTTTATGCCGTTCATCACGGAAACGCCGTTCTCCGTCTCGTTACACGCCGCCCGATTCTTTGCGACCCTCACAAAACAAACTATCTTTTGTCTTCAGCAAAGCTAGCAACCAAACATTCAGTCCCTTCATCCAACTAATTTATATAGATTGTAAATAGGTGAGGCCCCAGCACTTATCCCTCTGGCGCTCCACTAGTTTCATAGAATTTACAGAGCAGAAGGAGGCCATTCGGCCACCGAGTCTGCACCGGCTCTTAGAAAGAGCACCCTACCCAAGGTCCACACCTCCACCCTATCCCCATAACCCAGTAACCCCACCCAACACTAAGGGCAATTTTGGACACTATGGGCAATTTAGCATTGCCAATCCACCTAACCAGCACATCTTTGGACTGCTAGTTACAGTTAGTTACAGCTTGCCAACCTGAAAAACCTGAAAAAGATCCATTTATCCCAAATCTCTGCTTCTTATTAGCAAACTAATCTTCTATCCACAAGTTCTTGTTTTGTGTACTGACCTTTGATGTGAAACACTATTAAATACCTTTCACTGTACCTTGGTACACATGACAATAAACAAATCCAAATCCACTTTTTGGAAGTCCAAGTAGGCCACATCGACAGGTTCCCCTTTATCCATGTTACTTACGACTTTCTCAAAGAACTTTAATAAATTAGTCAAACATGATTTCCCTTTCACAAAACTTTGTGATTGTGCCTAATTGTATTAAGATTGTTTAAGTGCCCTGCTTTAACATTTTTAATAGATTTTCCCGATGACAAATGTTAGGCTACTTGGCCTACAGTTTCCTGCTGTCCGTCTCCCTCCTTTCTTAAATAGAGGAGTTACATTCACTATTTTCCCATCTGATGGGACCTTTCCATTATCTGGAGAATTTTAGAAAATTACAACCAATACATTGACTATCTCAGCAGCTACTTCTTTTAAGACCCCAGCATGAAGTCCTTCAGGGCCTGGTAACTTGCCAGCCTTTCGTTCTGATAATTTTCTCAGTGCACCATCCATGACTAACTGGTGATTGAAATTGTTTTAGGTGTCTCTCTCTCTCTCTTTCACCTCTTGATTTACAAGTATTTCTGGAATGTTGTGTCTTCGTCTGCTCAATGCTTCTGCCTTTTCTTTATTTCCCGTTATTAATTCCCCAGACTCGCTCTCGAGAGGATCCATGCTCACTTTAGTTGCTTTTTTAAATACTCTTCGCAACTGCTACAATATTTTTATATTTCTAGCTAGCTTTCTCTTACTCTAACTGCTCCTTTCTTATTACATTTTTTAGTAATTCTTCGCTGGTTTTCAAATTCTGTCCCATCTTTTAACATAACACTAATCTTTGAAGAATTGTACGCTTTTCCTTGCATTTGATATTATCTTTCTTAGTTAGTCATGGATGGTGCACATCTGTGTATTTGCCTTTATTTAAGTTTAAAACACTAGCCTTAGATCCACTCTTCCTCAAACAGTATGTGAAATTCAATCATGTTACAATTATTGCTACCTAGAGGCCTCTTTATTCTGAGGTCATTAATTAATCCTGCTACATTGCACACTACCAAGTTTAGAATAGTGTCCGCCCTGGTTGGCTCCAGAATGTACAGCTCTAATGAATTCCACCAAACACTCGATTAACTCATCTTCCAGGCTACCTTTGCTGATCTGATTTGTCTAATCTATATATAGATTAAAAACACCCATGGTTATTGCTGTATCTTTCCCTCAGGCCCCCATTATTTATGTCTGTATATCCATCTTACAATGTAGTTACTGTTAGAAGACCTATAAACTGCTTATATAAATGGCTTCTTACCTTTACTGTTTCTTATCTACCCAAACAGATTCTACAACTTGATTGTTTAAACTAAGGTAATCTCTCACTGTTATATTAATTAACAAAGCAATCCCATCACCTTTTTATCCTTTTGAGATGTCAAGTATATTTGAATATCAAAGTCCCTATTCTTGGTCACCTTGCACCTCTGTAATGCCTATCAGATCATACACATATTTTTCTATTTGAGCTGACAATTAATCTATTTTGTTACAACTGTTATGGGCATTCAGATTCAGAGCCTTTAGTTCTGTCTTTTCCTTTTGCTATTTTTACAAATTCTGTTTTACAAATGCATTCTTAACTTTGTGCATCCTGCAACTCTCATTATTATTACCCTTATTTTACTACCTTACTTCTTGTCTTGTTCATTCCCTTTTAATTTACCACATCTAACCTCACGTAATCCCCTATTCCCATTATTTTGTTTAAAACGCTTTCTATCGCCACTCTGCAACTATCCACAGTGGTTTTATGACCAAGCTTGGTTCATTGATTTTTAATGCTCTCTATGTAGATAATTTCTATGTAGCTCAGCACTTCTAACCCAGTGTGATGTGGAGAAAAACCTGCATGTATCCCAATGCTGGTAATAAGATATTCCACCAAAGTACTTAAGCTGTGTTTTGAGGACATAATGTGTCTGGATGTAATGCCTTATCCAATTAGAAAATACGAATAGCTTCCATATAAAAATGTGGTCATCTGCAATTTTTCAGTAAAATAAATTCCATTGTTTTCCAGATCGGTCAGTTCATTCATCCAGTGAGTGATCTTGCTACTAAAGATACAGGTTCAATCCAGTTTGTGTTGAGTTAATCAATCTCAGTTAGGGTGTCAGTAAGGGAGTCACAATTGCCTCAGTGTCCCTGGTTAGGTAGTGTAAAATGCCCAAAGTGGCATCTCTTAATCATTATGCTTGAGAACTGTGCAAGTTTGGATGGCAAGTGCAGACATGATCAGGCTGCAGCCGTGAGTGTGATATTATTGGAGCAAAATAACAATGTGAATGATTTAATACTTATCTCCATTTTAGTTTAATTTAAGTAATTGGGGGCTCTGATATTAGAAATGACTCTCCTGGTATTATAAATGGGTGAGCCCTTTGCTGCGTCTCTCATTTTGTCCTTGCTTTTCCACTGAGCTATTGGGAGGTGCGGCTCAATCTTGGCCATGCTGACGGCTGCTGGGTTCCGGTGATTTCAGGTGGTGTTGACTTTTCCCCTGATAGGTCCTGGTTGGTTGGTTGGGTTGCCTGGTGCTGGCGGGGAGGGGGGAGGGGGAATAGGATTGGCCCTTCCAGGGCATCCTTTTGAGGGGCATCTTGATGGCCCCCTTCTTCCCAGGCTGCGGCCCCTTTTTGGCAGGGACCGGAATGATCATCCCTTCTTAAGTTATGGGCTCTGTGAGTATCCTGCCGCTCCCCTTGGAGGAAGGTCAGTTTGGAGCCATCTGGGATGGCCACATACACAAGAAACATGGACATTCGCAAAGCCTAAAGGGAAATATGGACAATGTAAGATTCAGGCAGACACAGAGCCTGCATGTATATTCGTGAGCAGAGAATCCAGACAGCATCGAAACCCCCAACCGATTAGCATTTAATGGCCCATCTCCATAAGACAAAGGATTGATACTCAGGCAACCAATACAATTCCAGACACATTGGTGCCATTCCCTTTACTCAGGAAGCATAAACAACAAGGTCAATGACCGCTTAGGACACCCAGCCATCAAGGCACCCGTCCCTTTATTGGCTCAGATCGAAGGCAGTGATCAAGGACTGCCCAATTAATTGGGTACAAACCTAAGGACCACCCAAAAGAGCGCGAAACCCCCAAGGATAAAGAGAGACACTGCCATGTGTTCGACATCTTTTGGACCTGGCGCTCCGGCAATGTCCATCTCCAATTGCAGCAGCACGACCAGAAGCAAGTTCAAGTTCAACGCTCACTACCAGACGGATGATCCTAGCTGAACCGCAGTTACTTCTCCAGATCCAGCCGATCCAGATTCGAACAAAGGCCACTGTTCCTCTGACCTAAGCCGTGGGCCTGAAGTTAAGTACAGGTTGTCATAGTTGTTAGGTGTAGCTTAGCTCGTAGTGTTTATGTTGCATGTGTAAGTTAATCTTGTGTGTAAATAAAGTACCATTGATCTTGAACTAACCAACTGATTGTTTGGCTCTTTGATCGATACCCGCTTGAACCTTGTGGCGGTATCATTTGATACCTGGTGACACTGAGAGCAAGTCATATCACTATCTGGATAATAGAAGGGCAACCTTATTGACTGCCATATTTAGAGCAAGTAAAGATAGCAACATTTATTGGCGACCTGTGACGGGACTCGACCCAGAAGTGATTTTGGCACTCCGAGAGAACCCACAAAATGTTTGAATTCGAAACCCAATTGGAAAAGTGAAAGACACCACAAGTGTAAGTCCCAGTATCGATCAAACCTCCAAGATTCGGAAGTGTGTAGTAATTTGCATGCGCACTAACAGGGAGAAAAGGTAAACTCGTTAGATTTTGTTGCGTGAAACTTTCGGGAGTTGTGTGAAGTGGAAAATAGCTTAAGCCCTACCCGCTGTTTGCATCACCACTTTATTTCCCCCTGTCCCAAACTCACGGTAGAGATACAGAGACATAATCATAGAAATGGCAATGAAGGCAATGGAACGCCTTATGTACCCACAGGAACCCGAGGTCGCAGCCACCAATAAGGCAGAACAGTGTCCCATATGGGAAGAGGAAATTAGGAAGTACCTAAAGGGCAAAGGATGGCCCCTATGGTCTGAGTTTTGTAGCCATCTGGGATGGCCACTTACAACCAGGAACAGAGAAACCCGCAAAGCCTAGCGGGTAAAATGGATAAAGCAAGATTCAGGCAGGCTCAGAGCCTGAAATGTATATTTGCAAGCAAGGAGTCCAGACGGTATCGAAACTCCGACCAATTAGCAATTTGATGGGCCGATTAGCATTTGATGGCCCATCTTCACCAAGACAAAGGACTGGTACTCGAGCGACCGGTACAGTCTCAGACATTTCGGCGCCACTCCCTGATCAAGGGAAGTGTAAACAACGGGGTCAGTGACCGCTTGGGACACGCCCAGCCATCCCGACACCCGCCCATTTATTGGTTGGGAATTGAACAGAGTGATCAGGGATCACCCAATTAGTGGGGTCCAAACTGAAGGACCGCCCGAAAGAGCGCGAAAACCCCCAAGTATAAGAAGAGAGTCCGCCATATGTTCGTCCTCTCTTGGACCTGGTGCCCCGGTCACGACCATTTCCAAGTGCAGCAACACCAGAAGCAAGTCCAAGTTTAACGCTCGCTACCAGACGGATGAGCCTAGCTGAGCAGCAGTTACTTCTCCAGACTTGATAGATCCAGAATCGAACAGCGGCCACTGTTTCTCTGACCTAAGCCGGGTGCCTGAAGTTAAGTACAGGTTGTCTTAGTCGATAGGTGTAGTTAAATAGTAGTGTTTATGTTGCATGACTAATTGTGTGTAAATAAAGTACCCTTGACCTTGAACTAACTAACTGGTGTTTGGCTCTTTGATTGATAGCCAGTTGCCCCTTGTGGTGGTATCATTTGATACCTGGCGACTCTGAGCATTAGAATATAGATATCAAAGAAAGAAGGGCAAACCCACTGATTGCCGTAGTTACAGCAGAGCCACACAGGAACAGAAAGGCAACCGTTTTGTGCAAATGGAGAGATAGTATAGGTAGTATAGGACAAACTTGGTGGGATAACCTGACCGAGATCCATAAAAAGAGCTTAGGTAGAGTTCGTAAGCCGATGGAAATCGTGTCCTGTTTGGCACAATTGCGAGGCACAGAGGAGGTCGTGAGGACGCTCTGCTCTGCAGCCAGCTTGAAGAGAAAGGGAACAGGAATGAGGGAAACGTTAGTGAATGCGAAAAAGTAAATGAGCAACTCCAAGAGCAGCTAGCGGTGAAGGACAAGGAGATGGCTGATGTCAAATGGGCACACCAATCTTGTCTCGCTCCCCTAAGTAGCTTTCAGTCGCAGCATGATAAGGCCTACCAACACATGCAACGCGCGGTCTCGGTAAGAGAAGAAACAGAACACCAAGTAGAACAATTGAAAAAGCAATGCGAGGACTTAAAGGCAGCCCTCCGAGCACTCCACAATTCCACCACGGAACAAAGGCAGAGTTCGGTAGACCATGCCAAATACAGGCAGCAAATTGCAAAATTGCAATCACTGCTCTCAGTTCAGAATGGTTTCAGAGATACCTTTGGACCAAATTTAGACCAGGAAGATGGCCCCGATTGGCAGGAACTTAATGAAACGGCCCATTGGTACATAAACAGAACAGAGATCCAGAATAGAGCCCCCCAGGCCCTGAAAAGGAAAGCACCCGCACCACCGACTGCACAGGCAGCACCCAACCCTATGAATCCAGTCACCACGCAGCGCAGTGTATTGACAGAAGACCAACCCGATTTTGTGTACACCACCCCACTAACCATCACCCAGTTAAGGGATGCCTGTGATAAAATAGAACCCTTTCACCCCACATCAGACCCACACCATTTCTTTGAGCGAGTTAGACAACATAAGAACAAGGAGCAGGAGTAGGCCACCTGGCCCCTCGAGCCTGCTCCACCATTCAATGAGATCATGGCTGAGCTTTTGTGGACTCAGCTCCACTTTCCGGCCCGAACACCATAACCCTTAATCCCTTTATTCTTCAAAGGACTATCTATCTTTATCTTAAAAACATTTAATGAAGGAGCCTCTACTGCTTCACTGGGCAAGGAATTCCATAGATTCACAACCCTTTGGGTGAAGAAGTTCCTCCTAAACTCAGTCCTAAATCTACTTCCCCTTATTTTGAGGCTATGCCCCCTAGTTCTGCTTTCACCCGCCAGTGGAAACAACCTGCCCGCATCTATCCTATCTATTCCTTTCATAATTTTATATGTTTCTATAAGATCCCCCCTCATCCTTCTAAATTCCAACGAGTACAGTCCCAGTCTACTGAACCTCTCCTCGTAATCCAATCCCTTCAGCTCTGGGATTAACCTAGTGAATCTCCTCTGCACACCCTCCAGTGCCAGTACGTCCTTTCTCAAGTAAGGAGACCAAAACTGAACACAATACTCCAGGTGTGGCCTCACTAACACCTTATACAATTGCAGCATAACCTCCCTAGTGTTAAACTACATCCCTCTAGCAATGAAGGACAAAATTCCATTTGCCTTCTTAATCACCTGTTGCACCTGTAAACCAACTTTTTGCGACTCGTGCACTAGCACACCCAGGTCTCTCTGCATAGCAGCATGTTTTAATATTTTATCATTTAAATAATAATCCCTTTTGCTGTTATTCCTACCAAAATGGATAACCTCACATTTGTCAACATTGTTCCCTCGCAGAGAATCCAGACAGCATCGAAACCCCCAATCGATTAGCATTTAATGGCTCATCTCCGTAAGACAAAGGATTGATACTCAGGTAACCGATCAAGCCCAGACATTTTGGCGCCACTCCCTTTACTCAGGAAGCATAAACAACAAGGTCAATGACCGCTTAGGACGACAGCGATCAAGGCACCCGCCCTTTATTGGCTCAGATCGAAGGCAGTGATTGAGAACTGCCCAATTAATTGGGTCCAAACCTAAAGACCGCCCAAAAGAGTGCGAAACCCCCAAGGATAAAGAGAGACACTGCCATGTTTTCGACCTCTTTTGGAACTGGCGCTCCGGCAACGTCCATCTCCAACTGCAGCACCACGACCAGGAGCAAGTCCAAGTTCAACGCTCGCTACCAGACGGATGATCCTAGCTGGACCGCAGTTACTTCTCCAGATCCAGCCGATCCAGATTCGAACAAAGGCCACTGTTTCTCTGACCTAAGCCAGGTGCCTGAAGTTAATTACAGGTTGTCATAGTTGTTAGGTGTAGTTTAACTAGTAGTGTTTATGTTGCTTGTGTAAGTTAATCTTGTGTGTAAATAAAGTACCATTGATCTTGAACTAACTAACTGGTTGTTTGGCTCTTTGATCGATACCCAGTTTAACCTTGTTGTGGTTTGATACCTGGCGACTCTGAGAGCATATCATATCACTATCTAGATAAAAGAAGGGCAACCTTATTGACTGGCATATTTAGAGCAAGTAAAGATAGCAACAAGTTCTAGTAGCTCTGCTCTTTTCTTCTTTTTTTTTAAGATATATTTTATTCAAGATTTTTTGGCCAAACATAACAGTACATAGTGTTTCCTTTATACATCAATAAAACAATATAAATAACAATGGCCAGTTTTAAACAAATAAATAAATAATAGATGAACAAAATCAAAAACAAAACTAAATGGCAACTGCCTTGTCCACGATAAATCCTCTCCAAAAATACAACCCAACAATCCAATATACAATTACATATACCAAATACCTATGCATATACAATAACATCCCTGAGAGTCCTTCTGACCCCCACCCAAAACCCCTGTAGTGCCGGGCATGACCAGAACATGTGGGTATGATTCGCTGGGCTTCTCGAGCATCTCGCACATCTATCCTCTACTCCAAAAAATTTACTGAGCCGTGCTCCAGTCATATGCGCCCTGTGTAACACCTAAAATTGTATCAGGCTTAGCCTGGCACACGAGGACGATGAGTTTACCCTACTTAGGGCATCAGCCCACAGCCCCTCCTCAATCTCCTCCCCCAGCTCTTCTTCCCATTTCCCTTTCAGCTCATCTACCATGATCTCCCCCTCGTCCCTCATTTCCCTATATATGTCTGACACCTTACCGTCCCCCACCCGTGTCTCTGAGATCACTCTATCCTGCACCTCCTGCATCAGGAGCTGCGGGAATTCCCTCACCTGTTGCCTCTCAAAAGCCCTCAGTTGCATATACCGAAATGCATTCCCTTGCGGCAACCCATATTTTTCCGTCAGCGATCCCAGACTCGCAAACGTCCCATCTACGAACAGATCTCTCAATTGTGTTACCCCTACTCTTTGCCATGCTCCAAATCCCCCATCTATTCTCCCCGGAACAAACCTATGGTTATTTCTTATCAGGGACCGCACCGAGGCTCCGGTCTTTCCCCTATGCCGTCTCCACTGCCCCCAAATTTTCAGTGCAGCCACCACCACCGGGCTTGTGGTGTATTTCTTCGGTGAGAACGGCAACGGCGCCGTCACCATAGCTTGTAGGCTAGTCCCCCTGCAGGACGCCCTCTCCAATCTCTTCCACGCTGCTCCCTCCTCTTCTCCCATCCACTTACACACCATTGACATATTGGCGGCCCAGTAGTACTCACTTAGGCTCGGTAGTGCCAGGCCCCCTATCCCTACTACGTTGCAAAAATCCCCTCCTCACTCTCGGGGTCTTCCCGGCCCACACAAAACTCAATACTCTTCTCAATTCTTTTTTAAAAAGCCTTCGTGACCACCACTGGGAGGCACTGAAACACAAAAAGGAATCTCGGGAGGACCACCATTTTAACCGCCTGCACCCTCCCTGCCAATGACAGGGACACCATGTCCCATCTCTTAAAGTCCTCCTCCATCTGCTCCACCAACCGCGTTAAATTTAGCCTATGCAGTGTACCCCAATTCTTGGCTATCTGGATCCCCAAGTACCGAAAGTCCCTTGTTACCTTCCTCAACGGTAAGTCCTCTATTTCTCTGCTCTGCTCCCCTGGATGCAGCACAAACAACTCACTTTTCCCCATGTTCAATTTATACCCTGAAAAAACTCCAAACTCCCCAAGTATCCGCATTATCTCTGGCATCCCCTCCGCCGGGTCCGCCACATATAACAACAAATCGTCCGCATACAGAGATACCCGGTGTTCTTCTCCTCCCCTGAGTACTCCCCTCCACTTCCTGGAACCCCTCAATGCTATTGCCAGGGGCTCAATCGCCAGTGCAAACAATAATGGGGACAGAGGACATCCCTGCCTCGTCCCTCTATGGAGCCGAAAATATTCAGACCCCCGTCCATTCGTGACTACGCTCGCCATCGGGGCCCTATACAGCAGCTGTACCCACCTAATATACCCATCTACAAAGCCGAATCTCCTCAGCACCTCCCACAAATAATCCCACTCCACTCTATCAAATGCTTTCTCGGCATCCATCGCCACCACTATCTCCGCTTCCCCCTCTGGTGGGGGCATCATCATTACCCCTAGCAGCCTCCGTATATTCGTATTCAGCTGTCTCCCCTTCACAAACCCAGTTTGGTCCTCATGGACCACCCCCGGGTCACAATCCTCTATCTTCATTGCCATTACTTTGGCCAGAATCTTAGCGTCCACGTTCAGGAGGGAAATAGGCCTATAGGACCCGCATTGCAGCGGGTCTTTTTCCTTCTTTAGGAGGAGCGATATCGTTGCCTCTGACATAGTCGGGGGCAGTTGCCCCCTTTCCCTCGCCTCATTAAAGGTTCTCATCAGTAGCGGGACCAGCAAGTCCACATATTTCCTGTAAAATTCAACTGGGAATCCGTCTGGTCCCGGGGCCTTCCCCGCCTGCATGCTCCTAATTCCTTTCACTACTTCCTCCGTTTCAATCTGTGCTCCCAGTCCCACCCTCTCCTGCTCCTCCACCTTAGGAAATTCCAGCTGGTCCAGAAAACACATCATTCTCTCCTTCCCATCCGGGGGCTGAGCTTCATATAATCTTTCATAGAATGCCTTGAACACTCCATTCACTCTCTCCGCTCCCCGCTCCATCTCTCCCTCCTCATCTCTCACTCCCCCTATCTCCCTCGCTGCTCCCCTTTTCCTCAGTTGGTGGGCCAGCAACCTGCTCGACTTCTCCCCATATTCGTACTGTACACCCTGTGCCTTCCTCCACTGTGCCTCTGCATTACCCGTAGTCAGCAAATCAAATTCTACATGTAGCCTTTGCCTTTCCCTGTATAGTCCCTCCTCCGGTGCCTCCGCATATTGTCTGTCCACCCTCAGAGGTTCTTTCAGCAACCGCTCCCGTTCCCTACACTCCTGCTTTCCTTTATGTGCCCTGATTGATATCAGCTCCCCTCTAACCACTGCCTTATGCGCCTCCCAGACCACTCCCATCTGGACCTCCCCATTATCATTGAGTTCCAAGTACCTTTCAATACACCCCCTCACCCTTAAGCACACCCCCTCGTCCGCCAATAGTCCCGTGTCCATTCTCCAGGGTGGACGCTGTTCTTTTTCCTCCCCTATCTCCAAGTCCACCCAATGTGGAGCGTGATCCGAAATAGCTATAGCCGTATACTCCGTCCCCGTCACCTTCGGGATCAGCGCCCTTCCCAAAACAAAAAAGTCTATCCGTGAATAAACTTTGTGGACATAGGAGAAAAACGAAAACTCCTTACTCCTAGGTCTACTAAATCTCCAGGGGTCTACTCCTCCCATCTGCTCCATAAAGTCCTTAAGCACCCTAGCTGCTGCTGGCCTCCTTCCAGTCCTGGACCTCGATCTGCCCAGCCCTGGTTCCAGCACCGTGTTAAAATCTCCACCCATTACCAGCTTCCCCGCCTCTAGGTCCGGGATACGTCCTAGCATGCGCCTCATAAAGATGGCATCATCCCAGTTCGGCGCATATACGTTCACTAAGACCACCGCCTCCCCCTGTAAGTTGCCACTCACCATCACGTATCTGCCCCCACTATCCGCCACTATGGTCTTTGCCTCAAACATTACCCGCTTCCCCACTAGTATAGCCACCCCCCTGTTTTTCGCATCTAGCCCCGAATGAAACACCTGCCCCACCCATCCTTTGCGTAGTCTGACCTGGTCTATCAGTTTCAAACGCGTCTCCTGTAGCATAACCACATCTGCCTTAAGTTTCTTTAGGTGTGCGAGTACCCGTTCAGCCCTCTCACATTCCACGTGATCAGCCGGGTTGGGGGGCTCTTTACCCCCCCTCCCCCCTTGTTGACTAGCCATCCCCTTTTTTTAATCAGCTCCTCACCCGGTTCCCACGTAGCTGTGTCCCCCCCAGGTGGCGCCCCCCCCCCCCCCCCCCGCACCGCCCACCCCACCCCATACCAGCTCCCCCTTCTCCCCAGCAGCAGCAACCCAGTTAACCCCCCCCACCCCACCCCTGCTAGATCCCCCACTAGCGTAATTGCACCCCCCATGTTGCTCCCAGAAGTCAGCAAACTCTGGCCGACCTCGGCTTCCCCCGTGACCTCGGCTCGCACCGTGCGACGCCCCCTCCTTCCTGCTTCCCTGTTCCCGCCATAATTATCATAGCGCGGGAACAAAGCCCGCGCTTCCCTTTTGGCCCTGCCCCCAATGGCCGACGCCCCCAGCTCCTCCACCTCCCTCCCTCCCCCACAACATGGGGAAGAGAGAAAAGTTACTGGGTCGCAGGATTAACAATTTAAAAATCATCTCTCCTCTCCCCCCTTTTTCCCCCCTCTTCGCCCCCCATATTCGCCCCACCACTTTGTCTCAAACGTTCTTTTTTTATATAACCCACTTATTCCAATTTCTCTTCGACAATAAATGTCCATGCCTCATCCGCCGTTTCAAAGTAGTGGTGTTTCCCTTGATGTGTGACCCACAGTCTTGCCGGCTGCAGCATTCCAAATTGGACCTTCCTTTTATGAAGCACCGCCTTGGCCCGATTAAAGCTCTCCCTCCTTCTCGCCACCTCCGCACTCCAATCCTGATATACGCGGATTACCGCGTTCTCCCACCTACTGCTCCGAGTTTTCTTTGCCCATCTGAGGACCATCTCTCTGTCCTTATATCGGAGAAATCTCACCACTATGGCTCGGAGAATTTCTCCAGCCCTCGGTCTTTGCGCCATAACTCGATAGGCTCCCTCCACCTCCAACGGACCCGTCGGGGCCTCCGATCCCATTAACGAGTGCAGCATCGTGCTCACATATGCCCCGACGTCTGCTCCCTCTGCACCCTCGGGAAGACCAAGAATCCTTAAATTCTTCCTCCTCGCATTATTCTCCAGCACCTCCAGCCTTTCCACACACCTTTTATGGTGTGCCTCGTGCATCTCCGTCTTCACCACCAGACCCTGTATTTCGTCTTCATTTTCAGCGGCCTTTGCCTTCACGACCCGAAGCTCCTGCTCCTGGGTCTTTTGCTCATCCTTTAGCCCTTCAATCGCCTGTAATATCGGGGCCAACAGCTTCTTCTTCATCTCCTTTTTAAGTTCTTCCACGCAGCGCTTCAGGAACTCGTGTTGTTCAGGGCCCCATATTAAACTGCCACCTTCCGACTCCACCTTGGTTTTTGCCTGCCTTCCTTGCCGCTGCTCTAAAGGATCCACCGCAATCCGGCCACTTTCCTCTCCTTTTTCCATCCGTGTCCAGGGGGGATCCCCTTCTGGTTTACCGCACAGTGCTTTTAGCCGTTAAAATTGCCGTTGGGGCTCTCATTAAGAGCCCAAAAGTCCGTTCCACCGGGAGCTGCCGAAACGTGCGACTTAGCTGGTCATCGTCGCACCCGGAAGTCCGCTCTTTTCTTCTTCTATAGGAGACCCTGGGTCTGAGTATTACTTGGACTTGTGGCTCTGGTCCTGTCTTCATTATTTTTTGACAACATGTTTGATATTGATTCTGTCCTGAGCCTTTATTATTTAATGGTTCCCGAAGCCTGACTTCCAATCTTTTATTTTAAGTTTAGAGTATCCAATTATTCTTTTTCCAGTTAAGGGGCAATTTAGAGTTGCCAATTCACCTACCTGCACATCTTTGGGCTGTGGGTTGGGGGGGGGGACAACCCACGCAGACACGGGGGGGGGGGGGGGGGGGGCGGGGGGGAACCCACGCAGACACAGGGAGAATGTGCAAACTCCAAACGGCCAGTGAACCGGGTCCGGGATCGAACCTGGGTCCTCAGTGCCGTAGGCAGCAGTGCTAACCACTATGCCACTGTGCCACCCTGACTTCCAATCTTAATTTCTTCTTTTATCTGTAACAAATGTCTCAAACTCATCAGAACCTTGCAGACAGTGACCCAGCAGGGAATCGAACCTGGGATCCTGGCGCTGTGAAGCCACAGTGCTAACCACTATGCTACCATGCTGCCCCGTGATG
Source organism: Scyliorhinus torazame (assembly GCF_047496885.1). NCBI lineage: Eukaryota > Metazoa > Chordata > Chondrichthyes > Carcharhiniformes > Scyliorhinidae > Scyliorhinus > Scyliorhinus torazame. The sequence goes on along the minus strand of NC_092709.1, from coordinate 111,600,314 downwards.
TGCAACCACTGGCCAACATGGCACAATTAAATGAATCTGAGACTAGTACACTCATTACTGATGCTTCTTGTGAACAATACAACTGCCTTAGAAATCATCATCTTCTACTTCCAAACTTTCCATGTCATATATTGCTTTGAAAACCCTGCTGTTATGCTCTGGACAATTTACTGGATAATGATATTTTGAGTCACATCTGAAACACCTATTAACAGTTCTCCAGGCATTCCTGGAGTTCATTCATATATGATTATTACTATTACTCCAATCCTGTCATTTGCAAGATTTGCCAGAAATGTCTCCATCTTAATTTCTTTTGTCTGTGAGGCTTCTGTTGTATTGATGCCTTCACCCCATTTCTGAACAATCTCGAACAGCTATGATCATTGCGTCCTCCATTGTATGTGCCACGAAACTGCTGGAAATGACTGCTTTCCCAGGGCTTATTTTTAAAGCGTCAGACTTTTGATCCTAAAGCGTATCTCTTATTACAAGTGGTAAGACTAGTAGCCTATCTATTTGCAGCATTTAGCATAACCCAACAAAAGTGAAAGTGAGCACACTGAACAAGGAATTTCAACGTTGAATTTCTGCCATCTTTTACATATGCTATTAAAATGCTTGATATATTTCTCTACGGAATAACTATCCCACCTTTCTAAATCTATCACAGTCTGACCATGCTTCGTAGGCATTTAATAGGTCATCCTTCTTATAAATTTTGTCCATGAAACCTTCAAGAATGTTAAAGTAATAATGCCAAGGCCATCCCTTGTTTTCTCTTTGATAAAGCCATGATTCAAGTCTACATATCCACTCTGTTTTTCCACTGGAAAGGTTTGGAATCAGAGAACAGTGATGGGAAATCATCCTGGCACTTTATTCCTGCCTTCTGCCATTTTATTTCACAAAAGTAACTCAGATTGAAATCTTCTGTCTGAAATAAAAACTTAGTTTCCAATCTTCATCTTCAGGCAACCATCCTCTGCTACTATATTAATAATCTGAACCCCCGCCTGCAAACTAGTTGCTAAAGTAGAAAACTAGAAACTACTATTTTTCTTGACTTTGGGCGGAATTTTTCCACACCCCCAGTTGCATATTTTGCGGCGGTGGAGTGGGCCTGTCATTGTGTGACAACAAGATCTTCCGGTCCCACTGCTGTCAATGGGACTTCCCATTGCTCACATCCTCCACCGCTGGGGAACCCATGGTGGAGCGTCACAGTCAGTGAGACAGGAAAATCCCACCACAGGAATGGCCAGAAAATGTTACCCCTATAAGTTTATTCAGGGCGGCACGGTGGCACAGTGGTTAGCACTGCTGCCTCATGGCACGAGGATCCGTGTTCGATCACTGTCCATGTGGAGTTTGCACATTCTCCCCGTGTCTGCATGGGTCTCGCCTCCACAGCCCAAAAATGTAGGTGGATTAGCCACGCTAAATTGCCCCTTAATTGGAAAAAAGATTAAATTCAATAAATATATTCACTGAATGCAGCATTCCATATGGTTGTTTCCTGCTTACAAACCCAATGTTCCAGCAATTTAATTCTCTATCCTTTTGAGAGAGCAGTTAGACAAATTGGAAAACTAAATTAAAGTAATTACCCCTTAATGGAGCACTGTAACAAAGTAGAACATTTTTAAAGGAAACTTAACTTATTACATTAAAATGTTGGTCCCCCTAGGGCAGCACGGTGGCGCAAGTGGTTAGCACGGTTGCCTCATGGCGCCGAGGTCCCAGGTTCGAACCCGGCTCTGGGTCATTGTCCGTGTGGAGTTTGCGCAGGATAGGTCGATTGGCCACCCTAAATTGTCCCTTAATTGGAAAAAATTAATTGGATATTCTAAATTAATTTTTAAAATTTTAAATAAAATAAAAAAATGTTGGTCCCAGTGCTGATGTCGCGCCTGAGGTTCCCACCAGTCACGAAATGAATCTCCTTTTGTAAGTGCTTATTAAACAATGTCTTCACGTGTGCATATTAACAATATGCGGCTGTAACGTCCGAGCTCCCCGGTGGCGGATTTGGAGGATAACCCAAAGATGCATTGGGGAAGCCCTCTCAGAAATTCCCAGGTAAGGGTTGCACGGCAATTACCTAAAAGTGCCAACTTTCTCTTGACAATTGTCCTGTGCTGGGAACCATCTGAAAATGTAACTTAAATCATAAACGTCAGATGGTCCCGCCAGGGTTACTCCAATAGTTACCCAGAAAAAGTTAGAAGAATTATAACTTCTAACCTCTGGGTAACATTTGTAAACACCCAGACCAACACCCATGGGGATCTTACCGCCCACCCCCAACCCTCCAACAGGACCCGCCCACACACACACACACCACCGACGACTTTCCCCACCCCACGGGCCCGCATCCCCCCCCAACCCGACCACCGATCACTGTATGGACTCAACCCAATCTGCAGGCCCGAATCCACCTGAGTCCGGCCTCTGGCCCTCATGCCTAACCCCCAACCCCCACTGCGACTATAAAGTTATTTGTATCCGGAGGGTGAATCTGCACATTGGTCCTTCAGTGGGGATTGCACTTACCCTCAGAACAAGTCTGACAGGAAAGCAGGAATTCGGAGCACATTTTCAATTCTCCTGCCTGCATCGTCCCTCCCGTACATTTGTATATATAGTAGGGGTTACTCTATGAGCCATTTTCATCCCAGCATGGGATGGGATGTTACCATAGCCACACCCCCTCCTGCCTCCTTACCGTTATCCCTAACTATGAGAAGAACGTTGGTGTTTTTTCCATCTTTGATTTCAGACCCAAATGTTCAAACAATACCATTGAAAGGTCTGTGAGGATCCTGATGATTGTGAATGGTGAAAGATATGCAATTTGTATTTCATATCATTATCCATTTGATAAAAGAATGAGACAGTAACATGGTCCGTGATTACTATCAACTTGGCTTGGCACTACCACCTGCAGATCACCTTACCATAAGCCCATAAGACATTGGAGCTGAATAGGGCACTCAGCCCATCGAGTCTGCTCCGTCATTCAATCATGTCGGATATTTTTCTCATCCCCATTCTCCTGCCTTCTCCCCATAACCCTTGATCCCCTTATTAATCAAGAACCTATCTATCTCTGTAAAGACACTCAGTGATTTGGCCTCCACAGCTTTCTGCGGCAAAGAGTTCCAAAGATTCACCACCCTCTGGCTGAAGAAATTCCTCCTTATCTCTGTTTTAAAGGATCATCCAATTAGTCCGAGATTATGTCATCTGGTTCTAGTTTTCTTACAAGTATAAACATCATCTCCATGTTCACTCTATGCAGGCCTTGCAGTATCCTGTAAGTTTCAATAAGATCCTCCCTCAACCTTCTAAACTCCAACGAGTACAGACCCAGAGTCTTCAACCGTTGCTCATACGACAAGCTCTTCATTCCAGGGATCATTCTTGTGAACCTCCTCTGAACCCTTTCCAAGGCCAGCACATCTTTCCTTCGATACGAGGCCCAAAACTGCTCACAATACTCCTAATGGGGTCTGACCAGAGCCTTATACAGCCTCAGAAGTACATCCCTGCTCTTCTATTCTTGCCCTCTTGACATGAATGTTAACATTGCATTTGCCTTCCTAACTGCCGACTGAACCTGCACATTAACCTCAAGAGAATCTTGAACACGAACTCCCAAGTCCCTTTATGCTTTTGATTTCCTAACCATTTCCCCATTTCGAAAATAGTCTATGCCTCCATTCCTCTTTCCAAAGTGCATAATCTCGCACTTTTCCACATGAATTTCTGTTGTGCTCTTGAATAATCCCCCCAAACCCCTGCCATTGCTGTTCCACTGTCTTCCCTGCTAGGGCCCCTTCCAATCAACTCAGGCCAGCTCCTCCCTCGTGTCTTTGTTGTTACCCTTATTTAATTGTAATACCATTACATCTGATTGCAGCTTCTCCCTCTCAGCTTCTCCCTCGGTCCACATCAGACACCATTTCCCTGGCCCTACACTCATCCCTAGAGCATCTCGAAAACAAGGACTCGTACATGAGACTCCTATTTATTGACTACAGCTCCGCCTTCAACACCATAATCCCAGCCAAGCTCATATCAAAGCTCCAAAACCTAGGACTTGGCTCCCCACTCTGCAACTGGATCCTCGATTTTCTGACCAACAGACCACAATCAGTAAGAATGAACAACAACACCTCCTCCACAATAGTCCTCAACACCGGCGCCCTGCAAGGCTGCGTACTCCCTGTACTCCCTCTACTCTCTACTCTACTCCCTGTACACACACGACTGCGTCGCAAAATTTGGTTCCAACTCCATCTACAAGTTTGCTGACGATACGACCATAGTGGGCCGGATCTCGAATAACGATGAGTCCGAATACAGGGATAGAGAACCTAGTGGAGTGGTGTAGCAACAACAATCTCTCCCTCAATGCCAGCAAAACTAAAGAGCTGGTAATTGACTTCAGGAAGCAAAGTACTGTACACACCCCTGTCAGCATCAACGGGGCCGAGGTGGAGATGGTTAGCAGTTTCAAATTCCTAGGGGTGCACATCTCCAAAAATCTGTCCTGGTCCACCCACGTCGACGCTACCACCAAGAAAGCACAACAGCGCCTATACTTCCTCAGGAAACTAAGGAAATTCGGCATGTCCACATTGACTCTTACCAACTTTTACAGATGCACCATAGAAAGCATCCTATCAGGCTGCATCACAGCCTGGCAACTGCTCGGCCCAGGATCGCAAGAAATTTCAGAGAGTCGTGAACACCGCCCAGTCCATCACACAAACCTGCCTCCCATCCATTGACTCCATCTACACCTCCCGCTGCCTGGGGAAAGCGGGCAGTATAATCAAAGATCCCTCCCACCCGGCTTACTCACTCTTCCAACTTCTTCCATCGGGCAGGAGATACAGAAGTCTGAGAACACGCACGAACAGACTCAAAAACAGCTTCTTCCCCACCATCACCAGACTCCTAAATGACCCTCTTATGGACTGATTTCATTAACACTACACCCTGTATGCTTCATCCGATGCCAGTGCTTTGTAGTTACATTGTATATGTTGTGTTGCCCTATTATGTATTTTCTTTTATTCCCTTTTCTTCTCATGTACTTAATGATCTGTTGAGCTGCTCGCAGAAAAATACTTTTCACTGTACCTCGGTACACGTGACAATAAACAAATCCAATCCAATCAAACTGCAGGGTAAATTCTATCATATTGTGGTCACTGCTCCCTCAGGGTTCCTTCACCTTAAGTTCCCTAATCAAGTCTGCCTCATTAGGGGGCATTGGGGGAGATGGCTCACCAGGGGAAGGCAGCAGTAGCCAGGTTCATGGCACCGTGGTTGGCCCTGCTGTACAGAAGGGCGGGAAAAAGAGTGGAAGGGCTATAGTCATAGGGGATTCAATTGTAAGGGGAGTAGATAGGCGGTTCTGTGGTCGAAAACAAGACTCCCGAAAGGTATGTTTTCTCCCAGGTGCACGGGTCAGGGATGTCTCAGGTCAGCTGCAGAGCATTCTGAAGGGGGAGGGTGAACAGCCAGTTGTCGTGGTGCATATAGGCACCAATGATATAGGTAAAAAACGGGATGAGGTCCTACAAGCAGAATTTAGGGAGTTAGGAGCCAAGTTAAATAGTCGGACCTCAGAGGTAGTAATCTCCGGATTGCTACCAGTGCCACGTGGTAGTCAGAGTAGAAATGAAAGAATAGGCAGGATGAATGCGTGGCTTGAGAGATGGTGCAGGAGGGAGGGGTTCAGATTTTTGGGACATTGGGACCGATTCTGGGGGAGGTGGGACTACTACAAATTGGACGGTCTACACCTGGGCCGGACTGGAACCAATGCCCTTGGGGGTGCTTTTGCTAACGCTATTGGGGAGGGTTTAAACTAATGTGGCAGGGGGGTGGGAACCAAATGAGAAAGTTAGTGGACAGTAAGGAGGGAGTAACTAAAGCCTGTAAAGAACTAGATCATGAAGTCAGCATGACTAAGGGGAAGAGTGGACAGGGAGCAGATGATGAACGCAAAGGGACTGGTGGTCTGAGGTGCATTTGTTTTTCTTCAAGAAGTGTAGTAGGTAAGGCAGATGAACTTAGGGCTTGGATTAGTACCTGGGAGTATGATGTTATTCCTATTACTGAGACTTGGTTGAGGGAAGGGCATGATTGGCAACTAAATATCCCAGGATATCGATGCTTCAGGCGGGATAGAGAGGGAGGTAAAAGGGGTGGCGGAGTTGCATTATTGGTCAGAGAGGATATCACAGCTATGCTGAAGGAGGGCACTATGGAGGACTCAAGCAGTGAGGTGATATGGGCAGAGCTCAGGAATAGGAAGGGTGCGGTAACAATGTTGGGTCTGTACTACAGACCTCCCAGCGAGCATGAGATAGAGGTACAAATATGTAAACAGATTATGGAAATATGTAGGAGCAACAGGGTGGTAATGATAGGAGATTTTAATTTTCCCAACATTGACTGGGATACACTTCGTGTCAGAGGTCTAGATGGGAGGACTTCCGGTTGCGGCGATGCGGAGCTAAGCCGCACGATTCGGCAGCTCCCGCGATTACGGACTTTCGGGCTCTCCAGAGGAGCCCCAACGGGAATTTTTCGAAGACGTCCTGTGTGGGTAGGTGATAGTAAAGCCTCCTTTCACTGGATATGGAACGGACAAGAAGTGGAACGGCTAAAAAAAGTGGCGTTGGAGAAGCGAGGTAAGAAAAACAAGATGGCGGCAGCCGGAGATAAAGTGGAATGCGGGCCGGAGCTGCAAGAGTTTATCAAGCACTGTTTTGAGGAGCTGCGGAAAGAGATGCTGGCGCCTATGTTGTCGGCGATTGAAGGATTAGGGATGACCCAGAAGGCCCACGAGGTAAAGATCCAGGAGGTGCAGAAAAAAGTCAATGAGAATGAGGATGAGATCTTGGGCATGGCGGTGAGGGTGGAGGAGCACGAGGCGCTGCACAAAAGGTGGGCGGAAAGATTCAAAGACCTGGAGAACAGGTCGGGGAGAAAGAATCTTCGGATCCTGGGTCTCCCTGAAGGAGTGGAGGGGGCCGATGCCGGGGCATATGCGAGCACGATGCTCGAGTGGCTGATGGGTGCGGAGGCCCCTTCGAGGCCTCTGGAGCTGGATGGGGCACATCGGGTGCTGGCGAGGAGGCCCAAAGCCAACGAGCCGCCAAGGGCGATTGTGGTGAGGTTTCACCGTTTCACGGACAGAGAGGGGGTCTTGAAATGGGCCAAGAAAGAGCGGAGCAGCAGCTGGGAGAATGCGGAGATCCGAATCTACCCGGACTGGAGCACGGAGGTGGCAAAGAAGAGAGCGGGTTTCAACCGGGCCAAGGCGGTGCTGCATCGGAAGGGAGTGAGATTCGGAATGCTGCAGCCAGCGCGATTGTGGGTCACATTCAAGGATCAACATCAGTATTTTAAAACGCCTGAGGAGGCTTGGACCTTTATCCAAACTGAAAAGTTGGACTCAGACTGAGGGTTTGTGAGGGTGGGGGGGATGTTCGATGTTTGTTGTACACAGGGTTTTAATCACGCGCAGGAAATGTTCCACGGGCTGGGGGAGGGATGGGGATGGAGAAAGGGACCGGGTAAGAAGACAGTGCGAGAAGGTGGGCGCCGGTGCTGGAGGGAGGGGAGGCTCGGGGATGGGGGAAATGAGACAAGGCCGCGACAAGAGCTGCGCCAGAGGGGGATGGGGAAGGCTTAGGAAAGCGCAGGCTTTTTCCCGCGCTAGGGAAGGACGGACAGGGGGGAATGGAGGAGTGCACACTGATTGTTGGGGAGGGGAGATTCCCACACGGGGGGGGGGGGGGGGCGGTCATTGGGACGGCTGGGGAAGCCGGGGTCAGCAGGAGTCAGCTGACTTACGGGAGTGTTATGGGGGGAGCAAAAGAGCTAGACACGGGTCTAGGGGAGGGGGGGGGGGCGGAAATAGGGTTGCTGCTGCACTGGCCGAGGGGGAATTGGACACAGAAGAGGTGGTCGGGGCGGGGTTCCCCCGTCTGGTGGACTGGCGGGTGAGGGCGGCGCGGGCACGGGACTGGCCTAGAAAAGGTGATGGCTTGGCGGGGGGGGGGGGGGCAATCCGGCTGATAACGTGGAATGTGAGGGGCCTGAATGGGCCGGTAAAGAGGGCCCGAGTGCTCGCGCACTTAAAGGGACTGAAGGCAGATGTGGTCATGCTCCAGGAGACACATTTGAAGGTGGCAGACTAGGTCAGGTTAAGAAAGGGATGGGTAGGACAGGTATTCCATTCGGGGCTGGATGCGAAGAACAGAGGGGTGGCAATATTGGTGGGGAAGCGGGTGTCGTTTGAGGCCAAGAATATTGTAGTGGACAGTGGAGGTCGATACGTGATGGTGAGCGGTAAGTTGCAGGGGACGTGGGTGGTATTGGTAAATGTATACGCCCCGAACTGGGATGATGCTGGATTCATGAAGCGTATGTTGGGGCGCATTCCGGACCTGGAGGTAGGAAGCTTGATAATGGTTGGGGATTTCAACACGGTGTTGGACCCAGCTCTGGATCGCTCCAGATCTAGGACCGGAAAGAGGCCGGCTGCGGCCAAGGTGCTTAGAGGGGTTATGGACCAGATGGGGGGAGTGGATCCGTGGAGGTTTGCCAGGCCGCAGGCCAGGGAATTTTCTTTTTTCTCCCACGTGCACAAAGCCTACTCCCGGATAGATTTTTTTGTTCTGGGCAGGGCGCTGATCCCGAAAGTGGAGGGAACGGAGTATTCGGCCATAGCCATTTCAGATCACGCCCCGCACTGGGTGGAACTGGAGTTGGGAGAGGAGAAGGACCAACGCCCGTTGTGGCGATTGGATGTGGGACTGCTGGCAGATGAGGCGGTGTGCGGGAGGGTGAGGGGGTGCATTGAAAGGTACTTGGAGGCCAACGACAACGGGGAGGTGCAGGTGGGGGTGGTATGCGAGGCGCTGAAGGCGGTGGTCAGGGGAGAGTTAATCTCCATCAGGGCTCATAGGGAGAAGATAGAGGGCAGGGAAAGGGAGAGGTTAGTGGGGGAGATTTTAAGAGTGGACAGGAGATACGCAGAGGCCCCTGAAGAGGGTCTACTTAGGGAATGGCGAAATCTCCAGACGGAGTTCGACCTGTTGACCACAGGGAAGGCAGAGGCACAGTGGAGGAAAGTGCAGGGGCGACGTATGAGTATGGGGAGAAGGCGAGCCGGATGCTGGCACATCAGCTCCGTAAGAGGATGGCAGCGAGGAAGATAGCTGGAGTCAAGGATGGAAGGGGAACTACGGTGTGGAGTGCAGGGAAAGTAAATGAGGCATTTAAGGCCTTCTATGAGGAGCTGTACAGATCCCAGCCTCCAACGGGAGAAGAGTGGATGCGACGATTTTTGGACCAACTGAGGTTCCCGAGGGTAGAGGAGCAGGAGGTGGCTGGTTTGGGGGTGCCAATTGGGTTGGAGGAGCTGATTAAAGGACTGGGGAGCATGCAGGCGGGGAAGGCCCCGGGACCAGATGGGTTCCCGGTTGAGTTCCATAGGAAGTACGTAGACCTGTTAGCCCCGTTGCTAGTGAGGACTTTTAATGAGGCAAGGGAGGGAGGGACCCTGCCCCCGACAATGTCTGAGGCGACGATCTCTTTGATCCTGAAGCGGGACAAGGACCCACTGCAATGTGGGTCGTACAGGCCAATCTCGCTCCTCAACGTGGATGCTAAGTTGCTGGCAAAAGTGCTGGCTACGAGGATCGAGGACTGTGTCCCGGGGGTGATTCACGAGGACCAGACGGGATTTGTAAAGGGCAGGCAGCTAAACACTAATGTGCGGCGGCTCCTAAAAGTGATAATGATGCCATCGGTGGAGGGAGAGGCGGAGATAGTGGCGGCTATGGACGCGGAGAAGGCCTTTGACCGAGTAGAGTGGGAGTACCTCTGGGAAGTACTGCGGAGGTTTGGGTTCGGGGGAGGGTTTATCAGCTGGGTTAAGCTCCTATACAGAGCCCCGGTGGCGAGTGTGGTTACGAATCGGCGGAGGTCGGAGTATTTTCGGCTGTATCGTGGGACGAGGCAGGGGTGCCCCCTGTTTGCATTAGCAATTGAACCCTTGGCCATGTCATTAAGGGAGTCTAGGAAATGGAGGGGGGTGGTCCGAGGGGGAGAGGAGCACCGAGTGTCGCTTTACGCAGATGACCTGTTGTTGTATGTGACAGATCCAGTGGAGGGGATGGTGGAGGTCATGCAGACTCTAAGGGAGTTTGGGGATTTTTCGGGCTATAAGCTCAATGTAGGGAAGAGTGAGCTCTTTGTAGTACAGTCAGGAGACCAGGAAAGGGGGATAGGCGATCTACCGCTGAGGAGGGCGGAGGGGAGCTTTCGGTACCGAGGGATACAGATAGCCAGGAGTTGGGGGGCCCTACATAAACTTAATCTGACGAGGCTGATGGAGCAGATGGAGGAGGACTTCAAAAGATGGGACATGTTGCCGCTCTCGTTAGCGGGTAAAGTGCAGTCAGTCAAAATGGTGGTCCTCCCGAGGTTTCTTTTTGTGTTCCAGTGCCTTCCAATTATAATTACCAAGGCCTTTTTTAAGAGGATAGGCAGGAGCATTATGGGGTATGTGTGGGGAATAAGACCCCGAGGGTAAGGAGGGGGTTTCTGAAGCGCAGTAGGGACAGAGGAGGGTTGGAGTTGCCGAATCTGGGTGGCTACTACTGGGCAGCCAATGTGGCGATGATCCGTAAGTGGGTGAAGGAGGGAGAAGGGGCGGCATGGAAGAGGTTGGAGATGGCGTCCTGCAAAGAAACGAGCCTGGGGGCACTGGTGACGGCACCGCTGCCGCTGTCGCCGACAAGGTACACCACGAGTCCGGTGGTGGCGGCAACGTTAAAGATCTGGGGGCAGTGGAGACGGCACAGGGGTGCAGTGGGAGCCTCAGTGTGGTCCCCGATCAGGGGTAACCATCGGTTTGTCCCAGGGAGGATGGACGGGGGGGTTTCAGAGCTGGCATCGGGCAGGGATTAGAAGAATGGGGGACCTGTTCATTGATGGGACTTTTGCGAGCCTAGGGGCACTGGAGGAGAAGTTTGGGCTACCCCCGGGAAATGCTTTCAGGTACATGCAAGTGAGGGCGTTTGTGAGGCGACAGGTGAGGGAATTCCCGTTGCTCCCGGCACAGGAGATTCAAGACAGGGTGATCTCGGGTGTATGGGTCGGGGAGGGCAAGGTGTCGGCGATATACCAGGAGATGAAAGAAGAGGGGGAGGCTTTGGTAGAGGAGCTGAAAGGTAAATGGGAAGAGGAGCTGGGGGAGGAGATTGAGGAGGGGTTGTGGGCTGATGCCCTAAGTAGGGTTAATTCCTCTTCCTCGTGTGCCAGGCTTAGCCTGATACAATTTAAGGTGGTTCATAGAGCGCATATGACGGGGGCGAGGCTGAGTAGGTTCTTTGGGGTGGAGGACAGATGTGGGAGGTGCTCAGGAAGTCCGGCGAACCATGTCCATATGTTTTGGTCATGCCCGGCACTGGAGGGGTTCTGGAGGGGAGTTGCGGGAATAGTATCTAAGGTGGTGAAAGTCCGGGTCAAGCCAAGCTGGGGGCTAGAACTATTTGGAGTAGTGGACGAGCCGGGAGTGCAGGAGGCGAAAGAGGCCGGCATTCTGGCCTTTGCGTCCCTTTGTAGCCCGGCGAAGGATCTTGCTAATGTGGAAGGAGGCGAAGTCCCCCAGCGTGGAGGCCTGGATAAATGATTTGGCAGGGTTTATCAAGTTGGAGAGGATAAAGTTTGCCTTGAGAGGGTCTGCGCAGGGGTTCTACAGGCGGTGGCAATCGTTCCTAGACTATCTCACGGAGCGTTAGATGAAGGTCGGTCAGCAGCAGCAACAACCAGGGGGGGAGGGGGGATGTCTTGCGTGGGGGAGGGAGGGAGGGGGAAGGGGGGTTTATTTGGGGGGTATTTGAGCAAGAAAATACATGAATGAACTGGAAAACTGACATGTACGGGAGGAATCCAATGTACAAAGCTCTGTATCATATTGATTTACCATGTTCATGCCTTGCTATGTGAGCTCTCTTTCTTTTTGTTTGGGGGGGGGTTTATAAGGGTGAAAAATGTTGTTAAAATTCTTAATAAATATATTTTTTTTTAAAAAGAGGTTTAGATGTAGCAGTATTTGTAAGGAGCATCCAGGAGGGTTTTCTAGAGCAGTATGTAAATAGTCCAACTCGGGAAGGGGCCATACTGGACCTGGTGTTGGGGAATGAGCCCGGCCAGGTGGTTGAAGTTTCAGTCGGGGATTACTTTGGGAATAGTGATCACAATTCCGTAAGTTTTAGAATACTCATGGACAAAGACGAGAGTGGTCCTAAAGGAATAGTGCTAAATTGGGGGAAGGCCAACTATACCAACATTCGGCAGGAGCTGAGGAATGTGGATTGAGAGCACCTGTTTGAAGGTAAATCCACATTTGATATGTGGGAAGCTTTTAAAGAGAGGTTGATTAGAGTGCAGGACAGACATGTCCCTGTAAAAATGAGGGATAGAAATGGCAAAATTAGGGAACCATGGATGACAGGTGAAATTGTGAGACTAGCTAAGAGGAAAAAGGAAGCATACTTAAGGTCTAGGCGACTGAATCCAGACAAAGCTTTGGAAGAATATCGGGAATGTAGGACCAATCTGAAATGAGGAATCAAGAGGGCTAAAAGGGGTCATGAAATATCTTTAGCAAACAGGGTTAAGGAAAATCCCAAAGCCTTTTATTCATATATAAGGAGCAAGAGGGTAACTAGAGAAAGGGTTGGCCTACTCAAGGACAAAGGAGGAAAGTTATGCGTGGAGTCAGAAAATGGGTGAGATTCTTAACAAGTACTTTGCATCGGTATTCACCGAGGAGTGGGACATGACGGATGTTGAGGTTAGGGATAGATGTTTGACTACTCTAGGTCAAGTCGGCAAAGGGAGGGAGGATGTGTTGGGTATTCTAAAAGGCATTAAGGTGGACAAGTCCATAGGTCCGGATGGGATCTATCCCAGGTTACTGAGGGAAGTGAGAGAGGAAATAGCTGGGGCCTTAACAGATATCTTTGCAGCATCCTTGAACACGGGTGAGGTACCAGAGTACTGGAGAATTGCTAATGTTGTCCCCTTATTTAAGAAGGGTAGCGGGGATAATCCAGGTAATTATAGACCGGTGAGCCTGACGGCAGTGGTAGGGAAGCTGCTGGAGAAGATACTGAGGGATAGGATCTATTCCCATTTGGAAGAAAATGGGCTTATCAGTGACAGGCAACATGGTTTTGTGCAGGGAAGGTCATGTCTTACCAACTTAATAGAATTCTTTGAGGAAATGACAAAGTTGATTGATGAGGGAAGGGCTGTAGATGTCATACACATGGACTTCAGTAAGGCTTTTGATAAGGTTCCCCATGATTGGCTGATGGAGAAAGTGAAGTCTCATGGGGTCCAGGGTGTACTAGCTAGATGAATAACGAACTGGCTAGGCAACAGGAGACAGTAGTAGTGGAAGGGATTTTCTCAAAATGGAGAACTGTGACCAGTGGTGTTCCACAGGGACCACTGTTGTCTGTGATATACATAAATGATCTGGAGAAAGGTATAGGTGGTCTGATTAGCAAGTTTGCAGATGACACTAAGATTGGTGGAGGAGCAGATTGGTGTCAGAGAATACAGCAGAATATAGATAGATTGGAGAGTTGGGTGGAGAAATGGCAGATGGAGTTCAATCCGGGCAAATGTGAGGTGATGCATTTTGGAAGATCCAATTCAAGAGCGAACTATACGGTAAATGATAAAGCCCTGGGGAAAATTGATGTACAGAGAGATCTGGGTCCATTGTACCCTGAAGGTGGCTGCGCAGGTCGATAGAGTGGTCAAGAAGGAATACGGCATGCTTTCCTTCATCGGAAGGGGTATTAAATACAAGAGTTGGCAGGTCAGGTTACAGTTGTAGAAGACTTTGGTTCTGCCACATTTAGAATACTGCGTACAATTCAGGTCGCCACATTACCAAAAGGATGGGGATGCTTTGGAGAAGGTGCAGAGGAGGTTCACCAGGATGTTGCCTGGTATGGAGGGTGCTAGCTATGAAGAGAGGTTGAGTAGATTAGGATTATTTTTATTAGAAAGACGGAAGTTGAGGGGGGACCTCATTGTGGTCTACAAAATCATGAGAGGTATAGACAGGGTGGACAGCAAGAAGCTTTTTCCCAGAGTGAGGGACTCAATTACTAGGGGTCACGAGTTCAAGGTGAGAGGGGAAAAGTTTAAGGGTGATAAGCGTGGAAGGTTCTTTACGCAGAGGGTGGTGGGTGCCTGGAACGCATTGCCGGCGGAGGTGGTAGAGGCGGGCACGATAGCGTCATTTAAGATGTATCTAGACAGATACATGAATGGGCAGGGAGCAGAGTGATACAGATCCTTAGAAAATAGGCAACAGTTTTAGATAGAGGATCTGGATCGGTGCAGGCTTGGAGGGCCGAAGGGCCTGTTCCTGTGCTGTAATTTTTCTTTGTTCTTTGTTCTATTACACATCCAAAGATGTGCGGACTAGGTGGATTGGCCATGATAAATTGCCCTTAATGTCCAAAATTGCCCTTAGTGTTGGGTGGGGTTACTGGGTTATGGGGATAGGGTGGAGGTGTGGACCTTGGGTAGTGTGCTCTTTCCAAGAGCCGGTGCAGACTCAATGGGCCGAATGGCCTCCTTCTGCACTGTAAATTCTATGAAAACATCAGCAAATCCAAAATTGCCTGTTCCCTAGTAGGCTCTGTCACAAGCTGCTCCAAAAAGCCATATCTTAGACATTCCACAAATTCCTTTTCTTGGGATCCACTACAACCTGATTTTCCCAGTCCACCTGCATATTCAAGTCCCCCATGATTATTGTAATATTGCCTTTTTTACATGCCTTTTCTATCTCCTGATTTATTTCCTGCCCCACATCCTGATTACTGCTAGGGGTGTCTGTACATAACTCCTATTGAGGTCTTTTTACCTTTGCGATTCCTCTACTCTACCCACAAGAGATTCTATGCCTTCTGATCCTGTATCACTCCTTGCAATCGATTTAACTTCATTCCTTACAAACATGCAACCCTCCCCCCTTTGCCCATCTGCCTGTCCTTTCCAAAGGACACATATCCTCGTATATTTAGATCCCAGCCCTGATCAACTTGCAGCCACCTCTGTGATGCCCACAGCGTACCGGCCAATTTCAATGTGCGCAACAAGCTCATTTACCTTGTTCCGTATACTGCACGCATTTAGGTACAGTACCCTCAGTCCTGCATTGACCACCTCCCTTCTCACCCTTGTCACCTTTTTTGTTTTGCCCGAGTGTGTTGTTGTTCTCTTCTTTTTGTTCTCTATTTCCCCTTCAGTTATTACACCTTCTAAGCTAACACTCTGGTTCCCACCCCCTGCTATATTAGTTTAAATCCTCCCAAGTGACTCTAGCAAACCTCCCAGCCAGGATATTGATGACGCTCCAGTTTAGATGCAACCCATCCTTCTTATATACTTCCTACCTGTCCCAGAAGAGATCCCAATGGTCTAGAAATCTGAAAACCTCCCTCCTATACCACCAGTTTAGCCACATATTTAGCTGCACTATCCTCCTATTTCTAGCCTCACTGGCATGTTGGACAAGGATTAATCCTGAGATTACAACCCTAGAGGTCCTGCTATTTAGCTTACTGCCTAACTCCCTGAACTCCTTCTGCAGGACTTCATCACTCTTCCTGCCTATGTCGTTAGTACCTATGTGTACTACGACCTCTGGCTGTTCATCCTCCCCCTTCAGGATGTCCTGTGTTCGTTCAGAGACATCCTTGACCCTGGCACCAGGGAGGCAACATACCATCCTGGAGTCTCTTTCATGTCCACAGACACGCCTATCTGTGCCCTTTACTAGAGAGTTCCCTATAACTATCACTCTTCTGCTCTTTGTCTTCCCCTGCTGAGCAACAGAGCCAGTTGTGGTGCCATTGTTCTGGCTGCTGTTGTTTTCCCTTGATAGGCGATCCACCCAACAGTATACAAAACGGTATACCTGATGGAGAGGGGGACAGCCATAGGTGACCACGTCTCTATAACTCCTAGCTTTCCGCTACCTGCTTGCTCCTAAGTGCACCCAACTGCTGCTGCAACCGAACCACATGGTCTGTGAGGTGCTGCCATTGGTTACGCTTCCTGCAGATGTAGTCGACTGGAATGCTGGAAGTGTCACGGATCTCCCACATTTCACAGTTAGAGTTTCTAATGGTCTTGGGCCGAGCAGTTGCCATACCAGACTGCAATGCAGCCAGATAGGATGCTTTCTATGATGCATCTATCAAAATTGGTAAGAGTCAATGTGGACATGTCATATTTCCTTAGTTTTCTGAGGAAGTATAGGCGCTGGTGGACATTCTTGGTCGTAGCATTGACATGAGTGGACTAGGACAGATTGTTGGTGATGTGTACACCTAAAAATTTGAAGCTGTCAGCCATCTCCACCTCTGCACCACTGATGTGACAGGGGTGTGTACAACACTTTGCTTCCTGAAGTCGATGACCAGCTCCTTAGTTTTGCTGACATTGAGGGAGAGATTGTTGTTGTTGCACCATGCCACTAGGGTTCTCTATCGCCCACCTGTACTCTGATAGTGCAGATGGAGGCCATTCGGCCCATTGAGTCTGCAACAGCCCTCAGAAAGAGTGCCCTACCTAAGCCCACACCTCCACCCTACTGTGCAGAGTCTGCGCGTTATCCCGTGTCTGGGTGGGTTCCCTCTGGCTGCTCCGCTTTCCTCCCACAAGTCCTGAAAGACGTACTCATTAGGGTGAATTGGACATTCTGAATTCTCTGTCAGTGTACCTCAACAGGTGTCGGAGTGTGGCGACTAGGGGCTTTTCACAGTAACTTCATTGCATTGTTAATGTAAGCTGACTAAGTGGCTGGTTTAGCTCAGTGGGCTAGACAGCTGGTTTGTGATGCAGAACAAGGCCAGCAATGCGGGTTCAATTCCCGTACCAGCTTACCTGAACAGGCGCTGGAATGTGGCGACTAGGGGCTTTTCACAGTAACTTCATACTTGGGACAAAAAAAATTATTATTTTTGTGACAAGATTATTATTATTAGAGCACTGCACCCCACTGAGTGACATTTACGCACTAGTTAATTAATTCAAAATAAATACTTAATTAGATTAAGTTACAATTAACTATATGGCCCTGGCGCTAGATTTTTACTGTAAAATTAAATGCTAAATTCTAATCTCTGCCCTCCGGTTTAGTTACTCCTCTACCTAGTTAATTAATTAGTTGCAATTAGTTTTTTAATGGTTTTTTTTTCAAATTTAACAAATTCCTTACCAGCCAATCAGGTCACAGCTTTACTGTGATATCACTTCAGTTTCTCCCCCCCTCACAATTTGAAAAGGTCTTTATATCACTTACCTTCCCAGGATGCTCTCTGGATATCTCCCTGCAGATTACCAGTTACAAAACCAGAAGAAAGAAAACAAAATGAAAGGGAAAAAGCACCTCCTCCCACTCTGCACCGAATTACCACACTGCGCAAGTTTCAATCCTCACTCAGGCTCTCTCACTCAGGCTGTCTCTACTTCACGTGCACAAAGCTTACTCGATAACATTCATCAACATTTCTTATTCTTTTGCTGAAGTGAACTACTGCAGTCTATCAGGTGCAAGTACACCCACAGTGCTGTTTGAAAGGGAGTTCTATGATTTTGACTAGTGACAGGAAAATAATTCAAAGTCAGGACGGTGTGTGGCTTGGAGAACTTGCAGGTGATGGTTTACCCAAACTGCCCTTGTCCTTATCACTGGTAGAGTTTGTGGGTTCGGAAGGTGCTGTTGAAGGACCCTTTTGTGAGTTGCTGCAATGCATCTGGTAGATGGTACACACTGCTGCCAGTGTGTGTCAGTGGTGGAGGGAGTGAATGTTGAAGATGTTGGATGGCATGCCAGTCAGGTTGGCTGCTTTGTCCTGAATGGTGTTGAGAATCTTCAGTGTTGTTGGAGTTGTGCTCATCCAGGCAAGAGGAAAGTATTCCATCACAATCCTGACTTGTGCCTTGTAGATGGTGGACAGGGTTTGGGGATTCAGGAGGTGAGTTACTCACTGCAGAATTCCCTGCCTCTGACCTGCTCTTTGTCTGATCAATGGAAACCACTCAGGATGTTAATATTGGGGGATTCAGCAATGGTAATACCATTGAATGTCAAGGGGAGATAGTTGGACTTTCTCTTGTTGGAAATGGCCATTGCCTGGTACTTGTGTGGTGCTAATGTTACTTTCCACTTATCATCCAAAGCCTGAATGTTGTCTAGGTCTTGGTGTACATTGGCACAGACTGCTTCAGTCTTGAGGAATCACAAACATACCCACTTTTGACCTTATGATGGAGTGAAATCATTGATTAAGCAGATGGGTGGGTCCAGGATATTACCTTGAGGCACTCCTGCATTTATATCCTGGGACAGAGATAATTGACCTCCAACAAAAACAAACATTTTCCTTTGTACAAGGTTTGACTCCAACCAATGGAGAGTTTTCCCCTTTATTCCCACTGACTCTGGTTTTGCGAAGGCTCATTGATGCCATACTCAGTCAGATGTACATCAAAGGCAGTCAGTCTCACCTCACCTCTTGATTTCAACTTTTTTTGGCTATGTTTGGCGCAGGGCTGTAATGAGATCATGAGCTGTGTGGCAATGGCAGAAGCCAAACTGAGCATAAGTGAGCAAATTATTAGTTTGATTATTATCAGTTGATTATCAGTTGATTATCAGTTTTTTATTATCAGTTGATAGCACTGTTGACAACACCTTCCATCACTTTGCTGATGGTCAAGAGTAGACAGATGTGTGTTGCAGTAATTGACTAGTTTGTACTTGTCCTTCTTTTAGTAGACAGGACACACATGGGCAATTTTCCACACTTCTGAGGAGATGCCAATATTGTAGCTGTACTGGAACAGCTTGGCTAGGGGTGCGGCTAGTTCTGGAACAGAAATCTTCAGTACTATTGGCAGAATGTTGCCAGGGACCGTAGCCTTTGCAGAATCCATTGCTTTCAACTGTTTCTTGATATCATGTGGAGTGAATCAAATAGGCTGAAGACCGATATCTGTGATGCTGGGGACCTCAAGAGGAGGTAAGGTTAACGATTCACTCATGGGTGAAGATGGTTGCAAATGCTTCAGTTTTGTCTCTTGCACTGATGTGCTGCCGCCCCCCCCCCCCCCCCCCCCACCCCCCAACCGCCCCGCCATTGAGGATGGGAATATTTGTGGAACCTCCTCCTCCAGTTAGTTATTTAATTGTCCATCACCATTCATGACTGGATATGGCAGGACTGCAGAGCTTAGATCTGATCCATTGGTAATGGCTCTGTCTATTACTTGCTCCTTCCGCTGTTTGGCTTGCAAGTAATCCTGTGCTGTAGCTTCACCAGATTGACACCTCATTTTTAGGTATGCTTGGTGCTGCTCCTGACATGTCCTGCTGCACTCTTCATTAAACCAGGATTCACCCCCCCAGCTTGATGATAATGGTGGGAGATTCTCCATCCTGACAGATTGAGGTTACAGGTTATAATTCTGCTGCTGCTGATGGCCCACAGCGCATCATAGATGCTCAGTTTTGTGTTGCTGAATCTGTGCTATCCAATTTAGCACAGATGATAGCGCTACATTACATGATGGAGTGTCCACAATGTGAAGACAGGTCTTCGTCTCCACAAGGCCTGTGCGCCAGTCACTTCTATCAATATTGTCATGGATAAACCTGCGGCAGGTAGATTGGTAAGGACAAGGTCAAATAGGTATTTTCCACATTTTGGTTCCTTCACCACTAATGGCAGACCCAGTCTTGCAGCTATGGGCGTGATTCTCCAGAAAAACTTGCAAGTGCTGTAGCGAGTGGTAATTGCCACGAGTTTCTCGGCTCTCCGCCTGGCGAGGCTGGCAACACTATTCAATGTTTTTTTAAAATAAATGTTTTTTATTGGGTTTTCGAACAAAGTATATTTGCCGTTATGTACACAGGATATGATATATGTATATAGAAGAAGAGAAGGGCACACACACACAAATCACAAAGGGAAAGAAGAAAAAAGGGTAACAACACGAGAGAAATACAAAATCAATTATTTACACACATAAGTAGGCATCTGTTTGTGGGGGGAGGGGGTAGATATACATTTGAGTGCCGGAGAGACAATTACGGAGGGCAATACTCAAATGGGTCTGGTGCTGGTGTTGTCCCTTGCTTCTCCCGGACGGATTTCGCTGCCGTTGTCGTCTCGTGCTCACTTCCGCTTCAGCCGGCCCTCCCGTCTTCCGCCTGTATTCTCCTTTTTCTCTGTTCCTGTGGATGCCAAGTTTGTTAACGTTTCCCTGCCTCCCCCCATCCCCCCCACCTCTCTGGCTCTCCTCTATTGTTCCCTGTTTCGTCCCTCTTCCCCCCACCCCCTGTGGTTCGCCTTTCCTGCCTCTTAGATTTAGCTGCCCCCCCCTGCCCCCCCCCCCCTCTCCCAGTCTGTTTCTCCCTCTCATGCTTTGGCTACTTTCCCCTGGTTCTTGCTACCTGGCTATTCTTCTGCTTGTTTGTTGGCCACAAACAGGGCCCGGAACAATTGGGTGAATGGCTCCCACGTTCTG
Source organism: Scyliorhinus torazame (assembly GCF_047496885.1). Taxonomy (NCBI): domain Eukaryota; kingdom Metazoa; phylum Chordata; class Chondrichthyes; order Carcharhiniformes; family Scyliorhinidae; genus Scyliorhinus; species Scyliorhinus torazame. The sequence goes on along the minus strand of NC_092709.1, from coordinate 111,579,638 downwards.
TGGAAGCCGTCGTCTGAACCTCGGATGGCTGATGCACGATCAATTGCACAAAGACTAAAGTTGGGTACAACTGTGGCTTTATTACAGTCAGATGCGTGGCCTCCTGCTGCAGCTGGCGAAATGGCAGGGCACTGGAGGTCATGCATATTTATACAGTTCTCCGTGGGCAGAGCCAGCCGGCAGGAGCTACCGGCGAACCTGTCGTGCAGGTCCTACATTATATCTCCTATTACAGTGGTTCATCACAATGGCGAATTTGATTTTCTCCATTTGGAGAGATTCCGAGTGGCCGGACAGTCAGTCTGCAGCTTTGAGTGGTGCTGCTGACCGCCAGCCGAACAGGATTCTACGGCGGGCGATCAGAGAGGCAAAGGCAAGGGCGTTTGCCCTCCTCCCCAGGAACAGATCTGGCTGGTCTGAAACCCCGAAGACCGCCACTTTCGGGCATGGCTCCAACTTCACCTCCACCACTTTGGACATTGCCTCGAAGAAAGCTGTCCAGTACTCCACAAGTCTGAAGACCAGAACATGTGGGCGTGGTTGACCGGTCCTCCTTTGCACCATTTACATTTATCCTCCACCTCTGGGAAGATCCTACTCATACGGGTCCTTGTTCAGTGGGCTCTATGTACCACTTTTAGCTGCGTCAGGCTGAGCCTTGCGCACGTGGAGGTGGAGTTGACCCTATGCAGTGCTTCGCTCCAGAGACCCCACCCTATTTCAATCCCCAGGTCCTCCTCCCATTTCATTCTTGTTGGGTCCAGTACGGTGTTGGCCCCTTCTATCAGTCGGTCATACATGTCGCTACAGTTTCCTTTATCTAGTATGCTTGCGTCCAGTAACTCTTCCAGTAATATCGGTCGTGGCGGTTGTGGGTATGTCCTTGTCTCCTTTTGTAGGAAGTTTTTTGTGTTGCAGGTACCTTAGCTCGTTCCCCCTGGCTAGCTGGAATTCATCTGTCAGTTCGTCCATTATTGCGATCCTGCCGTCCATGTATAGGTCCCTTACTGTCAGTGTCCCTCCGTCCTGTCCCCACCTTTTGAAGGTGGCGTCAGTCAGTGCTGGTGTGAACCTGTGGTTATTGCAGATGGGAGCTTGTCCGACATTTTGGTCAGGCCAAATTGCTGCCGTAGTTGGTTCCAGGACTGGAGGGTGGCTATCACCACCGGGCTGCTGGAGTGTTTTTTGGGTGGGGATGGCAGTGCCGCCGTGGCGAGGGCCTGAAGGGAGGTCCCCCTGTAGGAGGCCTCCTCCACGCACACCCATTCGGCTTCTGTTCCTTGATCCATCCCTTATTCGCTCAGCCGTCGCCGCCCAGTGGTAGAATTGTAGGTTTGGGAGGGCTAGCCCCCTCACCCCGATTTTGTTTTTTGTTAAGACCTTTATTGGGACCCTAGTATTTGTCGTCCCCCCCCCCCCCCCCCCCCCCCCATATGAACGCCATGATTAGTTTGTCCAGCGCTTTGAAAAAGGCCTTGGGGATGTAGATCGGGATGGATCTGAATAGGAAGAGCTACCTGGGCAGCACGTTCATTTTGATCGTCTGGACTCTCCCCGCGAGGGAGAGTGGGAGTTCCATCTTTGCAGGTCCTTTTTTACTTCCTCCATCAGACTGGTGAGGTCCCATTTGTGGATCCCTTTCCAGTCATAGGCTATTTGGATCCCCGGGTAGCGGAATTTGTGTCAGGCTTGTTTAAACGGCAGTCCCGTTAGTGCTGCCGATAGCTACTTGTGGGTGCACCGCTCCTTCCTCAGGTGAATGAAGAGGTATGTTCCAGAAACATATATATAGACAAAGTCAAAGATGCAAGACAATGCTTTAAACGTGAGCATTTGCAGATAATTAAGTCTTTACAGATCCAGAGATAGGGGTAACCCCAGGTTAAAGAGGTGTAAAGTGTCTCAAACCAGGACAGTTGGTAGGATTTCGCAAGCCCAGGCCAGATGGTGGGGGATGAATGTAATGCAACATGAATCCAAGGTCCCGGTTGAGGCCGTACTCATGTGTGCAGAACTTGGCTATAAGCTTCTGCTCGGCGATTTTGCGTTGTCGCGCGTCCTGAAGGCCGCCTTGGAGAACACTTACCCGGAGATCTGAGGCTGAACGCCCTTGACTGCTGAAGTGTTCCTCGACTGGGAGGGAACAGTCCTGCCTGGCGATTGTCGCGCGATGTCCGCTCATCCGTTGTCGCAGCGTCTGCATGGTCTCGCCAAGTACCACGCTTCAGGACATCCTTTCCTGCAGCGTATGAGGGAGACAATGTGAGCCGAGTCGCACGCGTATGTACCGCGTACCTGGTGGGCGGTGTTCTCACGTGTAATGGGTAACACCATTACATTTTAAGTTGCTATTTTCAGGAGATGAACTACAATGTTCAGTGAAAGTTTACTATCAAATCAATTTCTAAATATAAAAGAACAAAAAATGTAAATAAGATCATAGAATTTACAGAGCAGAAGGAGGCCATTTGGCCCATCGAGTCTGCACCAGCCCTTAGAAAGAGCACCCCATTTAAGCCCCTATCTCCACCCTATCCCCGTAACTCACTAACCCCACCCAACCTTTTTGGACACTGTGGGCAATTTAGCATGGCCAATCCACCTAACGTGCACATCTTTGGATTGTGGGAGGAAACCGGAGCACCCGGAGGAAACTCACGCAGACATGGGGAGAACCTGCAGACTCAGCACAGACAGTGACCCAAGCCGGGAATCGAACCTGGGATCCTGGAGAGATAACATTCACCAGTGGTGGATATGGAGCCTGTTTGCTCAGCTGCCTGGTTCCGGACACCATTGGCTAGGACTAATCATCTACGGACTCCCGCCTCACTCCACCCTTCTAATAAACTCAGCCACCCGTCCGCTGGCAACATGGCAGAATGTGACTCGACTGCCTAGTCGGAGAAGATGGCATCGGTGTTGGTGCAGCTGAAGGATTTCACGGCGGTGGTGATGGTGGTGGCAGACACCAGGGAGAGTAGAGGGGGAAGGGAGGGGAGCTGGGGGTGGGCAGTGATCTCCATGCCAATCCCCAGGATGTGAGCTCCTGGAGCCTGGGTTTCTGAGATGCACCTTACCCCAACCTGGTTGGTGGGGTTAGGGGATGAGATTTATGATCACAGCCATGGTACATGATAGTGATACACGGAAGTGGGGAATCACCTTTAATCAGCTCTGAATTTGTGAGCTGTTTATTCACTGAGGTTACTGGTTTCAGATCTTCAGCCTGGGATGCGCAAGCCATGGCAGGAGCTTCTGGCAAAAAATGTAACAGCAAACATTAAAAGGATATATGTTGCCAATTGTATCAGCAACATTATAACAAAACAACACTGATCAAATCAATGTTAAGTGAAAAATTATTGTATTTGATCGTAGATGATTACAGCACAAATTAGGTCGACAAAATTATGAGGGGCATAGACAGAGCGGATAGTCACAGGCTTTTTCCCAGGGTAGAGGGGTTAATTACTAGGGGGCATTGGTTTAAGGTGTGAGGGGCAAGGTTAAGAGGAGATGTACGAGGCAAGTCTTTTACACAGAGGGTAGTGGGTGCCTGGAACTCGCTGCAGGAGGAGGTGGTGGAAGCAGGGACGATAGTGACATTTAAGGGGCATCTTGATTAATACATGAATAGGATGGGAATAGAGGGATACGGACCCAGGAAGTGTAGAAGATTTTAGTTTAGACAGGCAGCATGGTCGGCACAGGCTTGGAGGGCCGAAGGGCCTGTTCCTGTGCTGTGCTTTTCTTTGTTCTTTGTACCGGGAAGATCTCACTTTTGCTCATGTCGAGTTTGTAGCCCGAGAAGGCGCCAAACTCTTTCAGGAGCGCGATGATTCCGTCCATGCTGCTTTGTGGTCCGAAATGTAGAGAAGCAGGTCATCTGCATAGAATTAGATTCTGTGCTCTCTGCCTCCCCTTTGGATCCCGCTCCAGCTTGTTGCTGCTCTGAGTGTAATTGCTAGTGGCTTGATCGCTAGAGAAAACAGCAGTGGGGATAGTGGGCATCTTTGTCTGGTACCCCTGTGCAGCTGGAAGTATCGGGAGTTGGTGTTGTTGATCCGTATGCTCGCCATGGGAGAGTTGTATAGGAGTTTTACCCAGGAGGTGAACCCTGTTCCAAGCCTGAACCGCTCCAGTACCTCTAAGGGGTATTTCCATTCGACTCTACGTCTAGGGAGACAATCACCTTTGGTGTTCTCTCCCCGGATGGGGTCATTATCACATTCAGCAGGAGCCTAATGTTCGAAGTAAGCTATCTACCTTTGACAAAGCCCGTCTGGTCCTCTGCGACCACCTCTGACACGCAGTCTTCTAGCCTTTTGGCTAGAATCTTGGCCAGTATTTTGGCATCTGCGTTCAGCAGTGAGATGGGTCTGTATGACCCACATTCCGTTGGGTCTTTGTCTTTCTTAGGTATCAGCGAGATTGAGGCCTGTGCTAGCGTAGGTGGCAGTGTGCCCCTAGCCAGCGAGTCTGTGAACATCTCCCGCAGGTGCGGGGCCAGTGCTGTCGCAAATGTTTTGTAAAGTCCGCCGGGAATCCGTCTGGTCCCGGCGCCTTCCCCGCCTGCATGGAGCTAATGCTGTCCATGATCTCTCCCAGTGCTAGTGGTGCTTCAAGGCCCCGTTTTCTGCTCTCCCCCACGACTGGTATGTCCAGTCCATCAAGAAACCATTTCATTCCGGACTTCCCCATTGGGGGCTCTGAGGTGTACAGCTCTTGGTAAAAGGCCCTGAAGGTTTTGTTGATCTTTTCTGGTTCTGTTTCTAATGTGCCTCTAGTATCCCTGATTTGTGCAATTTCTCTGGTGGCTGCCTGCTTTCTCAGCTGGTGTGCCAGCAGGCACCTGGCTTTGTCTCCGTGTTCGTATAGGTGCCCACGTGCCTGGCGGAATTGGTGCACTGCTTTCCCGGTGGAGAGCAGATCAAAGTTCCTTAGTAACTCTTTCCTCTCCGCCAGGAGCTCTACGGTCGGGGCCTCGGAGTATTTACGGTCTACCTCCAGTATGGAGTCGACCAGCTGCTGCCTAGCCGCCCTTTCCTCCCTATCTCTTTGCGCTTTGAAAGCGATGATTTCCCCTCTTAGCACGGCCTTTAGCGCTTCCCAGAATGTGGAGGGTGAGACCTCCCTTCTCTGCTGCTCTCGTTCCCTCGTGCTGCGGCCTGGTCTGCCACCTGTGGCGGTCCCTCGGGTAGTGGTTTGCTTTTTGTTCATGGGGTGCTCGCCATGGTGGGGGTGGTGGCCTGGCATTCGCCCCCCCCTCCCCCCCCCCCCTCCGTTGGCGTGTTGTTGCCCCTCGCCAGGGGTATTTCTACCGTCGCTGTTGGTTTTCCAGCCCGTGTTCCTCGATAAACTTGTTTGCTTCGGCGGGGGCTGTGAAGAAGTACTCACTTCCTTGGTATGTGACCCAGAGTTTCGCTGGGTACAGCACACCAAAACGCACATTGTTCTTGTGAAGAGCTGCTTTCGCTCTATTGAATTCGGTCTGTCTGCTGGCGAGGTCTGCCCCAATGTCCTCGCCAACTCTAATGAAGTGTCCTTCCCATTTGCAAGTTCTGTTTTGCCTGGCCCAGCGCAGGATTGTTTCCCTGTCTTGGTACCGGTGCAGTTTAGCTATAACTGCCCTCAGGTAGTCCCCTGCCCTGGGCTTCGGGCGCAGCGACCGGTGTGCTCTGTCCATTTCTGGTGGGTTGGGGAAAGTTTCCCTCCCCACTAAGTTGCCCAGTATCTCGGCCACGTAGGCCGTGGTGTCTCTACATTCGATCCCCTCTGGTCGGCCCATTATCCTGACATTTTGTCTTCTTGAGCGGTTTTCATGATCGTCCACCCTGTCCTTCAGGTTCCCCTGCGTTGTGCCCAGTCTCGCCACCTCTTTCTCCAGGGCCGTGATCCGGACGCTCATGTCTGTTGCCGCTTTTTCCAGCTCCTTAATGGTCGCCTCTTGGGTTTGCAGTTTCTCCTCTTGGGCTTCCAGTTTCTTCTCTGGTCTGCCCAGGGCGAGCTGCACCTCCGCCAGGGCCTTGGCCATTGCTGCCTGCACTGCGGCCTCTATATCTGCTCTGATCCCTGCCTGGTTTTCCTGCTGATGTTCCCTCAGCGCCTCGGCAAAGGCTGCCTTCCAGTTCCAGTTCCCCTCTGGCCCAGGGGGGAAATACTCCTGTCTGACCATTTCTTTTTGTTGCGGCGAGGTCTCCGTTCCCCGCTCCTTGCGCCGATTAGCTCGTCTGAACGGGCTCGCGTATTTCCCCGTTTGCTTTTGGTGCCCTTTCTCCCTCTGCTTTGGCTCCCTTCTGGCATTTTTTTCCCCCCCCTTTTCTTTTCTTTAACCCCTCCCCCTCTTTTTTTTTCTTTTCAGAGTTCTTTTTTGGGAAAAGGGGAAGTTCTTTTCTTTTTCTCCTCCTCACTCACTCAGGGTCGAGAGAGAGAGAGGCTTCTGGTCGGGCCGGGAGTCCCCGTTTGTTCCGCCGCCTGCCTCCTGGTGGTTGCCGCCAGGGGGGGGGGAGGAGTGGGGGGGGGGGGTGTTGTTCGCTGGTCGCTCCTGCTGGCTCGGTCCCTGCTTCGGTGCCGCTTCTCGGCCGCCCATGTTCTGGTTGCGGGGGGGGGGTTGTTGGTGGCACGGTTGGACCGGCTCGCAGGCCCGCGCTCCGATGCTCTAGCTCTGTTCAGGGGGGGCGTGACTCTCCCAGGCGCTTACAAGTCTCCGGCTCCTCTTGCACACCTTTCTCTCCTTTCCTCCCACGGGCCACAGCTTACCGGTCTGGTCTCTTGCGGTCTCTTCTCTTTCCTTATGTTCTATTACTAGGAGAACCGGATACAGTGTCAACACTATTCAATGTTAATTGGTCAGCTTAACGAGGCCTCAAGGTCTTCCTGTCCCGAATGCCGACTCGCTAGTTGATTTGCCGGGACCGCGCCTGCCAGCCCCCCGCTAACAACGTCGAGCAGTACCTAGGCTGTGTGGTAGTATGTATTAGGGGTCATGTGGGACTGGAAGCTATAATGTCATTGGCTGACAGATCCCGGGTCCTGGTTGGCCGTTGACCTCTAGCTCCGCCCTGAAGGCGGAGTATAAGAAGCCGGAGTCCTCCCCCGCAGGCCATTCTACTATCGAGCTGCGGGGGAACAGACACGCTTAATAAAGCCTCATCGACTTCACTCTATTCGTCTCTCGGAGTCTTTGTGCGCTACAATTTATTAAGCGTGCCTAAAAAGGACTATGGAGCTCAGGATCATCCCGGAATGCCTGAGGATCAGCCACCACGCAGTGAACGCGGCAGCAGCCTTCAAGCACTGGCAGACTTGTTTCGAGGCCTACCTCAGAACGGCCACCGGCCGGGTCACAGAAGACCAAAAACTACAGGTCCTGCACATGAGGTTAAGCACGGAGATTTTCTCACTCATCGAAGACGCGGAGGATTTCCAGACGGCGTTCGCAGCACTGAAAAGTCTCTATGTCCGCCCAGTTAACCAAATCTACGCTCACTACCAGCTCGCGACGAGACGGCAAAGTCCCGGAGAATCGATTGACGAATTCTACGCCGCGCTGCTGATTTTGGGACAAGCCTGCAGCTGCCCTTCGGTGAACGCAAATGAACACACGGACATGTTAATGCGCGATGCTTTTGTGGCAGGTATGAATTCCTCCCAAATCCGCCAAAGACTTCTAGAAAAAGAGTCGCTCGGACTCTCAGAGGCACGGGCCCTAGCAGCCTCCCTAGACGTGGCCGCGCGGAATACCCGCGCCTACGGCCCCGACCGCGCGGCAGCCCATTGGGCTCCGTACGTACCCGTCGCGACAAACCCACCCCCCCCCGGACACCCCACAGGATTGCGCGGTCCAAACGCCAAGTCGCACCGGGGGCGCCCGCTGCTATTTCTGCGGCCAGGCGAAACACCCCCGGCAGCGCTGCCCGGCCCGCGCAGCAATCTGCAAGAGCTGCGGGAAAAAGGGCCATTTCGCGGTTGTGTGCCGGTCCCGCGAGGTCGCCGCTGTCCCGGGAGAACAGGGAGCCCTGCACGCCGCTTACGCTCCCCAACCCCCCCAGTGCCCCATGTACGACCCGCAGGCACAGCCACTCTGGGTCCCGACCACCGCGGTCCCGGGAGAACAGGGAGCCCTGCACGCCGCTTACACTCCCCAACCCCCCCCCCCCCCGTCCCCACGTATGACCCGCCGGCGCTACCAATTTGGGTCCCGACCACCGCTGTCCCCAGAGATGAGGGAGCCCCGCGCGGTCCAAACGCTCCCCAACCCCCCCAGCGCCCCATGTGCAACCCGCAGACGCCGCCATTTTGGGTCCCGGCCACCACGAGGGTAGGAAGGGCACCGCCATCTTGGACCACCCCAGACCTGTACGACGCATGGGGGCGGCCATTTTGTCCACCCCCGCCGCCATCTTGGACGGCAACAACGGACCCCAGTGTCGACGGCTCCACGGGGTTCGAGGAAGACGCTCCACTACTACAACCACGTCTCGCTTCAATAACGCTCGATCAAGCTCGGCCCCGGACACTCCAGACGACGACGACAACGGTGCTAATAAACGGGCACGAGACACCATGCCTAGTCGACTCCGGGAGCACGGAGAGCTTTATCCACCCCGACACGGTAAGACGCTGTTCCTTGACCACCTATCCCAGCGCACAAAAGATTTCCCTAGCTGCAGGATCCCACTCCGTACAGATCAAAGGTTTCTGCATAGTTACCCTAACGGTGCAGGGGAGGGAGTTCAAAAACTACAAACTACATGTCCTTCCCCAACTCTGCGCCCCCACATTACTGGGATTAGATTTCCAGTGCAATCTACAGAGCCTTACGTTCAAATTTGGCGGCCCAATACCCCCACTCACTATCTGCGGCCTCGCAACCCTCAAGGTGCAACCCCCGTCCTTGTTTGCGAACCTCACCCCGGATTGCAAACCCGTCGCCACTAGGAGCAGACGGTACAGCGCCCAGGACCGGACCTTCATTCGGTCCGAAGACCAGCGGCTACTAAAGGAAGGCATAATCCAGGCCAGCAATAGTCCCTGGAGAGCACAGGTGGTAGTAGTGAAGACAGGGGAGAAACAAAGGATGGTCATAGACTATAGCCAGACCATCAACAGGTACACACAACTAGACGCGTACCCTCTCCCCCGCATATCCGACATGGTCAATCGGATTGCCCAATACAAAGTCTTCTCCACCGTGGACCTCAAGTCCGCCTACCATCAGCTCCCCATCCGCCCAAGTGACCGCAAGTACACAGACTTCGAGGCAGACGGGCGATTATACCATTTCCTAAGGGTCCCATTTGGCGTCACAAACGGGGTCTCGGTCTTCCAACGGGAGATGGACCGAATGGTTGATCAACATGGGTTGCGGGTAACGTTCCCGTATCTCGACAATGTAACCATCTGCGGCCACGACCAGCAGGACCACGACGCCAACCTCCAAAAATTCCTCCAGACCGCCAAAGCCTTGAATCTCACGTACAACGAGGACAAGTGCGTTTTTAGCACCAACCGGCTAGCCATTCTGGGCTACGTAGTGCGCAATGGGATAATAGGCCCCGACCCCGAACGTATGCGCGCCCTCATGGAATTTCCCCTCCCGCACTGCTCAAAAGCCCTGAAACGCTGCCTGGGGTTTTTTTCATACTACGCCCAGTGGGTCCCCCAGTACGCAGACAAGGCCCGCCCCCTAATACAGACCATGACCTTCCCTCTGTCGACAGAGGCTTGCCAGGCCTTCAGCCGCATCAAAGCGGATATCGCAAAGGCCACGATGCGCGCCATCGATGAGTCCCTCCCCTTCCAGGTCGAGAGCGACGCCTCCGACGTAGCTCTAGCGGCCACCCTTAACCAAGCGGGCAGACCCGTGGCCTTTTTCTCCCGAACCCTCCACGCTTCAGAAATCCGCCAGTCCTCAGTGGAAAAGGAAGCCCAAGCCATAGTGGAAGCTGTGTGACATTGGAGGCAATACCTGGCCGGCAGGAGATTCACGCTCCTCACTGACCAACGGTCGGTAGCCTTCATGTTCGATAATGCACTGCGGGGCAAAATCAAAAACGACAAGATCTTAAGGTGGAGGGTCGAGCTCGCCACCTTCAGCTACGAGATCTTGTATCGTCCCGGAAAACCGTCCGATGCCCTATCCCGCGGCACATGTGCCAACGCACAAATTAACCGCCTCCAAACCCTCCACGAGGACCTCTGCCACCCAGGGGTCACTCGGTTTTTCCACTTTATCAAGTCCCGCAACCTCCCATACTCTTTAGAGGAGGTCCGTACAGTCACAAGGGACTGCCACATCTGCGCAGAATGCAAACCGCATTTTTTCAGGCCGGATGGTGCGCACCTGATTAAGGCTTCCCGCCCCTTTGAACGCCTTAGTCTGGATTTCAAAAGGCCCCTCCCCTCCACCGACCGCAACACATACTTCCTTAATGTGGTGGACGAGTACTCCCGCTTCCCATTCGCCATCCCCTGCTCTGACATGACCGCGGCCACAGTCATTAAAGCCCTAAACACCATCTTCACACTGTTCGGTTGCCCCGCATACGTCCACAGCGACAGGGGGTCCTCTTTCATGAGTGACGAGCTGCGCCAGTTCCTGCTCAGCAAGGGCATAGCCTCGAGCAGGACGACCAGCTACAACCCCCGGGGGAATGGGCAAGTAGAGAGGGAGAACGGCACGGTCTGGAAGACCGTCCTACTGGCCCTACGGTCCAGGGACCTCCCAGTTTCACGGTGGCAGGAGGTCCTCCCGGACGCTCTCCACTCCATCCGGTCGCTATTATGTACGAGCACTAATCAAACGCCTCATGAGCGTCTCCTTGTCTTCCCTAGGAAGTCCTCCTCTGGAACGTCGCTGCCTACCTGGCTGGCGGCCCCAGGACCCATCTTGCTCCGAAAGCATGTGCGGGCACACAAGGCGTACCCGTTGGTCGAAAGGGTTCACCTCCTCCACGCGAACCTGCAGTACGCTTACGTGGAGTACCCCGACGGTCGACAGGACATGGTCTCCCTGCGGGATCTGGCGCCCGCCAGCAACACACACACCCCCCCCCCCCCGACACCATTCACCCAACCCCCTCCCTTCCTGCCACCGCCGCACCCCGCGACTGACCCATTCCCAGGAGGTTCCCCTCCCCTCAGGCCCGACCAAGAATAAAGCCCAAGCTGAAACCGTAAGGCTCCCGGAGACGACAACACCGGAACAAGCACCACCACCACCACCGGGGCCGAGGCGATCGACACAGACGACCAGACCGCCCGACCGACTCGTGGCGTCGATCTAAATCAATATATGGACTTTTCACAAGAACATTTTGCTTTTTCTCCCGATACCTTCTGTAAATAGTTGAAACAGGACAAAATTGTACATACTGTATTGCCATATCAATGTTTTCCTCCCAGGACCAGCCCTGTAAACCCTTACCACCATACGAAGCATCACCCCGCCGGGTTCATTTTTGACAAGGGGTGAATGTGGTAGTATGTATTAGGGGTCATGTGGGACTGGAAGCCCTATTGTCATTGGCTAACAGATCCCGGGTCCTGGTTGGCCGTTGACCTCTAGCTCCGCCCTGAAGGCGGAGTATAAGAAGCCGGAGTCCTCCCCCGCAGGCCATTCTACTATCGAGCTGCGGGGGAACAGACACGCTTAATAAAGCCTCATCGACTTCACTCTATTCGTCTCTCGGAGTCTTTGTGCGCTACAGGCTGCACTTGCTCAACCAACCCAGCCAGCTCGCAACAATGACGCCAAGGAGACCAGCCCCAAGATTCAGGAATGCTGACCTGGGGAGGCTCGTAGAAGTGGTAAGCGGTGGAGGTCAGGCGGGATGCCCTGATCCCCCGCGGGTCCCGGAGGGTGAGCCACAAGGCAGCCAGTGCTGCATGGTACGAGGTAGCCAACTGGCTGCCTCCACCTCTGTTTTGCATCCTGGGAATACAACTAGATGTAGTGGTGGAGCTAGGAGGGCAAAGCACATCGAGGAACACTTTGGGCACCGGGGGAGGGGGGACCATTGGGCGGGGGGGGGGGGGGGCGGGGAATGCACCATTGGGAGAGTGGGGGCATATATTGAACAATAAACACCCTTGTGTACAACCAGTAGGAAGCCTCTGTCACTTTCCTCCGCAACGCATTGCTGCGTGCAGGTGATGGGTGTGAGCGGGCACTCAGCAGACAGGCAGAGATCAGATTATGGCACAGATTGAGGAGCACCAGTGCCCAGCTCTCTGGGGGCTATCATCACCCCCCCCCCCCCCCCCCCGCCCTCGACAGTGACCCACCGACAGTGTTGACACAGTCCTAGCACCCTGGAGTGAAGTGACACATACCCTGGGTGTGTGGGAAATGGGGGAGGCAGGTGGGTAGGAATGTGACAATGGACCAGGCAACATCCTAGGTGATTCGGACAGTATGACGGCCCCACTGGCTGGGCCTCAGGCTCCTCCCCAGCCTCATCCTCCAGCCCCTACTGGTCCGGCGCATCCTCATCATCCTTGTCCCCATCCTTTCCTCCTCCTCCTCCACCCACTTGTCCCCCTCCTCCTCCGAGGTGGCCACATGTTTCTCGTCACCAACCTCACCAACAAAGTGGGCGACCCTCCGGGCAGTGTACTGGAGTGCACCTCCGGAGCGGTCGAGGCATCGGAACCGCATCTTGAGGAGTCCGATGCACCACTCAATGACATTCCAGGTGGCTGAATGGGCCTCGTTGTACCGGATCTCCACTTCAGACTCCTGCCTCCGTACTGGTGTCATTAGCCAGGTGCTCAGCGGATATCCCTTGTCTCCCAAGAACCAATCATCCATCCTGGGGTGCTCCTCGAAGTGAGCAAAGTTGACTACTGCCCCAGGAACTAGCTGTCGTGTACACTCATCGGGAAACAGGCACACGTGCATTATCTGCAACTAGTGGAACCCCTTTCAGTTAACAAAGGGCATCTCCAGATGGCCCAGTGAGCGCACGGCAACGTGCGTGGCACCTATGACTCCCTGGACCTGGGGCATCCCGGCGATGGCAGAGAAACCTGCTGCCTAGGCACCCTGTTGGGCTTGGTTCATGTCAAAAATAATGTAGTCTTCCGCCCGAGTATGCAGGGAATTCGTGACCTGCTGGATGCACCTGTGGGTTGTAGCCTGTGAGATACCACACAGGTCACCACTCAAGCCTTGGAATGATCCCGTGGGTAAATGTTCAGAGCTGCAGCGACCTTGACGGCCACCGGGAGTGGGTGTCCTCCTCCTCCATGTGGTGCTAAGTCCATGAGGATATGGCACAGGTGTCGCACCGTCTCCTTGTTGAGGCGGTGCCTACTGCGGCACGCGCTATCCGTCACTTGTTCGAATGATCAGCGGTGCCTGTACACCCTGGGCCGTTGCGGGACTCCCTTTCTGGTTCCATCCCTGGTCTGATGGGTGGCCGGGTTCGCAGGGTGTGCGGTGGGGACCAGCACATGGGCCGCTGCCTCCAACATCTGCAGACGCTGCTGCTGCTGCCGCCTTCTCCGCCGTCTGGCCGCATTGCGTAGTACCAGCATCACAAGGCCAACTTCTGCGTCCAACATCCCTGCCATAGCTTCAATATCTGTAAGGCACAGGGAGAGGATGTTAGACTGACAAACAGCAGTGGCTCCCACCCCGGTACCCTCCATTCCCCCACTGATCCGCCCCAACCTCGTACCCACAATGCCCTGTCCACATACTCCCGGTCGCAGTGGGGCCCCCTCACTGGGCCCCAGACACTCACTCACAACACCACTCGGACTGGGTGCTGGCCCCCTCCCCATGGCATTCACCCACCCTCCGGCCGAGGACATGTCGCTGGAGCTGTCCCCTGGGTGTTCGGATGTTGGCTGCTGCTTGTGTGGTGTTGCCTCCCGCAGTGTCCGTGGTGTTGCCTCCCGCAGTGTCCAGACATCAGGGTCTGTTTGGGATGCCAGACAATGACTCCCGCATGCTACATGGTCGGCCCACCCATGGGAATATACTTGGGTTGTTTGAAGTGCTCATTTAACCATGATTGCCAATTCCATTTGGCAATTAACATAGGATATTGACGTCCCCCATACAGAATAGATTCTATGCCCTTGCCATCCTCAATGCTTCTTCCTAGTGATGTCCAACATGGAATAGTACTGATTTGTCAGCTGAGTGTGGGCCAGAGGTTGTGGGGCGGAGGGGGGGGGGGGGGGGGGGGGGGGGTTGTGCCATAGGTGGTACCAGCGTAGATTTTCTTGCCCATGTTTGACCTGAGGCCATGGGACTTCATGGGATTCAGAGTCGATGTTGAGGATGCCCAGGGCAACTCCCTCCCAACTGCAAACCAATGTGCTGCCGTCATCTCTGATGGGTCTGCCCTGTTAGTGGGACAGGACATACCCAGGCATGGTGATGGTGGTATCTGAGGCATTGTCTGTGCATACGAACATGCGAATTAGGAGCTGAAGTTGGCCACTCAGCCCCACAAGCCTGCTCCGCCATTCAATAAGATCCTGGCTGATCAAATTGTAACGCCAACCCCACATTCCCGCTTACCCCCGATAACCTGCGTTAGTAAAGGTCAATCAAAAATCTATCTAGCTTTGCCTTAAAAATATTTAAGGGTTCTGCTTCCACTGCCTTTTTGAGGAAGAGAGTTCCAGAAACTCACAACCCTCTGGGAGAAAACATTTCTCCTCATCTCTGTCTTAAATGAGTGACCCCTTATATTTGTCACTCTGTCAATATCCCTCAGGGTCTTGTAAGTTTCAATCAGGTTGCCTCTTACTCTTCTAAACTCTAGTGGATACAAACCTATCTTTTCCTCATAAGGCAATTCCTGGTATTAGTCTAGTCAACCTTCTCTGAACTGCATGTAATATATTTACATCTTTCCTTAAATAAGGAGACAATACTGTACACAATAAGCCAGAAGTGATCTCACCAATACCCTGTACAACTGAGGCATAATCTCACTACATTCGTAATCAAGTTCTCTCACAATAAACAATAACTTTCTTCATAACTTGTTCTGCCTTTTGCAAATTTTTTAATTCATTCATGAGACGTGGGCATCGCAGGCTGTGTCAGCATTTATTGCCCATCCCTAATTGCCCTTGAGGGGACAGTTTTTTGTTTAAAATTTTTTTTAAAAATTCTCCTCCTTTTCACATTTTCTCCCACATTTACATCCATCAACAATAAACAATAATCAGCAAGGGCAGCACGGTAGCATTGTGGATAGCACAATTGCTTCACAGCTCCAGGGTCCCAAGTTCAATTCCGGCTTGGGTCACTGTCTGTGCGGAGTCTGCACATCCTCCCCGTGTGTGCGTGGGTTTCCTCCGGGTGCTCCGGTTTCCTCCCACAGTCCAAAGATGTGCAGGTTAGGTGGATTAGCCATGACAAATTGCCCTTAGTGTCCAAAATTGCCCTTAGTGTTGGGTGGGGTTACTGGGTTCTGGGGATAGGGTGGAGGTGTTGACCTTGGGTCGGGTGCTCTTTCCAAGAGCCAGTGCAGTCTCGATGGGCTGAATGGCCTCCTTCTGCACTGTAAATTCTATGTTATTTCTATGTTATATGTCAATCACCATAATAACAACGATCCCACCTACCCACCAACCCCCAAACCTCAGCCCACATGTTTACATAAACAAATGACAAAAAGGAATCAGGGATTACCCGTAGTCACCCTTAATCTTACACAGCTCCCCCCCCACCCCAGGTCTCCAGCTCCTCCCGTCCACTGCCTCTTGTTAAACTCCTCCTCCCAACCTCGGTTCCTTCCCCCCAACTTTCCACCCTGGCTAGACCACTCGGACCCTGTTCTGCCAGGCTCCGATGGCCGCAGCCCCTCCCCCCACCTCACTCCCGTTCACTGGCCGGCTTAAACCGGCCAGCGTGGAGGTCCCGCCCGGATCCCTTTCCCACTTGCCCGGCCCTAGGAAAGCCCAAAGATCCCCTTTTAGCACACAAACCCCGCATATCCACCTACACCCCAAAGAACCCTCATTTTGAGTGAAAGTCCCATCCCTTCCCTTGTCCAAATATATACCACCTTGGCTCCTTTAATCTCTACACCCGCGCGCAGTGATACAAAAAAGAAGAAAATCCAGTCATGAGGTTACATCGGCACATGGCCATTCCTCAATTTGTCAGTTCTGCCACAGTCCTTCTGCTTTCGCAAACTCCTCCGCTGCTTCCGCCGTTCCAAAATAAAAGTCCCTGAGCTTGTAAGTCACCCTCAGCTTCGCTGGATATATAATGCCGCACCGCACCTTGCTAATGTACAGTGCCCTCTTCACCCGGTTGAAGGCAGCCCGCCTCCTTGCCAGCTCCACCGTAAAGTCCTGGTATACACGTATACCAGCTCCAGCCCACTGCACCACCCGCTTCTGCTTGGCCCAGCTCAGGACCTTCTCCTTCACACTGTACCTACGGAAGCACAGAGTCACTGTCCTTGGCGGCTCACTCGCCTTTGGCACAGGCCTTCACGACCGATGAGCCCGATCCAGTTCATATCGGGAGGGATCCTCCCCCTCCCCCAATAGTTTTGCCAGCATCGCGGCAAAATACTCAGTCGGCTTCGGTCCTTCAACTCCTTCGGGCAGCCCCACAATCCTCAAATTCTGTCGCCTGGATCTGTTTTCCAGGTCTTCCATTTTCCCTCGCAGATTCTTGTTAGTGTCCAGCACCTTCCGCATCTCTTTCCCCATCCAGGCAAGTTGATCACCGTGCTCCAATATCGTCTCCTCCACTTCCTTCAGCGCCTCCACTTGCCCTCGCACCTCCGCCACTGCGCTCGCCACCTCCGTCCTCACCGGGGAAACCGCCTCCTCCACCAGCACACTCAAAACCTCCCTCATCTCCTTCCTCACCGTCTCCATGCATTTCGCAATCTGCTTTTCAAATTCCGCAGCCATCACCTTAGTTATTTCTTCAGCCGTAAGCAGTGCGGCCTTCCCTGGTGCTCCAGCCTCCATTTTCCTTGGTGACCCCGCGGTGACCTTTCCACTCCCGACGGACCTTCAGCTGGTTTTTTTTCGGCCGTTTTGTTGCTCACCCTCGACATTTTTCTTTGTTTTTTTTTTCCCCTCCTGTGCCTCCTCCGTGCCTTCTCCCTGCTTCTGCCGGCTCCGTGGACCATGGGACCGGGCTTAAAGCCCCGAAAATGCCGTTCCTGAACGGGAGCCCTCCATTGTGCGGCCGCCTCCCGCCCGCTGTCACCGGAAGTCCTTTGAGGGGACAGTTAAGAGTCAACCACATTGCTGAGGGTCTGGAGTCGCACGTAGGCCAGACCAGTTAAGGACGGCAGATTTCCTTCCTTAAAGGACGTTAGTGAACAAGATGGGTTTTTACGACAATGAACAATAGTTTCATGGTCATCATTAGACTTTTAATTCCAGATATTGCTGCATTCAAATTTCCCCATCTGTGGTGGCAGGATTTGAACCTGGTTCCCAAGAGCATTACTCTGGTTTCCCTGGTTTACTAGTCCAGTGACAATACCACTCTGCCACTGCCTCCCCACCTCATGTTCTAGGACATCTAGATCCTTCTTCACCTCAGTGAACTGCAATATCTCACCATTTAGACAATAAACTTATTTTTTATTCTTCCTGTCAAAATGGACAATTTCACATTTGCCCACATTATACTTCTTTTACCAGATTTTTGCCCACTCCCTTAATCCATGTCTATTTGTACTTTCCTTATACCACTTCACAATTTACTTTCATACCTATCTTTCTATCTGAGGTACCCTCAATTACGACCCAGGAGAGGAGATTGATAATTCAAAGGCTTTAATTACCAGAGAACCAGACAGCTGCCGAGAAGTGTGCTCACTGCACGCTGCCTACTGAACGTAACCTTATATACAGTTCCCTGGGGGCGGATCCAGAGGCGGAGTCCCTCAGGGTTCCAAACCCGGTCTTAAAGGGGCCTACGCATTAAAGGTACATGTGTATACAGATATCATTCATCACATTCACCCCCTGTTTAAAAAAAAAAGCATAGTCCATCGGGGGTGAAGTGGAATTACAAGTTCAGTCTTTTGGGTGGTCTGATTGCCCATGTTGACCTTCTCAGCTCCGGTGGTGGTGCGGTGGATACGGTCGTCCTCGGTGGTGGTATATCCGGGAGCACGGTTGTTCGAGCCTTTGCCCGCGTTGGAGGAGGGGCGGGGTATCCGAGGTGACTAGGGTGATTGGTGCCGGCGCCGGCTGGGGGGCGCTATGGGGGGGGCGCTGTCGGAGTCGACAGCCGGTGCGGGGAGGGGAGCATCGGTAGAAGGGGGGGCGTCGGTGGGCAAGCCAGCGGGTGCCAGGTCTCTCAGGGAAATGGTGTCCTGCCTGCCATCGGGGTGTTCGACGTAGGCGTATTGAAGGTTTGCATGTTGTAGTTGGACCCTCTCGACCAGTGGATCTGTCTTATGGCTCCTCACGTGCCTCCAGAGTAGAACTGGTCCCGGAGTCGTCAGCCAACGTGGAAGCGAGACCCCAGAGGTGGACTTCCTGGGGAATACAAACAAACGGTTGTGAGGGGTCTCGTTCGTGGCCGTATAGAGGGACCTAATGGAGGGTGGGGCATCGGGTAGGACCTCCTGCCAGCGGGCGATTGGGAGACTTCTTGACTGTAGGGCTAGAAGGACAGCCTTCCAAACTGTCGCGTTCTCCCTCTCCACCTGCCCATTTCCCCGCGGGTTATAGCTGGTCGTTCTGCTCGAGGTGATGCCCTTGTTGAGCAGATATCAACGCAGCACATCGCTCATGAACGATGTACCCCAGTCGCTGTGGATATAAGCGGGGAAACCAAACAGCGTGAAGATGCTGTGCAGTGCCTTGATTACGGAGGCCGAGGTCATATCGGGGCAGGGGACAGCGAAGGGGAAGCGGGAGAATTCATCGATGACAAGTGAGGAAATAACTGTTGTGGTTGGTGGACAGGAGGGGCCCTTTGAAGTCCACACTTAGTCGCTCAAAGGGCCCAGAGGCCTTTACCAGGCGAGCCTTGTCTTATCGATAGAAGTGCGGTTTGCAATCCGCACAGATCTGGCAAGCCTTGGTCATGGCCTTGACCTCCTCGGTGGAGTAAGGTAGGTTGCGGGACTTGATGAAATGGGCAAGCCGGGTGACCCCCGGGTGGCAGAGGTCATCGTGGATGGCCCTCAGGCGGTCTTTTTGCGTGTTGGCGTACGTGCCGCGGGACAGGGCATCTGGGGACTCGTTGAGCTTCCCAGGACGATATGTAATATCGTACGTGTAGGTGGAGAGTTCGATCCTCCACCTCAGAATTTTATCATTCTTTATTTTGCCCCGTTGTGTGTTATCGAACATAAAGGCGACCGACCGTTGGTCGGTGACGAGGGCGAACCTCCTACCGGCTAGGTAGTGCCTCCAGTGCCGCACGGCCTCCACTATGGCTTGTGCCTCCTTCTCGACTGCAGAGTGTCGAATTTCCGAGGCGGTGAGGGTTCGGGAGAAGAACGCTACTGGTCTGCCCGCCTGGTTGAGGGTAGCAGCCAGGGTGACGTCTGATGCGTCGCTTTCTACCTGGAAGGGAATGGTTTCGTCCACCGCGTGCATGGCGGCCTTGATGATATTGGCCTTGATACGACTGAAGGCCGACTGAGCCTCAGCCGTCAGGGGAAAAACCGTGGTCTTAATGAGTGGACGGGCTTTGTCCGCATATCTGGGTCCCACTGGGTGTAATAGGTAAAGAGCTCCAGGCATCGTTTGAGTGCCTTGAGGCTACAGGGGAGGGGAAGTTCCTTATGCAGTCGGGGTCTGGGCGTAGGACCCCGTTTTCCACAATGTAGCCGAGGATGGCTAGCCGGATTGTGTGCAACACGCATTCCTCTTTATTGTATGTCAGATTGAGGGCCCGGGCGGTCTGGAGGAACTTCCTCAGGTTTTCGTCATGGTCCTGCTGGTCATGGCCGCAGATGGTGACGTTGTCCAAGTACAGGTATGTAGCCCATAAGCCGTACTGGTCCACCATTTATCCATCGCCCTTTGAAAAACGGACACTCCGTTTGGATTGGATTGGATTGGATTTGTTTATTGTCACGTGTACCGAGGTACAGTGAAAAGTATTTTTCTGCGAGCAGCTCAACAGATCATTAAGTACATGAGAAGAAAAGGGAATAAAAGAAAATACATAATAGGGCAACACAACATATACAATGTAACTACATAAGCACTGGCATCGGATGAAGCATACAGGGTGTAGTGTTAATGAGGTCAGTCCATAAGAGGGTCATTTAGGAGTCTGGTGACAGTGGGGAAGAAGCTGTTTTTGAGTCTGTTCGTGCATGTTCTCAGACTTCTGTATCTCATACCCGATGGAAGAAGTTGGAAGAGTGAGTAAGCCGGGTGGGAGGGATCTTTGATTATGCTGCCCGCTTTTCCCCAGGCAGCGGGAGGTGTAGATGGAGTCAATGGATGGGAGGCAGGTTCGTGTGATGGACTGGGCGGTGTTCACGACTCTCTGAAGTTTCTTGCGGTCCTGGGCCAAGCAGTTGCCATACCAGGCTGTGATGCAGACCGATAGGATGCTTTCTATGGTGCATCTGTAAAAGTTGGTAAGGGTTAATGTGGACATGCCAAATTTCCTTAGTTTCCTGAGGAAGTATAGGCGCTGTTGTGCTTTCTTGGTGGTAGCGTCGACGTGGGTGGACCAGGACAGATTTTTGGAGATGTGCACCCCTAGGAATTTGAAACTGCTAACCATCTCCACCTCGGCCCCGTTGATGCTGACAGGGGTGTGTACAGTACTTTGCTTCCTGAAGTCAATTACCAGCTCTTTAGTTTTGCTGGCATTGAGGGAGAGATTGTTGTTGCTACACCACTCCACTAGATTCTCTATCTCCCTCCTGTATTCGGACTCGTCGTTATTCGAGATCCGGCCCACTATGGTCGTATCGTCAGCAAACTTGTAGATGGAGTTGGAACCAAGTTTTGCCACGCAGTCGTGTGTGTACAGGGAGTAGAGTAGGGGGCTAAGTACGCAGCCTTGCGGGGTGCCGGTGTTGAGGACTATTGTGGAGGAGGTGTTGTTGTTCATTCTTACTGATTGTGGTCTGTTGGTCAAAAAATCAAGGATCCAGTTGCAGAGTGGGGAGCCAAGTCCTAGGTTTTGGAGCTTTGATATGAGCTTGGCTGGGATTATGGTGTTGAAGGCGGAGCTGTAGTCAATAAATAGGAGTCTGATGTAGGAGTCCTTGTTTTCGAGATGCTCTAGGGATGAGTGTAGGGCCAGAGAAATGGTATCTGATGTGGACCGGTTGCAGCGGTATGCGAATTGCAGTGGATCAAGGCGTTCTGGGAGTATGGAGGTGATGCGCTTCATGATCAACCTCTCGAAGCACTTCATTACGACTGGAGTCAGGGCCACTGGTCGGTAGTCATTGAGGCACGTTGCCTGGTTCTTCTTTGGTACCGGTATGATGGTGGTCTTCTTGAAGCAGGTGGGGACCTCGGAGTGGAGTAGGGACAGGTTAAAGATGTCCGCGAATACCTCTGCCAGCTGGTCCGCACAGGCTCTGAGTGCACGACCAGGGATCCCGTCCGTGCCCGTCGCCTTCCGAGGGTTCACGTTCAGGAAGGCCAATCTGACTTCGGAAGCTGTGATGGTGGGTATGGGTGAATTATGGGCTGCTGGGGCACTCGACAGCGGATTGTTGGTTACCTGCTTGAACCGAGCATAGAATGCATTGAGTTCATCGGGGAGGGGTGCGCTGCTGCCAGAGATACTGTTCGGCTTCGCTTTGTAGCTCGTTATGTTGTTTAGTCCTTGCCACATGTGGTAGTATGTATTAGGGGTCATGTGGGACTGGAAGCCCTAATGTCATTGGCTGACAGATCCCGGGTCCTGGTTGGCCGTTGACCTCTAGCTCCGCCCTGAAGGCGGAGTATAAGAAGCCGGAGTCCTCCCCCGCAGGCCATTCTACTATCGAGCTGCGGGGGAACAGACACGCTTAATAAAGCCTCATCGACTTCACTCTATTCGTCTCTCGGAGTCTTCGTGCGCTACAATTTATTAAGCGTGCCTAAAAAGGACTATGGAGCTCAGGATCATCCCGGAATGCCTGAGGATCAGCCCCCACGCAGTGAACGCGGCAGCAGCCTTCAAGCACTGGCAGACATGTTTTGAGGCCTACCTCAGAACGGCCACCGGCCGGGTCACAGAAGACCAAAAACTACAGGTCCTGCACTCGAGGTTAAGCACGGAGATTTTCTCCCTCATCGAAGACGCGGAGGATTTCCAGACGGCGTTCGCAGCACTGAAAAGTCTCTATGTCCGCCCAGTTAACCAAATCTACGCTTGCTACCAGCTCGCGACGAGACGGCAAAGTCCCGGAGAATCGATGGACGAATTCTACGCCGCGCTGCAGATTTTGTGACGAGCCTGCAGCTGCCCTTCGGTGAACGCAAATGAACACACGGACATGTTAATGCGCGATGCTTTTGTGGCGGGTATTAATTCCTCCCAAATCCGCCAAAGACTTCTAGAAAAAGAGTCGCCAGGACTCTCAGAGGCACGGGCCCTAGCAGCCTCTCTAGACGTGGCCGCGCGTAATACCCGCGCCTACGGCCCCGACCGTGCGGCAGCCCATTGGGCTCCGTACGTACCCGTCGCGACAAACCCACACCTCCCCCCCGGACACCCCACAGGCTTGCGCGGTCCAAATGCCAAGTCGCACTGGGGGCGC
The DNA here is from genome assembly GCF_047496885.1 of Scyliorhinus torazame. NCBI lineage: Eukaryota > Metazoa > Chordata > Chondrichthyes > Carcharhiniformes > Scyliorhinidae > Scyliorhinus > Scyliorhinus torazame. Next base: position 111,556,938 of record NC_092709.1, on the reverse strand, counting down.
CCGCTGCTATTTCTGCGGCCAGGCGAAACACCCCCGGCAGCGCTGCCCGGCCCGCGCAGCAATCTGCAAGAGCTGCGGGAAAAAGGGCCATTTCGCGGTTGTGTGCCGGTCCCGCGAAGTCGCCGCTGTCCCGGGAGAACAGGGAGCCCTGCAAGCCGCTTACGCTCCCCAACCCCCACAGCGCCCCATGTACGACCCGCAGGCGCAGCCGCTCTGGGTCCCGACCACCGCGGTCCCGGGAGAACAGGGAGCCCTGCACACCGCTTACGCTCCCCAACCCCCCCCCCCATCCCCACGTATGACCCGCCGGCGCTACCAATTTGGGTCCTGACCACCGCTGTCCCCAGAGATGAGGGAGCCCCGCGCGGCCCTAACGCTCCCCAACCCCCCCCAGCGCCCCATGTGCGACCCGCAGACGCCGCCATTTTGGCTCCCAGCCACCACGAGGGGAGGAAGGGCGTCACCATCTTGGACCACCCCAGACCTGTACGACGCGTGGGGGCGGCCATTTTGTCCACCCCCGCCGCCATCTTGTGACCCCCCAGCCATGGGCGATGTATGGGGGCAGCCATTTTGTTCATCCCGACGCCATCTTGGCCGGCAACAACGGACCCCAGTGTCGACGGCTCCATGGGGTTCGAGGAAGACGCTCCACTACTACAACCACGTCTCGCTTCAATTACGCTCGATCAAGCTCGGCCCCGGACACTCCAGACGACGACGACAACGGTGCTAATAAACGGGCACGAGACACCATGCCTAGTCGACTCCGGGAGCACGGAGAGGTTTATCCACCCCGACACGGTAAGACGCTGTTCCTTGACCACCTATCCCAGCGCACAAAAGATGTCCCTAGCTGCAGGATCCCACTCCGTACAGATCCAAGGTTTCTGCATAGTTACCCTAATGGTGCAGGGGAGGGAGTTCAAAAACTACAAACTACACGTCCTTCCCCAACTCTGCGCCCCCACATTACTGGGATTAGATTTCCAGTGCAATCTACAGAGCCTTACGTTCAAATTCGGCGGCCCAATACCCCCACTCACTATCTGCGGCCTCGCAACCCTCAAGGTGCAACCCCCGTCTTTGTTTGCGAACCTCACCCCGGATTGCAAACCCGTCGCCACTAGGAGCAGACGGTACAGCGCCCAGGACCGGACCTTCATTCGGTCCGAAGTCCAGCGGCTACTAAAGGAAGGCATAATCCCGGCCAGCAATAGTCCCTGGAGAGCACAGGTGGTAGTAATGAAGACAGGGGAGAAACAAACGATGGTCATAGACTATAGCCAGTCCATCAACAGGTGCACACAACTAGACGCGTACCCTCTCCCCCGCATATCCGACATGGTCAATCGGATTGCCCAATATAAAGTCTTCTCCACCGTGGTACTCAAGTCCGCCTACCATCAGCTCCCCATCCGCCCAAGTGACCGCAAGTACACAGCCTTCGAGGCAGACGGGCGATTATACCATTTCCTAAGGGTCCCATTTGGCGTCACAAACGGGGTCTCGGTCTTCCAACGGGAGATGGACCGAATGGTTGATCAACATGGGTTGCGGGCCACGTTCCCGTATCTCGACAATGTAACCATCTGCGGCCACGACCAGCAGGACCACGACGCCAACCTCCAAAAACTCCTCCAGACCGCCAAAGCCCTGAACCTCACGTACAACGAGGACAAGTGCGTTTTTAGCACCAACCGGCTAGCCATTCTTGGCTACGTAGTGCGCAATGGGATAATAGGCCCCGACCCCGAACGTATGCGTGCCCTCATGGAATTTCCCCTCCCGCACTGCTCAAAAGCCCTGAAACGCTGCCTGGGGTTTTTTTCATACTACGCACCAGTGAGTCCCCCAGTACGCAGACAAGGCCCGCCCCCTAATACAGACCACGACCTTCCCTCTGTCGACAGAGGCCTGCCAGGCCTTCAGCCGCATCAAAGCGGATATCGCAAAGGCCACGATGCGCACCATCGACGAGTCCCTCCCCTTCCAGGTCGAGAGCGACGCCTCCGACGTAGCTCTAGCGGCCACCCTTAACCAAGCGGGCAGACCCGTGGCCTTTTTCTCCCGAACCCTCCACGCTTCAGAAATCCGCCACTCCTCAGTGGAAAAGGAAGCCCAAGCCATAGTGGAAGCTGTGCGACATTGGAGGCATTACCTGGCCGGCAGGAGATTCACTCTCCTCACCGACGAACGGTCGGTAGCCTTCATGTTCGATAATGCACTGCGGGGCAAAATCAAAAACGACAAGATCTTAAGGTGGAGGATCGAGCTCTCCACCTTCAACTACGAGATCTTGTATCGTCCCGGAAAGCTGAACGAGCCGTCCGATGCCCTATCCCGCGGCACATGTGCCAACGCACAAATTAACCGCCTCCAAACCCTCCACGAGGACCTCTGCCACCCGGGGGTCACTCGGTTTTTCCACTTTATCAAGTCCCGCAACCTCCCATACTCTTTAGAGGAGGTCCGTACAGTCACAAGGGACTGCCACATCTGCGCGGAATGCAAACCGCATTTTTTCAGGCCGGTGGTGCGCACCTGATTAAGGCTTCCCGCCCCTTTGAACGCCTTAGTCTGGATTTCAAAGGGCCCCTCCCCTCCACCGACCGCAACACATACTTCCTTAATGTGGTGGACGAATACTCCCACTTCCCATTCGCCATTCCCTGCTCTGACATGACCGCGGCCACAGTCATTAAAGCCCTGAACACCATCTTCACCCTGTTCGGTTGCCCCGCATACGTCCACAGCGACAGGGGGTCCTCTTTCATGAGTGACGAGCTGCGCCAGTTCCTGCTCAGCAAGGGCATAGCCTCGAGCAGGACGACCAGCTACAACCCCCGGGGGAACGGGCAAGTAGAGAGGGAGAACGGCACGGTCTGGAAGACCGTCCTACTGGCCCTAAGGTCCAGGGACCTCCCAGTTTCACGGTGGCAGGAGGTCCTCCCGGACGCTCTCCACTCCATCCGGTCGCTATTATGTACGAGCACTAATCAAACGCCTCATGAGCGTCTCCTTGTCTTCCCTAGGAGGTCCTCCTCTGGAACGTTGCTGCCAACCTGGCTGGCGGCCCCAGGACCCATCTTGCTCCGAAAGCATGTGCGGGCACACAAGGCGGACCCGTTGGTCGAAAGGGTTCACCTCCTCCACGCGAACCTGCAGTACGCTTACGTGGAGTACCCCGACGGCCGACAGGACACGGTCTCCCTGCGGGATCTGGCGCCCGCCGGCAACACACACCCCCCCCCCGACACCATTCACCCAACCCCCCCCCCTTCCTGCCACCGCCGCACCCCGCGACCGCCCCCTTCCCAGGAGGATCGGTTCCCCTCCCCTCAGGCCCGACCAAGAATAAAGCCCAAGCTGAAACCGTAAGGCTCCCGGAGACGACAACACCGGTACAAGCACCACCACCACCACAGGGGCCGAGGCGATCGACATGGACGACCAGACCGCCCGACCGACTCGTGGCGTCGATCTAAATCGATATATGGACTTTTCACAAGAACATTTTGCTTTTCTCCCGATACCTTCTGTAAATAGTTGAAACAGGACAAAATTGTACATACAGTATTGCCATATGAATGTTTTCCTCCCAGGACCAGCCCTGTAAACCATTACCACCATGCGAAGCATCACCCCGCCGGGTTCATTTTTGACAAGGGGTGAATGTGGTAGTATGTATTAGGGGTCATGTGGGACTGGAAGCCCTAATGTCATTGGCTGACAGATCCCGGGTCCTGGTTGGCCGTTGACCTCTAGCTCCGCCCTGAAGGCGGAGTATAAGAAGCCGGAGTCCTCCCCCGCAGGCCATTCTACTATCGAGCTGCGGGGGAACAGACACGCTTAATAAAGCCTCATCGACTTCATTCTATTCGTCTCACGGAGTCTTTGTGCGCTACACCACAACCGCCGAGAGTCTGTCTGTGACTCTAGCTTGGTTTGATATTCTCTCTTGGCATCTGATGGCTTTGCGGAGGTCGTACCTGGATTTCTTGCATAGGTCAGGGTCGTCTGCCTTGAATGCCTCAGATCTGTCCTTCAGTAGAGAGTCAATCTCGCGATTGAGCCATGGTTTCCGGTTGGGGAACGCACGTACTGCTTTCTTTGGCACACAGTCGTCCACACATTTGCTGAATCGCTGGCTTTGCGAGCAGACCAAGGCAGGCCAGCAGCACGATTCAATTCCCGTAACAGCCTCCCCGAACAGGTGCCGGAATGTGGCGACTAGGGGCTTTTCACAGTAACTTCATTGAAGCCAACTTGTGACAATAAGCGATTTTCATTCATTTTCATTCATGAAGTCTGTGACGATGGTGGCATACTCATTTAAGTTGGTCGCTGAGTTCTTAAATATGGACCATTCCACTGTCTCTAAGCAGTCACGTAAGAGCTCTTCTGTCTCCTCGGACCAGCACCGCACAACCTTCTTAGCTGGATTCTCCCGCTTGAGTTTCTGCTTGTATGCCGGGAGAAGGAGCACCGTCTTATGGTCTGATTTCCCAAAGTGCGGTCGGGGGATGGAACGGTAAGCGCCCTTGATTTTTGAGTAGCAGTGGTCAAGAGTGTTGTCGCCTCTGGTGGGACAGGAGATGTGCTGGTGGAATTTTGGCAGTACACTCTTGAGGTTGGCCTTGTTGAATTCTCCGGCCACGATGAACAAGGCCTCCGGGTGTTCTGTTTCGTAGAAGTTGGAAGAGTGAGTAAGCCGGATGGGAGGGTATTTGATTATGCTGCCCGCTTTCCCCAGGCAGCGGGAGGTGTAGATGGAGTCAATGGATGGGAGGGAGTGTAGGGCCAGGGAAATGGTGTTTGATGTGGACCGGTTGCAGCGGTATGCGAATTACAGTGGATTCGGTGTGACACCGAAAGGGACCCTGAGGATGTGGAAGAGCCGACCGGCTGCTTCGAAGGCCGTATAGGGGTGGTCCTCTGGGCGGATAGGGAGTTGATGATAGGCAGATTTTAGGTCGACCGTGGAGAATACTCGATACTGGGCGATTTGGTTCACCATTTCTGCTATGCGGGGAAGTGGGTACGCATCGAGTTGCGTAAAGCGGTTTATGGTCTTTCTATAGTCCACCACCATACGTTCTTTTTCTCCGGAGCGGACTACCAGTACTTGTGCCCTCCAAGGGCTGTTGCTAGCCTCTATGACCCCTTCTTTTAGTAGCCGCTGAACCTCTGACTTGATGAAAGTCATGTCTTGGGCACTGTACCGCCGACTCCTGGTGGCGACGGGCTTACGGTCGGGGGTGAGGTTCGCAAAGAGGGGGGGTGGTGCAACTTTGAGTGTTGCCAGGTTTTGTGAGGGCCACGAAGAATCCAGCACGAGCTTTAAGGATCCAAAGTAATAACATTTATTTACAATAACATATATATATATATAACAGCAGCAGCAACTTCCCTTGCTGCACACTCCTTCCTGCTTGTTCCAAACTGGCCAGCTTTATTTATACTTGGAGTTTACTAATGGTTTCTCCGCCCCCCTCATTGGGGAAGCTCGTACTCCCACAGGATTGTGGGATTGTCATTCGTCCCCAGCCAATGGTATGCAGGCAGGTTATAACAGTGTTATACATAGATTACTGTAGCTGAGTGTTTTTATATATATATATATATATATATGTTAACTACATTCTTAGAATAAACCTTGTTTGAATATTTGTATCAATACAAGTTCCAGACCCGCTTTCCCCCTATGCGATCGAGGTAGCAAGCACAGACTGCACCCTTTCGGCCGTGCTCCTCCAGGAACGGCACGAACAATTAAGACCCGTGGCTTATGCCTCCAGAGTTTTAGATGCTGTGGAGCAGGGATTTTTAGCCTGTGAAAGGCACCTGCTCGCAGTTTTTTGGGCAGTACAATATTTTTCATACATAACCGGACTGAACCCCATCACATTCCTGACGGAACACACCCCAACCCAACTTTTACTGGTCGGACGACTTAAGGACGGTACAGTCAGTCAAATAAGAGCAGCCAGATGGACCCTTCTTTTGCAGGGATGGGACATCACTGTTAAAAGAACCAAGACCCACACTTTCTTAGCCGATAACCTACAGTACCCAGGCACCCCCCACGAATGTGAAATCATCTCACCGCACCACAACACAGGCCCCTTTATTGCGAAAACACTCCCCAGAAAGATAGGTAGTCTAACCCAGAGCCCCAAGCACACAGACACGTGCGAACCCATAAGAATATGTGTGGATGGATCTTCCACTATATTAGAAGGGAAGCGCATTACAGGATGCGGCATTTATGTCGAGGACGCGCAGGGAGTGCCCTAGAAGAAATCGCAATAAAACTTCCAGGACACTTAGGCGCGCAGGCGGCAGAGCTAGCAGCCATAGCATACATTGTAGAACACCCAGATTCCTTCCCCAGCCCATCATACATATACTCGGACAGCCTCTATGTCTGCAACAGCCTTACAGAGTTCCTACCCCTGTGGAAAGCAAGAGGATTTGTTTCCGCAGACGGAAAACCCCTCCCCTCAGCCCCATTGCTCCGTCACATTTTAGAAAAAGCCCAGGGCAGGACTTTTGGAATAGTTAAAGTTCGTAGTCACCATCGTTCCTCCCCCCCCTGGAAATGTAAAAGCCGACGCACTGGCAAAACAGCCTCCCCGAACAGGCGCCGGAATGTGGCGACTAGGGGCTTTTCACAGTAACTTCATTTGAAGCCTACTTGTGACAATAAGCGATTTTCCTTTCATTCATTTCAAAAGCAGGTTCCAGGCACGGATATTTTTGTACACCCCCCGAGAGCGCACCAGTGAATGCAGTTCAGGTCTCGCAGACTAATATTGAGAATTTAGTACAGGCCCAGAAGCAGGACAGCAATCTCAGGGAGATTTTAAAAGGAAGATTCCCAGCACCCTATGACAGATTTAAAAATGCTCTGACCACACATGACGGTGTGGTGTTAAAAGACACCCTTTATGTGGTTCCTGAACTGGACAGGAATCAGCTCATTTGTTTATTCCATGATGGTCATGGACACCAGGGAATTGATCCCACTACAGCCCACCTCAGGCTGCTCTGTTGGTGGCCAAGTTTAAAAGAAGACGTAACGCACTACGTTGAGAATTGCCTTATCTGCGCCCAGAAAAATCCGGACAGATACGCCAAGAAAGCTCAACATAGTCACACCCGCCCCGTTAACGGCCCCTGGACTAACCTCCAGATTGATTTTATAGGACCATTGCCCCCTTGCAGGAATGGTTATAAGTATGTACTCGTTGTGATAGACACGTTTACAAAATAGGTAGAAGCATTCCCATCCAGAACGAACACGACAAAGACCACAGCCAAGATCTTAACCACCACATCTTTATGAGATGGGGACTCCCCCACAGCATTGAATCCGACCAAGGTTCCCATTTTACGGGACGTGTCATGAAGAACGTCCTCACGATATTTGGCATTACCCAGAAATTCCACATCGCATACCACCCCCAGTCGAGTGGTATCGTGGAGCGCATGAATTGGACCGTAAAAGCTACCCTCCGAAAAATGGTCCAGCAAAACAACACCACTTGGGATTCAGTCCTCCCTTTTGCGCTGATGTTTTTGCGAAATACGGACACTCTCATGACCGGACGCCCCATGAAAGGCACAGAATTTTTATTGGGATTAGATTTGACCAGCCCCGAAGTGACGGCCCTCACACACGAGATAGCAGTAGAACAACTGGTAGAGAATGTTAAAATGGCTCAGCTGGCAGCCGCGGTACAATTAGGCACACGAAAGAAACAGAGCAAGGCCTGTTTCGATAAGACAGTACATGCGACTGAGTTCAATGTAGGACAGCAAGTCATGCTCTCCATATACAACCCCAGCACATTCCTGTCACCTAAATATTCGGGTCCGTACTCCATTGCGGACAAAGTAAGCCCTTTCCATCTACAAAATAAAGTACCCCAACGGAAAGACGGCATGGTTCCATATTAACCAGCTTAAGGCATATGGACCACAGTCGAACCACACACACCATGTCATGCTCGACGCAGCAGACCACGCCCCGCCCACAGCCAACGTAACCCTACCCTCGCCCAACACGTCCAGCCCAGCCACGGACTCAATCCCGACTCCACCCCCGAGCTATACACTCCGCCCCGGAACGCCCACAGACTGCAGCAGTACCGACAGCGACTGTGACACTGACAATAGCCATACACGCTGTGGTAGTATGTATTAGGGGTCATGTGGGACTGTGAAGCCGTGATGCTATTGGCTGACAGATCCTGGGTCCTGGTTGGCTGTTGACTACTGGCTCCGCCCTGAAGGCGGAGTATAAGAACCCGAGCTTCTCCCCGCCGCTCCATTCTGTTGCTGAACTGCTGGGGACAAATCTCGCTTAATAAAGCCTCATCGACTTTATCTCTACTCGTCTCTCTCGTAAGTCATTGTGCGCTACACACGCCACCCTACTATCCCCATACATCAGGCCCCACACCCAGTGAATCTGAACACGATTCGAGTGATCCCTTCATGATCACTTTCCTAAACAAACCCCACCACCGACCACCGACCTACAATGACCCCGATTCCGTCCCCACAGAACTAGACACCACCTTTTGGCACCGCGACAACTCATTCAGACTCGTTCGGAATGACGAGATGGATCCCAAATCGCACCATGCAGCCCTATCCACCCTTATACATTCGAGAGTATGGCATCCGGGAGAAGATGACGACTTTGGGTCTGACTCCCAAAGCGAGATCCCCTTTGCGACCCTGTTCGCAACCGATAATTGAGGTGTCCAGATGATGTTTTAAAAAGGAACCGCTTGGGAGAAAACGGTGTCCTTTCTGATGGAACCTGCAGCATGTTGTTTAATGTTGTTTGTAGTGGTGTTGTTAAATGTTGTTTGTAAGATCAGAAATTTTTTCCACGGCCCGCCTCATTTGTCAGCAGAAACCTATGAGAACTTGCCAGCACACTCATCGGCCGAAACCGCTGAGAGCTTGCCAAACCCCCCGTTCATAACTGCCCTTCTGGTTCGAAGGTAGAACCAATACGGCAACCCCCCCAGATGACTACATTTTTGCCCGTTCTTGTCGGTTGCTCAGGCAGTGGAGAAACGGCATTGGGACCCGCCCTGCCCTACCCCTCTGGTCAGCTATGCTCGGGTAGAGCACACACGGCATTGGCCGCCGTCCTACCCGGGGATTCCACCCAATTCTTACCCGTCGCGGCCCATACGTACCTCATTTCGGCATTTGGTTCAAAAAGTTTTGGTTTGTTTTCAGGCGACCCTTAGGTTGCCAACCCTATGCTATTTACATCCTCAAACATTTGGATGGTAAATCGCAGTCTGCGAGACGGCTCCCACTGTTTCAAGTGTGTCTTGTCCTGAACATTCGGTTTTTAAAAAAAATAAGTGAGTCACACATGGTGACAAATTGTAATGGGAGAATTGGCACTGGAGGACAGACATACTAACAGACGAGATATTAAACCAAGATAGTAACAGACACAATGCTTGATCACACAGAACTCCAGAAGCCCCAGCAAAGAGAAGAGAAGAGAAAGAAGAAGAACAATGAGGACATCCTCCGTGTTGCTCATCACTCTAATGAACATTTGGTTGCGCGCGAACCCCCTGAGCCCAATCCCCCCCCCCCAGCCGTTAATGATTCACTTCCCCACAGCACCCAGAGCCCAGTCACAAGCGACACCACACCATCTTGGTGTGACAGGTTTATAAGCTGGTACTCCCTGTCCTACTTAATAGAATCCCTACTAGTATTGGCGATACTCTGCTGCATCGTGCAGACTATCAGCATGAGGAAATGGAGAAGGAGAGCCTACCGCGCTACCACCCCGGTATACAGAATGAGATCCCCTATTTTCGGATTTCACCAGGCCCCCGAACCCGTCGATCTATAACAAAGGACATTCGTTTGCGTTCTTCTGTAAATAAAGAAATGGAAAGATTGTACAACCCTGTGCTTGACTGCCAAGCCAGGAAAAATGTAAATGCTGCTTTCGTTTTGTATTGTTTAGGAAGTTAGTATGATTGAATGTTTGAGTGAGTGTAGTTTATTATGGACAGTTAGAGGTACCGTTTTTAAATTTTGTAATGCATGTCCCTGTTTTGACATAGCGCCATTTAGAATGTGAGTTAAAATTTTTCTTGCATAGTTATGGTCAGTGTAGAGGCCATAGAAGAGTGCTCGCCGGATCTGGGAATGCAGACAATGCAGTTATGTGATCCTTCACGCTTCGCGTTAGGACCACAAGGATGGTGTGTAGCCACCTGAGTTGGAGATGGAGAACCGCAAAGGCTGAAGGGAAATTCAGCCAACACAGGCAAAGACTAGCAAATACAGAAATCATGTATATTGGAACCTGCAAAACAACCAGACAGCACTAAAACCAGCAGCCATCTGCATAGTAATGTAGTAGCCATCTACATAGTAATGTGCGATTCCCAAGCACAATGGCAACAGTTAAGGTAAACAAAGCCAAGCCAGACTCCTCGTCGCCAGCAGGAGCCAAGACAAAGGAAGGCCAACGGACACTTAGGACCGCCTAGCGATCAGGGAACCGCTCCAGCATTGGAGAATTCGATCCAAGTGATCAGAAAGTAGTCCAATCACTTGGAACCAGGTACGGGGTCTGCTCCGAAAGGCGGGAAGCCCCTGGGGACTATAAAGTAAAGCCCCCAAGTTCAAATCGTTCTTCTTTGGCAGCGTCACTCAGCAACTTGAACCAACCCTTGACAGTGACCTGTCTTGTTGCCTCCAAGCAAGTAAGTCTCAAGTCAATGCTCGCTGCGAGATAGGCGCTCCTAGCTACCAGTCCATACCGGCTTTTGAATCCCGCAGACTCAGGACCTGAACAAAAGGCCATTTGGTCCCCTGACCTGGTGGGCCAGTCCGAAGCTAAGTATAGGCCTGTTAGTTCTAGAAATAGCCTAGAAAGTAGAGTTTATGCATGAGTAGCGATTTACTGTGTATAATAAATGTGTTTTGATTTGAATCTTAATAATTGGTGTGTTGAGTTATTGATCATTACTTGAACTTGAACCTCGTGGCGGTATCATAAAGATACCTGGCGACTCTAGAGCAAAGGTTATAAAACAGAGCCAATTGAACCAACCAGAAGTTATCAACACCTTGGTGAGGGAACCATCCTAGCTCAGACTTAAGGACTGAGGTATTCAAGTATGCCCATTTAATCCCCAGATTTGATTAAACAGAGGCTGGCACCTTCTTTATCTCTTTCGAAGGTTAGCATAGCAGTGAAAGTACCCAGTCAAACACTTGTCCCTGCTTTGCAGAGTAAACTGATAGGAAAAACTCACAAAACCTCTTGCCTGAGCAAAGAGCAACACGCTATGAGACAGCCAAAGGACCATGTTAAGTGTGTACCCAGTTAGTGTCAGAGGTGCATCATCAGAAATTCTGCACCCTCATGAAATGGCCTGACCAGACATATCTAGTATTTGAGTGGCATAAACAGCTCACTTTTGACCAGTGGGTACAGTCACTTAAAATTTTAGGCCACCTATGAAAATCTTCATGAAATCATTCTCAAAGAGCTCAAAATTCCATACCCTTCCCGATTAGAACTCTGAGGAACAGAATAAGGATAGAAAGTGGGAGAGTGATAGGAAACTAAGCACCCATTGGAACAAAGAAACAAGTGGAAACACAGGTCAGAAAGGATAGTGAAGAGTGAGGCCAAGAAGCTTGTGTGTTTTAACTGCCACAAGGCAGGGCACCTCCTTGCTGATTGATGGAGGCTGCAGGAAAAACTCATGGGATTTATTGGGGCACACCAACCCCGCACAGAAAATGTGAGTCAGAGAGCAGAGCAGACCAGACTTTGGTTCTCACGGTGGCAGCAAAATCCTGCAGATGCACTGTTGTGAGTGCAAGTTGATTTGTTATGTTGTAGGTGTAACATAAGCGGCTTCCTTGTGGTGCACTTGACAAAGGAAGGTTCAGACATGGAGATAACTTCAACATGTTTATTAAACTATTTACACTTCTATTACTCGGGTTCAACACTACTGCTAATCCTGCTATAGCTACCCAGACTGACTAACCAGTTGCTGCAATCCACGTGGTGGGTGTAATATTGAATCAACCCTGTGCCTGTACTCACTGACTGTCTCCACTGGAAAGAGGCAGATCATGTGTGTGGTGTCCTTTATATATGGGTTGGTGTAATGCCCCCCTGTGGTCGTGTCACCTCCTTGTGTATCGTGAACGTCTATTGGTCGTGTCCTATCTACTTGATCTATTGGTTGAGTGTGTGTGTGTGATGTCTCTTGTGCTCCCTCTAGTGTCTAGCTAACCGACATGTACTTACATTGATGCACATCACCACATCCACCCTTTTTTATATGTTCATATTTTCTGCACACTTTGAGAAAATTGAACAAAAAACAGGTAGATAGGTTAAAGTATATACAAGTCATGGGAACAGTGATTAAACAATAAGTCCAAATCATTCGTGTGAGTCCAAAAACCATCAATCATCATGGTCAAATGTCTCTCTTGGTTATGAATGCCATCAACGTCCCTGTGCCACAGGAACCAAGAAGTGGTCAAATCACTTCGCTGTCTGATTTGGAGTCCCTTTCTTTTTTCGATGTTTGTGATGGTGCTGTCGGATGGCATCTTGTAGCTGATAAGGTGTTGACGTTGAAGAGGTACCATCAACAGTATCATTCGAGGTCATGGATGTGCCATATGTTGAAGTTGGATAAGACTGTACATGCTGGTTCTGGCCACATGCTGTGCAGGAAGGGTGAACCTGCTGAGAACCGTTGAAGCTTGTCGAATTGGAAACAGAATTGCTGCTCGCATAAATACCTGGTGATGGTGTGAAACTAGAACCTTGCATCTGATAGGAATATGCTGTCTGGCCAGGCTGTGGTGCAGCAAATCCTGGGCTGTAACTAAGGCATCCAGTCTGTAGTGCAGATTGTGCTTGCGGTAGTCCTCCTTCGGTCTCGATTTCATTAGTGGGCAATCCGTAGTGCTTGCTTGTTTGAGAATATGTTGCATAGACTGCTTGCTGCTGCATGCCTGAATACTGGGTTTGTCCAGCATGAGCTGTCATTGGCTGCACTGCTGGTGTGGAAAAAATGTGTGGATATACCTGTGGTGAATATTGGTGTATTCCTCTTGGACTGTAGCCATTGCTTGTTATTACAGACCCAGTGTAATTGTTAAGTGATCCATCTCCTGTCGTTGTGGCATCTGCTGTCACCCTGAGCGTGCCATCACTGAGGTTGTGGCACTCCCTGTCTGGAGTAAAGTCCGGCTTGCATGAATCAGAGTCGCCATTTGGTTGCTCCCCATCTGGAGTCTGGTCTATTTTAACTGAGTCAGTGTTGGTTTGTTGATGCTCCCCGTCCGGAGTCTTAGCAGGTTCACTGGAGTCAGCTGAGATTTCTTGAAGCTGCACGTCTGGAGTCGGAACATGCAGGAATGCATTGACTTGTGGAGAGGTTCGAGCGAATGAGGGTGGAAGTATCATGGTGTCACCGGAGTCACCAGTGGTCTCACAGTGATCGGCGAGTGCCTCTGTACACAGTAGCTGAGGTCTGTCACTTTGCACATCTTGCATGGGAAGTGGGATGCTGTCGTCACTTGTCTCACATATCGTGAGTAGATCCTCAGTAGCTGCTTGTTGTTCACTTGGGTTGGGTAAATTGTCAGAGTCTTCATCTGATGGTGCAAACAATGTGGGGGGACTGTCATTGTGTTGCTGTTGTCCTTCATTTGGGCTTGGACTGTCATCGTCGCTTTGTTCTTCACTGTAGCATGATAGACCGTCATGGTTGTCCTGCTGTGCACTGGAGCGTGGTAGATTGTCATAGTCTTCTTGCTGTTTACTTGAGCATGGCAGACTTGCATCGTCTGCCGCTAGTTGGTCAGAGGAGGTTGCTAGACCCTCATGGTCTTGTCCCTGCAAGGACTGCGCGTCGGAGTCTTGCGTTGCTTCTATCGTGGAGGCTGTCCATGAGCTCGCTGCGGAAGCTTGTGACACTGGAGTCACATCTTGTGTGTGCAAGGACTGCGCTCTGGAGTCTTGTGTTTCTTCTATCGTGGAGTCTGTCCACGAGCTCGCTGTGGAGGCTTGTGACACTGGAGTCACTTCTTGTTCATGCAAGGACTGTGATGTGGAGTCTTGCGTGTCTTCTTTCGTAGAGTCGGGAACACTGAGCGGTGCGTGGACCACACTCTGTGTGGCAGCAGGCCACTCTCTGTGGGCTTGTACTGCTCTCTGTCTCTTGGTTTCAGGCCGCAGCACCATCCTGCACTCACGAGTCCAGATGTCATATCTGCTGGGCTGAAGATCCTCAAATCCGAAGAACAAATCCGCGTCTGATTCAATACAGGGGTCGCCAATGTGCAACACGGCTAGTTGTGGTTCGGATTCGGTACTGGGGTAGTCTCCCAAGGTAAAAGGTTTGTCTGAGTAGTTGTCTTCTAGGACCATATCAACACTGTTTGCGACGGAGCTGGCATTGGGCTCGCGAGCTCCAGAGAAAATGTAACGGTCGGTATCGAAGTATTCAAGGTCGGAATCATTGGTTTGGGCGTAGGTAACTGCTTGCTGCAGGGTTCTTCGGAGGTTAATTGCATGTCCTGGTTCAATTTGAGGCATTGTGCTGTCATTCCAGGTGAAGGAAGGTTGTTTTATGGCTTTAAAATATTTTTTCTTTGATTTGGGACGTTTCCCCTTTAAATGGGTGTGGTCCGGGGCCTCTGACGTCATGATGCGCGTGACATAGCGCGTAGGAAGCAATTGCGCATGCGCAGATCGCTGTTTCTTTACTTTGGGCCTTGTTCTCATTTGCGCATGCGTGGCTTCGCACAACTGCAGTACCTTTAGAACGATGGCCGCCAATCAAAATTGTTCTCTGCTGCGGGGATCTCGGCCTCGTGATGAGTACTGGCGCTTCTCTTACCTTTTCTTGCTGGTTAGAGTGTGTTTTCCTCACAGTATTTGCAGAATTTGTCCAGGACTGCCTGGAAGTCACTCCTGTTTTGACCCTTGTAGAACTTGAATTTTTAAAAGATTTCTTCTGCTCTGGCACCGGCGATGGTGAGCAGAAGCTCTGTCTTTTCAGCATTGGCCACTTCTTCTAGTTCGGCTACCATCAGGAATTCAAACACTTGCCGGAATACCCGCCAGTTTTCGCGGAGATCGCCGTGGCACTGGAGCCGCTGCAGAACCCCGATCTCGAACATCTTGCCTGGGTATCGTTGCTGGTTGTCACTGTACGCTGAGGTATGGCTATATGGATTGAAACAGTTCAGTCCTGGTACCATGATTTGTTATGTTGTAGGTGTAACATAAGTGGCTTCCTTGAGTTGCACTTGACAAAGGAATGTTCAGACGTGGAGATAACTTCAACATGTTTATTAAACAATTTACACTTCTATTACTCGGGTTCCACTGATTCACGCGAAGGAGCGGAGCAGTAGGTGGGAGAATGCCGAAATACGCATCTATCAGGACTGGAGTGCAGAGCTGGCCAGGAAGCGGCAGGGTTCAACCGGGCCAAGGCGGTTCTCCATGGAAAGGGGGTGAAGTTCGGGCTGTTACAGCCGGCGCGGCTGTGGGTCACGTATCAGGACCGTCACCACTATTTTGATACGCCGGATGAGGCGTGGACCTTTATCAAAAATGAGAAGTTGGACTCAAATTAATGGTTTGTAGCATGTTATGGGGGATGCTGGGGAGTGGAAGGGGGCGATGCTTTTTCTTTATGTGGGCTTGTTCGGCGGGGTTGTCCCCCGCGGATAAAGGGGGTCGATATGTGATGGTGAGTGGCAGGCTGCAGGGGGCCCGGGTGGTGTTGGTGAATGTGTATGCCCCAAACTGGGCGATGCAGGGTTCATGAAGCGGATGTTGAGTCAGATCCCGGATCTGGAGGCAGGTAATCTAATAATGGAGGGGGACTTCAACACGGTACTGGACCCGGCACTAGATCGGTCTAGGTCGAGTAAGAGGCCGGCAGCGGCCAAGGTCCTGAGGGGGTTTATGGATCAGATGGGGGAGTGGATCCATGGAGGTTTCCCAGGCCAAGGGCGAGGGAGTTATCCTTCTTCTACCATTTGCACAAGGCCTACTCGCGAATAGACTTTTTTGTGGTAAGCAGGGCACTGATCCCGAGTGGAGGGGGTGGAGTATTCGAGCATTGCGATTTCGGATCACGCCCCGCACTGGGTGGAGCTGGATTTGGGAGAGGAGAGGGGCCAGCACCCATTGGGGCGAATGGATGTGGGGCTGCTGGCGGACGAGGGGGTTTTGGCTGGGTTCGGGGGTGCATCCAAAGATATGTGGAGGCCAATGATAATGGGGAGGTGTCGGTGAGTGTGGTCTGGGAGGGGCTGAAGGTAGTGGTCAGGGGGGAGCTAATTTCAATCAGGGCTCACAGGGAGAGGATGGAGAGGGAGAGATTGGTGGGGGAGATACTGAGGCTGGATAGGAGATACGCGGAATCCCTGAAGAGGGGCTGCTGAGGGAGCGCCGGAGCCTCCAAACGGAGTTTGATTTGCTGACCACGGGGAAAGCTGAGGCCCAGTGGAGGAGGGTACAGGGAGAAGTGTATGAATATGGGGAGAAGGCGAGTCGGATGTTGGCGCATCAGCTGCGGAGGATGGAGGCGGCTAGGGAGATCGGGGGAGTCAGAGATAGAGGGGGGAACACGGTGCGGAGTCCAGCTAAAATAAACAAGGTCTTTAGGGACTTTTCTGTTAAGTTGTACAAGCCAGAACGCCCTGGAGGGGGGGGGGGGGGGGGGGGGGAAGAGGGGATGCGGCAGTTCCTGGACCAATTGAGGTTCCCAAGGGTGGAGGAAGGGCAGGTAGAGGGTTTGGGGGCCCCGATCGAGATGGAGGAGCTAGTTAAGGGGTTGGGGAGTATGCAGGCGGGCAAGGCCCCAGGGCCGGATGGGTTCCCGGTTCAGTTCTACAGGAAGTTCTCGGAGCTGTTGGGCCCGTTGTTGCTGAGAATCTTTAATGAGGCGAAGGAAAAGGGAATCCTTCCCCCGACGATGTCGCAGGCTTTGATCTCGCTTATCCTCAAGCGGGATAAGGACCCGCTGCAGTGTGGCTCTGATAGGCCGATTCCGCTCCTCAATGCGGATGCCAAGCGGTTGGCAAAATTTTTGGCCACCAGGATTGAGGATTGTGTCCCGGGAGTGATACAAACAAAGAACAAAGAAATGTACAGCACAGGAACAGGCCCTTCGGCCCTCCAAGCCCGTGCCGACCATACTGCCCGACTAAACTACAATCTTCTACACTTCCTGGGTCCGTATCCTTCTATTCCCATCCTATTCATATATTTGTCAAGATGCCCCTTAAATGTCCCTATCGTCCCTGCTTCCACTACCTCCTCCGGTAGCGGGTTCCAGGCACCCACTACCCTCTGCGTAAAAAACTTGCCTCGTACATCTACTCTAAACCTTGCCCCTCTCACCTTAAACCTATGCCCCCTAGTAATTGACCCCTCTACCCTGGGGAAAAGCCTCTGACTATCCACTCTGTCTATGCCCCTCATAATTTTGTATACCTCTATCAGGTCGCCCCTCAACCTCCTTCGTTCCAGTGAGAACAAACCGAGTTTATTCAATCGCTCCTCATAGCTTATGCCCTCCATACCAGGCAACATTCTGGTAAATCTCTTCTGCACCCTCTCTAAAGCCTCCACATCCTTCTGGTAGTGTGGCGACCAGAATTGAACACTATACTCCAAGTGTGGCCTAACTAAGGTTCTATACAGCTGCAACATGACTTGCCAATTCTTATACTCAATGCCCCGGCCAATGAAGGCAAGCATGCCGTATGCCTTCTTGACTACCTTCTCCACCTGTGTTGCCCCTTTCAATGACCTGTGGACCTGTACTCCTAGATCTCTTTGACTTTCAATACTCTTGAAGGTTCTACCATTCACTGTATATTCCCTACCTGCATTAGACCTTCCAAAATGCATTACCTCACATTTGTCCGGATTAAACTCCATCTGCCATCTCTCCGCCCAAGTCTCCAGACAATCTAAATCCTGCTGTATCCTCAGACAGTCCTCATCGCTATCCGCAATTCCACCAACCTTTGTGTCGTCTGCAAACTTACTAATCAGACCAGTTACATTTTCCTCCAAATCATTTATATATACTACAAAGAGCAAAGGTCCCAGCACTGATCCCTGTGGAACACCACTGGTCACAGCCCTCCAATTAGAAAAGCATCCCTCCATTGCTACTCTCTGCCTTCTATGGCCTAGCCAGTTCTGTATCCACCTTGCCAGCTCACCCCTGATCCCGTGTGACTTCACCTTTTGTACTAGTCTACCATGAGGGACCTTGTCAAAGGCCTTACTGAAGTCCATATAGACAACATCTACTGCCCTACCTGCATCAATCATCTTAGTGACCTCCTCGAAAAACTCTATCAAGTTAGTGAGACACGACCTCCCCTTCACAAAACCGTGCTGCCTCTCACTAATACGTCCATTTGCTTCCAAATGGGAGTAGATCCTGTCTCGAAGAATTCTCTCCAGTAATTTCCCTACCACTGAAGTAAGGCTCACCGGCCTGTAGTTCCCGGGATTATCCTTGCTACCCTTCTTAAACAGAGGAACAACATTGGCTATTCTCCAGTCCTCCGGGACATCCCCTGAAGACAGCGAGGATCCAAAGATTTCTGTCAAGGCCACAGCAATTTCCTCTCCAGCCTCCTTCAGTATTCTGGGGTAGATCCCATCAGGCCCTGGGGACTTATCTACCTTAATATTTTTTAAGACACCCAACACCTCGTCTTTTTGGATCACAATGTGACCCAGGCTATCTACACCCCCTTCTCCAGACTCAACATCTACCAATTCCTTCTCTTTGGTGAATACTGATGCAAAGTATTCATTTAGTACCTCGCCCATTTCCTCTGGCTCCACACATAGATTCCCTTGCCTATCCTTCAGTGGGCCAACCCTTTCCCTGGCTACCCTCGTGCTTTTTATGTACGTGTAAAAAGCCTTGGGATTTTCCTTAACCCTATTTGCCAATGACTTTTCATGACCCCTTCTAGCCCTCCTGACTCCTTGCTTAAGTTCCTTCCTACTTTCCTTATATGCCACACAGGCTTCGTCTGTTCCCAGCCTTTTAGCCCAGACAAATGCCTCCTTTTTCATTTTGACGAGGCCTACAATATCACTCGTCATCCAAGGTTCCCGAAAATTGCCGTATTTATCTTTCTTCCTCACAGGAACATGCCTGTCCTGTATTCCTTTCAACTGACACTTGAAAGCCTCCCACATGTCAGATGTTGATTTGCCCTCAAACATCCGCCCCCAATCTATGTTCTTCAGTTCTTGCCTAATATTGTTATAATTAGCCTTCCCCCAATTTAGCACATTCATCCTCGGACCACTCTTATCCTTGTCCACCAGTACTTTAAAACTTACTGAATTGTGGTCACTGTTACCAAAATGCTCCCCTACTGAAACATCTACCACCTGGCCGGGCTCATTCCCCAATACCAGGTCCAGTACCGCCCCTTCCCTAGTTGGACTGTTTACATATTGTTTTAAGAAGCCCTCCTGGATGCTCCTTACAAACTCCGCCCCGTCTAAGCCCCTGGCACTAAGTGAGTCCCAGTCAATATTGGGGAAGTTGAAGTCTCCCATCACCACAACCCTGTTGTTTTTACTCTTTTCCAAAATCTGTCTACCTATCTGCTCCTCTATCTCCCGCTGGCTGTTGGGAGGCCTGTAGTATACCCCCAACATTGTGACTGCACCCTTCTTATTCCTGATCTCTACCCATATAGCCTCACTGCCCTCTGAGGTGTCCTCTCGCAGTATAGCTGTGATATTCTCCCGAACAAGTAGCGCAACTCCGCCTCCCCTTTTACATCCCCCTCTATCCCGCCTGAAACATCTAAATCCTGGAACGTTTAGCTGCCAGTCCTGCCCTTCCCTCAACCAGGTCTCTGTAATGGCAACAACATCATAGTTCCAAGTAGTAATCCAAGCTCTAAGTTCATCTGCCTTACCCGTAATGCTCCTTGCATTAAAACATATGCACTTCAGGCCACCAGACCCGCTGTGTTCAGCAACTTCTCCCCGTCTGCTCAGCCTCAGAGCCACACTGTCCCTATTCCCTAGTTCTCCCTCAATGCTCTCACCTTCTGACCTATTGCTCCCGTGCCCACCCCCCTGCCATACTAGTTTAAACCCTGCCGTGTGACACTAGCAAACCTCGCGGCCAGGATATTTATGCCTCTCCGGTTTAGATGCAACCCGTCCATCTTATACAGGTCACACCTGCCCCGGAAGAGCTCCCAGTGGTCCAGATAACGGAAACCCTCCCTCCTACACCAGCTGTTTAGCCACGTGTTTGTCTGCTCTATCTTCCTATTTCTAGCCTCACTGGCACGTGGCACAGGGAGTAATCCCGAGATTACAACCCTCGAGGTCCTGTCTTTTAACTTTCTGCCTAGCTCCCTGAACTCCTGCTGCAGGACCTCATGCCCCTTCCTGCCTATGTCGTTAGTACCAATATGTACAACGACCTCTGCCTGTTTGCCCTCCCCCTTCAGGATTCCCTCTACCCGTTCGGAGACATCCTGGACCCTGGCACCAGGGAGGCAACATACCATCCTGGAGTCTCTTTCACGTCCACAGAAGCGCCTATCTGTGCCCCTGACTATAGAGTCCCCTATTACTATTACTCTTCTGCGCTTTGACCCTCCCTTCTGAACATCAGAGCCAGCCGTGGTGCCACTGCTCTGGCTGCTGCTGTTTTCCCCTGATAGGCTATCCCCCCCGACAGTATCCAAAGGGGTATATCTGTTCGAGAGGGGGACAACCACAGGGGATTCCTGCACTGACTGCCTGCCCTTTCTGGTGGTCACCCATTTCTCTGCCTGCACCTTGGGTGTGACCACATTTACATAACTGCGATCGATGACGCTTTCCGCCACCTGCATGCTTCTAAGTTGTAAGGTTTTCGGGCAATTCGGCCCTTTTTGGACTGCCCAAGAATAAAACCCAGAGACTAAACTGGACACTTTTCAGCCAAAGGAACGTAACCAAATTTCCCAGCAGGCTTGGTCCGCTGAGCTGAGTAGGGGCATAGGTATTTACAACCCCCCCCAGGAGCTACAAGGAAGAAGGAGCCAGACAACTAGATAAGATTAAACACAGAGACAAAGGGGCATGGTAATGCTGTAAGGGGCCTGCCTGCAAGCAGGACAATGGGATGGTCATAGCCCCATGCAGATGTAAATGACTTGGCCTCCACCAGAGCAGAATCCAATTAACACCCCATCAACATAGCAAGGTGAGAATAGCAGCCATCTCCGGAGCAGCTGGAAGACTTTGAAAATCTTCACAAGAGAGCTTAACCTTGTTATCCCAAAAAGCAGACTGTCTGGGCTCAGTATATTGCGCTGGAAAAGCCCCTTGAAGATAAACGGTAGAAAAAACCAAGTTGGAGGCGGACCTGGGGGAGGTACTCCAATCCTGACAGAAGCCACCGGCAGGAACTCACTGGGTGGAGGGGGCGGAGTCGGCGCCAAATTCAAATCGCGGCAGGTCTGCCTGGCTGGAAGGAGCGGACCTGCGAGGAGAACCCGGAAGCGAACAGCTCTGACCGGCTCAAAGGGGGCGGGACCAGCGGGAACTTTAAACTTGGACCGATACAACGCAAAGGGGGAGGAAAACCCGGAAGTCGACAGCTCTGACCGGCTCAAAGGGGGCGGGACCAGCGGGAACTTTAAACCTTACCAATTCAATGCAAAAGGGGCTGGCCGAACACAGGAAAAGGCCAGGTAAAACGGATATAAAAGGGGCTGTGTTTCGATTGAGGGTCTCTTGGCTTGACCTCTCCACCTTTGACTTGACCTCCTGCAGCCTGTGATTGTAAGTACCCTGCAGCAGCTTGCGAAACTCCCTTGACCTTGATAGTGGTTGAGGCTTTGGGGAAGGGGACTTGATTTGTGTTCTGTGTCATTGCTAAAACTGTGTAACAATAAGATTTTACGTTGTGTCCGTTATAGTACTTTCTGAATAGACTTAGTTTGTGTTAGAGTTTAAGATTTTATTATAATTTCTTCTGTTTGATGATTTTGACCTGGGTTTTGCAATAAACCTTGATTTACTGATAATTGGAGTCGTTTAAATTCTTCAATCTCTCACCAGCGATCTCTGACCAAGTCATTGTTAAGATATTCCTCACCTTAATTCCGGGTTCGAGAATCTAGGGTCATCTTGAACAATTCACTCAGGACAGGCTGCTGGTTAGGTAATAAACAGCAGTGTCCTATTCTCTCTCTTGGGAAAGCTACTCCAGCGAAGTAGGAACCGGGTGGGTGTTGCACCACCGGCAAGAGAGAGAATCACCTGGGCATTGGTGGGGGTCTGGATATCTGTGTGATATAAGCCTCAGGCTTCCGGTTAGGGATAAACGGCAGGCTTGATTCAGTGCTCTCTCCCGTGGAGGTGTCCCAGTGCGGCATCCCCTGGCCTCTGAAGTTTCAGTGCCAGCTGGAGAGAGACACACACAGATACTCAAACCCCAGATATCGGCCCAGTAGTGGAGTAGCAGAGATGGAACCCTCTACAATGGCGACCGCGGCAGGAGCCCGGTGGTTTGGAGTATGTGACTTGGCAGAGGGGGTGAGGGAACGAAGTAAAATGGAGGAGAGAATCTTCTCGTATATGTGGCAAAAGGTCAACCTCACCAAACCTTGGGTCTCAGAACTAATCAATGCGGAGCAACCGGTAATGGCAGCGGCTGCATGGACAGAAAGTAAGGCGCACAAAAGGCACTTGGAGAAGGCAGTTTGGCTGGTCTGCCTGTCCCAGCAGGTAGTCAAAACAGAGCGAAGGGTCGAAGAGTTAGAGCAGGAGTTGGGAGAAGTGAGGGCCAGCGCAGGGGACAGCGCTAGCGCAGCGGAACGACTGCGGGAGGAATTGGCAGAAATGAAACAGGAAAGCGAGTCTAACCGGTGCGAGAAGGACTATCTCCACTGCCAGATAGTGGAGGGTAAAGAAAAGGAACGGAGGCTCCAGGAACTCTATGCTCGGAGTACAGAGCAGTGTAGGAAGCTGGAGGGGAAGTCCCGGGACATCCAGGCAGCGTACCGAGTGGCTCGCGAGGAAGTAGGGGACTGTGCCCATGGGCCGTGCCAGGCACGAATAACGGAGTTGGAGGAGACCTTGTCCAAGGTCAGGGGACGGGTACACCTGGTAGGTCCAGGGGGGTTCCCTAGGGGCAAGGTGTTCCTCGCAGCGGATGATTCCCCAAAGGCCAAGGGGAATAGGCCGCCTCCTGAGGCACCGGGATCGTGCCCGGGTCGGCAGGCGGGGAACGGGGAGTCCAGGAAGGGACGGGCCCACAGGGGAGCAGAGAGGGATCCCCAGGTAACAGCATCTCCTGTGTGGGTAGTTAACCCAGGGGTGGTAGGGCGAGAGGACACAGGAGAAGAAGAGTCAGACAGTGAGGCGGAGGAGCAGGAACCCCAGGTAGGGCGGATGTGCCCTGTCAGGCAGAGAAGGTATGGTCCCCCGGCGGGGCTGGCAGATAGGGGACTGGTTGAGGGCGACATTATCATTCCTCATGGGGCATCCGCGCTCAGGGGGATGGTGGCCCACGTTCCCAGGCTAACTCCAAAAGGGGATCCGTCGCTTCATTTTATGGAGGTGGAGCAGGCAGCCAGCATTAATGACTGCGACGAGGGGGAGCAAATAAGGATGCTCCTGATGACCCTAGATGCACAGCTATGCAGGGCAGTGACCTCTGGGAATGGGGGAAGACCTGACACATGGGCGGCAGCACAGACTGCTGTTCTGGAGGCGATGGGCTTGAATCTGGGGAGCCCTTTCATGAGGGTGGGGGAAACCAAGCAGCAACCAGGGGAATCTCCCACCATGTTCGCAGACAGGCTGTGGATTGTCTATATGGAGGCATGCGGGGTTCCCGCGGATAGACGGAATTTAGGGGAAAGAACCGCCCACTGGCTGAAGACCCTAGTTGCCAACTGTCTCCCTAACGTTAGGGCAAAAGCCGAACACTGGTTCGACCCGCAGACCCCGGCCCTTAATGAGGAAGAGGTCCTTAGGAAACTTACCCTCGTATATCGTAATGGGGAGAGGGGTGAGGACAAGCCCCTTAAGGGTAGGGTGCATGAAATCGCGCCAGCAGCCCCTAAGAGAGAGTGGAAGCATGAGGGCACCCGGACCTCCGACAAGAAACCGGTATGCTACGGGTGTGGGAAGGCCGGGCATTTCAAGAGGGAATGTAAAAACCCTAGCAAGCAGGAGAGGGCTCCCGCAGTAGAGAGTCAGACCCCGGCGGCAGGAGCAGCTGCCCCGGAAACCATCGAGGTAAAGAAAATTTTAGCCCTTTTGCAAGGCTCAGGACAGGTGGCAATGGCAACGGGCCAGGGTCAGCCCGCTCCCGCACCCAGGGAAGCCTCCGAATGACTAGCCCCTCAGCAGCCCACCTTTCTATGCCCACTGGAGTATGGCCCGTGCGGGAGACCCTGGGTCAAGATGGAGGTCCAGGATACGGTCGGGAGTTACCTACTGGACACAGGTGCTTCCAGTACTATAGTCCACACGGACAATCCCCGAGCATCCCCTCTGTCTAGCGGGGTACCCTATAGTCTCATCGGATTTACCGGGAACGAAAAGATCGGTTTTTTCTCTGCTCCCCTGTCTATCAGGTTAGGGGCACTCCAGGCGCACTGGAAATGCGTCCTGATGAGATGGGAACAGGAGGGGAAAGGGATCCTAGGAGCTGATTTTATAGTGGCTCATCAGATCCTGGTGGACCTAAGAAACCACTGCCTGTGGGGTGCAGCAACGGAAGGGAGTGAAACGGAGTTGAGGGTAATTGACAGAGCCCAGGAGAAGGGAGCTTTGTGCGTGGTACAGCCAAAGGAAGGGTACGATTTAGAAGCCCTGGAGAGGAATACCCCGGAAGAGTTCAGGGAGTATGTCCGCAGGAATCTGACTGCTTTTGCCACCCACAAGCATGATTGTGGGAGAGTTACTGGGACAGAGGTCAGGGTAGATGGGGACCCCATGTCCCAGCCACAGAAACAGTACCGCTTCCACCGGGAAGCAGAGGCAGACTTGGAGGTGGCCCTAAACTCACTGGTGCGGCAAGGGGTGTTGAGGACAATTGCCACCCATGTGAACTCACCGCTCTGGCCGGTGAGGAAGCCGGACAACTCCTGGAGGGCCACCGTGGACTACAGAGTCCTGAATAAAAACATCCCGGCCTGCGCCCCAACGGTGGCGGCCGTGGCAGACTTGCTAGGAGAAATTCCAGCATCCGCCTCAATTTTTACGGTGCTGGATATTTCGAATGGATTTTGGTCCGTCCCGGTCAGACGGGAGGACCAATATAAGTTTGCCTTTACCTTTAAGGGGCAACAGTACACCTGGACCTGTCTCCCGCAGGGATTCCATAACAGCCCGAGCATTTTCCATCAATGCATGGCCGAATGCTTAAAGGGGTTCAGTGAGCCACACAAGCTGGTGCAGTATGTGGACGACATCCTGTTGTTCACCAGTAATAGTGAGGAGCATGGGCCCCTGGTGGACGAGCTGTTAGGGTTATTGTACAAAGGAGGGCTGAAAGTTAACCCTAAAAAGGCACAGATCGGGGTAGGAGAGGTGAAGTTCCTGGGGTTAACCCTGAGAGCTGGAGAGAGAGGGATTGACACTGCCAGGAGACAAGCAGTGCAGGAACTCCCAGTCCCCGTAGATGTAAAGGGGATACGGTCCTTTTTAGGAATCACCGGCTACTGCAGGGACTTCATTGAGGACTATGCCACCACAGCAGCGCCTCTGCTTAGGCTGCTGCACAAGGGGGTGGAGTGGGACTGGGACAGTAAGTGTGAGACGGCGTTCGTCCGACTCAAGGAGGACTTGCAGAAAGCCCCAGCCCTGGGAGCCATTAACCCCCGGGAGGAGTTTTTCCTGGAGGTGGCCGCAGGCAGTGATGGCCTGAGTGCTGTGCTCCTCCAGACCCGGCATGGCAAGTTGAGGCCGGTGGTATACTCCTCTCGGGTCCTCACAGACGTGGAGCGGGCATACTCCAACTGTGAGAGGCATCTGCTGGCCACCCACTGGGCGGTAAAGCGGATGCAGGTATTTGTCAGGATGGGCCCCATCACCCTCCTGACACATCACACCCCGACCCAAATGCTGCTGGACGGCAGGATTAAGGACGGCACGGTCAGCAGCGCCAGAATCACCAGGTGGACCCTCCTGCTGTCACAAATGGCCCTTCAGGTAAAAGGGCTGAATGAGCCACAGCTCGCAGCCAACCTGATATACCCCGGGGAGCCACACCACTGTTCCGTAGAAGGGGTATGGGAGGTAGGGTTCGGACTCCGGGCAGGGCTGCACCCCACAGGGAGGGAGATCTATGTGGATGGGTCCAGTACTGTAGCAGAGGGCGTCAGGTTCACGGGCTGTGGGATCTGGGACCCCGATGCAGAGATAGCCCTGGCCCTTAAACTCCCCCATACACTCAGCGCCCAGCAGGCAGAGCTGGCTGCAGTGATGTATGTGGTGACCCACCCCGACCGTTTTCCCACGCCGTATACCATCTGCTCAGATAGCATGTTTACATGCAACTCCTGCACGGAGTACCTGGCTATCTGGTCCCGCCGAGGATACACCTCCTCGGATGGAAAGCCACTGGCCACAAAACCCCTCCTCGAGAAGATCGTGGCAGCAGTTGGGCAGGGGGAGGACAGGTATATCCTTAAGGTGAAAGCTCACTCCAAAACAGAGCCACGGGGCGAGGGGAACCAGAGAGCAGACGGCCTGGCTCGAGAGGGGGCTAAGAATGGGATAGCGTGGGACCCGTACGAAGAGGGACAGGTAGCGGCCGTTACAAGACAGCCCCAGAGGGGGGATGGAACGAGTTTGGCCCCAGATCTAGCCACTGCCCAGGGACAGGACCCCGAGCTAAAGAAAGTCATAACGGCCATGGGTAGGCAGGAAAGGATAGAGGGGCCCTATGGGGGAAAGGACATCACCCTGAAGGAGGGCATGCTCTTCAGGGGGGACCAGTGGATAGTGCCTTCCCAGCACCATAGGGAATTTATTGAAATGGCCCATGAGAGCCCCGGAGCGGGACATCCCGGCCCTGAGACCACCTGGCAACGGGTGGAGAGGGTGGGGTGGTGGCCGAGCCTCCGGGAGGATGCTCGCGATTTCTGCGCGAGCTGTTTGGTGTGTGCTACTAATAACCCGGATCCCAAGAAAAGAAAGGTCTCGTTGGGGCACATCCGCAGGGTGGAGGGGCCCTGGCAGTCGATACAGATCGACTATATTGGACCCCTTCCCCCAGCGGCAGGGGGTTACAAGTACTGTCTGGTGCTGGTGGATATTTTCACAAAGTGGGTAGAAGCCTTCCCCTGCCGAACAGCCACCGCAGCAGGCACAGCCAGGATATTGGTCAGGGAGGTATTCTCGAGGTGGGGACTCCCACAGTTTGTGGAGTCAGATCAGGGGAGTCACTTCATGGGACAGGTGATGCAAGCGACCCTAAAAGTCCTGGGGATTAAGGCAAAGTGGCATGTGGCCTATAACCCTCAATCCTCAGGTCCTGTGGAAAGGTTAAACAGGACCATAAAAGAGAGGATCAGGAAAGAAACAGGCAACTCGCCCAACCGGTGGGTAGAAATCTTACCCCTAGTTTTAATGGGGATCCGAGCAAGCCAGTCCAGGAGCACAGGGTACTCCCCGCACGAGCGCATGACAGGGAGGGTTATGAGAACCCCGATCCATGTCAGGGTACCTTCCCTGACAGAGGGACAGCTTAGGGAGGTAAACCGGGACAGGTTCGCTAAGAAGCTGATGGAGCAGCTGAAGGCAATTAATTGGCAGGCATTTAACATGGGAACCCAGCACCGGAGGAACAAGCTGCTGCTCGAGCCCCACACTACCCAGGAATGGGCCATAGGGGACCAAGTAATGGTCCGGAATTTTGCACGGGTAGGAGCCTTTGAGCCACTGTACGCGGGACCGTACAGTATAGTGGACAAGGCCAGCCCCATGGTTTACGCAGTACAGCTCCCCCGGAAGATTAAATGGTTCCACGTGAACCAATGCAAACTTTTCGACCCCACCAGGGCCGGTAAGAGCAAGTTGGGGGGGGGGCTGGGGGTGATAGTGGAGAAGCCGCCTGCAGAATTAACGACGGTGGGGGAGGTCCCTGACTCCACGGTCACACAACCGGTGACAAGGTGCTGTCCCGAAGGGGCAGTCCCAAAGAAAACGACAGTGCTGCAAGCACCCAGCCCAGGGACAGTAACGATTCCCAAGCCCTTACCTGTGGGTCAGGTGGCCTGCCTTAGTATAGAGGCTAAGGAGGCGGAGGAAGTGAAGGTATCACCTTGGGCTTGGGAACCATTCAGGGGACGTAGGAGCAATCGGGTCTCCAAGCCCCCGGTAAGATGGTCCCCATCACACCTCCCTAGAACCCGGTCCCGCAGTAAGGGGGCCCGAGTAGAAGGGAGCGCTGAGGGATCACCGAACCCTGTTGGGGAAGGAGAGGCAAGGGGCAGCCCGAACCCCCGGGAGGGGACGGTCTGGCCCGAGCCGTTGGTCCAAACAGGTGAACTGCCCCAGTATAGCGGGGTCCAGTTTTAATTTGGCCACCCGGAGACGGGTGGCATTGTATATAGCATTCCCCCCCTGTTAGTTCTAATTAGTGTTTAGTGGTGTGTGGGTTATTTAGGATCGTGGGATCACAGAAGCGCATAGTGCAGTGGTATAATGATTGAGCAGCAGGCACTAGGACCCTGGTGGAGCCGGGCTGTGGACACAGAATCACAGACAGGCTGCGGCAATTTCATGTTGATTTCACAACTTCAAAGCGGAAGCTGCTGCTGCCGCTGGATAGAAGCCATGCACTTTAAGGTAGGTAGTTCTGTAGAGGCAAGGATGTGTTTTGCCTCTTTTACAGATGGGGCACCCGACGACGATGTGGAGTTTGCTGATGATCCTGGCGATGGTGGGACCGGGAGAACTCCGCAGAGGCGAGACAGAAGTGTCCTTTGTCTATGGGTGCTCTGGCGGCAGAGCCCCTCTTGTCACTACCGGACAGGGAGACCAGGTGGCCACAGAGCAGACCCGCGACTCACACCTGGGGAAGTGGCCTGGGTGGCTGGGGTCGAACTCGACCAGGTACTCCAGCCACCAGAGCTTCACCTATGGAGAGGCCTCTGTACTCTGCGAGGAGATACAGGTGGCGACTGACCGGGTTAGGGTGACTGAGGGCAGGCGGGTGTGTTTAACCTGTAAGGGGGACGTTCCTTTGGGGAGATGGTGGTGGCTCAGGAAGCTGAGGCTGGACATGAGGGATCGGTCCTCGGACTGGGAACGCCTGGACAACAACACCTACCGGACCATCACGGGGTCACCGGGTAGGATCACCGTTTGCTGGGATAAGTGGTGGGCTTCTGACCAGGGCATTTATTTGTGTTTATGGGGGTCTACCAAGGCATGTCCACAAGGGGCATTGATCACTTTTGTAAGGTGATGGCAGAACCCAGGGAACGGGATGAATTGACCGCACTGGGGAGGGATGTGTAACGCCCAGGGAAGGGATGACTGTAAAAGCTACCGAACTGCTGGTTCAGGTAAAGCGACCCCTGCCCACAGCCCAACCAATCGACCCTCACAACTGTCCGATCACCACCAGGGGGGCCTGAGAATGGTTTAGTGTTTGTCCCCACAAAGAAAATGTTGTACCAGGGGGTACATTATGCTGTCGCCTCAGTTGGACTGAACCTCTCAGCTGCAGGTATCGACGACGGAGGAAAAATGAAGAGCCTTCAACGGGAAGAAGCGAAGTGCAGCCCAGAAAAGAGGATCCTTAGTGAAATAAAGAGATTCAAATGTAAATAGTTGTATGGATTCGCGGGTTTCAGTTATTTGATTGTGATATATGTACAGGGACCCTTACGTTTGGGGTTCCGGTGAAATGTGTGTATGTTACTGTGTGTTTAAATTAAGTATGGTCTTGTCTTTCCCTTTCAATGAAATTAGGGGTAGCCTAGATTAAGGGAACTGTCTTGGGACTTGTAGTTTCGCATGTTGTTGAGGGGGGGCCTACGGTCCACACAAAAGGAAATGATTGCCCTTCACCTGTGTCGATACGGTCCAAGCAGGTAGGGACGTATCGAAGGGGCATCTGTAAGGTTTTCGGGCAATTCGGCCCTTTTTGGACTGCCCAAGAATAAAACCCAGAGACTAAACTGGACACTTTTCAGCCAAAGGAACGTAACCAAATTTCCCAGCAGGCTTGGTCCGCTGAGCTGAGTAGGGGCATAGGTATTTACAAACCCCCCCCAGGAGCTACAAGGAAGAAGGAGCCAGACAACTAGATAAGATTAAACACAGAGACAAAGGGGCATGGTAATGCTGTAAGGGGCCTGCCTGCAAGCAGGACAATGGGATGGTCATAGCCCCATGCAGATGTAAATGACTTGGCCTCCACCAGAGCAGAATCCAATTAACACCCCATCAACATAGCAAGGTGAGAATAGCAGCCATCTCCGGAGCAGCTGGAAGACTTTGAAAATCTTCACAAGAGAGCTTAACCTTGTTATCCCAAAAAGCAGACTGTCTGGGCTCAGTATATTGCGCTGGAAAAGCCCCTTGAAGATAAACGGTAGAAAAAACCAAGTTGGAGGCGGACCTGGGGGAGGTACTCCAATCCTGACAGAAGCCACCGGCAGGAACTCACTGGGTGGAGGGGGCGGAGTCGGCGCCAAATTCAAATCGCGGCAGGTCTGCCTGGCTGGAAGGAGCGGACCTGCGAGGAGAACCCGGAAGCGAACAGCTCTGACCGGCTCAAAGGGGGCGGGACCAGCGGGAACTTTAAACTTGGACCGATACAACGCAAAGGGGGAGGAAAACCCGGAAGTCGACAGCTCTGACCGGCTCAAAGGGGGCGGGACCAGCGGGAACTTTAAACCTTACCAATTCAATGCAAAAGGGGCTGGCCGAACACAGGAAAAGGCCAGGTAAAACGGATATAAAAGGGGCTGTGTTTCGATTGAGGGTCTCTTGGCTTGACCTCTCCACCTTTGACTTGACCTCCTGCAGCCTGTGATTGTAAGTACCCTGCAGCAGCTTGCGAAACTCCCTTGACCTTGATAGTGGTTGAGGCTTTGGGGAAGGGGGCTTTATTTGTGTTCTGTGTCATTGCTAAAACTGTGTAACAATAAGATTTTACGTTGTGTCCATTATAGTACTTTCTGAATAGACTTAGTTTGTGTTAGAGTTTAAGATTTTATTATAATTTCTTCTGTTTGATGATTTTGACCTGGGTTTTGCAATAAACCTTGATTTACTGATAATTGGAGTCGTTTAAATTCTTCAATCTCTCACCAGCGATCTCTGACCAAGTCATTGTTAAGATATTCCTCACCTTAATTCCGGGTTCGAGAATCTAGGGTCATCTTGAACAATTCACTCAGGACAGGCTGCTGGTTAGGTAATAAACAGCAGTGTCCTATTCTCTCTCTTGGGAAAGCTACTCCAGCGAAGTAGGAACCGGGTGGGTGTTGCACCACCGGCAAGAGAGAGAATCACCTGGGCATTGGTGGGGGTCTGGATATCTGTGTGATATAAGCCTCAGGCTTCCGGTTAGGGATAAACGGCAGGCTTGATTCAGTGCTCTCTCCCGTGGAGGTGTCCCAGTGCGGCATCCCCTGGCCTCTGAAGTTTCAGTGCCAGCTGGAGAGAGACACACACAGATACTCAAACCCCAGATATCGGCCCAGTAGTGGAGTAGCAGAGATGGAACCCTCTACAAAGTGCATCCAATTGCTGCTCCAACCGAACCATGCGGTCTGTGAGGAGCTGCAGTTGGGTACACTTTCTGCAGATGAAGCCATCCGGGACACTGGAAGCCTCCCGGACCTGCCACATCTCACAGTCAGAGAACAGCACCCCTCTAACTGACATTGCGTCAATTAATTAAAATTTGTCTTTTTTTTTTAAATACTTTTTTTTTTAAATTGCAAAGTTACTGTCAACTATCTGTTTCCTAGCACTAGATTTCTAATAGAAATGCGATAGCTAACTATAATACTCTCCGATCTCTGGCTTAGATATCCTCTAAATTATAATTAAGTTATTATGTTTAATTAGTTCCCAAATACTCAAATTTTTTTATTTTTTTTTTTAAATTTAGGTTAGAATCCCAACCAGTCACTCAGGTCACAGCTTTTCTGTGATGTCACTTCAGTTTCCCCCCCGACACACAATTTGAAAAAAGGTATAAAAGTAAAAATCACTTACTTACCTTCTGAGTGTCTGAGATGTTCTCAGGTTCTCTCGCTGACAGAGACTGCTCCTCCACCTCCGATCCTTGACCTGCACAATGCTAATAATATAATAATATAATATGGCACTTACCTTACACCAATGGGTCTTATTATTAGGTTAGAGGAGGAGGGCGGGTGGGAGACACTACACGTGTAGTGTCTCGGGTTTCCTCTCCACCAGAATTTATTGGTTGGGGGGGGGGAGACTTGCCAGAGGTCGAACTTCCGGTTCCCGCCTTATATAAAAACAAATAAAACAGAAAAGAAGAACAGACACGGGACCAGGCAAGGGTTTTTAAATTCACTACTCACCTCCCAGAAGGCCCCTGCGCACCGCTGCCGCCGAAATCCAAAGGGCTGCTCCTGTAAAGGTAAGGTTTTTAAATACACTACTCACCTCCCAGAAGGCCCCTGCGCACCGCTGCCGCCGAAATCCAAAGGGCTGCTCCTGTAAAGGTAAGGTTTTTAAATACACTACTCACCTCCCAGAAGGCCCCTGCGCACCGCTGCCGCCGAAATCCAAAGGGCTGCTCCTGTAAAGGTAAGGTTTTTAAATACACCACTCACCTCCCAGAAGGCCCCTGCGCACCGCTGCCGCCGAAATCCAAAGGGCTGCTCCTGTAAAGGTAAGGTTTTTAAATACACTACTCACCTCCCAGAAGGCCCCTGCGCACTGCTGCCGCCGAAATCCAAAGGGCTGCTCCTGTAAAGGTAAGGTTTTTAAATACACTACTCACCTCCAAGAAGGCCCCTGCATGAGGACCAGACGGGGTTTGTGAAGGGCAGGCAGCTGAACACGAACGTGCGGAGGCTCCTGAATGTTATTATGATGCACTCGGAGTGGGGGGGGGGGGGGGGGGGGGGGGGGGCAGAAGTGGTAGCGGCAATGGACACGGAGAAGGCCTTTGACCGGGTGGAGTGGGAGTACCTGTGGGAGGTGTTAGGCAGATTTGGGTCCGGGGAGGAGTTCATAGGGTGGGTTAAATTGCTGTACCAGGCCCCGGTGGCGAGTGTATCAACGAACCGGCTGCGGTCAAGGTATTTTAGGTTGTACCGTGGAACGAGGCAGGGGTGCCCTTTGTCCCCCCTGCTCTTTGCCCTGGCAATTGAGCCGCTGGCCATGGCGCTGAGAGAGTCCAGAAACTGGAGGGGGTTGGTTTGGGGGGGGGGGGGGGGGGGGAGGAGCACCGTGTCTCACTATATGCGGATGACCTGCTGCTGTACATTGCGGATCTGGAGGGGATGGAGTAGGTCATGCAGACCCTTAGGGTATTTGGAGACTTTGTGGGATATAAGCTCAACGTGGGGAAGAGCGAGCTGTTGTGGTGCATGCGAGGGGCCAGGAAAAGAGGTTGGAGGAGCTACTACTCAAGATGATGGAGAGGAGTGTTCAGTATTTGGGTATCCAGGTGGCTAAGAGTTGGGGGGTCTTGCATAAGCTCAATCTGGCACGGCTGGTGGACCAGATGGAGGAGGACTTCAGGAGGTGGGACATGTTGTCACTCTCCCCGGCGGGTAGGGTGCAGTCTGTTAAGATGGCAGTCCTCCCCAGGTTCCTGTTCGTCTTTCAGTGCCTGCCCATTCTCATCCCCAAGGCCTTCTTTAAGCGGGTAAAGAGGAGCATTATGGGATTTGTGTGGGCAAATAAGACCCTGAGGGTTAAGAGGCTGTTCTTGGAGTGCAATCGGGGAGGGGCGGGGGGGTTGGCGCTGCCGAACCTGTGCAGCTATTACTGGGCAGCGAATGTGTCTATGATTCGGAAGTGGGTAATGGAGGGAGGGGGCGGCATGAAAAAGGTTAGAGGCGGCGTCCTGTATAGGTACTAGCCTGGGGGCACTGGTGATGGCACCGTTGCCGCTTTCGCCGACGCAGAATACCACGAGCCCGGTGGTGGCGGCGACATTGAGGATTTGGGGGCAGTGGAGACGGCATAGGGGGGAGGTAGAGGCCTCAGTCTGGGCTCCAATACGGGACAACCATAGGTTTGTTCCAGGTAGGATAGATGGTGGGTTCCTAAGCTTGCGCCGGGCGGGAATTAAAAGGATGGGGGATTTATTCATCGATGGGACTTTTGCCAGTCTGGGGGCGCTGGAGGAGAAATTTGGGTTACCTCCGGGAAATGCCTTTAGGTATATGCAGGTTTGGGCGTTCGTGAGAAAGCAGGTAGGGGAATTCCCGCTGCTGCCTGCCCGAAGGATACAGGACAGGGTGATTTTGGGCGTGTGGGTCGGGGAGATATCGGAGATATACCAGGAGCTGCAGGAGGCGGAGGAAGCCTCGGTGGAGGAGCTGAAGGGCAAGTGGGAGGAGGAGCTGGGGGAGGAGCTGGATGAGGGCCTGTGGGCTGACGCCCTGGGCAGGGTCAATTCCTCCTCATCTTGTGCCAGGCTCAGCCTGATCCAGTTTAAAGTGGTGCACCGGGCGCATATGACTGGGGCGAGGATGAGTAAGTTTTTTGGGTTAGAGGACAGGTGTGTGAGGTATCCGGGGAGCCCAGCAAACCACGCCCATATGTTTTGGACATGCCCGGCGCTTCCGGAATTTTGGAAGGGCTTTGCAAAGGCTATGTCCAAGGTCTTGGATACTCGGGTAAAACCGAGCTGGGGGATAGCGCTATTTGGGGTATCGGACGATCCGGGAATGCAGGAGTCGTAAGGGGCCGGAGTTCTGGCCTTTGCCTCCTTGGTAGCTCGGAGAAGGCTCTTGTTAATGTGGAGGGACGCGAAACCCCCAAGCGTAGAGGCTTGGGTCAACGACATGGCGGGGTTTCTTAGGTTGGAGAAGATAACGTTTGCCTTGCGAGGGCCCCTTGCAGGGATTCTCCGGGTGGTGGCAACCGTTCCTTGACTTTCTCGCAGAACGTTAGATGGAGGTCAGCAGCAGCAGCAACCCGGGGGGGAGGGGCTACTTATGTCTTTTTCTTTTTTGTAAGGGGCGCATGCCCCATTTTGTTTTGAGATGGGTGTTAAATTGTTAATCGTTTAGAGGGTTAAGTTGTTTTGTTTTGTTGGCATATTGCCATGTTTTCTTTGTAATATTTTCCTTTTTGGAGTGTTTTGTAAAATTGTACTGAAAAACCTTGAACAAAACATTTTTTTAAAAAGAATTCCCTGTGAGTTACAAGGTGATATACCTTCAATTCACCAAGAGGCCGAGAGAGCGAGTGAACATAAGGCTTTATTAGTCGTGAACTTGCCTAGCCAGAGTTGGTTGTGCAGATGAGTGCCACCCGCAGGTGGCCAGGTTATATATGGCCCCGGTGAGGGCGGAGCCCACCGGTGTTAGAGTACAGTACCTGGTAGCAGCTCGTATCACCACTTCCAGGTCAAAGGTTACATTAGGTGGATACAATGGTTAGAGTGTCATGCATTATGGTGAATACATTCACCACACAAGGATTTTGTATCAGAAGGAAGAATGGCCACATTTCTCCAGAGTGAGGCAAGAAAGCCTATTATTGAGGGATATAGGGTCAGCCAAACATGGCCTTCCCACCAGAGAGTACAGTGAGATTGGTAAAGGATAACGAGGCTGAGTACATGCCCATCCCCTTATAGTCAGTGCACCTGGAGTGCACCATTGTGTCAAGATCAGTGACCGTGGGATTCGTCTCCAGTTTGCCTGTGGGCAAGTCAACCTGCTCTTTAGCAATGGCCTGGAAGGATCAAAAGTGATAGCATCCCCAGCAGTATTAGAGAAGCACACCAAGGTTAGGGAGACGGAACAGCTGCAGGAGAAAGTGCTCGGCGCTTTCTTTGACTATGTGGTAACTTGGTCTAAGGCCAGACATACTCCGTCAGAGGAGACTGAAGTGACACTTTAGAAAGATTACCCTACTGTCTGATTATCTGAAATATTTTTCAGGATTCTAGACAACCCAAAGAAGGTAATAAATGGGGCTTCCTTAGTTGCGGTTAGGCAAGTCAACCCTTTGTTAAAAGCATTAGCCCAGGGCAGCATGGTGGCACAGTGGTTAGCACTGCTGCCTCACGGCGCCGAGGTCCCAGGTTCGAATACCAGCCCTGGGTCACTGTCCATGTGGAGTTTGCACATTCTCCCCGTGCTTGCGTGGGTTTCACTCTGACAACCCAAAGATGTGTGGGGTACGTGGATTGGCAATGCTAAATTGCCCCTAAATTAGAAAAAAAGAATTGGGTACTCTAAATGTACAAAAAAACCATTAGCCCAGGCTGCCCATACTGAAGCTTAGGGAAAGTAATTACGTGAATGTTCCTTTAAAAATAAGAAGCGGGATGGACACACGTGATGTGAACGGAGGGAGGTTGTGTTTTCACAAGCTCTGGCTCCGCTTGTCTTTTAATCTTTCAATTCATCCTGGTGCACATTTGATACTTACTTTTTATTGGGCTACAGGCTTGCGCTATGTCCTTGGAAGTTTCTGGGGCGGGATTCTCCCATACATCGGGTAAGTGTTGACGCCAGCGTCAATGGTTGTTTCAGTGCCCCATTCTCCGGTCCACACGGGGGCTCGTACGGGCGCGATGGGAAGCAGTCGCAGAGGAGCGTCAGAGACGCGGCGCCACGCAATCGACGCGGCGCGCATAAGGCGACGCGAGCACACAGACGGCCGACGGAGCAAGATGGCGCCACGCCGAGCTGCGCCCCGGTTCACGGACCACGACCTGGAGACACTCCTGGATGCCCTCAAGGAGAGGGGGCGCCTATTGATGCACTATCAATTACTACAAAGACGAGAGTAGTGAATAATCGAGGCTTTATTGACCGAAGATGTGTTGCCTCCTGTAGCTGCTACCAGAATGGGAGTAGCACCGGCGAGCACACACATTTATACGCCGCCAACTGGGCGGAGCCAGCAGGCAGGGATTTACCCATGTACCTCTAGTATATGAGTCTTACCGTACTACATCTAATACAGTTAGTGGTGACTACCACATTCACCCCGTTAAAAAGGAGTCCGGCAGGGGTGGTGGAAAAATTTTACAAGTTCAGTCTGTCGGGTGCCTTGATCCGCCGCTGTGATCGCATCGGTCCCGGTGGTGATGCGGGTGCCGACTTGGTCACCTGTGACTCTGGGAGCGTGTTGTCCTCGTCTTCATCGCCCCTGAGTGGAACCAGTGGGAGGACGGATCCTCCTGGGGCGGGGGCTGCGGTGAGGTGCGCCGGGGAGAGGGTGAGTGGCGCCGGGTTGAATGGGGCAACCGGAGGGGGGGGGTGTCAGGTGGGGGGCCGTGGGTGGGGATCCAGCGGGTGCCAGGTCCCGGAGGGAGACTGTGTCCTGGCGCCCGGTGGGGTGCGCCACGTAGGCGTACTGCGGGTTCGCGTGCAGGAGGTGGACTCTTTCAACCAACGGGTCTGACTTATGGGTCCGCACGTGTTTGCGAAGGAGGACGGGTCCAGGAACTG
Organism: Scyliorhinus torazame; assembly: GCF_047496885.1. Taxonomy (NCBI): domain Eukaryota; kingdom Metazoa; phylum Chordata; class Chondrichthyes; order Carcharhiniformes; family Scyliorhinidae; genus Scyliorhinus; species Scyliorhinus torazame. The sequence continues at coordinate 111,519,189 of NC_092709.1, read as the reverse complement.
TCAGCCATGTTGGGAGCGAGACCCCGGAAGTGGACTTCCTGGGGAAGGCAAAGAGGCGTTAATGGGGGGTTTCGTTAGTTGTGGTGCAGAGGAGCGATCGGATGGAGTGCAGCGCGTCGGGGAGGACATCCTGCCTGCGGGAGACCGGGAGATTTTTAGAACGTAGGGCCAGCAGGACGGCCTTTCAGACCGTCCTGTTCTCCCTCTCCACCTGCCTGTTTCCCCGGGGGTTGTAGCTGGTCGTCCTGCTCGAGGCAGTGCTCTTGCTGAGCAGGAACTGACGCAGCTCATCGCTCAAAAGGAGGATCCCCGATTGCTGTGGACGTAAGTGGGGAAACCGAACAGGGCGAAGATACTGTTGAGTGCTTTAATGACCGTGGCAGAAGTCATATCGGGGCATGGGATGGCGAAGGGAAACCGGGAATACTCATCGACCACGTTCAGAAAGTACATGGTGGAGGGGAGGGGCCCTTTGAAGTCCATGCTGAGGCGCTCAAAGGGGCGGGGGGCCTTCACCAGGTGCGCTCGGTCTGGCCGGTAGAAATGTGGCTTGCACTCCGCGTAGACCTGGCAGTCTCTGGTGATGGCCCTGACCTCCTCAATGGAGTAGGACAGATTGCGGGCCTTGATGAAGTGAAAGAAACGGGTGACCCCCGGGTGACAGAGGCCATCATGTAGAGCCCGGAGTCGGTCCACTTGTGCGCTGGCACATGTACTGCGGGATAGGGCATCGGGGGGCTCGTTGAGCTTCACGGGGCGAAACAAAATCTCGTAATTATAGTGGCGAGCTCGATCCTCCACCTCAAGATCTTATCGTTCTTGATCTTGCCCCGCTGTGTATTATTGAACATAATTCAGTTGGTCAGTGAGGAGAGTGAATCTCCTGCTGGCCAGGTGATGCCTCCAATGCCGCACAGCTTCCACAATGGCTTGGGACTCCTTTTCGACAGAGGAGTGCTGAATTTCGGAGGCATGGAGGGTGCAGGAAAAGAATGCCACGGGCCTGCCCACTTGGTTGAGGGTGGCAACCAGAGCTACATCCGATGCATCGCTCTCGACCTGAAAGGGGAGGGACCCGACGACTGCGTGCATTGTGGCCTTGGTGATGTCTGCTTTGATGCGGTTAAAGACCTGGCGGGCCTCAGCCATCAGGGGAAAGACTGTGGACTGAATGAGTGGGCGGGCCTTGTCCGCATAATTAGGGACCCACTGGGCATAATAGGAGAAGATCCCCAGGCATCGTTTCAGAGCCTTGGGGCAGTGGGGGAGGGGGAGTTCCATGAGGGAGCGCATGCGGTCGGGGTCGGGCACTAGAACTCCATTTTCCACGACATAGCCAAGGATGGCTAAGCGGTTGAAGTGGAACACGCATTTCTCCTTATTGTATGTGAGATTAAGGAGTTTGGCGGTGTGGGGAAATTTTAGAAGGTTAGCGTCGTGGTCCTGCTGATCGTGGCCGCAAATGGTGACTTGTCACGGTACGGGAAGATGGCCTGCAGTCCGTACTGGTCAACCATTCGGTCCATCTCACGTTGGAAGTCCGAAACCCCATTAGTGATGCCGAAGGGAACCCTAAGGAAGTGATAGAGGCGGCCATCTGCTTCGAACGCAGTGTATAGGCGGTCCTCCGTGCGGATGGGGAGCTGGTGGTAGGCGGACTTCAGGTCCACTGTGGAAAAGACCCGATACTGTGCAATCTGATTGACCATATCAGATATGCGTGGGAGGGGGTACGCGTCGAGCTGTGTGTACTGATTGATGGTCTGACTGTAGTCAAGGACCATCCTGTGCTTCTCCCCAGTCTTTACTACTACCACTTGAGCTCTCCAGTACCCCCGGATTTCCACAGAATGGGATCCGGTTTTCTGGGTAACGGGGTGTACCGCGAGGGAGCAGCGCCTTACCGTTGTGGGTTGGATGAAGCTCGCCGTACTCCCGGGGTCAAAAAGGCAGGACGTCTTGTGCCCATCGATTTTCACCATTGTCGTTGCGGTTGCGAGGTTGTGGGGCCGGGACTGATCCAAGGTGATCGAGGCGAGCTGCAGCAAATGCTGGGAGGCCCCGGGCTGGTCAGCGGTGGTGGCAGGCGATGAACGGCCAGACGAGCTTCCCGACGAGCAGGGGTCCCGAGGCGCCGTCCAAAATGGCACCGAAGATGGCGGTGCCCACGGGCTGCACGTGGCTTGCGAGGAGGACAATGGCGGCGCCCGTGGGGGGTGTAGGAACGCTGGGCCTAACGGCGACCGACCGGGTCTGGCACACAGCAGCAAAATGTCCCTTCTTTCCGGATCCGTTGCAGATTGCGCTCGGAGCCGGGCAGTGATGCCTGGAGTGTTTGTTCTGCCTGCAGAAATAGCATTTGAGCACCCCGGGGTTGGCTGGCTGCCGTGCGGCACAGGCTTGCTGTGGGCTGGGGTCGGTAGCTGGTAGGGCCCACGATGCCCATGAGGGTGCGGTGCGGTCGGGGGCGTACGACTGGACGTTATGGGAGGCCACTGTTAAGGAGTTCGCGAGCTGCCTGGTTCCCGCAAGATCAAGCGTACCCCCTGCAATAGGCGATGGCGGACGTACATCGACCCCATGCCCGTAACGAAAGCGTCTCTGATTAAAAGTTCTGTATGCTGGACTGCCGAAACTGCCTGGCAGTCACAGTTCCTCCCCAGGATGTGCAGGGCACGCCAGAAATCGTTTAGGGACTCACCGGGGAGTTGCTGTCTCGTGGACAGGAGGTGCCTGGCGTATAGTTTGTTGACTGGCCGAACGTAATGTCCTTTCAGGCGCTCCATTGCTTCAGCATAAGTGGGCGCATCCCGGATGAGAGGAAAAATATCAGGGCTCACCCGTGAATAAAGGACCTGGAGCTTCTGTGCGCCCGAGGGTTCCTCAGCGGATGTCCGGAGGTAGCTTTCGAAGCAGGCTAGCCAATGGTCAAAAGCAGACATCGTGTTGGCTGCTTGAGGGCTCAGCTGTAGGCGATCAGGCTTGATGCAAAGTTCCATAGTTTTAAAATCTTTGCGCAATAAATTGATGCACCAACGAGAGTGGGCCCAAACTGGAGGGGGTGAACCTGACTTGCAGCCCCTCACCGTGCATGAGCAGAGGGCACAGGACATAGCTGGTGCACCCGAGGCCCGGGAGATTACCCATGCCGGGATCGGGGGCGCGCCAAGTGAGATCCCCCCTTGCCTGGCCGCATCCCCCTCAGCCCTCTCCCCTCAGCATTCTCCCCTCAGCATTCTCCCCTCAGCCCTTACCGCGACCCACACCCCTGTCCACCTGCCTAACCATGATGGTGTATTGTGTCTTGCAGGGCCACACGGTGACCGACCCGGCCCAGCTGGCAGACCCTGCCCACGCCGAGCGACTGGCTGGCTAGCCGACGAAGATCAACCGGGCCCACCTGGCAGACCCCGCCCACGCCCAGCGCATGGTCGGCCCGCCGACACAGGGCGACCGGGCCCATCAGGCTTACACTGCCCCTGCCCAGCGCCTGGGCGGGCAGCCCACAGGGACTCTAGCAGCGACGGAGAGGGCAACTCCAACAACAGCCCTCCGGCCCAGTCCAGCAACGACACGACAATACAAGACACTAGCACACAGGGGACAGACAGACACAACACAACACCAACATGGAGGGGACGGACAGACAGGACAACGCACCCCAGGGGATATCTGACGACAGGTCCGATGAAGACACCGAGGTTGCGTCACAGCTGTCTTCCACACCCTCCGCCACCGTGGAGACTCTCACCTCGGTTGGCCATTTTAGTGATGAGGCTTCTGGGACACTAACTGGTGTACACCACACAGCCGCTCCGGTACAGCAGGTGGAGGTACGAGCAGCTGAGGGCACAGCAAAAGCTGCCGCCCAGACGGGTTCCGAGTTCCTGGAATTCCCTCACCCACCCATAGATCCGATGGAGTCAGGACCCAGGGACGATCGAAGGGGCTGACGGCCGGTTTCCAGCACCTGCAGAGGCAGGTGGAGGAGTGCATTCGTGTCCAGGAGCAGGAAATGGTGCCGGTCCTGAGTGCCACACAGGCCAACACCGCATGGGTGGCATCTGCGGTGGAGGCAATGGTGGCGACAGTGTCGGACATGGGTCTGAGTTTGCACGAGGCCTCCGCGGCCCAGGACAGGGCTGCCCTCTCACAGGCAGCCATGAGCCAGAGCCAGCTGAACATCGCAGAGGCGCTCAACAACCTGGCCCGGTCTCAGCAGGCCATCGCTGAGAGCATCAGCGCCATTGCCCTGGTGATGGACGGCGTTGTACAGAGCCAGACAGGGATGGCCAACTCCCTGAGCTCCATGGCTGCAAACATTCAGACCATTGTTTTTTTGAAAAAATATTTTTTATTCAGGCTTTTTAACAACACAATTTTTTCCCCTTACAAACAGTAACCCCCCCCCCCATAACAAAATAACGCAAAATCTCCCTGAGCAAGATATATACATGGCAAGATGGTATATTTACATAGCTTTATACACTGGCTCTTGGCCGCACGTACCGTTTCCCCCCACCCTCCATGCCATCTCCCGCTCGTCCATCCCCTCAAACAATCTCTCGTTCCCCCCCCCCCCCCCCCCCAGGGTTGCTGCTGCTGCTGACCGACCTTCTTCTAACGCTCCGTGAGATATTCTAGGAACGGTTGCCACCGCCTCTAAAACCCCTGTGCAGACCCTCTCAAAGCAAACTTAATTCTCTCCAATTTTATGAACCCCGCCATGTCGTGAATCCAGGCCTCCAGGCGAGGGGCTTCGCCTCCTTCCACAATAGCAAGACCCTTCGCCGGACTACTAGGGATGCAAAGGCCAGAATTCCGGCCTCTTTCGCCTCCTGCACTCCCGGCTCATCCACTACTCCAAATATTGCTAGTCCCCAGCTTGGCTTGACCCGGACTTTCACCACCTGGGATATTACTCCCGCCACACCTCTCCAGAACCCCTCCAATGCCGGGCATGACCAAAACATATGGACATGGTTCGCCGGGCTCCCTGAACATCTTTCACATCTATCCTCTACCCCAAAGAACCTACTCGGCCTCGCCCTCGTCAAATGCGCTCTGTGAACCACCTTAAATTGTATCAGACTGAGCCTGGCACAGGAGGAGGAGGTATTAACCCTACCCAGGGCATCAGCCCATAGCCCTTCCTCAATCTCCTCCTCCAGCTCCTCCTCCCATTTACCTTTCAATTCTTCGACTAGCGCTTCCCCCTCTTCTTTCATCTCTTGGTATATTTCCGGTTGGTTCTAGACAACAGCAAGGCTTGTAGCCCGAGAACTCTCCAAACTCCTTCAGAGTCTGCATGACCTCCACCATCCCCTCCATTGGGTCCGCCACGTATAGCAGCAGGTCATCCGCATATAGCGATACCCAATGCTCCTCTCCCCCGCGGACTATCCCCCTCCATTTATTAGACTCCCCAAGTGATATGGCCAAGGGTTCGATCGCCAATACAAACAACAGGGGGGACAGGGGGCACCCCTGCCTCGTCCCTCGGTACAGCCGAAAGTACTCCGACCTCCGCCGGTTCGTCACTACACTCGCCACCGGGGCACTGTAAAGGAGCTTAACCCATCTAATAAACCCTCCCCCGAACCCAAACCTGCGCAATACCTCCCAGAGGTACTCCCACTCTACTCGATCAAAGGCTTTTTCCGCGTCCATAGCTGCCACTATCTCCGCCTCTCCCTCCTCCGATGTCATCATTATCACGTTTAAGAGCCGCCGCACATTGGTATTTAACTGCCTGCCCTTTACGAATCCCGTTTGGTCCTCGTGAATTACCCCCGGGACACAGTCCTCAATCCTAGTGGCCAGTACCTTCGCCAATAGCTCAGCATCCACATTGAGGAGCAAAATCGGCCTGTTCGATCCACATTGCAGTGGATCCTTGTCTCGCTTTAGAATCAAGGAGATTGTCGCCTCCGACATTGTCTGTGGCAGGGCTCCCTCCTCTCTTGCCTCGTGAAGGTCCTCACTAGTAGCGGGGTCAGCAGGTCCACATATTTTCTATAGAACTCCACCGGGAACCTGTCCGGCCCCGGGGCCTTCCCCGCCTGCATGCTCCCCAAACACTTACTGAACTCCTCCAACCCAATTGGTGCCCCCAAACCAACCGCCTCCTGCTCCTCCACCTTGGGAACCCCAGCTGTTCCAGGAATCGCCTCATCTCCCCTTCCCCCCTTGGGGGCTGGTATTTGTACAGCTCTTCATAGAAGGCCTTGAATACCTTATTTATTTTCGTTGCACTTCGAACCGTGGCTCCCCTTCCATCTCTGATTCCCCCTATTTCCCTCGCTGCCGCCCTCTTACGGAGCTGGTGCGTCAGCATCCGACTAGCCTTTTCCCCGTACTCGTAAGTCACCCCTTGCGCCTTCCTCCACTGTGCCTCCGCCTTGCCCGTGGTCAGCAGGTCAAACTCCATCTGGAGCCGTCGCCTTTCCCCAAGTAATCTTTCCTCCGGGGCCTCTGCGTATCTCCTGTCCACTCGCAAGATCTCCTCCACTAGCCTCTCCCTTTCCATTCCCTCTGTCTTCTCCCTATGAGCCCTGATGGAGATCAGCTTTCCCCTGATCACCGCCTTCAGCGCCTCCCATACAACCCCCACTCGCACCTCCCCGTTGTCGTTGGCCTCCAAGTACCTTTCAATACACCCCCTCACCTTCCCACACATCACCTCATCAGCCAGCAGTCCCACATCCAGCCGCCACAGCGGGCGTTGGTCCCTCTCCTCTCCCAGCTCCAGTTCCACCCAGTGCGGGGCATGGTCCGAAACGGCTATGGCAGAATACTCCGTCCCCTCCACTCTCGGGATGAGCGCCCTGCCCAGAATAAAGAAATATATCCGGGAGTAAGCCTTATGCAATTGGGAGAAAAAAGAAAATTCCCTGGCCTGCGGTCTTGCAAACCTCCATGGGTCCACTCCCCCCATCTGATCCATAAAACCCCTGAGCACCTTGGCCGCCGCCGGCCTCCTTCCCGTCCTTGATCTGGAGCGGTCCAGTGCTGGGTCCAGCACCGTATTGAAGTCCCCTCCCATTATCAGTCCTCCTGCCTCCAGTTCCGGAATGCGCCCCAACATGCGCTTCATAAATCCAGCATCATCCCAATTCGGGGCGTATACATTTACCAACACCATCCACATCCCTTGCAACCTACCACTCACCATCACATATCTCCCTCCATTATCCGCTACGATAGTCTTGGCCTCAAATGACACATGCTTTCCCACCAGAATTGCCACCCCTCTATTTTTTGCGTCCAATCCCGAGACGAAGCCTGTGTGGCATATAAGGAAAGTAGGAAGGAACTTAAGCAAGGAGTCAGGAGGGCTAGAAGGGGTCACGAAAAGTCATTAGCAAATAGGGTTAAGGAAAATCCCAAGGCTTTTTACACGTACGTAAAAAGCAAGAGGGTAGCCAGGGAAAGGGTTGGCCCACTGAAGGATAGGCAAGGGAATCTATGTGTGGAGCCAGAGGAAATGGGCGAGGTACTAAATGAATACTTTGCATCAGTATTCACCAAAGAGAAGGAATTGGTAGATGTTGAGTCTGGAGAAGGGGGTGTAGATAGCCTGGGTCAGATTGTGATCCAAAAAGACGAGGTGTTGGGTGTCTTAAAAAATATTAAGGTAGATAAGTCCCCAGGGCCTGATGGGATCTACCCCAGAATACTGAAGGAGGCTGGAGAGGAAATTGCTGAGGCCTTGACAGAAATCTTTGGATCCTCGCTGTCTTCAGGGGATGTCCCGGAGGACTGGAGAATAGCCAATGTTGTTCCTCTGTTTAAGAAGGGTAGCAAGGATAATCCCGGGAACTACAGGCCGGTGAGCCTTACTTCAGTGGTAGGGAAATTACTGGAGAGAATTCTTCGAGACAGGATCTACTCCCATTTGGAAGCAAATGGACGTATTAGTGAGAGGCAGCACGGTTTTGTGAAGGGGAGGTCGTGTCTCACTAACTTGATAGAGTTTTTCGAGGAGGTCACTAAGATGATTGATGCAGGTAGGGCAGTAGATGTTGTCTATATGGACTTCAGTAAGGCCTTTGACAAGGTCCCTCATGGTAGACTAGTACAAAAGGTGAAGTCACACGGGATCAGGGGTGAACTGGCAAGGTGGATACAGAACTGGCTAGGCCATAGAAGGCAGAGGGTAGCAATGGAGGGATGCTTTTCTAATTGGAGGGCTGTGACCAGTGGTGTTCCACAGGGATCAGTGCTGGGACCTTTGCTCTTTGTAGTATATATAAATGATTTGGAGGAAAATGTAACTGGTCTGATTAGTAAGTTTGCAGACGACACAAAGGTTGGTGGAATTGCGGATAGCGATGAGGACTGTCGGAGGATACAGCAGGATTTAGATTGTCTGGAGACTTGGGCGGAGAGATGGCAGATGGAGTTTAATCCGGACAAATGTGAGGTAATGCATTTTGGAAGGTCTAATGCAGGTAGGGAATATACAGTGAATGGTAGAACCCTCAAGAGTATTGAAAGTCAAAGACATCTAGGAGTACAGGTCCACAGGTCATTGAAAGGGGCAACACAGGTGGAGAAGGTAGTCAAGAAGGCATACGGCATGCTTGCCTTCATTGGCCGGGGCATTGAGTATAAGAATTGGCAAGTCATGTTGCAGCTGTATAGAACCTTAGTTAGGCCACACTTGGAGTATAGTGTTCAATTCTGGTCGCCACACTACCAGAAGGATGTGGAGGCTTTAGAGAGGGTGCAGAAGAGATTTACCAGAATGTTGCCTGGTATGGAGGGCATAAGCTATGAGGAGCGATTGAATAAACTCGGTTTGTTTTCACTGGAACGAAGGAGGTTGAGGGGCGACCTGATAGAGGTATACAAAATTATGAGGGGCATAGACAGAGTGGATAGTCAGAGGCTTTTCCCCAGGGTAGAGGGGTCAATTACTAGGGGGCATAGGTTTAAGGTGAGAGGGGCAAGGTTTAGAGTAGATGTACGAGGCAAGTTTTTTACGCAGAGGGTAGTGGGTACCTGGAACTCGCTACCGGAGGAGGTAGTGGAAGCAGGGACGATAGGGACATTTAAGGGGCATCTTGACAAATATATGAACAGGATGGGAATAGAAGGATACGGACCCAGGAAGTGTAGAAGATTGTAGTTTAGTCGGGCAGTATGGTCGGCACGGGCTTGGAGGGCCGAAGGGCCTGTTCCTGTGCTGTACATTTCTTTGTTCTTTGTTGTTCAAGGAAAACGGAAACGGGGTCAGTGACCGCTTGGGACACGCCCAGCCATCCAGCTCCCCGCCCACTATTGGCTAAGGAATCGAACGGAGTGATCAGGGATCACCCAATTAGTAAGGCCCAAATCGAAGGACCGACAAAAGAGCGTGAAAACCCCCGAGTATAAGAAGAAGAGTTTGCCATATGTTCGCTCTCTCTTGGTGCCCTCTTGGCCTTGGTACCCCGGTCACGGCCATCGCCAATTGCAGCAACAGAAACAAGTCCAAGTTCAACGCCCGCTACCAGACGGATGAGCCCAGCTGAGCAGCAGTTACTCCTTTGAACACGAGAGATCCAGAACTGAACAGCGGCCACTGTTTTCTGACCTAAGCTGGGTGCCCGAAGTACAGGTTGTCTTAGCTGATAGGTGTAGTTAACTAGTAGAGTTTATGTTGCATGACTAATTGTGTGTCAATAAAGTACCCTTGACCTTGAACTAATTAACTGGTACTCTTTGATCGATAGCCGGTTGAAACTTGTGGTGGTATCATTTGATACCTGGCGACTCTAAGCATTAGGACATAGATAACAGAGAAAGAAGGGGCAAATTCACTGATTGCCATAATTGGAACAGAGCCACAGAAAAGACAGAGCAGAAAGAAAAGGAAACACCTCAAATTAAATTGGAAAACGAGGATGTTCTTAAAAATTGGGATAAATTGTTGAGTTACCTTCCTGAGGAAAAACGGACTGACCTGAAAGAGTTATTGATATCACATGGGCAAGTTTGTGGAGATAATTGGGAAGTACTAAAATGGCTATACATGATGTAGATGTGGGAAATGCTGTTCCAATCAAACAACATCCATATAGACTTAACCCTTTAAAATTGGCACAGGTTAACAAAGAGATTGAAAGTATGCTTAAAAATCACATAATTGAAGTGGGTTGCAGCCAATGGAGCTCACCCATAGTGATGGTACCTAAACCAGACGGTACCCAACGGTTCTGTGTGGACTATAGAAAGGTTAATGCAGTGACAAGAACTGACTCTTTTCCTATCCCAAGTGGGACAATCAGTTTTTATTTCCAAACTGGATTTACTTAAAGTTACTGGCAGGTACCTTTATCCGAAAGGGCGAAGGAGATTTCAGCTTTTGTGACTCCAGATGGTATATACCAATTCAAAGTTATGCCATTTGGCATGAAAAACACCCCAGTCACATTTCAACGGTTAACTAACAAAGTTGTTTCAGGATTACCCAATTGTGCGATATACATTGACGATCTGATAATTTTCAGCCAGACATGGGAAAAACATATAAAGCATCTGATGGAGTTATTTGATTGACTTCAGGAGGCGGGTTTGGTGGTAAACCTAGCCAAAAGTGAATTTGGAAAAGCCCAAGTCTCTTTCCTTGGCCATACAATCGGACAGAGTCAAATGTTTTTTTTTTAAATATAGAATTTGCAGTGCAGAAGGAGGCCATTCGGCCCATCGAGTCTGCACCGGCTCTTGGAAAGAGCACCCTTCCCAACCACACACCTCCACCCTATCCCCATAACCCAGTTACCCCACCCAACACTAAGGGCAATTTTGGACACTAAGGGCAATTTTGCATGGCCAATCCACCTAACCTGCACATCTTTGGACTGTGGGAGGAAACCAGAGCATCCGGAGGAAACCCACGCACACACGGGGAGAACGTGCAGACTCCGCACAGACAGTGACCCAAGCTGGGAATCGAACCTGGGATCCTGGAACTGTGAAGCAATTGTGCTATCCACAAGGCTACCGTGCTGCCCAAGGGATGTGAAAACAAAAATGATTGGGGAGTTTCCAATACCCTCGACACAAAGGGAAATAATGTGATTTCTTGACATGAGGGGATTGTACCGAATTCTATGCCAAATTTTAGCCGTGTGGTTGCTACACCGACGGACTTGCTAAAGAAGCGTAGCAATTTTAAGTGGACAGCGGAGTGTCAACAGGCATTTGATTGCCTGAAAGCTGTGATAACCAATGCTCCGGTGTTGGAGAATTACAAGGGACTCTGTGATCAGATTGAACTAAAGTATCTGACTTTAAAGAGAAATGGCGAGGCGTAGAGAAATGGATGGATCGTGCAGAGACCTTCTTGTTCAAAGAGACTGTCAATCAAGAAGGAGTTCGGTGGAGTAAGCAGAACTAAAATGGACTATGTTATTATAAATGTTTGCGTGTTTTGTTAAAAAAGAAATGTATATTCAGTGTCCATATTTCTTCAAGGAAAGTGAAAAGGTGAAAAATGAAACCATTTTGAAGTTGATGGTTTATTTTTTGTCATGTGAGAGTACCTTTAAGAAATAGTGATAATAAAATAGCTGTAGTGGATGTACCTTTAAGAAAATGGGTGTTTATTAGTGATGTCAGAGAGTGGGTGGAGCTGGGCTGTCTGTCTGCTTTTGCTTTGGGCTGTCTGCAACAGGGTGTGTTTGAGATTTGGAGAAGCTGCAGTCACAGCAAGATGTGTATGAATCTCTGAAAGCTAAAGAATGTTCATTTGGTGATTTCAAAGTGGTAACTGCTCTCAGTAGAGAAGTTAAACCTGGGGCGGGATTCTCCGAAGGTGAGTCAGAGTGTCCGTGCCGTTGTGAACGCCATCGCGTTTCGAACGGGCCGCCAGCAGCATCGATTCAGGCCCCGATAAGGGGCCAACAGCAGGGCCGCGGGAAACGCAGTGGGCATGGCACCAGAGCGGCGCCATCATCGCGCGACACCCAGATGGCGCAGCGCCGCTTCATTTTATGTGCGTGATCCACGCACAGGCCCCGACACAGAGAGATGGCTGCGCCCCGCCGTGCCGACCCCAGGTTCCGGGACTATGACCTGGAGACACTGCTGGATGCAGTGGAAGAGCAGAGAGCGATCCTGTGCCCAAGACGTGGCCACCGGCACCCGGCCAGCACAGTCAGGCGCAAATGGTGTGATGTGGGCATCGCCGTTAGCGCTGTGAGGCACACCCCACGTTCTCAAGAGCAGTGTCGCAAGAAGCTCCACAACCTCACAAGGGCAGCCAGGGTAAGTACCTCGAGAGGTCCCTCAGGCCACACCCCACCCCTCCCTCCCACCCCCGTGTCGTGCCCCCCTCTGCCCACGCAGGAGGGGGGCACCACGTTCCACCTGACCCACATGGGCACCATACCCCCCTTGCGAGCCGCCGTGGCGTGGTGCCCAGTGCCCCCCTCAGCCATAATGTTGCCAACATCTGCGCGTCTTGCTGCTGACCGCCTAAATCTGATGCTTTCCCCCCCCCCCTCCCCCCGCAGGATAAGGCAGCCCACAACCATCATGAGCATGCAAGACCCGGAGGGGGATCGCCTGTTCTGCATCCCCTCAGCGTCCATGAGCAAAGGGCTCTGGACCTCGCTGGGGGAGCCGCCACCCGGGAGGTAGCGCCATGCCAGATCGGAGGCGCAGCACCAAGTGAGACGCCCCTGCCTGGCTACACTCCCTCAGCCCCTCATTCACACTGCCCCCTCCATCCCTTAAACCCCCCTCACACTCCACCCCCTCACACTGCCCCCTCCATCCCCTCACACCCGACTCTGCGTGTCTAACGACACATGCTTTACTGTGTATTCCAGGGCCAGCCGACGAACGTCCCGGAACATCTCAGACATGCCACCGCCGTCCAGGTCCACGTCCATCCACCCACAGGGACAGACACCAGGGAGGGGAAGGAAGACAGCCAGGAGGGCCCTCGTCTGAAGCCGGGGCATAGGAAACTGACGCATAGAGGATCAACACAAACAACAGTGACGATCAGAAAACAGACAGTCAGGACACTGACAGCCATGAAAAGGACAAAGAGAGGGCGGACAGCCAGGACAGTAACAGACAGAAGGTGGGGACTCAGAACAGTGACGCACAGATGACAGCCAAACAGATGTTGGACAGACCGGACACAGCCCCTCACATGGGACGGAGACAACATCCATCGGTCCAAGGCTCGACCCAGGAGACCCCAAACTTGGAGTCCGATGAGGACATGGACCTTGCGTCGCTGCTGTCACCCACACCCTCCACTATCGCAGATACCCTCACCTCGGTTGGGCACATTAGTGATGAGGCATCTGGGACACTGACTGGTGCGCACCACACTGCCGAACAGGTACAGCAGGTGGAGGTAGGAGCAGCCAAGGGGCTGGATGGTCGGAGGGCAGCCCAGCCCCAGCACCCAGCTGCCACCCAGACTTTCACGGGTTCCTGGACTTACCAGACCCACCCACAGACCCGATACGTTTGGAAACCCAGGGAGTGGACAACGGGATGACGGCCGCCTTCCAGCATCTGCAGATGCAGTTGGAGGAGTCCATCCGCGTCCAGGAGCAGGGAGTGGTGCCGGTCATGGCTGCCACCCAGGCTGACACGGCGTGGGTGGCGTCCGCGGTGGAGGCAATGGGGACAACGGTTTCGGCCCTGGGTCAGGTTCTGCAAGGCGTGGGGCTTCATGTGCACGCGGCATCCGTGGCCCAGGACAAGGCTGCCCTCTCACAGGCAGCCATGTCCCAGAGCCAGCTGGACATTGCCGCCGGGCTCCGGGGTCTGGCCGAGTCTCAGCAGGCCATGGGCCAGTCTCAACAGACCGTGGCCCAGTCTCAGCAGGCCATCGTTGAGAGCATCGGCGGCCTTGCACACATGCAGGAAGGTGTCGCACAAGCCCAGAGGAAGGTTGCACAGTCCCTGGCTGGGATGGCGCACTCCCTGAGCTCCATCGCTGCGAACGTTCAGACCCTGGTCGATCCCACAACAGGCCTCCCGGACTGGCAGCGCCAGGTGTCGGTGGTGCCACGGCGCTTGTCTCCGCTCGCACCACTGTCCCATACTGAGGCCCAGGAGCCACCGGGCTCCCCGAGGAAGGAGGAGGTGCTAGGACCCGTCCCGGTGACTCCTGCAAGGGAGGTCCCGGAACACTCGGGACTCCCCCCATTCTGTCCCTGGTACATCTGGTGGGCAGCGGGTAGAACAGGATGCCACCACGCCACCCAGCATGCCCACCGAGCAGCCTGGCCCATCCAAGCCGGGACGCCCCAGGAAACGCGCGCCGACGGGGAGCCAATTCGCAGGGCAGGAGTCTCAGCAGTCCGCCTCCACTCCTGCTGTACCATCTGGGGAAATACCAAGGCGTAGTGGTTGCGCCTGTAAGGCAAAGAAGTTCGACACGCAGTAAGTTGGCATGGGTGCAGGGCACAGCTTAGTTATAGGGGCTGGGGCACTTGTATGTGAATGTCACGATTAAAGTCACTGTTACACCAAACCTAGATGCCTCTGTGCTATGTCCGGTGCCTAAGGGGTCGTAAAGGGGACCGAGTGGCGCTGGGGTCGAAGGTCAGTACAACGGTGCGGCCGGGTGTCCCCACCCCGGGTGTCCCCCCCGCCCCCCCCCCCCCCCCCCCCCCCCCCCCCAAACTCTCCGTCGTCCTCGGAACACCGATGCCAGCTACTCCACATGGCCATGTGATGGGAGTGTCTGTGACGCATACAGGGACCACCCAGGTGGAGGGTGTAGCTATGGCCATGAGTCAGACATTGTCTAACGATCCGGAGCTCACAGCTCATCTCAGAGCGGGTTGTCATCATTCAACATGGCACTGATCACAGCCTAAAACACAAGCAATTGTGTGAGACCATCCCGTTGTGCCGCAGGTGTAAGGTGCTGTGAAAGTGGTGGTGTGGGAGCTAGGGTTGTCGGATGCTGCGGGAGGTGGGGGGTGCAGGATTGGGCGTATGTGCGGAACGGTGGTCCAAGTGCCTTGCTCAGCGATGCCCTCCCCCTAGTTGGTGAAACGTGCGGCGATCAACGCCTCGCGTGCTCGTTCGCCAAGCCGGTGGTGTCGTGCAGCCTCCAGGCCATATCCAGCCCCCATGTCGTGTCTGTGCACCCCCCTCCCCATCCTCCTCCTCCTCCTCATGTACAGATGCGTCGCCCCCATCAGGCGCCCCCTGTGCCCCCTCCTCCAGGACATCGCCCCTCTGCTGTTCTATGTTGTGCAGGACGCAGCAGACAACGATGTGGCCGAACCTCTGAATGGTACTGGAGGGCCCCTCCAGAGCGGTCCAGCTCCTGAAGCGCATCTTCAAGAGGCCAAAACACCTCTCGACAACACCCCTGGTTGCTGCATGGGCCTCATTGTAGCGGGACTCTGCGTTGTTCTGTGGCCTCCGTAGAGGCGTCATCAGCCACGACCGCAGTAGGTAACGCTTGTTGCCCAGCCGCCAGCCCCTCAGGGTAACCCGTCGCCCAGCAACCAGCCCCTCAGCCGGGGGGGTCCCTTGAACAGGGCGGGGATGAAGGATGTTTAACGAGGACGCAGTGACACGTCAACAGCCAGGTGCCATGGGATACATGCGTGTCCCGGTTGGCTGCTGTCGCTACAGACAGTGGACGGATACTGTGGGCACCCTGACCCCTGCCCACAGTATCCGTCCACTGCCCAGCTCTGACCGTCCCTCCTCATTGTGCCACCGTGAGCTGGCCATGCTCTCACGGGGCTAGCATGTCTGTCGCCTTGACCCTTCCCAAAGATGGTCTCAGTCAGCTGGGTGTTGTGGCACCTGTGGAAGGGGGGGCTGGGCGCACCCAAGGTCAAGGCGTGTGGCTGCACGGGATGGTGGCGCCAGTGGACTTTGCCCATCAGCATGACCTCAACTTGCAGGCGTGGCTTCACCACCGCCCTGCCATGGCAGGCCGTCTGGCATGTTGCTCCGGCGGAAAACCATCCATCCCCCCTCCCCGGAACATGGAGGCGCCCTGCCCCGAACGCCCCCCATCCCCGAACATGGCTGCACCCTTCCCCCCTTTCTTCCCCCCCCCCGAACATGGCTGCACCCCCCTTCCCACCCTCCTTCTCTCCCCCCCCGAACGTGGCTGCACCATTTGCCCCCCCCCCTTCCCCTCCCTCCCCAGAGCATGGCGGCCCTCTCCTTCCCCCCCCCCACCACCTCTCCTCCCCAGTCCTCCCAACCCCCTCTCCTCCCTCCTCCTAATCCCCACCCCCTTCTCCCCCCCACACACTCTCCATTCCACCCCCTCCCCACCCACTCCCCATCCCCCCACTCCCTCTCCTCCCCCCACTCCCTCTCCTCCCCCCACTCCCTCTCCTCCCCCTCCCCCCCACCCCTCCCACTCCCTTACCCCATCCCAACCTCTCCGTCTCCCCCCGCCCCCCCTCCCCACCCCCTCCGACTCCCCCCTCCCTTCCCCCTCTCCTCCCCCCACCCCCTCTCCTCCCCCCCACCCGCTCTCCTCCCCCCACCCCCTCTTCTTCCCCTCCCTCCCCCACTCCAACTCCCCCCTCCCCACCCCTCCCCCTCCCCTCCGACTCCCCCCTCCCCCTCCCCTCCGACTCCCCTCCTTCCCCCCACCCCCACCACCTCTCCTCCCCACCCCCTCTCCTCCCCTCCACCCCGTCCTCCCCTCCCCCACCCCCTCTCCTCGACCCCTGTCCTCCCCTCCCCTTCCCCCCACCCCCTCTCCTCCCCTCCCCTCCACCCCCTCTCCTCCCCTCCACCCCCTCTCCTTCCCTCCCCTCCACCCCCTCCCCCACCCCTCTCCTCCCCTGTAGCCCAATCAATCACTCACAACGGGAGAAGAGATGAAGTCAATCGATGGCTGTATAACGCAGACTTGTTCCCCAGCTGCTCGGTTACAGAATGCGGCTGCTGGGAGAACCCGGGTTCTTATACTCCGCCTTACTGGGTGGAGCCAGCAGGCGGCAGATCCAATCAGGACCCAGTGTCTGTCCACCAATAGCCTCTCGGCATCACTGGGTACCGTACTACCCCTAATACATACCACCACCCCCCCCCTCCACCCACACACCTCCCCCCCACCCCCTCTCCTCCCCCCCCTCTCCTGCCCCTCCCTATCCTTTCTGCCAAAATGCATCACCTCACAATTCTCTGTATTAATACCCAACTGCCACTTGTCTGCCCATTCTGCTAACCTATCTAAGTCCTGGTTGTAGTTAATGTGCATCATCTGTTTGCCACTCACTAATATTGACATCATTGGCAAATTTTAAAAGTTTATTCTGTATTCCACCCTGCAACTCATTTGCATACCTAAATAATGGTGTCATCAGTGATCCTTGGTGAACACAACTGTCAGGCATCCTTCAATCTTATAAATAACTATTTACAATGGCTATTTTCTGGTTTAAGCCATTTTTAAAAAATCTAAGCTGACAGACCATTCTATTCCTCGAGCCACAATTTTGTTAACCACACTTTCGCATGGTACTTTGTCAAATACGTGTTTAAAATCCGTATAGACATCATTCATTACATTCCCATAAGTATTCTGCTACTTCAACAAAAAACTTGAATTTGTCAAGCACGATCCAAATACCTTTTGATTTTTTTCTCCGATCGTTATTTCTAAAAACTTACCCTCTCTTGATGTTAAACTGACCTGTATTTACTAGGACAGTCCTCACACACATTCTTGAATAATGGTACTAATTTGCTACACTGCAATCCTTTGAGACCTTCCAGGGTATCTAGAGAGGATTGGAAGATTATGGCAGAGATGTGAGTGAGTCCAGAACAAGGGGACAATTAAATAAAAAAGATATTTTATTCCAAATATACACATCAACAAAATGCAAAGTCCATCAAAGCAGTCAACAGTTTGTCGTTTTCCCCCTTTACACCCCTCCCCCCCACCCCCCGTGACGAACAGCTCCTCAAATAAAGTCATAAATGGCCTCCAACGCACCTCAAAACCCTCGCCTGACCCCCTCAACTCAAACTTAATCTTCTCAAGCCGGAGAAAGTTGTACAAGTCCTCCAGCCAGGCCGCCACCCCCAGCAGCGTATCCAACCTCCAATTCTACAGGATCCTTCGCCGGGCAATCAGAGAGCTGAAGGCCACTACGTCGACCCCCTTCAGCAGCGCCGGCTCCTCCAAAATCCCAAAGATCCCCACCATAGAGCATGACCTCAACCCCCACTATCCTGGACAACATCCTAAATACCACCTCCCAAAAGCCCTCCAGCTTCTCACAACCCTAGAACATGTGAGCATGATTCGCCGGCCCCCGTTGACACTTCTCACATCCATCGGTCACCCCCTGGAAGAACCCACGCATCCTCGCCGGAGTCATGTGTAACCTGTGCACCATCTTGAACTCAATCAAGCTAATCCTCACGCAATAAGAGGTTGAGTTCACCCACCACATCGCCTCATGCCAAATCCCAACCAATTTCTCTCCCCTCCTCCCACCTGCGCTTTATCCTCACCACATATGCCTTGCCCTGCTCCCCTAAACAGCTGTACATGTCCCCAATCCTACCCTCCCCCAAATTGTCAGGAGGCAGCAGTTGCCCCAACATGTACTGCGGCAACTGAGGGAACGTCAGCCACTCCTTTTGTGCAAAGTTCCAGACCTGCATGTACCTAAACTCGCTACCCCTCGGCAGCTCAAACCTCTCCTGCAGCTCTTCCAGCCCCAGAAACCTCCCCTCTGAGGGCACATGCCTAACCCGCTCCAGCCCCAACTCCCTCCACTTACAAGGGGACACAAATAAATTAGGCCAACAACAGATGAAACTTAAAATATCGGAGGAATTTCTCTAGTGAGAATGTGGAGCTCTCTGCCACCTGGAGCAATTGAACCAAATCGGATTGATGCATTTAACGACAACTTATATTTATATAGAGTTTGTAATGTACAAAAATGTCCGAAGGCATTTCACGGGAACATTATAAAACAAAATATATGTTACCAAGTCACATAAGGAGATAGTAGATCAGATGGTCAAAAACCTGGTCAAAGAGGTAGTTTTTAAGGAGTGTCTTAAAGGAAGAGAGGTTTAGAGAGGGAATTTTACAGCTTAAAGCGCAGACATTAATTAAATTTGGGGGTGCTCAAGAAGCCAAAATTAGACGAGTGCAGATCATAGAATCATAGAATTTACAGTGCAGAAGGAGGCCATTCGGCCCATCGAGTCTGCACCAGCTCTTTGAAAGAGCACCCTACCCAAGCCCACACCTCCACCCTATCCCCATAACACAGTAACCCCACCCAACACTAAGGGCAATTTTGGACACTAAGGGCAATTTAGCATGGCCAATCCACCTAGCCTGCACATCTTTGGACTGAGGGAGGAAACCGGAGCACCCGGAGGAAACCCACGCACACACGGGGAGAACGTGTAGACTCCGCACAGACAGTGACCCAAGCCGGGAATAGAACCTGGGACCCTGGAGCTGTGAAGCAATTGTGCTAACCACTATGCTACCGTGCTGCCCTCACAGATGTCTCACAGAGTTGTGGGACTGGAGGAGAATACAGAGGTAGTGAGGAGCGAGTCTATGGACGAATTTGAAAACAAGGATGAGAGCTTTAAAATAAAGGTGTTGCTTGATTGGAAGCCAATGTTGGTCAGCAAGCACAGAGGTGATAGGGATATAGGACTTGCTATGAATTAAGACATGGGCAGCAGAGTTTTTGATGACCTCAAGCTTCGAGAACAGAATGTGGGTGTCCATTAGAATAGTCAAGCCTAGGAGCATGAATGAGAATTTGAAAAATGGAAATGAAAATCGCTTAGTGTCACAAGTAGCCTTCAAACGAAGTTACTGTTTACTTAGTGTCACAAGTAGCCTTCAAACGAAGGCCCTAGTCGCCACATTCCGGCGCCTGTTCGGGGAGGCTGTTACGGGAATCGAACCGTGCTGCTGGCCTGCCTTGGTCTGCTTTCAAAGCCAGCGATTTAGCACTGTGCTAAACAGCCCCTAAACAGCAGCAGACAAGCTGAAATGGGGTAAAATTTGGTCTTGTTATGGAAGTGGAAGCAGGAGGTCTTAATGTTGACACGAATATGTTGCAGGAAGCTCACCTCGGGGACAAATATGAGGCTGAGATTACAAATGGACTGGTTTAGTCTCGGACTGTTGCCAGGAAGAGGGATGAGGCTCATGTGGAGTTTCAAGGGCAGCAGTGACCAGTTGGATCAAAAGGACTGTTTCTGTGCTGCAGATTCTATGTAATATGTAAAACTGAAATGAATATCAGAAGTAATGCATAACAGGCAACTGACCCAATATTGCCTGTTTTACCATTTTATTATCCAAAATCAAAATGACCCCTTATGAATCTATTTTGGAATTGGAATCTCTACGGACTGCCAGGTAGCTCAGTCTTATCTGTAATGCACTGCTGTGCACAAATATATGTACCTTCAGGAATCTAATTTTGACCTTTTTATACGTCGACCTGCTTTGAAAAATAAAGATGAAAAATGTTATTTCATTCAATTGTGTGCTCCAACTGAGTCATTTCTGTACGATTCAAAATATATGGCCAACAATTGTATGAGTACTATAATCACTAAACAGAGGCAATTAAGGGCTGGATTCTCCGTTTTGGAGACTATGTTCCCCTGCTGGAGTTGAATGGCAATCGGTTTATGATCCCCATGGGAGCGCAAACTGGTGAGCAATTTAGTGTTCCATGCCATGCAAATTTATGCATGGCATGGAATACGAGGGATTTCCATTGAATCCCACTATCGGGTCACCATCTTGAGCGAGTGGCCCGAGAGACAGAAGAGTGAGGTCCATGGCCGGCCACTAGCCGCCCTCCACCCACAGGGACCTCTGCGAAAAGGCCCCACCCGCAAGTCAAGTTATGGAACTTCAGGACTAGGTTTCCTCGTGTGGAAGGGCAGTTTGAGATCGTAACATCGAGCCATTGTATAATTGTTTATCCGAGGGAAACTGATCCTGGGAGATGAGGCGAGTCTAGACAGCAGTGACTGCAGAAGTCAGTTTTTATAGAAAGGATAGACATTATAGAGGATGAATAAAGAAAGGCCCCTGGGGAGTGTTAAAATGAAATCTGGATTGTTCATCAGACATCAGATGAACAAGTTAAAGAACTTTAATCCAACAATGAATTAAACAATTAGTTTGAAAATGTGTGGACAGCAATAATTTACCGTCATCAACAACAGAAAAGCTGTATTAACAGGTAAAGAGCCATTTTACTTAATTAGCCTGAACAGTCTATATAACATGGACTGCTGAAAGGATGATTCAGAAGGTCTCAAAGGGAAACCCCAAGGTAAAGTAGCACATTTACAGGCAATCAACATCACATATTTACTAGCTATCATGTTCCTCAACTACTTTGCTAAGACATTTTCCTTCTTTAGAGATTATAGCTACTAATAGTGTTAGCCTTTACTTATTAATAGATGTGATGTCATTGTAAAAAGCCTAGTCCATACCAATGGAATGTTTTTTTAGGAGATCAACTAACCAATGTTACTGTAGAAATGAAAGTTCTAAGCAATTGTCACATTTAAAAATAGGTGTTTTCTTTTGCTGCGTCTATTATAAACGAACAAAGCAACATCTTATCTGAACTAACAGTTCGATAGTTTTATCTCTGACACCCACCCCCTCAGTACACCCCACAACCGCCCCCCTCGCAACACACTGCAAGAAAATCAATAAATCCAGCCATGGAGATTTATTTCCTTAAAAGAAAACTGATGTTGAAATACAGGTACCGATTTAATGTGGGCATCGGATTAGTGTCAACTGTGGCTAATTGGTACCATTCTTGCTTCTGGTTGTGCATTCAAAATTTACTCAGGATTGAGCACAAAATATACACTGTCATTTCATTTTAGTGCAGTCTCAAGAGGTGCCATCTTTCAAATGGAATGTTAAATCCAGACCCTGTTTGCACACTCAGGCAGATGTGAAAATTCTCATGACACTGTTTCAAAGAAGAGAAAGGATATTCTCTCTAGTGTCTTGGTCAATATTTATCACTCAACCCACAAATTGTCTGGTTATTGTATAGGGACCTTGCTGTGTGCAAAAATTGGCATATGTGCTTGCTACATTACAATGGTGGTAACACCTCAAAAAGGTACTTCTTCGGCTGTAAAACTCTTGGGATTGCCTGAAGTTGTGAAAGACTGAGTTATTCCTTTCTTAGTGGACATCAAGACAGTTTGAGGGTTTCAGACCAGTGTCATCAGTGAGGTGATACTTCCTCTCCAGGCATTTTGGGGTTTCAAATACTTATACTTACTCTTTGCTTCAGCTCCATAGTAACCTAGATCACATTTCATTAAAAGAATATACAGGCTTTTCCCAAAGTGCAAGGATCATCACAAGTCACTGGTACTGTGTTCCCTCCCAGTGCAAGTCGTCTTGCAGGAGGGCACACATACCCTCATGACATTTGCAGGTAGCTAAGGTGATAACAGTAGACTCTGGGACGCACTATTGCTCTGCGTCAGACTGGCTCCCGATTGCCAATCTTCTGACTACCCTTTGTATCTGGTCCCACTGCAGGTTTTGTTGCCTTCTGGCCACTCTTCAACTGGACCCAGTTCAATTGTTCCTCTATGCTATTCGTACACTGCCCGAGGCTTCAGGAACATTGGGTGGACAAGACACCTTTTGCCTCCAGAAGTTCAACAGAAGGCAGTGCCTCAGCAAGGGCGGGTCCTCCAATGGGTGAGACCTTACCTTAAACAAAACCCTTATTTATACTTGTGGATGAATGATGCTCACTCGGGTCTTGCCCTAGTGACCCTCGACCTCTCCTCCGTCACTCCCAATCTCTGCTTCCATCAAAATACCCAGATGGTGACAGGCAACTGGAACCATCTCAGCCTCCTCCTCCATCTTTAACCGATCGTGGAAGTCAGGGCACGTGATTCCCATCGCCTCCAACTTATTCACAAAGGTAACACCGAATGGTTTAAAGTTGTATTGCAACGAGTGTCCATTACAATGCAAAGCCATTACTGTGACCTTCTCACCGGATCGGCATTGATATCGCGCATCCTTCCGCCCCGGGATAACAAGGTGCTCGCCTCCCGCCATCGGGGATTTATTCGAACGCTGCGCTTCCCGCGCTATTTCAATGGCTCCAACTGCCGCCTTCTCCATTTCCTCGGCCACCAATAATTTCCGCCCAGCTTCTCAAAATCCTATTTTGCCTGACCAGTGCGCGGGCGCTCCCTGGATTTGGGTCGAGCCTGGAAACTCGCTCTCACCGCCATTTTCTTACACTTTGGATGTCAGTTCGACCCTCTTCTCTCCCCCATCCCCCGGCAAAAAAAAAATCTGCTCCCCCTTTCCATGTGTGTTGAGCTACAGAAGAGAAGCGAGGCCCCACTGTAGACCAAGTGAAGGCAGGTGAACGTTAAAACCAACGGAAAAGACACGAGCGACGGCAGAGAGTTGGCGGGTGGTAGAACATTCCAGAGACCTTGGAGATAACTGTGGTTCCGAACACTCATTTCCAGTTCACAGTTACCATGTTCCCGTGTATTGATTTATCCTGTCACCGTGCAGGATGAGCTATTCCAGTATTTGCAGTAAGAAGTCTTACCACACCAGGTTAAACTCCGACAGGTTTGTTTCCAATCACGAGCTTTCGAAGCGCAGCTCCTTCATCAGGTGAAAGTGATATTGTATTTGCAGTGATATTGAAAACTATTTTTTCGGACACTGTGTGAGATTAACTTGAGTTTATTTCTTCCTACTCCACCCCCACTAGGTTATTTCTGTGACCCTGTTATAACCTGCCTACTTACGATTGGCTGGTGACTAATGACTATCCCACAATCCTGTGGGAGTATGAACTTCCCCAATGAGGGGGGGCGGAGAAACTCCGAGTATAAATAAGCTGGCCAGTTCAGGAACCAGCAGGAAGGAGAAGGTAGCAAGGGAAGTTACTGCCACTGTTATGTATAATATTGTTATAGTAAATAAATGTTATTATTTTGTATCCTTAAAACTCGTGCTGGATTCTTCGGGGCCCTTACCAAACTGGCGATGAAGGTAAAAGTGAATAGCTGTCTACACTGCTGAACCACCTCCCTGGATTTTTGTTGGATACAGGTTGGAAGTTGTTTTCTATTATACCATGCCTCTGTACGGACGTTTGGATGTTTTTGATGCTGTGCTGGAAAGCTGGAACCAGTACACGCAACGGATGCGTTACTATTTCCGGGCAAACAATATCACTGAAAATGAGCGCCAGGTGGTCATATTGCTCACTGCCTGCGGGCCGCATACGTTTGGGGTGATTAGGAGCCTTATGTACCCAGCTGTGCTGGACACCACAACGTTTGACGAACTTGTGAATATAGTGGGGCAACACTTTAACCCAACCCCATCCACGATAGTCCAGCGTTACCGGTTTAATACCGCTGAGAGGACCACTGGAGAATCCCTTGCCGATTTTTAAAATCCAGGCTACGCAGGATTGCGGAATACCGTGACTATGGTGAGACCTTGTCAGAAATGTTACGCGACCGTTTGGTTTGCGGTATTAACAATGCAGCAACCCAGAGAAAGTTGTTAGCGGAGCCAACATTGACTTTTCAACAGGCAATACAAATAGTCTTGTCCCGAGAGAGCGCAGAGCGAGGAGTACAGGAGCCACAGGGAATGGAAGTGCATGCCTTGGGGTGCAATCCTTTCCGCCCAAAAACGTCCCCCCGCACTCCTGCGGTACCTTGGGCGAGGCAACGACCGGACCGACGCCAGTGGCCATCGGATATTCCTCCCCGAAGGGAGCCTTCTCCAGAACCAATGGATGAGGAGCCATGTCTGTGTCAGACTTGTAGGCGCCGACCCCGTTGCGGACGGCGGTCCTGGGGATGCCAGAGGCGCCGTCGTTCCGACCGAAACTGGGACCAGCCCAGAGGCCGTACCTTCCATGTGGATGAACCTGCGGCGACCACTCCTGAGGACGTGGAGACGGAGGACGACTGCCTGCAGCTGCATTGTGTGGCAGCTCCCCGTTTGGCCCCCATTAAGGTGACAGTACGGGTCAATGGCCACCCGCTGGAGATGGAGTTGGATACTGGCGCAGCGGTCTCCGTGATCGCCCAGAGGACATTCGACCGCATCAAGCAGGGTATACAGACCCTTACATTAACTGACTCACAGGCCAGGTTGGCCACCTACACTGGGGAACCACTGGACATTGCAGGCACTACAATGACCCCTGTTGTCTATGGACGCCAGGAGGGGTGTTTCCCACTTATCGTAGTGCGTGGCCATGGGCCCAGCCTGTTGGGTCGGGACTGGTTGCGCCATTTGCGGTTGCAATGGCAGCACATCCTCCAAACAGTTTCTGGAAGGTTGACTGAGGTGCTAGGACGATACCCAGAGGTATTCCAGCCTGGTTTGGGGAAAATAAAAGGGGCCGTAGCCCGTATCCAAGTTGAACCAGGAGCCACGCCGCGCTATTTCCGGGCGCACCCAGTGCCTTGCGCTTTGCTCGAAGGTAGAAGGGGATCTCACTCGTTTGGAGAGTTTGGGTATTATCAGGCTCGTCCGTTTTGCTGACTGGGCAGCACCAGTTGTACCAGTAATGAAGCCAGATGCCACAGTTCGCTTGTGTGGCGACTATAAACTTACAGTGAATACAGTTTCCAGACTCGACCGATACCCAATGCCTCGCATAGAGGATCTCTACGCGAAACTGGCAAGTGGACTCTCATTCACAAAATTAGATATGAGTCACGCCTACCTGTAGTTGGAGCTGGACCCTGCCTCCCGACCATATGTAACAATTAACACACACCGGGGCCTATATGAATATACACGGTTGCCCTTTGGAGTATCCTCTGCCTGCGCAATTTTTCAACGTGTTATGGAGGGCATTTTGAGAGGTTTACCACGTGTGGCTGTCTACCTAGATGACGTGTTGATTACAGGGACGTCGGAGCAAGAGCATTTGGAAAATCTGGAGGCTGTCCTTAAACGCCTTTCGGAGGCTGGAGTCCGTTTACGTCACACACAGTGCGTATTTCAGGCAAAAGAAGTAGTCTACCTAGGCTATCGGGTGGACCGCGAGGGTCTGCACCCCGTCGCAGAGAAGGTGCGTGCAATTCAACATGCCCCCACCCCGACTGACACTTCGCATCTTCGTTCTTTTCTCGGTCTCGTAAACTATTACGGGAAGTTCCTCCCCAATCTGGCAACTACGCTGGCCCCCTTGCACCTGCTGCTAAAGAAAAATCACACCTGGGTTTGGGGTCAGCCGCAAGAAACCGCTTTCCGGCGGGTAAAGCAACAATTGTCGTCGTCTGGGTTACTAACCCACTATGATCCAGGAAAGCCTTTGCTCGTCACATGTGATGCATCCCCGTATGGTATTGGGGCTGTCCTGTCCCACAAGATGGAGAACGGGGCCGAGCGACTGATAGCTTTCGCCTCCCGCACATTGACTGCAGCGGAGAAAAACTACGCGCAGATCGAGAAGGCGGGCCTGGCAGTGGTTTTCACGGTGAAACGCTTCCACCAGTATGTGTATGGCCGCCATTTCACTATCGTGACTGACCATAAGCCCCTGCTGGGACTCTTCAGAGAGGATAAGCCAATACCGCCCATTGCTTCTGCACGGATCCAGCGCTGGGCTTTGTTGCTTGCTGCATATGAGTATTCTCTGGAGTACAAACCAGGTACACAGATAGCAAATGCCGACGCACTGAGCCGATTGCCTTTATCGACCGGCCCCATGTCGACCCCCACGACCGGTGAGGTGGTCGCAACCCTAAATTTTATGGACACCTTGCCTGTCATGGCATCACAGATCCGTGAGTGGACCCAGACGGAGCCAGTCTTGTCAAAGGTTCGGCACATAGTCCTGTATGGTGGGCAGCATAGACAGCTCCCAGGCGAGTTGCGGGCATTTTCCTCCAAGCTGTCAGAATTCAGCGTGGAAGACGGCATCCTCTTGTGGGGGATGCGTGTGATTGTCCCGGAAAAAGGCCAGGAGCTGATATTATCAGACTTGCACAATGGGCATCCGGGCGTGACCAAGATGAAAATGTTGGCCCGGAGTTATGTCTGGTGGCCAGGCTTCGACACCGACATTGAGAAGGTGGCCCGAAACTGCTCCATTTGCCAGGAGCATCAGAAGCTTCCGCCGGCCGCGCCCCTACATCACTGGGAATGGCCAGGGCGGCCTTGGGCATGCTTACATGCAGATTTCGCAGGCCCTTTTCAGGGATCCATGTTCCTTCTACTAATTGACGCCCAGTCCAAATGGCTGGAGGTGCATAAGATGCAGGGGACAACGTCCTGCGCAACAATTGAAAAGATGCGTTTATCATTTAGTACGCATAGCCTCCCCGAGGTGCTGGTCACAGATAATGGCACTCCATTCACGAGTGAGGAGTTTGCTAGGTTTACAAAGACGAATGGCATCCGCCATATCCGCACTGCCCCTTACCACCCGGCTTCAAATGGGTTGGCAGAGCGTGCAGTGCAAACATTCAAAAGAGGCCTAAAGAAGCAGTCTTCCGGATCAATGGACACGAGACTGGCTCACTTTTTGTTTACGTACAGGACCACCCCCCATGCAGTGACTGGGGTAGCTCCCGCAGAACTCCTAATGGGCCGAAGGCTTCGCACCCGCCTTAGTATGGTCTTCCCGGACACTGGCGCAAAAGTACGCCGCACACAAGAACGGCAGGGACCGGGATTGTCTCGGCATCGTCCGATTCGGCAGTTTGCGCCCGGTGACCCGGTATTCGTGTGGAATTTTGCTGGTGGTGCCCAATGGGTTCCTGGTGTAATCTTTTGCCAAACGGGCCCTATATCTTACCAAGTGCAAGCCCAGGGTCGTCTCCAGTGAAAACATGTAGACCACGTTCGGTCCAGAAGACTATCCCCTCAAAAGATTCCCCGCCCCCGGAGCTCATTTCTACAGCCGCAGAGACCAGAGACAAGGGAAGGTAGTCCTCAAAATCTTCCACTGGTGCCTCACTCGAAGCCTGCGCAGGTCGTTACGGGACCGAATGGAGATAGAGACGCTGACATGACGGAGGCAGCAGACTCTGACTCCGAGATGGAGACACAGGATGCATCAGAGGGGGAATCCTCGGGTCCACAGGCCGTGGATGTACAACCGCGCCGTTCATCACGGAAGCGCCGGTCTCCGTCTCGTTACACGCCGCCTGACCCAGCGCCGCGTGCAAATGGCGTCCGGCCTGTGGCCAAACGAGTTTGACGCCTTCCTTCGCCAGGGTCTTCGGTGGATTCCTTGGACTTTGAGGGGGAGGGATGTTATAACCTGCCTACTGACGATTGGCTGGGGACTAATGACTATCCCACAATCCTATGGGAGTATGAACTTCCCCAATGAGGGGGGCGGAGAAACTCCTAGTATAAATAAGCTGGCCAGTTCAGGAAGGAGAAGGTACCAAGGGAAGTTACTGCTACTGTTATGTATAATATTGTTATAATAAATAAATGTTATTATTTTGTATCCTTAAAACTCGTGCTGGATTCTTCGTGGCCCTTACAAAAGACCCCAACCGGGGTTGCAACCCACAGCTTGGGAACTGCCGATTTAGAGTATGCCGGAAGGACAAATAACACAAGTTGTATCTTTCTATAAGATTTTCCAATGTTAGATACAAGTCAGCAGGCTCGTTGATCCTCATGCTTAAATTGCTAAAAATGCTCTGCACCAAGTGTAGAAGTGCTGGGTTCCAATGACTGACGACCAAGGATTTCGAACAACAGTTTGAAGTATTCTGAGCAGCTCTCTCATGCTGTATCTCTTGCCTGTGCTCTCGGGAGAACGCCTGCGCTACTGACATGTGACCACTTAAGTAGCTGTGTCATCTCATAGAATCACTACAGTGCAGAAGGACTTCATTCGGCCCATCAGGTCTGCACTGACACCCCCCCCCCCCCCAAAAAAAAGAACACCCAACCCAGGCCCACAACTCACCCTGTCCCCATAACCCAGTAACCGCATCTAACCTTTCGAACACAA
The DNA here is from genome assembly GCF_047496885.1 of Scyliorhinus torazame. NCBI lineage: Eukaryota > Metazoa > Chordata > Chondrichthyes > Carcharhiniformes > Scyliorhinidae > Scyliorhinus > Scyliorhinus torazame. The sequence continues at coordinate 111,490,168 of NC_092709.1, read as the reverse complement.
CGGGGTAACATCATGACCAATCCCACCTCACCTGCACATCTTTGGACTGGTCATCTGGTCTATATCGTTCCCGTTTTGTTGGGACAACTGATAGTACTGAGGTATAACAGTGTGCAAGAACGGTCACTGGATGCAAACTATTTTACACCATACAAATTGAATAGGCTTACAGCACATAACCATTTACATTGTGTGAAACACCGATTGGATTGCTGCATCACGTCTCTTTTCTCCCTCCTTTGTTTAAAAAAAAAAAAAAGATGAGACCAATTGTAGACTAATTCATGACATAGTCTTGGAACCTTGTATTTGGTTTAGTCATACGGCCTGAGTATGCAATTGTGCCATTTGGCAGTGCTGGAGATGCTCTTGGATTGGTGTTCTTAATGTGGATGGGATCAGGTGTTTTCAGTGGCTGCAGGGCTTGCTGGGTAGGTCCCTGGAGGGCCTGGTACATGGCCTTGGATGGCTGGGGTACTGTGGTGTTTGTTGGTGCTGGATCCGACAGATACCTGTAGTAGGTATTGCTGGTTTTGTATGTAATGGGCACCGTTTGAGGCTGCTATGTAGCTGTTTGACTGCAGGGGATGACTGCACCATCGCCACTTTGTCGTGGCCACATGTGGTCTGTATCCTGACTGACCAGGTGTTCAAAGGCAGCGTGTGTGAGCATTTTGATCATGGTACCTTTTCCCCCTTAGTTGGTGCTCCAAGAGGGCGCCACCCACATTGGTTTCAATACTCGGCTGCATGAAGGGCCTTGGCAATAGGAACTGTGGTCCTGGTGTGCCTTGAAAATAGTCGCTGTGCTGACGAAGGCTTCGCAGGCTGAGGAGCACAGCAGATCTGTGTGATTTCCAGTACATTTCTGAAGTAGATGATTGGCTGAGCATACTGCCTTTCCTCCAAGCCTCTGGACAGGTGGGTATAGGGGGATACTCGTGAAGTGCTAAAAGTCCCTTTTGTGTGTGCAAAGTTCCCAAACTCACTGGAGATGAACTGGTGAGCATTGTCTGTCATTATCCTCTGAGGGATGCCGTGTGTGGCAATGTATCTCTTGAGCTTGATTAAGAAGGTGTTGCTCTTCATGTATGGTAGGTGGTTGAGTTCATACCACCCACAATATGAGTTGACTAAGACCGTGTGCTGTATGCCATTCCATCAAAAATGTCAACCGCTGTAAGTGACCATGAGAGATCCGGAACCTCACGCAGCTGCAGTAGCTCTTTGGTTTGATGTGGCTTCTGTGCATTGCATGTTGCATCTGGATACTTCCCTCTCCACGTCAGAATACATGGTGGGCCAGTATAATGTTTACTTTGCCTTGTATCTGGTTGCAGCCAACCCTGGGTGCCCTTGGTGGAGTTGCTGGATAGAGTACCTCGGAGGAGAGATGGGGTGACAAATCACTGGCCACGCAGTATCAGTCCGTCCTGTACGGTTAGCTCATCTCTGGTGAAGAATGTGCGGCGTTCTTGGGAAGCCTCCTTGAGGACTCGGGCCAGCCTTTCATAATGACACAATTCATTTCATCATGAAGCCAGCACCTCTACAGTCATGATATCCGTTGTCTTCTTCACTATCTGCCTGGTCTGTCGTGGATAGGAAGACTTTGGAAAGGGCATCAGCTGGTACACAGCCCCCTACCATGACGGCATTGAAATTGTAGCGTTGGAGCTTTACCATGTGCTGCAACCATGCCGATGCAGTGTGAAGAGGGTTTTTTAGGATAGTTATGAATGAGGGCTCTTGATGCAAAAGCTACTGGTCTGTCATTCTGGATGCAGACTGTGTCAAGTCCTTAACTGGAGGTGTCTGCTGATAGAAGTACAAGTTCTCGAACATCAAACTATTGTAGCACTAGCGAGGCTGAAAGTGCCTGATTTAGTGTTGAAGACAGAAGTGTGATGGTCCTTTCGACATCCTGGTGGAGGAACTGACTAAGAGGTCCAGCGACCTCACGGTAGTGAAGAATGAACTTGGAAGGAGACTTCATCAGACCAAGGAACAGTTGCAAATTGTGCTGTCCACGGGAATGGACATCTGTGGTATAGCCGTTGTCTTGTCTGGACCTGACTTCACACCATCAACTATGAGTAAGTGACACACAGTGAACCTAGTTAACCCTAAATCTGTTTTTAGCAGGGTTGACTATATGGTCCTAATTCTGTCGAGGACAAGACTAAGATGGGCATCATATTTTTTTCACAGTACGGCCAACACCAGGTCAGGATGTCATCGATGATGACTTTGCAGAATAGGCCTCCAAAGAGTTGCTCCATGCACTGTTGGAAGACCTCACTGACAGTGGAGATCACATAGGGCATATGGAGAAAACAGTATCTGCCTACCGGAGACATGAATGTAGTAAGTTTTGAGGATTTTTCATCCAGCAGGATTTGACAGAACCCTCATTTCGTATTCAAGATGCTGAAAGCCTTTGCATTGGGCACTTCGGTAGTAGGGAAGATGCTGGAATCTATCATCAAGGAAGAAATAGCGAGGCATCTGGATGGAAATTGTCCCATTGGGCAGACGCAGCATGGGTTCATAAAGGGCAGGTCGTGCCTAACTAATTTAGTGGAATTATTTGAGGACATTACCAGTGCGGTAGATAACGGGGAGCCAATGGATGTGGTATATCTGGATTTCCAGAAAGCCTTTGACAAGGTGCCACACAAGGTTGTTGCATAAGATAAAGATGCATGGCATTAAGGGTAAAGTAGTAGCATGGATAGAGGATTGGTTAATTAATAGAAAGCAAAGAGTGGGGATTAATGGGTGTTTCTCTGGTTGGCAATCAGTAGCTAGTGGTGTCCCTCAGGGTTCAGTGTTGGGCCCACAATTGTTCACAATTTACATAGATGATTTGGAGTTGGGGACCAAGGGCAATGTGTCCAAGTTTGCAGACGACACTAAGATAAGTGGTAAAGCAAAAAGTGCAGAGGATACTGGAAGTCTGCAGAGGGATTTGGACAGGCTAGGGTCTGGCAGATGGAATACAATGTTGACAAATGTGAGGTTATCCATTTTGGTAGGAATAACAGCAAAAGGGATTATTATTTAAATGATAAAATATTAAAACATGCTGCTGTGCAGAGAGACCTGGGTGTGCTAGTGCATGAGTCGCAAAAAGTTGGTTTACAGGTGATTAAGAAGGCAAATGGAATTTTGTCCTTCATTGCTAGAGGGATGGAGTTTAAGACTAGGGAGGTTCTGCTGCAATTGTATAAGGTGTTAGTGAGGCCACACCTGGAGTATTGTGTTCAGTTTTGGTCTCCTTACTTGAGAAAGGACGTACTGGCACTGGAGGGTGTGCAGAGGAGATTCACTAGGTTAATCCCAGAGCTGAAGGGGTTGGATTACGAGGAGAGGTTGAGTAGACTGGGACTGTACTCGTTGGAATTTAGAAGGATGAGGGGGGATCTTATAGAAACATATAAAATTATGAAGGGAATAGATAGGATAGATGCGGGCAGGTTGTTTCCACTGGCGGGTGAAAGCAGAACTAGGGGGCATAGCCTCAAAATAAGGGGAAGTAGATTTAGGACTGAGTTTAGGAGGAACTTCTTCACCCAAAGGGTTGTGAATCTATGGACTTCCTTGCCCCGTGAAGCAGTAGAGGCTCCTTCATTAAATGTTTTTAAGATAAAGATAGATAGTCCTTTGAAGAATAAAGGGATTAAGGGTTATGGTGTTCGGGCCGGAAAGTGGAGCTGAGTCCACAAAAGATCAGCCATGATCTCATTGCATGGTAGAGCAGGCTCGAGGGGCCAGATGGCCTACTCCTGCTCCTAGTTCTTATGTTCTTAAGTCAGTTATCACCTGTTCAGCCATCTTCATAGGATGATGAGGTCTGAGTGCCTTGTTTAAGCGGACAGGGTTAGTGCAGATTCTGGTCATGCCATCTTTCTTTACTGCAGTCAATATTTATGAAAGCCATTCATCTATGGGAGCTATGACATCCAGTGTTGTTATCTGATGCAGCTCATTGACTATCTTCTGCTTCATAGCTAAGGGTACTCTCCTCTGAGCACAAACTGTGCTGGTATCGAGTCGTCTAGCCTCTTGTGGTATATTACAGGTAGCTAGCCAATGGTGACAGCAATAGAGTAGAGGGCAGTAGAGCAGAGCTGCTGATTAGCTGTTGCGGGGGAAATTTGTATACGTCCGTGTGCTCACCCTAGCTTGAAGGTGTACCTGAGCAAGAGACCCTAGCTGTTCAATTGAAGACAAGCATCCAGCAGAGGGCAGTAGAGCGGTGCTGCTGATTGGCTGTTGCGGGGGAAATTTGCATACGCCCATGTGCTCACCCTAACTTGAAGGTGGTTTGTGGAGGAGCTGTTGTTAAGTGACACTTACAACTGAAACACTTCAGTGTTTCCCTCCCTCCCCCTCCTCTAACCAAAAAACAACAACCGCTGTACAGATCAAGAGGAAGGCTCGAAGGCCGGTAGAAGTAAAAAGAAGTTGAACCGTGACGTCACAGCCTGCAGGTAAAGGACTGGCTGGTGACTGGTAAGTAGTTTTTCTTTTCTTTTCCCTCAGGTATTATCGTGCGGGGCGCAGAGGTTGCTGAGTGAGTGCTTGCTGAGAAGGGAAGTGAATAACAGGTAAGCTCTTTCTTTTTTTTTTATCTAGAGGGGATGGCAGGGAAGGTACTGCAACGTTCTTCCTGCAGAATGTTTGAGGTGAGGGACGCCGTCAGTGTCCCTGCTGATTTCACCTGTGGGAAGTGCACCCATCTCCAGCTCCTCAGAAACCGCGTTAGGGAACTGGAGCTCGAGCTGGATGAACTTCGGATCATTCGGGAGACAGAGGTGGTCATAGATAGAAGCTACAGGGATGTAGTTACTCCGAAGAATAAAGATAGATGGGTGACGGTGAGAGGGGCTGGGAGGAAGCAGTCAGTACAGGGATCCCTTGTGGTCGTTCCCCTTAGTAACAAGTATACCGCTTTGGATACTGTTGGGGACAACGACTTACCAGGGGTAAGTCATGGGGTACAGGTCTCTGGCACAGAGTCTGTCCCTGTTGCTCAGAAGGGAAGGGGGGAGAGGAGTAGAGCATTAGTCATTGGAGACTCCATAGTTAGGGGGATAGATAGGAGATTCTGTGGAAACGAGAGAGACTCGCGGTTGGTGTGTTGCCTCCCAGGTGCCAGGGTGCGTAATGTCTCGGATCGTGTTTTCGGAATCCTTAAGGGGGAGGGGGAGCAGCCCCAAGTTGTGGTCCACATAGGTACCAACGACATCGGTAGGAAAAGGGATAGGGATGGAAGGCAGGAATTCAGGGAGCTAGGGTGGAAACTTAGATCTAGGACAGAGTTATTATCTCTGGGTTGTTACCCGTGCCACATGATAGCGAGACGTGGAATAGGAAGAGAGAGGAGTGAACAAGTGGCTACAGGGATGCTGCAGGAGGGGGGGTTTCAGATTTCGGGATAATTGGGGCTCATTCTGGGGTCGGTGGAACCTCTACAAACGGGATGGTCTACACCTGGACCAGAGGGGTACCAATATCCTGGGGGAGAAATTTGCTAATGCTCTTCAGGAGGGTTTAAACTAGTTCAGCAGGGGCTTGGGAACCTGAATTGTAGCTCCAGTATACAGGAGGTTGAGAGTAGTGAGGTCATGAGTAAGGTTTCAAAGTTGCAGGAGTGTACCGGCAGGTAGGAAGGTGGTTTAAAGTGTGTCTTCTTCAATGCTAGAAGCATCGGAATAAGGTGGGTGAACTTGCGGCATGGGTTGGTACCTGGGACTTCGATGTTGTGGCCATTTCGGACACATGGATAGAGCAGGGACAGGAATGGTTGTTGCAGGTGCCGGGGTTTAGATATTTCAGTAAGTTTCAGGGAAGGTGGAGAAAGAGGGGGAGGGGTTGCATTGTTAGTCAAGGACAGTATTACGGTGGCAAAAAGGACGTTTAATGAGGACTTATCGACTGAGGTAGTATGGGCTGAGGTTAGACAGAGGAAAGGAGAGGTCACCCTGTTAGGGGTTTTCTATAGGCCTCTGAAAAGTTCCAGAGATGTAGAGGAAAGGATTGCAAAGATGATTCTGGATAGGAGCGAAAGCAACAGGGTAGTTGTTGTGGGGGACTTTAACTTTCCAAACATTGACTGGAAAAGATATAGTTCGAGTACTTTAGATGGGTCCGTTTTTGTCCAATGTGTGCAGGAGGGTTTCCTGACACAGTATGTAGATAGGCCAATGAGAGGCGAGGCCATATTGGATTTGGTACTGGATAATGAACCAGGACAGGTGTTAGATTTGGAGGTAGGTGAGCACTTTGGTGATAGTGACCACAATTCGATTACGTTTACTTTAGTGATGGAAAGGGATAGGTATGTACCGCAGGGCAAGAGTTATATCTGGGGGAAAGGCAATTATGATGCGATGAGGCAAGACTTAGGATGCATCGGATGGAGAGGAAAACTGCAGGGGATGGGCACAATGGAAATGTGGAGCTTGTTCAAGGAACAGCTACTGCGTGTCCTTGATAAGTATGTACCTGCCAGGCAGGGAGGAAGTGGTCGAGCAAGGGAACTGTGGTTTACTAAAGCAGTCAAAACACTTGTCAAGAGGAAGAAGGAGGCTTATGTAAAGATGAGACATGAAGGTTCAGTTAGGGCGCTCGAGAGTTACAAGTTAGCTGGGAAGGACCTAAAGAGAGAGCTAAGAAGAGCCAGGAGGAGACATGAGAAGTCTTTGGCAGGTAGGATCAAGGCTAACCCTAAAGCTTTCTATAGATATGTCAGGAATAAAAGAATGACTAGGGTAAGAGCAGGGCCAGTCAAGGACAGTAGTGGGAAATTGTGCTTGGAGTCCGAGGAGATAGGAGAGGTGCTAAATGAATATTTTTCATCAGTATTCACACAGGAAAAAGTCAATGTTGACGAGGAGAATACTGAGATTCAGGCTGCTAGACTAGAAGGGCTTGAGGTTCATCAGGAGGAGGTGTTAGCAATTCTGGAAAGTGTGAAAGCAGATAAGTCCCCAGGGCCGGATGGGATTTATCCTAGGATTCTCTGGGAAGCTAGGGAGGAGATTGCTGAGCCTTTGGCTTTGATCTTTAAGTCATCTTTGTCTACAGGAATAGTGCCAGGAGACTGGAGGATAGCAAATGTCCCCTTGTTCAAGAAGGGGAGTAGAGACAACCCCGGTAACTATAGACCAGTGAGCCTTAATTCTGTTGTGGGCAAAATCTTGGAAAGGTTTGTAAGAGATAGGATGTATAATCATCTGGAAAGGAATAATTTGATTAGAGATAGTCAACACGGTTTTGTGAAGGGTAGGTCGTGCCTCACAAACCTTATTGAGTTCTTTGAGAAGGTGACCAAACAGGTGGATGAGGTTAAAGCAGTTGATGTGGTGTATATGGATTTCAGTAAAGCGTTTGATAAGGTTCCCTACGGTAGGCTACTGCAGAAAATACGGAGGCATGGGATCCAGGGTGATTTAGCAGTTTGGATCAGAAATTGGCTGGCTGGAAGAAGACAAAGGGTGGTGGTTGATGGGAAATGTTCAGACTGGAGTTCAGTTACTAGTGGTGTATCACAAGGATCTGTTTTGGGGCCACTGCTGTTTGTCATTTTTATAAATGACCTGGAGGAGGGTGTAGAAGGATGGGTGAGTAAATTTGCAGATGACACTAAAGTCGGTGGAGTTGTGAACAATGCGGAAGGATGTTACAAGTTACAGAGGGACATAGATAAGCTGCAGCGCTGGGCTGAGAGGTGGCAAATGGAGTTTAATGCAGAAAAGGGTGAGGTGATTCATTTTGGAAGGAATAACAGGAAGACAGAGTACTGGGCTAATGGTAAGATTCTTGGCAGTGTGGCTGAGCAGAGAGATCTCGGTGTCCATGTACATAGATCCCTGAAAGTTGCCAGCCAGGTTGAGAGGGTTGTTACGAAGGCGTACGGTGTGTTAGCTTTTATTGGTAGAGGGATTGAGTTTCGGAGCCATGAGGTCATGTTGAGGCTGTACAAAACTCTGGTGCGGCCGCATTTGGAGTATTGCGTGCAATTATGGTCGACGCATTATAGAAAGGATGTGGAAGCATTGGAAAGGCTGCAGAGGAGATTTACCAGAATGTTGCCTGGTATGGAGGGAAGATCTTATGAGGAAAGGCTGAGGGACTTGAGGCTGTTTTCGTTAGAGAGAAGAATGTTAAGAGGTGACTTAATTGAGGCATACAAGATGATCAGAGGATTGGATAGGGTGGACAGTGAGAGCCTTTTTCCTCGGATGGTGATGTCTAGCATGAGGGGACATAGCTTTAAATTGAGAGGAGATAGATATAAGAGAGATGTCAGAGGTAGGTTCTTTACTCAGAGAGTAGTAAGGGCGTGGAATGCCCTGCCTGCAACAGTAGTGGACTCGCCTACACTAAGGGCATTCGAATGGTCATTGAATAGACAGATGGACGAGAAGGGAATAGTGTAGAGGGGTTTAAGAGTGGTTTCACAGGTCGGCGCAACAACGAGGGCCGAAGGGCCTGTACTGCGCTGTAATGTTCTATGTGTCACAGTTGAATGGGTCTTTGCATTCTATCATTTCTGGGGCCTGGTGCTGCAGAGCATGTACACCTGGACCAAGGTGAATGAGTCCCAGTGTGATGTTGTCCCGAAGACCCAACAATGGCCTTGCGTTCTGGTCGACAATATGAAACTTGAAGCTGCCCTGTGTGCAATGGAGGGTGGCCAGACCTTCTGTGTGGATGATTTGTCTGACATAGGCCACAAGGTCCACCAGGGTGCTAGGATCTGGTGCTGCATATTGTCTAGTTCCCACAGCATTTGCCAGGGCAGTACGTTACATTTTGCTCCAATGTTAATCTTTACTTTAGTTTTATGTTGTGGCAGGCAAAGTCGTGAAGATCTCACTCTTCTCTGTGACGGTGTCGACATTCTCATAGTAGAGTGTTATAGGGAGTTCAATAGTTTGGTTACTCTGACTGAGCTCCAATTTATTTACTTTGTTCGTGCTCCAAACTCTGGAGGAGTGACTCGCTGCAATGGACTGGTGGTATAGGAAGGCTGATGAGGTTTAGATCTGTAGAATTTTGATAAATGGTTCCATTTGCCACATTTATTGCAGCGTTTATCAAATGCCAAACATGCAGTTCTGTTCTGTGAGTGATGACCGTCAGAGTTGGGGCAGGGCATACCCAGTGTCGCAAAAACTTGTTTCCTGCCTGTGCTCCTTTTTTCCTGACTCCTCATTCAGCATACAGATGCTGATAACTGATTGCAATGTTAGGTCTTTCTCATGAAGAAGCTGTTTGTGAACAGGATCGCTGTGGACCCAACACACAGTGCGATCCCTAACCAGCCCGTCGGTGATGGTGCTAAACACTTTATTTTTTTGCTAAGAATTTTAGAGTTGCAGTGCAGGATTGTATAGATTCATCAGATCTTTGGTTGCCATGATGTGGAGATGCCAGCGTTGGACTGGGGTGAGCACTGCAAGAGGTCTTGCATCAGGTTAAAATCCAACAGGTTTGTTTCGATTCACTAGCTTTCGGAGCACTGCTCCTTCCTCGGGTGAATGAAGAGGTAGGTTCCAGAAACATATATATAGACAAAGTCAAAAATGCAAGACGATACTTTGAATGTGTCTTTGCAGGCAATTAAGTCTACAGGTCCAGACGGAGCCACCTGAGAGAGGGATAATCACAGGTTAAAGAGGTGAATTGTCTCAAGCCAGGACAGTTGGTAGGATTTTGCAAGCCAGATGGTGGGGGGAGAATGTAATGCGACATGAATCCAAGGTCCCGGTTGAGGCTGTACTCATGTGTGCGGAACTTGGCTGTACATTTCTGCTCGGTGATTCTGCGTTGTCGCGCGTCCTGAAGGCTGCCTTGTAGAACGCTTACCCGAAGATCAGAGGTTGAATGCCCTTGACTGCTGAAGTGTTCCCTGACTGGAAGGGAACATCCCTGCCTGGCAATTGTCGCGCAATGTCCGTTATTCATTGTCGCAGCGTCTGCATGGTCTTGCCAATGTACCACCCTTCGGGACATCCTTTCCTGCAGCGTATGAGGTAAACAACGTTGGCAGAGTCGCACGAGTATCTACCATGTAGCTGGTGGGTGGTGTTCTCGCGTGTAATGGTGGTACCCATGTCGATGATCTGGCATGTTTTGCAGAGACTGCCATGGCAGGGTTGTGTGGTGTCATGGTCGGTGTTCTGAAGTCTGGGTAGTTTGCTGCAAATAATGGTTTGTTTGAGGTTGCGCGGTTGTTGGAAGGCAAGTAGTGGGGTGTGGGGTTGACCTTGGCAAGATGTTCGTCTTTGTCGAAGACGTGTTGAAGGCTGCGAAGAAGATGTTGTAGTTTCCCCGTTCCGGGAAGTACTGGATGACAAAGGGTACTCTGTAGGTTGTGTCCCGTTTTTGTCTTCTGAGGAGGTCGGTGCAGTTTTGGCTGTGGCGCGGTGGAACTGGCGATCGATGAGTGAGCGCCATATCCCGTTCATACGATGGCTTCTTTCAGCATCTGTAGATGTCTGTTAGGCTCCTCCTCGTCTGAGCAGATACTGTGAATACGGAGGGCTTGTCCATAGGGGATGGCGTCTTTAATGTGTTTAGGGTAGAAGTGGAGCATCATGAGGTTATCTGTGGGCTTGAGGTAAAGCGAAGTGCTGAGGTGACTGTCCTTGATGGAGATGAGTGTGTCCAAGAATGCAACCGATTCTGGAGAGTAGTCCATAGTGAGTCTGATGGTGGGATGGAACTTATTGATGTCATCGTGTAGTCGTTTCAGTGATTCTTCGCCGTGGGTCCAAAGAAAAAAAATGTCATCGATGTATCTGGTGTATAACGCCGGTTGAAGGTTCTGTGCGGTGAGGAGGTCTTGTTGAAACTTGTGCATGAAGATGTTGGCATATTGAGGTGCAAATTTGGTCCCTGTGGCTGTTCCGTGTGTCTGGATGAAGAACTTGTTGTCGAAGGTCAAGACGTTGTGATCCAGAATGAAGCAGATGAGTTGCAGAGTTGCATCTGGACATTGGCAGTTGTCGGTGTTGAGTACTGAGGTTGTAGCAGCAATGCCGTTGTCATGGGGATGCTGGTGTAGAGTGCCGAGACATCCATTGTGACGAGGAATGTTCCTGGTTCAACCATGGGTGCTGAGTTTCTGTAAGAAGTCCGTCGTATCGTGACAGAAGCTGGGCGTTCCTTGTTGCAGCAACAGGGTTTCAAGATGCTCTCGATGTAGCCAGAGAGGTTCTCATACAGGGTCCCATTGCCTGATACGATAGGGCGGCCTGGTGTGTTGGCCTTGTGTATTTTCGGGAGGGAGTAGAGATCTCCAACGCAGGGAGTACGTGGGATGAGAGCACGTAGAGTGCTCTGAAGGTCTCGATCCAAGGTCTTGATCACTCTGTTGAGTTGGCGGGTGTGTTCCTTGGTCGGATCTGCAGTGTTCCTGGTTGTTGAATTGTCGGTACACTTCTTTTCAGTAGTCCGTACTGTTCAGTATGATGGTGGCCCCTCCTTTTTCTGCTGGTTTAATGACCATGTTGCGGTTGGTCTTGATGGCGTTGCGTTGTGCTTGGGGGCCTCTTTCTCCTCCTCCACTTGGAAAACAAAAGATTCAAATCTCTCCATGGTCTCGTGGCCCACTAAATTTAGTAAAGTGAATGCCCATACCTTCTTTTCTGATAGACCAACAGAGCAGTCTTTTTCAAACTTTGCCCAGTTGTCCACAATGTTTTGATCAAACACGAGAGGGTCGAATTTCGGTGACCGCCATGGGCTGAGCGGTCGCACAAATGGTGGATCTCTCTTGGGAACCTCTTACTAGACCCTTTTAACCTGTCAAACGGGCACAAAAATAACATAAGATCCCCCCACAACGTCACCCCCAATTAATACCCAACCGCCTGAAATGCTGTTAAACCAGCCGCAGAGCCGGAAAAACAACAAGAGTCGGGAAAAGAAAACCAAAACACCAGAAAAATGGAACAGGCGGGGTGAACCACATCAGAACCTGGCGGACCCAGCAGGGCCAGCAACACCCAACACCGGCTCACTCATCGATGGAGCAACAGATGGGGATTTCTCGATAGAATTGTATATGCTGCATACGAGGGTATTACAGTAAGGCCCCTGTACTGCAGGTACGGGGGTAGATCCCTGCCTGCTGGCTCCACCCAGTAGGCGGAGTATAAATGTGTGGGCTCTCCGAGCTGCAGCCATTTCGGCAGCAGCTGCGGGAGGCTCCACATCTCTGCTTAATAAAGCCTCGATGACTGTACTCTCGTCTCGTAATTGATATTGCATCAATTTATTACACAGCGATTTTACAACGATGGATCTCTGCATCAAGCCTGATCGCCTGCAGCTGCACCCTCAAGCAGACAACGTCAAGGCGGCCTTCGCACATTGGCTAGCTTGCTTTGAAGCATACATTGGATCTGCGACTGAACCACCCCCAGAGGCACGGAAGCTCCAGATCCTCTACAGGCGGCTGAGCTCCGATATTTTTCCCCTCATCGGGACGCACCGACATATGCTGAGGCCATGGCGCTACTGAAGGAGAACTACACTCAGCAGACTAACAAAATCTACGCCAGGCACCTCCTGTCCACACGGCATCAACTTCCCGGTGAGTCTGTGGAAGATTTCTGGCGTGCCCTGCACGTCCTGGCGAGAGACTGCGATTGCCAGGCCGTTTCGGCCACTGAACATTCTGACCTGCTACTTAGAGACACGTTCGTTACGGGCATAGGGTCGGCCTACATCCACCAGTGTCTCTTAGAAGGGGCTACCCTCGACCTCGCAGCGACCAAGAAACGAGCGCTCTCGCTCACAGTCGCCTCACACAATATACAGGCGTATGCCCCGACCGCACGGCCCACCCCTCCTGCGCATCGTGGAACACCCCACCATGGACCCCATGAGCGACCTCCCCCAGCCAACCAACCACGGGGGACCCAAGTGCTACTTCTGCGGACAGTCAAAACACCCCCGGCAGCACTGACCGGCACAGAGCGCGCTCTGCAAAGCCTGCGGGAAGAAAATACATTTCGCTGCTGTGTGCCAGGCCCGCTCGATCGCCGCTATTGTCCCTACACCCTCCACATGCGACTCGTGGGCGCCGCCATCTTCCTCGCCTCAGACCACGTGCGGCCCGTGGGCGCCGCCATCTTGCTCCCCTCACAACACTTGCGGCCCGTGGGCGCCACCATCTTGCCTGCCTCAGGGCCCGTGGGCGCCGTCATCTTCCCCGCCTCAGGACCCCTGCTCGTCGGGCACCTCATCGGGCCGCTCATCGCCTGCAACCGCTGCCGACCAGCCACGTCTGGCTTCCATTGCGATCGACCAGTCCCGACCGCACTACCTTACGACCGCGTCGACGTCAGTGAAGGTCGACGGGCACAAGATATCCTGCCTCTGGACTGCGGGAGCACTGAGAGCTTCATCCACCCCGATACGGTAAGGCGCTGCTCCCTCACGGTACACCCCATCAACCAGAGAATCTCCCTGGCCTCCGGATCCCACTCCATGGCGATCCAGGGGTATTGCACCGCCACCCTCACCGTTCAGGGCGTAGAGTTCAGCGGCTTCCGGCTCTACGTCCTCCCCAATCTCTGCGCTGCCTTACTACTCGGCCTGGACTTCCAGTGCAACCTCCAGAGCCTAACCCTGAAATTTGGCAGGCCCCTACCACCCTTTACCATCTGAGGTCTCACGACCCTTAAGGTTGACCCACCTTCCCTGTTTGCGAACCTCGCCTCTGATTGCAAACGCGTCGCCACCAGGAGCAGACGGTACAGCGCCCATCACAGGAAATTCATCAGGTCGGAGATCCAGCGGCTGCTGCGGGAAGGTATTGTTGAGGCCAGCAACAGCCTCTGGAGAGCCCAAGTGGTAGTGGTGAAAATGGGAGAAAAACAGGATGGTCGTTGACTACAGCCAGACCATCAATCGGTACACGCAGCTCAACGCGTACCCCCTCCCACGCATATCTGATATGGTCAATCAGATTGCACAGTACCGGGTCTTCTCGACAGTGGACCTGAAATCTGCCTACCACCAGCTCCCCATTCGCAAGGTGGACCGCCAGTACACCGCGTTTGAAGCGGACGGCAGCCTTTACCACTTCCTTAGGGTTCCCTTCGGTGTCACTAACGAGGTCTCGGTCTTCCAACGGGAGATGGACCAAATGGTTCACTGATATGGACTGCGGGCCACTTTCCCGTACCTGGATAACGTCACCATCTGCGGCCACGACCAGCAGGACCACGACGCTAAACTTTCCAAATTCCTCCACACCACCAAAGAGAAGTGCGTGTTCAACATGAACCGATTAGCCATCCTCGGCTATGTGGTTCAAAACGGAGTTCTAGGGCCCGACCCCGATCGCATGCGCCCCCTCATGGAACTCCCCCTTCCCCACTGCCCCAATGCCCTCAAACGATGCCTGGGGTTCTTCTCTTACTACACCCAGTGGGTCCCGAACTATGCGGACAAGGCCCGCCCACTCATCCACTCCATCGTTTTCTCACTGACGGCCGAGGCTCACCAGGCCTTTAACCGTATCAAGGCCGACATCGCCAAGGCCGCGATGCACGCGGTCGACGAGACACTCTCCTTCCAAGTCAAGAGCGATACATCAGACGTCGCTCTGGCCGCCACCCTCAACGAGGCAGGCAGGCCCGTGGCATTCTTTTCCCGCACCTTCCATGGTTCCGAAATTCGGCACTCCTCTATCGAAAAGGAGGCCCAAGCTTTCGTTGGAGCTGTGCGGCATTGGAGGCATTACCTGGCTGGCAGGAGATTCACTCTCTTCACTGACCAATGGTCAGATGCCTTCATGTTTAACGACACACAGCGGGGTAAGATCAAAAATGATAAGATCTTGAGGTGGAGGATCGAGCTCTCCACGTACAATTACGAGATTTTGTATCGGCCCGGTAAGCTCAACGAGCCCCCCCCCCCCCCCCCCCCCGATGCCCTATCCCGAGGTACATGTGCCAGCGCACAAGTGGACCGACTCCGGACCCTGCACGCCGATCTCTGTCACCCAGGGGTCACCCGCTTTTATTATTTCATAAAGGCCCGCAATCTGCCCTACTCCATCGAGGAAGTCAGGGCTATCACCAGAGACTGCCAGGTCTGCGCGGAGTGTAAACCGCACCTCTACCCGGCCAGACCGTGTGTGCCTGGTGAAGGCCTCCCGCCCCTTTGAACACCTCAGCGTGGACTTCAAAGGGCCCCTCCCCTCCACCGACTGCAACACGTACTTCCTTAATGTGGTCGACGAATATTCCAGATTCCCCTTCGCCACCCCATGCCCCGATATGACGTCTGCCACCGTCATCAAAGTCCTCAACACCATCTTCGCTCTGTTCGGTTTCCCCGCCTACGTCCACAGCGACCGGGAATCCTCATTTATGAGCGATGAGCTGTGCCAGTACCTGCTCAACATGGGCATTGCCTCGAGCAGGACGACCAGCTACAACCCCCGGGGAAACGGGCAGGTGGAGCGGGAGTATAGGACTGTCTGGAAGGCCGTCCAGTTGGCCCTACAATCCAGAAGCCTCCCGCTGGCACAAGGTCCTCCCCCACACCCTCCACTCAATTCGGTCGCTCCTGTGCACTGCGACTAACGAAACTCCCCTTGAACGTCTCTTCCACAGGAAGTCCACCTCCGGGGTTTCACTGCCAACATGGCTGGCAGCTCCAGGACCCGTTCTCCTCCGCAAGTACGTGCGGCTCCACAAGGCGGACCCGTTGGTTGAGAGGGTACAGCTACTCCACGCAAACCCGCAGCACGCCTACGAAGCGTATCCCGATGGCCGCCAAGACACAGTCTCCCTCAGGGACCTGGCACCAGCTGGGTCCCCCCCCACCCCCACCCCCGCTGCTCCGACGCCACCCTCCCTACCCCCAGCGCACCCCACCACAGCCCCCACTCCAGGACGATCTGTCCTCCCCATGATCCCACCCGGGGATGAAGATGAGGCCGACATGCTCCCGGAGTCATCGACGACCGAACCGACGCCTGAATCACCACCAGAACTGCGGCGCTCGCAACGACGGATCAAGGCACCCAATCGTCTAAATTTGTACATTCTTTCTAAAATTTTAAACAACCTGCCTGTAAATAGTTTTCCACCACCCCCGCTGGACTCTTTTTTTTAACATGGGGTGAATGTGGTAGTCACCACTGTTGTATTGTATATACTGCATACGAGGGTATTACGGTAAGGCCCCTGTACCACAGGTACAAGGGTAGATCCCTGACTGCTGGATCCGCCCAGTAGGCGGAGTACAAATGTGTGGGCTCTCCGAGCTGCAGCCATTTCGTCAGCAGCTGCGGGAGGCTCCACATCTCTGCATAATAAAGCCTTGTGGTAATCACCACTGTTGTATATATTAGGAGATGTGTGGTAAGGCCCTGTACTACAGGAACGGGGGTAGTCCCTGACTGCTGGCTCCGCCCACTAAGCAGAGTATACATATGTGTGCTCCCGATACAGCAGCCATTTCGCCAGCTGCTGTAGGAGGCCATGCATCTTAGAGTAATAAAGCCTCAGTTGTATTCAACTCTCGTCTCTGTGCAATTGATCGTGCATCAATTTATTACTCTTAAGATTTTCAGAAGGTGGACCTCCGCATCAATCCGGATCGCCTGCAGCTGGATCCGCAATCAAGCGACGCCAAAAAGGACTTTCAACACTGGCTAGCTTGTTTCGAAGCTTACATCAAGTCTGCAAAGACCCAATCCCGGAAGCTCAGAAGTTCCAGATCCTCTACTCGCAGCTGAGCTCCAACGTCTTTCCTCTTATCCAGGACATGCCAAACTACGCTGAAGCCATGGCGCTACTGAAAGAGAATTGCGTCCAGCAGACGAACACGCTCTTCGCCAGACATGTACTCTCTACTCTCAGTCAACTCCCTGGTGAGTCCGTAGAAGATTTCTGGCGCGCTTTAATTCCCCTGGTCAGAGACTATGACTGTCAGGCCGTCACGGCCACGGAACATTCGAACCTCCTCATGCGGGACGCCTTCGTTATGGGGATAGGGTCAGATCTCATACGCCAGTGACTTTTAGAGGGGGCCACGCTCTATCTCGCAGCAATAAAAAAAACTGCCACTATCAATGACGGTTGCCTCACACAATATTCAGGCCTACACCCCCAGCCGCGCGGCCCACCCCTCCTACACATCGTGGACTCCACAGTCAGCTGCCCCACCAGGGGCCTCACCCAGTCAACATGCCTGTGCCACTCGCCAGCCAGCCAACCCCGGGGGCCCCCGATGTTACTTCTGCGGGCAACAGAAACACACCTGCCAACGTTTCCCGGCCCACACCGCCCTTTACAAGGCCTGCGGCAAGAAGGGGCACTTCACTGCGGTGTGCCAGGCCCACTCAGTCGCCGCTATTGCCCCAACTACCCTCGCGTACAGACAATGGGCGCCGCCACCTTCTCCCCCTCAGACCACACGCAGCCAGTGGGCGCCACCATCTTCCCCTTTTCGGACCACGCGCGGCCCATGGGCGTCGCCGTCTTTTTCAACCCCGCCACGTGCGGCCCGAGGGCACCGCCATCTTGTCCACCCCAAGATCATCAGGCGCCGGCATCTTGGCTTCCCCACAGCACATGGGCACCACCATTGTTACAGGACCAATGCACCCTGGGCACCCCATCGTTCGGCACAAGCCACGACTCGCCTCGGTCACGATCGACCAGTCTCGCCCGCACAATCTAGCCACCGCCTCAACAAACATGAAGATCGACGGACACGAGACCTCTTGCCTGCTGGACCCCGGGAGCACCGAAAGCTTCATCCATCCAGATACGGAAGTCCACATCCGGGGTGTCGCTCCCGAGTTGGCTCGCAGCTCCAGGACCCGTACTCCTCCGTAGGCATGTCCGACTCCACAAGGCAGACCCGTTGGTTGAAAGGGTGCAGTTACTCCAAGCTAACCCTCAATATGCCTACGTAGCGTACCCCGATGGCCGCCAGGATACAGTCTCCTTCGGGGACCTGGCACCAGCAGGTTCCACACACACACATCCCTCTGGCCCGGCTCCACCCCCCTTCCCCTGGCGCACCCAGCAGCAAGCCCTCCAGGACCAACCGTCCTCCCCTTGCCCATGGCCGAGGATGAAGAGGATTTAGGCACGCTCCCGGAGTCACCGAGGACCAGACCAACACCGGAATCGCCGCCACCACTGCGTCGCTCCCAACACCACATCAAGGCCCCGGACCGGCTAAATCTATAATTGGTTCGGGACTATCAAACCACCTTGTACTGAATTTCAGAAATAAATATTTTTTTTCGCTTCTGTATATTAAACTTGGTCTGTGTATAGTTCTTCACCACCTCCGCCGGACTCACTTTTAACACGGGGTGAATGTGGTAATCACCACTGTTGTATATATTAGGAGATGTGTGGTAAGGCCCTGTAGTACAGGTAAGGGAGTAGTCCCTGCCTGCTGGCTCCGCCCAGTAGGCGGAGTATAAATATGTGTGTTCCCTATACAGCAGCCATTTCGCCAGCTGCTGTAGGAGGCCACACATCTTGGAGTAATAAAGCCTCAGTTGTATTCAACTCTCGTCTCTGTGCAATTGATCGTGCATCAAGCCTCGATTACTCACTACTCTTGTCTCGTCGTAATTGATAGTGCATCACTACAGAAGCACAGCGATTCATTAAAAGAGGACATTATATCAGTCATGAGGTCGGCAATGGAAGCCGCACTGGCCCCCATAAAGGAAACGCTAGACAGAGCGGAGACTAGAGGCCCAGGGAACGACGGTGCGAGAAGTGGTGAAATCGGCTACTGACTAGGCGAGCGGACCGCCTCACTCAAAGCCAAGGTAGCAAGATTAGTGACGACCCAGAAAGTGCTTAAGGGGCAAGTGGACGACCAAGAGAACAGGTCCCATCGACAGAACCTGAGAATTGTCGGGCTCACACAGTACAGGAACCCGATGGAATATGTCTCAAGGATGCTCAGGAATGGGCGGCACAGTGTCCCAGTGGTTAGCACTGCTGCCTACGGCGCTGAGGACCCAGATTCGATCCCGGCCCCGGGTCACTGTCTGTGTGGAGTTTGCACATTCTCCCCATGTCTGTATGGGTTTCACCCCCACAACCCAAAGATGTGCAAGCTAGGTGGATTGGCCACACTAAATTGCCCCTTAATTGGAAAAAAATAATTTTGTACTCAAAAGTTTTTTTTTAATAAAGGATGCTCAGGAAATTGGTCGGAGACGAAGGCTTTGCCAAACCCCAGCCCACAGGTTGTTCCGGCAAAAGCCCAAGTCAGGAGAACCACCACGGGCATAAATTGCAAAACTGCATAAATTTCAGGACCAGGAGCGGGTTCTTAACTGGGCGAGGAGCATGCAGTCGTGTCGGTGGGAAGGACACGCAAGCCGCATTTATCAAGACATTGGAGCCGACCTGGTCTAGGGCTGGGGGGAGTTTAATGGGGCTAAATCCACGCTATTCAAAAGTAAAGTGCAACTCGGCATGTTGTACCCGATGATGCGATGGGTCACTTTTCACAACAAGGAACTCTATTTCAACACGCCGGAGGAAGCGGGCAAGTTCATTTGAAATGATGGACTTGGAAAGAGCCAATAAGCGACAATCAGGAACTCTTTATCTTTGTTTATTTTCTCTGAAGTTACACAATCTAAGGGGGGAAGGGCAAATGTACTTGGGGACGAGAAGGAGGGAGGGAGGTGGGAGGCAGGGGAAGACCAGAGGGGTTAGGCTCAAAAAGAGCTGCTCCCAGGGGGCAGCGACCACACTGACAAGCAGGCTAATGTACAGGAGTGTAAGGGCAGGGGAGGGGGGGGGGGTCTCCCAAGAGGGAGGGAGTGCCTGGCAGTAGTGGAGGGCAATAAACAGCAACCCGGGGAGGGGCGGGGGGCAGACAAGGAGTACTGGAATGGGAAGAGGGGACTGCAAGAGCAGAGGGTCTGGGGCGGGGGGGGTCCGGGGAAAGATGGGAGATGGGGAGGGGGAGGGTAGAATGCTGGTTACAACAGGTCACAAGTGGAAATGGTTGGAAAGAAGGTGACGGCAGCCATCTTGGGTGGTCCACAAACAAAGAGAAACCCCGGCATGTACATGATGTAAGTATGGCTTAACCCACAGGAAGAGAGGGCAGAAACCCCCCATCAGAATAGTCACCTGGAACGTAAGGGGAGCCAACGAGCCAGTGAAAAGTTCCAGAGTCTTGGCCCATCTAATAAGCCTGAAGGTCGACGTAGCCTTTCTTCAGACGACACACCTGAGGGAGAAGAACCGACTGAGGGTAAGGAAAAGATGGGTAGGACAGGTGTATCAGGCGTGCTTCAACTTTAGGACGAGATGGGGTAGCCATACTGTTCACCAAAAGGACAACCTTTACAGCGGTGAACGCTATGGAACGAGAGCTAGAGGAGTAGCTATTCTGAAAAGCAAGAGGACGGTGTTTACGGTGACAAAGACGGTTACGGACCAAAAAGGACAGTACGTCATGGTCAGCGGTGTCCTAGATGAGGCACCGGTAGTCCTGGTAAACGTGTATGTCATCCCTGAACACGCTCCACAGTACATGATGTGAGATTGGAGACGTGCCATGCCCAGTACGCCCCCCCCCCCCCCCCCCCCGCCCCCTCCCAATGGAGGTTGGACATGGCCCTCTTGGCCGACACGATCTTCTACCAGAAATCATCACAGGCCGAGTACGTCTCAAACAACTGGAATGGGGAAGTCTCACCTTTAACATTCTGGGAGGCACAGAAGGCAGTGATTAGGGGAGAGATTATAGCCTACAAGGCTCACAGAGATAGGGAAGAGAGGGCGGCTAGGCAGCAACTGATCTCCATCTTGAAGATCAACAGAAAATACTCAGACCTCGACTGTAGAGCTTTTGGTGGAGAGGAAAAAGCTACAAATGGACTTTAACCTGCTGTCCACCAGGAAGGCAGTGTACCAACTCCGCCAGACACGGGAGCTTTTATGAGCATGGAGACAAAGCCAGCCGCTTGCTGATTCACCAGCTGAGAAAGCAGGCAGCCACGAGGGAAATAGCCTAGGTAAAGGACAGTAAAGTTGAACCAAAAAATTGCCAACAAAGCATTTGAGGCCTTCTACCAGGGATTGTATGCTTCCGAGCCCCCCGGCAGAGGCTTGGGGATGAAACGTTTCCCCGATGGACTGGACATGCCAATCGTGGGGGACGACAGATGGGGGAGCTGAAAGCACCAATAGAACTGGGAGAGAGGGGGTGGCACACTGGTTAGCACTGCTGCCTTACGGCATCAACGACCTGGGTTCGATCCTGGCCCCGGGTCACTGTGGAGTTTACATATTCTCCCCGTGTCTGTGTGGGTCTCACCCCCATAACCCAAAGATGTGCAGGATAGGTGGATTGGCCAACTAAATTGCCCCTTAATTGGAAAAAAATGTGAATTGGATACTTTAAATTTATTTAAAAGAAGAACTGGGAGAGGTCATGGAGAGTATCAACTCCATGCAGGCGGGGCAGGAACTGGGACCTGACGGGTTTCAGGCAGATTTCTAAAAGTAATTTGCATTAGCTCTCGCCTTGCACCTATGGGAGAAGTTCACAGACTCGCTAGCGAGGGGCATCTTGCCTCCAGCACTAACACAGGCCACCATATCGCTGATACCCAAAAAAGTCAAAGAACTGACAAATGTGGATCATACAGACCCATTTTTCTGCTCCATGTGGATGCGAAAATACTCGCAAAAGTCCTGGCCTGGAGACTGGAGACCTGTGTGCCGAAGATGGTTGCAGAGGACCAGACAGGCTTTGTCAAGAGTAGACAGCTAACTGCGAACATCAGACAGCTGCTGAATGTGATAATGACCCCAACCGAGGAGGGAACACCAGAGGTGATCGTCTCCCTGGATGCAGAAAAGGCCTTCAACAGAGTCGAATGGAAGTATCTCATTGAGGTACTCGAGTGGTTTGAGTGAAGGACAGGGTTCACTTCATGGGTGAAACTCCTCTGCAATGTCCCTTTAGATTCTGTGGCAGAATCCGTGATGTCCCTTGATAGACTTGGCAAGCAGCCAATCAGTGCACATAAGACTTTCAACCTTTTCCTACTGCGGTCTGTAGTTGGTGAAGCCAGTCAGTAACTTTCAGGGAAGAAGGCGGGTCTTCCGGAGAGTGCCACATTTTGGCCATTTCTGTTGAGCAGCCAGCGAAGCAAGGACCCAGAAGTCTCCCTCTCTCTGTGCTGGATGATTTTAAGAAGCATTGTAGCCAAATCTGTGAAGACTTTCCTGCGTTAAAGGAGCACAGACACCAACAGATCTGGGAAAGAGATCTTGAGTATGAAAGTACAAGTTTTCTCAAAGGTCAATAACCTTCAAACTGTGTATATCAGCGGCTGGAAAGATGGAAGCATTTCTGATAAAGCCACCAGTGTTTTAAAGAAATCAGGCAACTAAAAACAGCTAAACACCAGGATCAGAGCTGTATTGTTCCCACAGAGAGATGAAAGCTCCATTTGGTGGTAGAAAGACAGAAGTGCACCAACCTGAGCATCCTTTGTACAGGACCATCTGGTGGCTGGTGACTAGAACTGCACTGACCTAGAATTCTTAGGTGAAACACCATCTGGTGGTCAAAGGAGGGAATTGTGCCAACCTGAACCTCTCGAGTAAACATTTCCCAGACTCCAACCATAGAGTGAAGACTCATCTCAGACCTACCCCTTTAATCCCTGTTTTATTTTATTCCTCACCCACCCTTACCAGGTGTTTGTCTTGTGTGTGTCTGAGTGAAGATGGGATGGGATCTTGGGATTAGGTAGTCTGGTAGACGGTTACCCTGTTATTTTCTTATACGTTCATCTTTTCTCTTTTTTTATTAATAAATAATTTGTCAATGTTTTACTTATAGATTTGGTATCTGGAACTGATTGGAGTAGTCATGGGTTAAAGATCTTCGGAAAATACAAATTATTAGTTAATTCACTTATGTTGGGACTCCGGGGTCTGTGGGGCTGGAATTGACCACGCACTCGCCCAGGATGTTGTAACATTATAAATATTGTGGCTACAAGAGCAGGTCAGAAGCTAGGGATCCTATGGAGAGTAACTCGCCTCCTGACTCCCCAAAGCCTTTCCACCACCTATAAGGCACAAATCTGGAGTGTGATGGAATACTTACCTATATGAGTATGGCTCTAACAACAACTCAAGAAGCTCAACAACATCCAGGACAAAGCAGCCACCTTGACTGACACCCCTTCCACAAGCATTCACTCTCTCCACCACCGACTCACAGTAGCAGCAGTGTGTACCATCTACAAGATGCACTGCAGTAACTCACCACGGCTCCTTAGGCAGCATCTTCCAAAACTACAACCCCTACCATCTAGAAGGACATAGGCAGCAGATACATGGGAACACTACCACCTGGATGTCCCCCTTCAAGTCACTCACTATTCTGACATGTAAATATATCGCCTTCCTTCACTGTCGCTGGGTCATAATCCTGAATTCCCTCCCTAATAGCACAGTAGGTGTACCTACACTGCATGGACTGCAGCAATTCAAGAAGGCAGCTCACTACCACCTTCTCAAAGGCAATTAGAGATGGGCAATAAATGTTGGTCTAGCCAGCGAAGCCCACATCCCATAAATATGAATAAAAATAAAACTTAGGGGATGGAATTGGTCTACTTTGCCACTTCTTCCATGAGCTACATCAACTACATTTGCAAGATGGCAAACAAAATGTTGTCCTCTTTTGCTGTACTCATACAGCAGGACCCTTAAAACTTTGAAATTAAACAGGGTAATTTTGTGCACAATGCTCCCTTGTAGAAACATAGAAAATAGGTGCAGGAATAGGCCATTTGGCCTTCTGAACCTGCACCATCATTCAATACGATCATGGCTGATCCCAGTTCCGCTTTCTCTCTATACTCCTTGATCCCTTTAGCCGCAAGGGCCACGTCCAGCTCCCTCTTGAATATATCCAACAAACTGGCCCCAGCAGCTTTCGGTGATTGAGAATTCCATAAGTTCACAACTCCGAGAGGTTCTGACACATCTCAGTCCTGAATGGCTTACCCATTATTCTTAGGCTGTGACCCTAGTTCTGGACGTCCCCAACATCGGGAACATTTTTCCCACATCTAGCCTGTCCAGTTCCATTGGGGTTTTATGTGTTTCTATGAGACCCCTTGTCATTCTTCTAAACTCCAATGAGTACAAGCTCCATCGATCCAGTCTTTCTTCATATGTCATATGTCAGTCCTGCCATCCCGGGAATTTGTTTGGGTGAACCTTCGCTGGACATCCTCAATAGCAAGAATGTCCCTCCTCAAACTAGGAGACCAAACCTGCACACAATACTCCAGGTGTAGCCATATATGAGTTAAAATATGTAATCTCCATTTCATTTCTGCTGGCCGGTCAGGTTTTACAACCAGTATCCAGTCAAGTTTACAGGCCTGAATTCTATACATATATTTCACGTATGAAGAGCCTAAGCAAATGATAGAGCCAATTTTAGATTGCAAATTTCAGTGCACACATAGGCATGTGTGGCAGTTTTTGTGGCATTGTAATATTGGGGCTTTAGTCTATTACTGTGCAAGGTAAATTGGTCTTAATACTTATGTGGATGTTTGGCCCTGAAACATCCAAAGTGGTGGCTGCCCAAGGAGGTAGGTGTTGGCAATGTGCCTACAGCCTACATCATAGAGATTGCCACTGCTGTTGTTTCACAGGGTCACTGGAAGGCTGCAGAACAACTACATGTTTTACAGCGACATCATTCAGGTCAGAGGTACCTGTGATAAGCTATTTTTAAAAACTATTTTTAACATTTTATACATAAAACAATTCAAAACAACAAGGACAACAAATCCAACCCCCCCCCCCCCCCCCATTCTACCAACCAACACCCCAAACGCCCCCTCCCCATCCCGAACCCCCCACTCCCACCCCTCAACTCCTCCTCCCTCCACCTAGCAGCTCGATGGCAACCAATTCTTTAAAATGAAGAATAAACAGAACCTATCTCTTGTGGAGCCCCTCAATCACTCCCCTCAATGGGAACTTAACCTTCTCAAAATACAGGAACTGCAGCCGGTCCCCAAGCCATACTGAGACACTGGGCAGAGAGGTTGATCTCCACCGCAACAGGAACGCATGCGAGCAATCAGCACGGTGAAGCTAAAACATCTGCCCCTGCTCCCGTCTGCAGCTCCTGCAAGTTCGATACCCCAAATATGGCCCCAACAGAGGCTATTTGTTTGACTTCCAAACAATGCATGCAAGGGGAAAGTTTCTTGAGTCTGTGTGCAGGCATGTGGGTTTTGGGCAGATCTGTGTGTATACCTATTAAGGACAGATCATTTTTCCTTCCATCAATTTAAGGGGAATGAAAATCTTGTGGACTTCTTTGCAAGTGTGCTCGCTGCTCTAGTGTGCCAAAATGTTCCAGCGCACCTCAGTACAAATCCATGAAAATCTGTCCCGCAGTATCCAGAGATACTAAGGGTTACATCCTCTTGCAAACAAAATCATTAGGGAGGTTAGATTTCCATCCAAACCTCCTCATTATTGCATGATTGCTTTCTAAATAGGCTCAATATTCCACTGATGTTTAATTGTTTGAGCAGTGTGATTTATTTGGTCATTTTCATCCGTTCATGTGAACAAATACTGGCAATGTGTCAACAATAGTGCACAGCCTTGGGTTGTCATCAACTATCCTTTGATTTGAGGATGACATTTACTTAGGGTCGTGTGTTTCTGCTACGAGTCTTCATGTGACTGAACAGACCGACAGTTCAATGTGGAGAAATGCAAAGTGATTGAAGGGCGGCATGGTGGCACAGTGGTTAGCACTGTTGCTTCACAGTGCTAGGGTCCCAGATTTGATTCCCGCTTGGGGCACCGTCTGTGTGGAGTCTCCCAGTGTCTGCGTGGGTTTCTTCCGAGTGTTCCAATTTCCTCCCACAATTCCCGAAAGACGTGCTTGTTAGGTGAATTGGACATTCTGTTTCCTCCCTCTGTGTACCCGAACAGACGCAGAGTGTGAAAACTAGGCCACTTTCACAGTAACTTCATTGCAGTGTTAATGTAAGCCTACTTGTGACAATAATAAAGATTATTATAATATTATTTTGGTAGGAAAAATATGGAATGACAATACAAAATATTGTGTACAGTAATGATATTACAAATTTTGGAAAAACTGTTTTGAAGGTCTCATTTTGCAAACCTTGGACTGAGGTTAAAGATTGGGCTGGATTCTTCCGTCCCGCCCGCTGCAAGATCGCCACGGGCAGGTCGCGGACCATGTAAAGATCCATTGACAACGTGTAGGATTTTCCGGTTGCCGGGTGGGCGTGGCTGGAAAATCCCACCTACTGTTTCCAAAATGGACTCGAGGGATCACCTGACTTCCTCCTTGTGGATTTGCGCTGGAGCACCTTCAGCTAGACAAAGAGGAGACATCCTCAGACATACACATGTAAAATTCAATGAATGTTGTAAAAGAGGAAACAGAAACCTGATGGCTTATCCTCCAAACCGATAAGCCACTATATGGTGTGAACAACCTTGACCGTTTTGATCACTAAAAAGGGTAAGGAGACTGAATATTGTAATTATATGTGTAGTGCCAGTGTAGTAAAGGGTTAACATCTGAAACTATGTGTAAATCAAACACTAGATGGCGGTACTAATTCATTGTATATAAGACAGCATCTCGAGGAATTCTGGGAGAATGTGATGACAAGCTGATGAGAGCAGATTGAGAATTGATTGTAGAGACATAGCACAAGGTCAAGTCATAGTGTAGTTTATTAATTAGAATATTGATTATTGTACTACAGATTCAGTATTATTAGCTTAGTATCTGTTACTCAGTAAAGGTGCAAACCTAATCAAGTTTAGTAGTGTAAAATAAATTTGTTTTGAATCAAACTTCTTGGGCTGGATTCTCCAATAATGGGTCTATGTCCCCACGCCAGTGTACAAACGCTGGCGTTTCACTCTGGACTTTCCTTAAGAAAGTCCTGAGCGATTCTCCTACCTGCAGGGGGCTGGCAGGGCCCCGGAGTGCTCCTTGCAGCTCTGGTTGCGGATACGGGGCCCCGCACCTCCGGTCGGGAGTCCGTGCATGTGCACGGTGGCGGCCTGCAGTGGCCGCCCCATGGGACATGGCAGACTTGGACCAGGGAGCGGTTTCAAAAATGTAGGCCTCCCCGAGATCACGCGGGCCCACGGGTCCATGACACCCGATCGTTCTCCTGGCCGTCCATGAGGCCCCCCACCGATGATTGATACCCTCGCCCCCACGAGGGTGGCTGTGGACTGAGTCCGCAGTCGCTTCCCGATGGACGATAGGTGGTTAGAACCACATCATCGGGAACTCGGCCAGTTTTGCGTGAAGAATCGCGGGGGGCCTCTGTCAATGGCCCCCTACCCGCACCGCGTAGTTCGCACAAGAGACCCTCCCGAGCAATTCTCCGGAATCGCGGGAGCGGCGCCTGTCCCGATTTCCGGGTAAATGGCCATTCTCCGACCCGCGCCGAACACAATTTTGGTGTGGAGGCTCGGAGAATCCAGCCCCTTATTCTTTGTCAACACTACATATCTATCTTGGAGGAAAGTCAAGGAATGTAACAGATATCTGGAATGGAACTATCATTTGCCTTCTATGGAAAGTGACTTGGCATTCTTGTATAGGTCACTTGACCTATTGGTGATCATTTTGCCTTATCTGCAAAAAGCATTGCAAAGGGCAGGAAGCTGGCAGGTCCACAGAGAACCATCCGTGAGGCACGATCAATTGAACAAAGACTAGAGTTGGATACAACTGAGGCTTTATTGCTCTAAGATGTGTGGCCTCCCACAGCAGCTGGCGAAATGGCTGCTGAATGGAGGACACGCATATTTATACTCCACCTACTGGGCAGAGCCAGCAGGCAGGGACTACCAGCGAACCTGTAGTACGGGTCCTACCTTACATCACCTAATAAAGGTGCAACAGTGGTTTACCACATTCACCCCCTGTTAAAATTGAGTCCGGCAAAGGGGGGGGGGGGGGGTTGGGGGGAGAACTGTATATGGCAATGAATTTGTATTTACAGCATTTCATCAGAAAAAAAAATGTCTTTTGAAGTCCGGTGCCAGTTAGAGATTTAACCGGTTTGGTGCCTTGATGTTCCGTTGGGAGCGACGTAGCGGTGGTGGCAATGTCGATGCTGGTCTGATGTTCGGTGACTCCGGGAGCGTGCCAAAATCCTCTTCTTCCTCGCGCGTGGGCAGGGGAAGGACGGATGGTCCTGGTGGGGTTAATGCTGGGAGCGCCGGGGTAGGGGAGGGTGGCGCCGGGCCGGAGAGGTGTGTGTGTGTGTGGAATCTGCTGATGCCAGGTCCCTGAGGGAGACAGTATCTTGGCGGCCGTAGTGGTAGGCATACTGGGGGTTGGCATGGAGCAATTGCACCCTTTCCACCAATGGGTCCGCCTTGTGGAGGCGGACGTGCCTACGAAGCAGGACTGGTCCTGGAGCTGCGAGCCAAATCGGGAGCGACACCCCGGATGTGGACTTCCTGGGGAAGGCCAAAAGACGTTCATGGGATGTGTTGTTAGTAGCGTGCACAGCAGTGACCGACTCTTGCCAGCGAGAGGCTGGGAGGTTCCTGGACCGTAGGGCCAATTGGACGGCCCTCCATACCGTCCCGTTCTCCCTCGCTACCTGCCCGTTTCCCCAGGGGTTATAGCTGGTCGTCCTGCTGGAGGCAATACCCCTGCTGAGCAGGAACTGGCGCAGCTCATCGCTCATGAATAAGGATCCTCTGTCACTGTGGATATAGGCAGGGAAACTGAACAGAGCGAAGATAGTGTTTAGGGCTTTGATGATGGTGACAGGCATCATGTCGGGACATGGGATGGCGAAGGGGAACCTGGAGTACTCATCGACCACACTGAGAATATATGTGTTTCGGTCGGTGGAGGGGAGAGGCCCTTTGAAATCCACGCTGAGGCATTCAAAGGGATGGGAGGCCTTCACCAGGCACGCACGATCCGGCCGGTAGAAGTGCGGCTTGCACTCCGCACAGACCTGGCAGTCCCTGGTGATTGTCCGTACTTCCTCGACAGAGTAGGGCAGGTTGCGAGCCTTTATGAAATGGTACAACCGTGTGACTCCAGGGTGACAAAGGCTGTCGTGCAGGGTCCAGAGTCGGTCTACTTGTGCGCTGGCACATGTACCTCGGGATAGGGCATCTGGGGGAGCGTTGAGTTTCCCGGGGTGATACAAAATCGCGTAATTATAGGTGGAGAGCTCGATCCTCCACCACAAGATTTTATCATTTTTGATCTTGCCCCGCTGTATGTTATTGAACATGAAGGCTACCGACCGTTGGTCAGTGAGGAGAGTGAATCTCCTGCCGGCCAGGTAATGCCACCAATGCCGCACAGCTTCAATGATAGCTTGGGCCTCTTTTTCGACGGATGAGTGCCGAATATCTGAGGCATGAAGGGTGCGGGAAAAGAATGCCACGGGTCTGCCTGCCTGATTGAGGGTGGAGGCTAGGGTGACATCCGATGCGTCGCTCTCTACTTGAAAGGGCAAAGTCTCGTATACTGCGTGCATCCCAGCCTTGGCGATATCGGCTCTGATACGAGCGAAGGCCTGTTGTGCCTCGGCCGTCAGGGGAAAATGGGTGGACTGAATGAGTGGGCGGACCTTGTCCGCATAGTTTGGGACCCACTGGGCGTAGTACGAGAAGAACCCCAGGCAGCGTTTGAGGACCCTGGGGCAGTGGGGGAGGGGAAGCTCTATGAGAGGGCGCATGCGGTCAGGATCGGGCCCCAGAACTCCGTTCTGGACCACATAGCCGAGTATGGCTAAGCGGGTCGTGCTAAACACGCACTTCTCCTTGTAGCTGATGTTGAGGAGAGTGGCGGTGTGGAGAAATTTGGCAAGGTTGGCATCGGTGGTCCTGCTGGTCATGGCCGCAGATGGTGATGTTGTCTAGGTACGGGAAGGTGGCCCGCAAACCGTACCGGTCGACCATTCAGTTCATCTCCCTTTGGAAGACCGACACCGAAAAAACCCCTGAGGAAGTGATAGAGACGACCGTCCGCCTCGAAAGCGGTGTATGGACGGTCTGATTTACGAATGGGGAGCTGGTGGGAGGCAGGATTTGGGGTCTACCGTTGAAAAGACCTGGTACTGTGCAATCTGATTGACCATATCAGATATGCGTTGGAGGGGATACACGTCGAGCTGCGTGTACCGATTGATGGTCTGGCTGTAGTCCACAACCATTCTGTGTTTCTCCCCAGTTTTAATGACTACCACTTGGGCTCTCCAGGGGCAGTTGCTGGCCTCGATAATGCCCTCCCGAAGCAGCCGCTGGACCTCGGACCTGATGAAAGTCCTATCCTGGGTGCTGTACTGTCTGCTCCTGGTGGCGACGGGTTTGCAATCCGGGGTTAGATTGGCGAAGAGGGAAGGCGGATCAACCTTTAGGGTCGTGAGGCCGCACACAGTGAGGGGTGGCAGTGGCCCGCCGAATTTGAGGGTTAAGCTCTGGAGGTTACACTGGAAGTCCAGGCCGAGTAGTAGGGCAGCGCAGAGGTTAGGGAGGACGTAGAGGCAGAAGCCGCTGAATTCTACACCCTGGCCCCGTGAGTGCGACCATGCAGAACCCCCTGATCACGACGGAATGGGATCCGGAGGCCAGGGAAATTCTTTGGTTGGCGGGGTGTACCGCAAGGGAGCAGCGCCTTACCGTATCCGGGTGTATGAAGCTTTCGGTGCTCCCGGAGTCCAGCAGGCAAGAGGTCACGTGGCCGTTGATTTTTACACTGGTCGATGCGGTGGCCAGGCTGTGCGGACGAGTCTGGTCGATTGTCACTGAGGCGAGTCGTGGTCGGTCGTCGCTGACGTCGGATGGTGGGGAGCCTGGGGGGCCCAGGTCCTGGAATGCTGTCGGTGTCCATGTCCCATGGGGGACACAAGATGGCGGTGCCTGAAGATCCTGCGGGGGACAAAATGGCGGCGCCCATGGGCCGCAAATTGCGGGGGTTGGACAAGATGGCGGCGCCGTCTGTGGGGTCCACGAGGGGTAGGAGGGGTGGGCCGCGCGGCAGGTGGTGTAGGCCTAAATGTTACGTGAGGCAACCGTCATGCAGAGCGCTAGCCTCTTTGTTTCAGCTAGGTTGAGCGTGGCCCCTTCTAACAGTCTTTGGCGTATGAGGTCCGACCCAATCCCCGTTCTGAACGCGTCCCGCATAAGAAGGTTGGAATGTTCGGCGGCCGTAACGGTCTGATAGTCACAGTCCTGGACAAGTGGGATTAGGGCCCGCCAGAAGTCTTCTATGGACTCTCCAGGGGCGAGAGGCGAGTACGTGCCTGGCGAAGAGCGTGTTCGTTTTCTGTGCGTAGTTTTCTTTGAGAAGCGCCATGGTGTCGGCGTAGTTTGGGGCGTCCTGGATCAGCGGAAACACGTTGGATCTCAACCTTCAGTACAGGATCTGTATCTTCTGAGCCTCCAGAACAGGGGTGGTCGCTGAGTTGATGTATGCCTCGAAGCAAGCTAGCCAGTGATTAAAGTCCTTTTTGGCGTCGCTTGATTGCGGATACAGCTGCAGGAGATCTGGTTTGATTCGGAGGTCCATCTTTTAGAAAATCTTAGAGCAATAAATTGAGGCACGATCAATTGAACAAAGACTAGAGTTGGATACAACTGAGGCTTTGTTGCTTTAAGATGTGTGGCCTCCCACAGCAGCTTGCGAAATTGATGCTGAATGGAGGACACGCATATTTATACTCCACCTACTGGGCGGAGCCAGCAGGCAGGGACTACCGGCGAACCTGTGGTACAGGTCCTATCTTACATCACCTAATACAGGTGCGACAGTGGTTTACCACAATCCGGAAGAAGCTCCAACCCAAGAAGGAGCAGAGAATGGCATCTAGAAACAGCCATGTCTTCTGCTGTAAGTAACTAGACAGTTTGAAAGTGCCACGCCAGCAGAACTGGAAGAGAGGAACATTCTCTCCTCCCTGTAAATCTGATTTCACCAACTAAGTTTAGCTATAAAAGCAACTTCCCACAATTCAACAGTGGAAGCCATTGCAGCTGGAGAAACAATCCTGCAACTTCAAAATCTGAATCTGGACTAAACTGATTAATTTTTTTTTTTGATCAACATTTCATTGCGTCATTCTATATATACATTAAACACAACCATAAAAAAGCAAGCAAACAGGAATACAAATACTCAAAACAATTAAATGTCTAACACCCCACCGTCCCATCTCCCGCTCCCCAACTCCCCTACCTCCTTTTTAAAACCCCCCCCATCCCCCGCTGACATCTTCACTCTTTTTAAAGAATTCAATGAACAGCTGCCATCTCTGGGCAAATCCCCCTCAAGGCGAACTTTATCTTCTCCAACCTGAGGAACTCTGCCAGATCACTCACCCAAACCCTCAGTTTTGCTGGCCCCGGGTCCCACCACTCCAATAAGATCCGTCTCCGGGCTAGTAGGGAGACAAAGGCCAAGACGTCGGCCTCTCTCGTCCCCTGGACTCCCGGGTCTTCTGATACTCCAAAAATCACCACCTCTGGGCTCCGGATTACCATCATCCACAAGACCTATGACCCCCGCCAGAATGCCCCAAGTTTCGGACAGGCCCAAAACATGTGGACATGATTCGCGGGCGCACCGCCCACACCTATCCTCCATCTCTTCAAAAAACCTGCACATCCTAGCCACAGTCATATATGCCCTGTGAACCACTTTAATCTGAATAAGGCTAAGCCTAGCACATGACGAGGATGTGTTCACCCCACCCACAGCCCAGCCTCCACCTCCCTCACTAACTCTTCCTTCCACTTGTGCTTCACTGCCCCAATTGGGCTCCCTCCCAGTCCATCAACTCCTTATAAATTTCCAAAACTCTACCCTCACCTACTCCTGGTTTTGACACCACCTTGCCCTGCAGGCCCTGGGGCGGCAGGTGGGGCAAGGTCGGTCCCTGCTTCCTGACAAAATCACTCAACTGTAAATTCCCGGGAGCAACTCAACTTCCTCCTCCAAGCTTGAAAGGCTGCCCCCCACGAATAGATTCGCAAACCGCTCCATCCCCGCCCGTTGCCACCCGAGAAACCCGCCGTCGTGGAGCAAACCTATGATTCCTGCAAATCAGAGCCCAAACCGAGGCCCCCTCCAACCTTGGGTGCTGCCGCCACTGTCTCCACAATTTCAGGGCCGCCACCACTACCAGGCTTGTGGTGTACCTGGCCAGCGGGAACGGCAGAAGCACCATCAACAGTGCCCCTAAAGTAGTGTCCTTACAAAAGGCTGCCCCCATCTGCTCCCATACAAATCCCTCCCCCACTACCCACTTCCTGACCATGGCTATATTCGCCGCCTAGTAATAATTCATAAATCTTGGGAGAGCCAGCCCGCACCCCCCCCTCCTTCGACCCTGTTCCAGCAGAACCTTCTTCACCCGTGGGACTTTACCCCCCAAACAAACAGCAATATCAGTGCATTCACCCTCCTAAATAACGCCTTTGGAATGAAGATTGGGAGATTCTGGAACACAAATAACCTCGGGAGAACCGTCATCTTCACCGATTGCATCCGTCACGCCAATAACAGCGGGAGCACATCCCACCTCTTAAAACCCCCCCTTCACCTGCTCCACCAATCGAGCCAGATTCAGCTAATGCAGATGCTCCCATCTCCGCGCCACCTGAATGTCCAAATACCGAAAGCTCACCCCTACTACTCTAAACGGCAACTCGCCCAGCCTAACTGATTCAATTTTTATGAGTATAATTTTATCTTATTCTGTAACTAATCTTTGTGTATATGCGTTAGTAACTTTATATTTTGTTAAGTAATGTCCAGAGCAACAGACTGAAGGCTTTGCTGCTGGATGATTTTCAATTGAATTTCTCACTCCATGAGTAAGAGAATAAGCACATGCATGTAAAATACATTGTTCTCGGGTTAATTTGTGAAACACCTTTTAAAGTGTCAATGACAAAAGATACAACACTGAAGTGGGGGCAGGAGCAGAGGGACCTGGTTGTATATGTGCATAAGTCATTGAACGTTGTAGGCCAGGTTGAGAGAGCGGTTGATAAAACATACAACATCATAGCCTTTATTAATAGGGACATAGAGTACATTGTTGATCTTATATAAGACAGTAGTGCGGCCTCAGCTAGAGTAATGCATCCAGTCCTGGGTGCCACACTTCAGGAAGGATGTGAAGGCATTGGAACAACTGTAAAAATGATTGATAAGAATGTTTCCAGGGATGAGGAACACCCATTATGAAGATAGATTGTAAAAGTTGGGATTGTTCACCTTTGTCAACCATGTGAAGAGGGGTAAAATATGACTCCCCTGTTCTACCTCTCCAAGTCTGACCGTAATAGAGTTTGTTGTGAAATTAGATAGATTAAGGTATCACTGTCTATGCTTACCCATTTATGTGCTGATTGCAAGGAAACATGTCTGGCAGGCTTTCCTGAGTTTAAAACAAAAGGAGTTGTTTTTTATTTAGTTCAGATCCCACCCAAATAAAGAGAGCAAAATATTTAAAAAGGTAATCCCATGCATCTTGGACTTTCGCAACGCACATTCACAAGCATGCAAAATTTACAAATTATGCTGTAAGTAGTTACTTTCTTAGCGAAATTAAATTTCAATGCTAAAAGGTAAAAGAAATTGAGAGTTCACTGTTAATGAGTTCTTTGTTCATTTCTGGTCTCTATGGGAGTTAAGTTGAAGCCTGTGTAAAACTACAGTTGCTAGAAACAGCTTCTTTTCCAAAATGTCAGTGATTTTTACACCTGATTTGATTACAAATCACTATCAATTTGTTGGATTTTAAAACTAACAGAGATCGAGCCTTGACTTGAGGGAGAATAGAAGGGAGCTCTTCACTGCACCATTGGCAACTTTTCCAGACTACTAACCATATCTATCTTTAGCAGCTATATTAAAGAGATTTCAAGATGGTTACTTCTGTCACATGACCTCTCTTTTCAGAAGAGGGTTATTTATCTGATATCTGAACCAATAGTTTTTTTTTCATGTCCGGGGGTGAGCAGATCCTGTAATGTCCTAGCCATTAACCCATGAATGAGTCATTATACCTCTTGATGACATCTCCTTATAACCACTGTCTCTGCTGGAAAGGTAGTCTTATAGAAATGCAAATGCTATGTCCAATA
This sequence comes from Scyliorhinus torazame, assembly GCF_047496885.1. Classification (NCBI taxonomy): domain Eukaryota; kingdom Metazoa; phylum Chordata; class Chondrichthyes; order Carcharhiniformes; family Scyliorhinidae; genus Scyliorhinus; species Scyliorhinus torazame. Next base: position 111,454,919 of record NC_092709.1, on the reverse strand, counting down.
CTTTTCAGTAAATCCTTTTGAAGTGGTTCTTGACATCCTCAAGAAGGACATGTTGTTGAGTGTCTGAATTGTATTCCCCAATGGAAACTGGTTACTGGCAATACCAAACATCGGGTGACTTGTGGTAGCCATCTTTAGTCAATAATTTCTTTCTTGCTTTAAAAAAAGTCCTTTTTTAACAGTTCAGTATATGTTTAGTCAGCCAGTGAAATCTTTTTTTTCCAATTAAGGGGCAATTTAGCATGGTCAATCCACCTACACTGCACACCTTTCGGTTGTGGGGGTGAGACCCACGCAGACATGGGGAAAATGTGCAAACTCCACGGACAGGGACCCAGGGCCGGGATCGGACCTGGGTCCTTGACGCCACTGTAAGATCAGCCGGTGAAATGGCAGATTGATATTACAAATACAACGGTCATATAGCACCATGACACTTTGGAGAAAGGAAGGCTGGGAGGAGATTTGATCAAGGTATTCAAAATCATGAGGGATCTGAACAGAGTAGATAGGAACCATTTCAGGTCCCAATCCCACCTCTGAGGAAAACAGACACAGCTCTCAATTTTCACAGGGGAAACCCTCTAACTGGGAAGAAGGCAGGTTTGTTGACAATGAGCGGCTGCCGGTTGGGAACAGAGGTGGGATCGGGCCCAATTTAAGCAGACCATGGCTATCTTTTATTGCATTAACTGCAATAAAGATGTTTCAGGGCAGCCACAAGCCTGGAGGTCTGGATAGAATAGCTTCTCATTTTGCAAATGCAGACCTGAAGTACCACCCCGGGCAGTGAAGGAGAGGAGAGAGGACCTCTTCCCAGAGGGCGGCAGGAAGAGGCCACCTTTCCAGACCAAGTAGTCCTGGATCGAAGTTGCTGACACAGTGAGCAGATGGAGTTTGGTGCACAGAAACTGGGTCCAGATAGAAAGATGTTTCAGGACAGCCAGAGGCCTGGGACCATTTTTTTTTATTCGTTCAGAGCTCCAGGCCTCTGCCTCATTCACCATTCAGGTACACAGGGCTCTGCAATAGCCCTGCATTAGGAAAATCAAGTGAGCCCCCAATGTTTTGCGATGTCCCTAAGCACGTGAGTCACCCCTCCGCCTCACACCATGCCTGCCCGCGATCTCAGCGTGCATCTTTGGCTTGCAGGGTCACCTCCCGACGATGCGGGACTGGCTGGTATCCCTCGCCCTCTGCCACAACCCTGCAACTCACCAGTCGACCTGGCGGGCACATTCAGGGTGTTTCACCCCCAACGGCAACCCCGCAACAACCCAGAGCACATACCCAGCGACGACACCAACTTCTCGTCATTGCTGTCACTTTCACCTCCACCATCGCAGAGACACTCAACTCGGTTGGGCATTTTAGTTAAAAGGCTCATGGGACACTATGTGGTGCACACCACACACAGGCAATGGTACATCAGGTGTATGTAGGAACCCCAAGGGGGCAGACGGTCGGAGGTGGCCCGACCCCAGGGACTAGCTGCCTTCCACTCAAGTCCAGCACTTCTGGAGAGGGCGGTACCAGCAGAGGGTGTGTGTGTGTGTGTGTGTGTGTGGGGGGGGGGGGGGGGGGGGGGGAGGAGTGCTTATATGCAGCTCTAACTTGTCAGGCTCTCCAGTGTCAATCCCGACCCCAGTGAATCCAACGACGGCGTGCGTTGGAATTACACTAGTTCCACGTGGCACAAGTGCTGGTCCATTTGCATGTCCTGAAATGCCCCGGGACTGGCGTCCCCATCAGGACTGTGGAACACCTCCCATTCAGTCCCGGCGTCAGCACTGAGTCTTTCAAACGGAGAATTTTGCCCATACTATCAGTAAATATTTAATATTCATTGGTATATCAAGCAATTTTCTGGAACCAAAACAATTAATAATTTCAGAGTTACCAGAGTCCTACATAAGCTTTTTACATAAGCATAAACGTTTACACTTCTGAATTCTTTCTCAAGATGGGGACGTGATATCGTTGATCTGAATAAACAAGAAGATTGACTAAACCTATAATATCTATCTCAGTCTGAGAAACCCAGGATCAGAGCAGTCATTCAACAGCTTATATTTATTTCCTTGCATTTAATAAGGGGGGGAAATAGAAATATGTAAGGGAATAAGTACCAAGCCATACAGAAATAAATTAGCAGGACTGACTAAAAAGTATGATGGAAAAGATAGTTTCAGACGACATTTTTGAAGTTGATGAGAGAAGAAAACAGAAATAATGTTTTAAGGAGGGAGTTTCTAAGGTTCTGCAGGTTCTGTCACCAATGGAAGGATGAGGAAAGGGATGCGCAAGAGACTGGAGAGAGTGGAGGCTCAGAGCAACATTTAAGGCTGCTGGAAGCTGCAGATATCAGGTGGAGCAGAACCATGGAATAATCTGAAGGAGGGGACAAAGAGTGTAGGTCTCTGAGGATGCCAGTGGGCTGGGTGGGCAGGTTGGGGTGGTCTGAGGGACAAACTAATAATTTGAGCCATGAGACAGACTGAACTGGAATATAGCCGTATCCGAGCAAATGCTTGCATGCCTAAATATCCAAAAAATGCTAAAAACTGGAAATGCTACCCGTATCTGATTAATTACAGGATCAAACAATCTGGTCACTTTTTCTTGCAGAAATTCAGATCTTATTTTAGTAGGTAATCTCATGAGGAAAGACAGTTTTCATTTTAAGCCTAGTTGGTTTAAAATCATTAACATTTCCCTGGATAGGATTAAAGTTATTAAAGACAAAATGCTACACTGCAATTTTGTAATTTGCAGCAAGGTGGAGCTTCATTTCTCCATTACAGAATTTAAAGCAAGGAATTGGAAGAGTTGCAGCAGGTGAAGGTATCTCAGGTGCATCACAGCCAATTATGAAAGTAGCCCCAACATTTCATCCAGTGAATATTTAAAAAATAAATCTCACATCAGTTCTCGAGAAGCAAGGTATGGAAGTATTGCTGACTTCAGATTTATCTCAGGAAATTGCTTAATAAACTTGAGATTTGTGGGAGGTTTTATAAAGCAGGATATCTGTATGTCAAGGAGTTGAAGAAACCCTGGAGATTCAAACTGTCATTAGATTGTTGTCATTCTACCATCAGATTTCCATATTTGTTGACTTACTGGGACATTTGGCTGGAGATTGGAAGGGATCAGCATGATTGAGGTACAGGAGTCTGGATTCTCCGATTTTCAGGCTATGTCCTGACGCTGGCGTGGGAACGGTGTTTTATGACCAAAGATTTGGCACAAAACAGCTGCCAATCCTCCGTTTGATGGGGGGCTAGCAGGCAGGCAGCATAGAGCACCCGGCTCTAGCTGCCGATACGGCCGGAGAAATGCCGGGCCCGTGGCTGCGCATACACATGGTGGTGGCCTGCAGCAGTCGCGCCGTGCAACTTGGCGCCGGCCGCGCGCGGACTCAGCCTGCCAAATAGTTCCCCCCTCTTTGGCCGGCTTGCGCGCCACTGACCACCCCCCCAACAGTGCCTCCAGCCCCTGCCAAAGTCCCCCTTGCCTGCAGATCGGCTCTCCCCTGACTGTGGCGGCTCTGGACTGAGTCCGCATGCCTTGTTCCCGACAAATAATAACATGAGAGACCCATGTCATCGAGAACTCAGTCAGTCGGGGGCTGAGCTTCGGGGGAGGGACTCGGGCAACGTCCTGAGGCAGTCGATACGGTGTGCAGCGTACACCTAGAGTACGCCGCTTTGGAGGGGGTGGAGCATCTCGATTTCAGCGTCGGCAACTGGAGAATCTCGCTCATGGTTTCCAATCCGTGTTGGGACAGCTGCTTTCAGGCCTCAGAGCTCATTTATGTCAAACCGGCAAACTGCAGGTGTTGGATGAGCATTCCCAGGTAGCTCAGTGGCAAAGAGGATTTAATTCTAATGCCTCTGCGTTGCTGGAAGTGGTTCTTGGATACATGTTTAAAGAAGGGGGAAGTGATCGAGAAGAAGACAGCAATCAAGAAGAGGAGGTATGGTTAGTGATTAATAACAGTGGCTGGTTTTAATATAGAACTGGGTAAAACACGCAGGGACCTTGTTCAGTGCAGCCCAATTTTACAAAGGGCTCCTTATTTTCAAATGTAAAAGGGTAATTTTATACCCATAAATGGGATGCAGCATCTGTGAATTTCTCAACCATTATTTCTAGGGTTGAATACTATTAAACACATTTTGATTTGATTACATTGTTCTCTTTTGGGTACCTGATTCAGTCTTTTAACAGCGAGGAGGTGAATACAAGGAAGTGTGTCAGCTTTTGCTGGTGGCCCCATGGTGCGTGACAATGTTTTCCGATAACTTTTGACAGTGTGTCAAGTGTTTGCAGGGATGCTTGTAGCTAGCAAGCAATCCCAAGATTGTGCCAATATTTACAAAGTTTGCCATCTAGAAAATGTTGAAATTCATTGATATTGTTGGAATATACATCCAGATATTTGGACAGAGACTCATTGTGCTAGTCAATGCAAAAATAGTTGTCTGTAATGTTTCAATCGTTTGGGCTCCAAAAAATCCTGTCCAGACAAGTGTACACTTTATGTTCCAATTTGTCATATATGTGAATGCTGAATTTACACACAACTTGTGTTGATTACAAAGTTGTTATACCTAGACCATGCACAAAGATTCTAAAATTCCAACATGATTGAAAAGAAAAGATCCCAAAACACCAAAGAAGCCTACAAGTTCTAGTCCAGCTGTCAATGGACAACACAGATAACAGGTACATTTGGTATCTCTTTATATATTGAAGAACAAACAAAATGATAAATGCATTATGTTGCAGTAGTATACTTTGCTTTGGCTTTTTTGTGTTCCTTCCATGGAGGAGGATAAAATAAAGAAAAATAAAATTATTTGGTGGAGAAAATGATTTTGTCTAGCACCTAGAACCACAGAAATGTTAAGGTGAAAAAATAAGTTATTCAGCCCAACGTGTCTGTGCCTACCAAAAAAGAGGAAAAACAAAACTTACTGCTCATTTTCATCCCAATTCTCCAGCACCTGGTCCACAGCATTGCAGATTACAGCAATTCAGATGCAGATCCAAGTACCCTTTAAATGAGGTAAGCACTTAAGCTTCAACCACCAACTTTGGCAATGAATTCCAGGTGCCCACCACCTCTGGGTGAGAGAATGTTTCCTCATGTCCCCTCTAATCCTTCTACCAATCACCGTGAATCCATGCCCCCTGGTAATTGACACCTCAACTAGAGGAAATACGATTTTCCTGCCTACATTGTCTAGGTCCCTCATAATTTGCACACCTCAATTTGGTCACTCCTTAACCTCCTCTGTTCTAAAGAAAACATAAGAACATAAGAACTAGGAACAGGACTTCCGGGTGCGGCGATGACCAGCTGAGTAGCACGTTTCGGCAGCTCCCTGTGAAACGGACTTTTGGGCTCTTGATAGGAGCCCCAACGGCAATTTTGACGGCTAAAAACACTGTGCGGTAAACCAGAAGGGAATCCCCCCTGGATACGGATGGAAAAAGGAGGAGAAAGTGGCCAGATTGCAGTGGATCCTTTAGAACAGCGGCAAGGAAGGCAAGCAAAAACCAAGATGGCGTCGGAAGGTGGCAGTTTAACATGGGGCCCTGAACAACAAGAGTTCTTGAAATGCTGTGTGGAAGAGATCAAAAAGGAAATGAAGAAAGAGCTGTTGGCCCCGATACTACAGGCGATCGAAGGGCTAAAGGAGGAACAAAAGACCCAAGAGCGGGAGCTTCGGGTCGTGAAGGCAAAGGCAGCCGAGAATGAGGACGACATACAGGGCCTGGTGGTGAAGACGGAGACGCAGGAGGCACATCAGAAACGATGTGTGGAAAGGTTGGAGGCACTGGAAAACAACGCAAGGAGGAACAACCTGAGGATTCTTGGTCTTCCTGAAGGTGTGGAGGGAGCGGACGTCGGGGCATATGTGAGCACGATGCTGCACTCGTTAATGGGAGCGGAGGCCCCGGCGGGTCCGTTGGAGGTGGAGGGAGCATACCGAGTGATGGCGCGAGGACCGAGAGCAGGAGAAATTCCCAGAGCCATAGTGGTGAGATTCCTCCGTTTTAAGGATAGAGAAATGGTCCTTAGATGGGCGAAGAAAACTCGGAGCAGTAAATGGGAGAACGCGGTGATCCGCGTTTATCAAGACTGGAGTGCGGAGGTGGCGAGAAGGAGGGCGAGCTTTAATCGGGCCAAGGCGGTGCTTCATAAAAAGAAGATAAAATTTGGAATGCTGCAACCGGCAAGACTGTGGGTCACATATCGAGGGAGGCACCACTACTTTGAGACGGCGGATGAAGCGTGGACTTTTATTGTGGAAGAAAAACTGGAATGAGCGGGTTATTAAAAAGAACGTTTGAACAAAGTGGTGGGGCGAATGTGGGGGGCAAAGAGGGGTTTTATGTACTAATCCTGCGATGTGGTAACTTTTCTCTCTCCCACAGGTGGTGATGGGGGGAGGAGGGGAGGTGGAGGAGATGGGGCGTTGGCCATTGGGGGCGGGGCCAAGGGAGAAGCGCGGGCTTGGTTCCCGCGCTATGATAATCATGGCGGGAATAGAGAAGCAGGAAGGAGGGGGCGTCGCACGGTGCGAGCCGAGGTCACGGGGGGAAGCCGAGGTCAGCCAGAGTTTGCTGACTTCTGGGAGCAACATGGGGGGAGTAATTACGCTAGCGGGGGATCTAGCGGGGGGGGGTGGGAGGGGGGAATTACTGGGTTGCTGCTGCTGGGGAGAGGGGGGAGCTGGCATGGGAGAGGATGGGCGGGGGGGCACCGCCTGGGGGAGATACAGCTGCGTGGGAACCGGTTGAGGAGCTGGAAAAAGGTGATGGCTAATCGACAAGGGGGGGGGGGGGGTAGGAAGCCCCCCAACTCGGCTGATCACGTGGAACGTGAGAGGGCTGAACGGGCCGATAAAGAGGGCACGGGTACTCGCACACCTTAAGAAACTTAAGGCAGATGTGGTTATGTTACAGGAAACGCACCTGAAACTGATAGACCAGGTTAGGCTACGCAAAGGATGGGTGGGGCAGGTGTTCCATTCGGGGCTAGATGCGAAAAACAGGGGGGTGGCTATATTAGTGGGGAAGCGGGTAATGTTCGAGGCAAAGACTATAGTGGCGGATAACGGGGGCAGATACGTGATGGTGAGTGGCAAACTACAGGGGGAGACGGTGGTTTTGGTAAACGTATATGCCCCGACCTGGGATGATGCCAATTTTATGAGGCGGATGCTAGGACGCATTCCGGACCTAGAGATGGGAAAGCTGATAATGGGGGGAGATTTTAATACGGTGTTGGAACCAGGGCTGGATAGGTCGAAGTCCAGGACTGGAAGGAGGCCGGCAGCAGCCAAGGTACTTAAAGATTTTATGGAGCAGATGGGAGGTGTAGACCCGTGGAGATTTAGCAGACCTAGGAGTAAGGAGTTCTCGTTTTTCTCCTATGTCCATAAAGTCTACTCGCGAATAGACTTTTTTGTGCTGGGTAGGGCATTGATCCCGAAGGTGAGGGGAACGGAGTATACGGCTATAGCCATTTCGGATCACGCTCCACACTGGGTGGACTTGGAGATAGGGGAGGAAACAGGAGGGCGCCCACCCTGGAGAATGGACATGGGACTAATGGCAGATGAGGGGGTGTGTCTAAGGGTGAGGGGGTGCATTGAAAAGTACTTGGAACTCAATGATAATGGGGAGGTCCAGGTGGGAGTGGTCTGGGAGGCGTTGAAGGCGGTGGTTAGAGGGGAGCTGATATCAATAAGGGCACATAAAGGGAAGCAGGAGAGTAAGGAACGGGAGCGGTTGCTGCAAGAACTTTTGAGGGTGGACAGGCAATATGCGGAAGCACCGGAGGAGGGACTGTACAGGGAAAGGCAAAGGCTACATGTAGAATTTGACTTGCTGACTACAGGCACTGCAGAGGCACAATGGAGGAAGGCACAGGGTGTACAGTACGAATATGGGGAGAAGGCGAGCAGGTTGCTGGCACACCAATTGAGGAAAAGGGGAGCAGCGAGGGAAATAGGGGGAGTGAGGGATGAGGAAGGAGAGATGGAGCGGGGAGCGGAGAGAGTGAATGGAGTGTTCAAGACATTTTATAAAAAATTATATGAAGCTCAACCCCCGGATGGGAGGGAGAGAATGATGGGCTTCTTGGATCGGCTGGAATTTCCCAAGGTGGAAGAGCAGGAAAGGGTGGGACTGGGAGCACAGATCGAGGTAGAAGAAGTGGTGAAAGGAATTAGGAGCATGCAGGCGGGAAAGGCCCCGGGACCGGATGGATTCCCAGTCGAATTCTATGGAAAATATGTGGACTTGCTCGCCCCGGTACTGACGAGGACCTTTAATGAGGCAAAGGAAAGGGGACAACTGCCCCCGACTATGTCTGAAGCAATGGGGGATATGGAATGTGGCAAAGAGCAGGAATAACGCAACTGAAAGATCTGTTTGTGGATGGGAAGTTCGCGAGTCTGGGAGCGCTGACCGAGAAATATGGGTTGCCCCAAGGGAATGCATTCAGGTATATGCAACTGAGGGCTTTTGCCAGGCAACAGGTGAGGGAATTCCCGCAGCTCCCGACACACGAGGTGCAGGACAGAGTGATCTCAAAGACATGGGTGGGGGATGGTAAGGTGTCAGATATATATAGGGAAATGAGGGACGAAGGGGAGACTATGGTAGATGAACTAAAAGGGAAATGGGAAGAAGAGCTGGGGGAGGAGATCGAGGAGGGGCTGTGGGCAGATGCCCTAAGCAGGGTAAACTCGTCGTCCTCGTGTGCCAGGCTAAGCCTGATTCAGTTTAAGGTATTACACAGGGCACATATGACTGGAGCACGGCTCAGTAAATTTTTTGGGGTGGAGGATAGGTGTGCGAGGTGCCCGAGAAGCCCAGCGAATCATACCCATATGTTTTGGTCATGCCCGGCACTACAGGGGTTTTGGATGGGGGTGACAAAGGTGCTTTCAAAAGTAGTAGGAGTCCGGGTCGAACCAAGCTGGGGGTTGGCTATATTTGGGGTTGCACAAGAGCCGGGAGTGCAGGAGGCGAGAGAGGCCGATGTTTTGGCCTTTGCGTCCCTAGTAGCCCGGCGCAGGATATTGCTAATGTGGAAAGAAGCCAAGCCCCCGGGGGTGGAGACCTGGATAAATGACATGGCGGGGTTTATAAAGCTAGAGCGGATTAAGTTCGTCCTAAGGGGGTCGGCTCAAGGGTTCACCAGGCGGTGGCAACCGTTCGTCGAATACCTCGCAGAAAGATAGACGGAATGGGAAAAAGAAGGCAGCAGCAGCAGCCCAGGATCGGGGGGGGGAGAGGAGGAACCAGAAGGACTCTCAGGGTTGTTAATATATACTGTATAGTATGTATAGGTCGTTGCTACAGATAATTATATATTGGACTGTTAAATTATATTTTTGGAGAGTGTTACTTGTGACAAGGCAGTTGCCAATTAGGGCTAATTTTCATTTTTGTTATTTATTATTTATTCATTTTTTGTTTATAAAATAGGTCATTGTTATTTGTGTTGTTATAATATTGTGTAAAGGATGCACAATGTACTGTGTTGGTTGACCAAAAATTTTCAATAAAATATTTAATTTTAAAAAAAGAACTAGGAACAGGAGTAGGCCATCTGGCCCCTCGAGCCTGCTCCGCCATTTAATGAGATCATGGCTGATCTTTGTGGACTCAGCTCCACTCTCCGGCCCGTACACCATATCCTCGAATCCCTTTATTCTTTAGATTGGCATCTATCTTTTTCTTAAAAACGTTTAAAGAAGGAGCCTCAACTGCTTCACTGGGCAAGGAATTCCAGAGATTCACAACCCTTTGGGTGAAGACGTTCCTCCTACACTCCGTCCTAAATCTACCTCCCCTTATTTTGAGGCTATGCCCCCTCGTTCTGCTTTCCCTGACCAGTGGAAACAACCTGCCCGCATCTATCCTATCTATTCCCTTCATAATTTTATATGTCTCAATAAGATCCCCCCGCATCCTTCTAAACTCCAATGAGTACAGTCCCAGTCTACTCAACCTCTTGTCATAATCTAATCCCCTCAACTCTGGGATCAACCTAGTGAATCTCCTCTGCACTCCCTCCAGTGCCAATATGTCCTTTCTCAGGTAAGGAGACCAAAACTGAACACAATACTCCAGATGCGGCCTCGCCAACACCCTATACAATTGCAGCATAACCTCACTAGTCTTGAACTCCATCCCTCTAGCAATGAAAGACAAAACTCGATTAGCCTTCTTAATCACCTGCTGCACCTGCACACCAACTTTTTGCGACTCGTGCACCAGCACACCCAGGTCCCTCTGCGCAACAGCATGTTTTAACATTTTACCGTTTAAATAATAATCCATTCTGCTGTTATTCCTCCCAAAATGGATAGCCTCGCACTTGGCAACATTGAATTCCATCAGCCAGACCCTAGCCCATTCACCTAACCTATCCAAATCCTTCTGCAGACTTCCGGTATCCTCTGCCCTTTTTGCTTTACCACTCATCTTGGTGTCGTCTGCAAACTTTGACACATTGCACTTGGTCCCCAACTCCAAATCATCTATGTAACAACCCTCGACATTCCAATCTCTCCTCCCTGCACACTCCAAAGCAATTATGTCTTTTCTGTAATGTGGTGACCAGAACTGTACATCAAACTCCAGCTGTGGCCTAACCAGCATTTTCAATTCCATCATTACATCCCTGCTTTTGTATTCAATACCTCGCCCAATAAAGGAAAGCATTCCATTTGCTTTCTTGATCACCTTGCTGATCTGTCCTACAACCTTCAAGGACCTGTGGACATGCACCCCAAGGTCTCTCACTTCCTCAACCCCTCTTAATATCTTCTTGTTTATTGAGTATTCCCTTGCTTTGTTTGCCCTCCCCACATTCATTACCTCAAACTTTTAGGGATTGAATTCCATTTACCACTTATCTGCTTACTCAACCAAACCATTGATACCATTCCAGAGTCAACAGCTATCCCCATTCACTATCAACTACATGGGCAATTTTTGTGATATCTGCAAATTTCACAATGTGCCACACACATTTAAGTCTAAATCATTTATATGTATAACAAACAGCAAGGGCCCCAACACTGATTCCTGTGGAACATCATTGGAAACTGTTTTCCATTCGCAACCTGCCACCTTCCTCTGTATTGTAGCTATGTAATATGGCTAACTCCCGATTAGAATGGCCAAACCCCGATTTAAAATGGCAAACGGAAGAGGCTGATGGGAAAATCAGCCAACAAGACTCAAACAGACAGCTGCAGGTAAAACAATATATTCGCCTCTGGGGAAGCCAGACCGAATCGAGACCTGCAGCCATCAACACAACAACACACCAGCCACCTGCATAGTAAGTAGCAATCCCGGGAACAATATGCTACAAATTAGTAACACAAAGCCGACCCAGACTTTTCAGCGCCAGCAGGAGCTTACACAAAGAGAGGTGAATGACCACCCCTCGATCAAGGAATCGCTCCAGCATTGAAGAATATCAAACCAAGTGATTGGGACCCAGTCCAATCACTTGGAACCAGGTACAAGGTCCGCCCCGAGAGGCGGGAAGCCCCTGGGGACTATAAGAATAGGGGCCAAGTTCAAATCGACCCTTCTTCCCTTCATCTACTCTCTGCACCCTTGGAGATCCTTCTGCTGACCTTCTACAACAGCCGCCAGAACGTAAGTCTTACTCCAACGCTTGCTACGAGATAGGCACTCCTGACTATCGACCTGTACCAGCTTTGAATCCCGCAGGCTCAGAACCCATACGAAAGGCCATTTGTTTCCCTGACCTGGTGGGCCATTTCCAAAGTTAAGTATTGGCCTGTAGTTGCAGGAAGTAGCTTAGAAGTAGAATTAATGACTTCCGGGTGCGGCTATGCAGAGCTAGGTCGCATATTCGGTAACTCCTGCTTGGAACGGACTTTTGGGCTCGTTATAGGGCCCCCACGGCATTTGTTTGCCATTTCCCGATGTGGGAAGAAGGCTGCAGCATTCCCCCGACAGTGTCCCCCAGGAAGGGTATGTCTCTTGGTTCCCAGACACGGCAGAAACAGCAAAAGATTTGGCTGCAACTGCAGGATAAACAGGGCCTCTTCCAGCATGCAGGCGGGGGAAGGGCAAGCTTAAAGCTGCAAGCTGACCTGAGGGCCTGTATCAAAGGTGAATTCTAGCAGCAGAGGGAACAACTGTGAAAAGATCTCATCAAGGCCACTGAAGGGACTTCTGGTTGCGGTGATGCCTAGCTAGCCGCACGCTTCGGCGGCTCCAGCTCCGACGGACCTTCGGGCTCTTTTAAGAGCCCCAACGGGGAATTTTTCGACGACGCAACCCGGTGTGGGGCGTGTGAGAAGGGAGTCCCCCCCCAAATGAAGGAGGAAAAAACCGGCGGCGGCGGCTGCAGCGTGAGGAATCGTCGGCCAAAGGGTCAGAAAGAGAGAAGTACAAGATGGCGGCGGAGAAAGCGCAGGTGACATGGGGGCCTGAGCAGGATGAAATCATGAGACGGTGCGTGGAGCTGCTGAAGAGGGAGGTGCTGACCCCGATGCTACAGGCAATTGAGGGGCTCAAGGAGACATTAAAGACCCAGGAGACTGAGCTCCGCGTGGTGGAGCAGAAGGTGACAGATATTGAGGATGAGATCCTGGGCCTGGCGGTTAAGACTCAGACGCACGAGGCACTTCATAAAAAGTGTACTGAAAGGATCGAGGCCCTAGAAAACGGAGCGCGAAGGAAGAACCTTCAGATACTAGGTCTCCCTGAGGGTGTGGAAGGAGTGGACTGTGGAGAGTACGCAAGTAAGATGCTGAGCTCACTGATGGGTGCTGAGGCCCCTGCGGGCCCCATGGAGGTGGAGTGGGCAAATCGGATTCCAGCGAGAAAACCAAAAGCGGGGAGAACCACCGAGGGCGATAATCGTGCGATTTTACCGCCTTAAGGTCAGAGAAGAGGTCCTGAGATGGGCTAAAAAGGTGCGGAGTATCAGATGGGAGAATGCGGTGGTACGGATATACCAGGATTGGAGTGCGGAGGTGGCGAGAAGGAGGGGCGAGCTTCAACCGAGCCAAAGAGGTGTTGCATAAAAGGAAGGTGAAGTTTGGGATGCTGCAGCCGGCAAGACTATGGGTCACGTATCAGGAGAGACACTATTATTTCGAGACGGCGGAGGAAGCATGGTCCTTCATCAAAGAAGAGAAATTGGACCGGAACTGAGGGACTGATGCTGCAGGAAATGTTATTGTTATTGTTTTTGTTAATGTTAAGGTGGAAGTTAATTGAGAAGTAAACAGAGAAGGGGGGAGACATTAGGGAGATGTGGGGCGCCGGTGAGGGGGGAAAGACAGGACATAGTCGGAGAATGGGGAAGGAGAGGGGGAGGGGAAAGGGAGCTGCGCCATAAGAGGCGGGTCAGGTAAAGGGATGTTCCCGCGCCAGAAAGAATAAGGCGGGAAGACAGGCGCAAGGCGGATGGGAGTTCCCCCTCACGGGGGGGGGCGAGGAGTGAGCAGGAGTAGCCGGGGTCAGTTGAAGTCAGCTGACTTACGGAAGTGATATGGGGGGAGCAATCATGCTAGATAGGGATCTAGCGGGGGGGGGGGGGGGGGGGGGGGGGGGGCGGGGGGGGGGACGGACAACTGGGTTGCTGCTGCGGAAATCCAAAAGGAAATGGCTAAAGAGTGGGTGGGCGGGGGATGGTGTGCGACGCTGGGGGAGCGAGCGGGAGCGCGGAGGCGGGATATGGGACTGGCCTAAAGAAGGTAATGGCTAGTCGACACGGGAGGGGGGCAGGTAATCCCCCTAGTGAGGCTGATCACGTGGAACGTGAGAGGCCTGAACGGACCGATAAAAAGGACTAAGGGCAGACGTGGTTATGCTCCAATGGCCAATGGTTCAATTGCCAACGCGAACAGTAACGGGGACAGGGGGCACCCTTGTCTTGTACCCCTATGTAATCGAAAGTATCCCGATCTTTGCCTGTTTGTAACGACGCTTGCCACCGTGGCCGCGTACAAGAGTCTAACCCATCTGATGAACCCCTCCCCGAACCCAAATCTCTTCAGCACCTCCCACAAATAGTCCCACTCCACCCTATCGAATGCCTTCTCTGCATCCATCGCCATCACTATCTCTGCCTCCCCCTCCAGTGGGGGCATCATTATCATCCCCAGCAACTTTTCTACATTGGCATTCAATTGTCTCCCCTTAACAAACCCTGTCTGGTCGTCATGTACCACCCCTGGGACACAATCCTCTATCCTTGTCGCCATCACTTTGGCCAGCAGTTTGGCGTCTACGTTTAGGAGGGAGATGGGCCTGTATGACCTGCACTGCAGCGGGTCTTTGTCTCGTTTCAGGATTAGCGATATCGTCGCCTCCGACATTGTCGGGGGTAATGTCCCCCTTTCCTTAGCCTCATTAAAGGTTCTCGCCAAAAGAGGGGCCAACAGGTCCATATATTTCCTATAAAATTCCACCGGGAACCCATCTGGTCCCGGGGCCTTCCCTGCCTGCATACTCCCAATTCCTTTGATCACCTCATCCACCTCAATCTGCGCCCCCAGACCTGACACCTCCTGCCCCTCCACCCTCGGGAACTCTAGCTGGTCCAAAAAGTGTCTCATTCCCTCTTTCCCCTCCGGGGGTTGGGACTTGTACAGCCTCTCATAGAATGTCTTGAACACCTTGTTCACTTTCCCTGCTCTCTGCTCCATCTTTCCCGTTTCGTCCCTAACTCCACCAATCTCTCTCGCCGCCCCCCTCTTCCGAAGTTGTTGGGCCAGCAGCCGGCTCGCCTTTTCCCCATATTCATATTGTATCCCCTGTGCCTTCCTCCACTGTGTCTCTGCCTTTCCCGTGGTCAGCAGGTCAAACTCCGTCTGTAATCTTCGTCTTTCCCTGTATAGCCCTTCGTCTGGGGTCTCCGCATACTTCCTATCCACCCTCAAAATTTCCCCTACTAATCTCTCTCTTTCTTTACCCTCTTGTTTCCCTTTGTGGGCTCTGTTGGAAATCAGCTCTCCTCTAACCACCGCCTTCAACGCTTCCGATACTACTCCCAACTGGACCTCCCCATCGTCATTGACCTCCAGGTATCTTTCGATACATCCCCTCACCCTTCCGCATACCCCCTCGTCCGCCAGTAGTCCCATGTCGAATCGCCAGAGTGGGCGCTGGTCCCTTTCCTCTCCTAGTTCCAGCTCCACCCAATGCAGGGCGTGATCTGAAACGGCTATGGCCGAGTACTCCGTTCCTGCCATTTTCGGGATCAGTGCCCTTCCCAAAACAAAAAAGTCTATCCGGGAATTTTCCTTGTGGACGTGGGAGAAAAAGGAAAACTCTTTACCCATCGGTCTGGCGAATCTCCACGGATCTACTCATTTGCTCCATGAACCCCTTGAGCACCTTGGCCGCTGCCGGCCTTCTCCCGGTCCTGGATCTGGACCGGTCCAGCCCTGGATCAAGCACTGTGTTAAAGTCCCCCCCCCCCATTAACAAGTTTCCCACCTCCAGGTCCGGGATACGTCCCAGCATTCACTTCATGAATCCCGCGTCATCCCAGTTCGTGGCATATACGTTCACCAGCACAACCGCCTCACCCTGCAATCTGCCACTCACCATCACATACATGCCCCACTATCCACCACTATGGTCTTAGCCTCGAACGATACACGTTTCCCCACCAGTATTGCCACCCCTCTGTTTTTCGCGTCCAACCCTGAGTGGAATACTTGTCCCACCCATCCTTTCCTGAGTCTAACCTGATCCGCCAACTTCAGGTGCGTCTCCTGGAGCATAACTAAGTCCGCCTTCAGTCTCTTTAAGTGCGCAAACACCCTTGCCCTCTTAATCGGCCCATTTAAACCTCTCACATTCCACGTGATCAGCCGGGTTGGGGGGCCATTTACCCCCCCACCCCCCCCCCTCATCGACTAGCCATTCCCTTTTTTAAACCATCTCCTCACCCAGGTCTCACGCACCCGTCTGTCCCCCAGACGGCGCCCTCCCGTCCCGACCACCTCGTCTCGTATCAGCTCCCCCTTACTCTCAGCAGCAGCAACCCAGTTAATCCCCCCCCCTCCCTCCCTCCCCCCCCCTCCCCCCCCCCCCCCCGATCCCCCTCTAGCTTGATTACTCCCCCCATATTGCTTCCGGAAGTCAGCTAACTCTGGCTGACCTCGGCTTCTCCCGTTCAACCTTTGACCTCCCTGCGTGTGAGGCTCCCTTCCTTCCTGCGCCCTTTTTCCCGGCATAGTTTCCATAGCGCGGGAAAATACCCGCGCCTTCCTCTCGGCCCCGCCCCTAATGGCACAGTTCCCTCATTCCCCTTCCCTGTCCCCTTTTCCACCGGCGCCCACATTTCTTCATGTCCCCCACATCGGGGGGGAGAAAAATTCCCCATCCAACATTATTATACATTAGCCCTTCCCTCTCCCCACTTTACATTTCTGTGCCACCACCTCGCTACCCCTCTCCGGGCAATTTCTCAAGTCTAGTCCAATTTCTCTTTCTGAATAAATGTCCATGCCTCCTTCGCCGTCTCGAAGTAGTGGTGTTTGCCCTGATGTGTGACCCACAATCTTGCCGGCTGCAGCATCCCAAATTTGACTTTCTTCCTATGGAGCACCGCCTTGGCCCGGTTGAAACTCGCCCTCCTTCTCGCCACCTCCGCACTCCAGTCTTGATACACGCGTATCACCGCGTTCTCCCACTTGCTACTCCGTGTCTTCTTAGCCCAGCTCAGGACCATCTCCCTGTCCCTGTAGCGATGGAACTTCACCACTATTGCTCTTGGTGTTTCCCCTGCCTTTGGTCTTCTCACGAGGACCCGGTACGCTCCCTCCACTTCCAGGGGGCCCGTTGGGGCCTCAGCTCCCATTAGAGTATGGAGCATCGTACTCACATACGCCCCAGCATCAGCTCCCTCTGTTCCTTCGGGGAGACCTAAAATCCGTAGGTTCTTCCTCCTCGAGCTGTTCTCCAGGGCTTCCAGCCTTTCTATGCACCTCTTGTGTAGTGCCTCGTGCTTCTCCGTTTTTACCACCAGGCCCTGCATCTCATCTTCGTTCTCGGCTGCCTTTGCCTTCACTCCACAGAGCTCCATCGCCAGGACCTTCTGTGTTTCCTTTAGTCCCTCGATTGCCAGTAACATCGGCGCCAGCACCTCTTTCTTGAGCTCCTCCACACATCTTCGGAGGAACTCCTGCTGTTCCGGGCCCCATACCATCTGGGCTCCCTCGGCCGCCATCTTGCTTCTCCCTTCTCTTCTTTGCCGCTGCTCCAAAGGATCCTCCGCAATCTGGCCACAACTGTCGCTCCTTTCCATCCACACCCGGGGGGACTCCTTCCTTTGTCACCTCATACTGGGTTTGGCCGCAAAAAATTTTCATTGGGGCTCCCGATAAGAGCCCAAAAGTCCGTTGAAACGGGAGGTGCCGAAACGTGCGGCTTAGCTGGTCATCGCCGCAACCGGAAGTCGTGTGTTGGATTATTGATCATTGCTCGGACTTGAACCACGTAGCGGTTTCAGAAAGATACCTGGCGACTCAAGAGCAAACGTGACAGAACAAGAGCAATTTAAACTAAGGCTAAAACGAGCAACAGTATCTCATGAGATCTCTCTTTTCTGACCAGTCTGCCATGTGGAACCTTGTCAAATGCCTTACTGAAATCCATGTGGACACTATCCACTGCACTACCCTCGTCAATTCTCCTTGTTACTTCCTCAAAAAATTCTATTAAGTTGGCAAGACACAATCTTCCCTGAACAAAACTGTGCTGACTATCACTGATCAATTTGTGCCATTCTAAGTGACAGTCATCCTGTCTCTCAGAATTGTTTCCAATAATTTGCCTACCAGTGAAGTCAAACTGACCGGCTGATATTTTTCTGGCCTGTCCCTCGCACCCTTTTTAAATAATTGTCCAACATTCGCAGACCTCCAATCCTCTGGTACCTCACCTGTGTCTAGCGAGGTTTGGAAAATTATCCTCTAATTCCTCCCTGGCTTCCTTCAGCAGCCTGTGATGCAATCTATCTGGCCCTGGTAATTTATCCAGCTTCAAGATTGGCTGACCCTCCAGTACTTCTCTCACTATGCTTGTTGTATCTCATATTTTTCACCCCTCTTCTTTAACTAGAATGTCTGAATTATCCCGCTCCTCAATGAAGACAAAGTACTCACTGAGAACCTTGCCCACATCTTCTGAATCAACCCACAAGTTACCATGTGCATCTCTGATAGGTCCTACCTTTTCCTTAATTATTCTATTGCTCTTAATGTATTGGTAAAACATCTTAGGATTTTGTTTTGCGTTTACCTGCCAATATTGTTTCTCTTTTCTTTCCTAATTTCTGTTTTTTCTTCAACCCTATACTCCTCTAATCTTTCTACAGTATCAAGTCTTTGTGACTGTCATACACTTTCTTTTTCTGCTTTATCTTGGTCTGTATGCTTCTGGATAACCAATGGGCTGTAGATTTGGCAGTACCACCCTTTTTCATTGTGGGGACATGTCTGCACTGTGCCCATAGAATTTCATCTTTGAATACCTCCCACTGCTTCACACAGTTTTTCCTTCCACTCTTGCCAGCTCATCTCTCAGCTGCCTTCCCCAATTTAGAACTTTTACTCCTGTTCTATCTTTGCCCTTTTCCACAATGGTGACAAATCTAACTATATTATGGTCACTAATTCCAAAACTGCTACTTCATCCATTGTGCCCAGCTTCATTTCCTTGGTCTAAATCTAGAATTGCACACCCTCTCATTAGGCTTGTAACATGCTTTACAAAAGTTCTCTTGAATACAGTTCAAGACGTTTGCACGCTCGGTGACCTTCACACTGTTTGTGTGCCAATCTCAATTGGTATTATTTTTTTTAAAATATTTTTTATTCTCCTTTTTCACATTTTCACTCAACTTTACACACAACAATAATCAGTAACGAATGTAATGTCAATCCCCATATCAATAACAACGATCCCATCCTCCCACCAAACCCCAGACATTAGCCCGCATGTTAACATAAACAAATGACAAAAAGGAATCAGGAATCACCCATAGTCACCATTAACACAGACAGTCCTCCCCGACCCTCTCAGCCCCCTCCCAATGTTCGATGTGATCCAATTCTCGAAAGTGCATAATTAATTATGCCCATGAATTGTAGAACCCCTCCATCCTTCACCTCAGTTCAAATTTAACCTTTTCAAGCATCAGGAATTCCAGCAGGTCCTCGCACCATGCCAGGGCACAAGGTGGAGAGGTTGATCTCCAGCCTAACAGGATCCGCCTTCGGTCGATCAACGAGGCAAAGGCTACAACATCTGCCTCCGCGCCCGCTTCCAGCCCCGGCTAGTCCGACACCCCGAATACGGCCTCTCAAGGGTCCATGTCCAGTTTCACGTGCACCACTTTAGAGATTATTATTAATAATAATAATAATTGCTTATTGTCACAAGTAGGCTTCAATGAAGTTACTGTGAAAAGCCCCTAGTCGCCACATTCCGGCACCTGTTCGGGGAGGCTGGTACGGGAATTGAACCCGCGCTGCTAGCATTCATCTGCGTTACAAGCCAGCTATTTAGCCCACTGTGCTAAACCAGTCCCTGTTACAAAACCTCCTTCCAGTAATCCTCCAGCTTTGGACAGGACCAAAACATATGAACGGGGTTTGTGGTTTGCGCCCCCCCCCCTCAACGTTCACACACCTCTTCCACCCCCTCAAAGAGCCAGCTCATCCTCGCTCTCATGAGGTGTACTCTATACACCACCTTCAGCTGTATCAGCCCCAACCTCGCACACGAGGTGGAGGTATTCACCCTCCAGAGCATCTCACACCAGAACCCCTCCTCCATACCCTCTCCCAATTCTTCCTCCCACTTTGCCTTCATCCCTTCTAGCGGCGCCTTCTCCTCCAAAATAGCACCGTAAACCGCCGATACTAACCCCTCCTCCAGTCCCCCTGTCGTCAGCACCTCCTCCAGCAATGTGGAAGCCGGCTCTACTTGGAAGCTCTGTATCTCCTTTCTGGCAAAGTCTCGAACCTGCATGTATCTGAATATTTCCTCCTGCTCCAGCCCATACTTCGCTCCCAGCTCCTTCAATCCTGCAAACCGACCCCCAAGAAACAAATCTTTTAGTGTCCTAATTCTTTTCTCCTCCTATCTCCGAAAATTTCAGTTTGCCTTCCCTATTACCTGAACTTGCTAACTTTTTGTGATTTATACATAAGGACTCCAAATCCCTCTGTGCTGCATCTTTCTGCAGTCTTTCTTTAAATTAGATAACATTCAGTTCCTTTATTCTTCCTACCAAAGTGAATAATTTCACATTTTCCAGATACCAAGTATTTGTCCACTCATAACTTGTCTGTATACTTCTGTAGACTCTTTGTGCCACCTTTGCCACTTGCTTTCCCACTTATTTTTGTGTCATCTGCAACCTTGGCAATGGTACATTCACTTCATTTGTCCAAGACATTAATTTATATTGTAAATCATTATGGCACCAGTGTGGCACGCCACTAGTTAAGGTTACCATCCTGAAAATGCCCATCTTATCCCAACTCTCCATCTTCTATTAATGAGCCAATCCTCTATCCCTGCGAATAAACTGCCTCCAACACCATGAGCTCTTATCTTATTAGGTAGCCTAAGTGCAGTACCTTTTTGGACACTTTTGGGAATCCAAGTATATTACAAATATATTTATCTATCCTGCTTGTTAATACCACAAAAAATTCTAATAAATTTGTCAGGAATGATTTTGCCTTCATGAAGCCAAGTATGGCAACTGCTCGGCCCAAGACCGCAAGAAACTTCAGAGAGTCGTGAACACAACCCAGTCCATCACATGAACCTGCCTCCCATCCATTGACTCCATCTACACCTCCCACTGCCTGGGGAAGCGGCTTAGCTAGCTTACTCACTCTTCCAACTTCTTCCATCGGGCAGGTGATACAAAGTATGAGAACACGCATGAACAGACTCAAAAACAGCTTCTTCCCCACTGTTATCAGACTCCTAAACGACCCTCTTATGGACTGATCTCATTAACACTACACCCCTGCATGCTTCACCCGCTGCCGGTGTTATGTAGTTACATTTTGTACCTTGTGTTGCCCTATTATGTATTTTCTTTTATTTCCTTTTCTTTCCATGTACTGAATGATCTGTTGAGCTGCTCGCAGAAAAATACTTTTCATTGTACCTTGGTACATGTGACAATAAACAAATCCAATCCAACTCTGCTTCATTATATTATGTATTTCTAAACATTCTGCTATTACATCCTTTATAGTGGACTCTTACATTTTCCCAGTGACAGATGTTAAGCTAACTGGCCTATAGTTACCTGGGTTTTTTTTTTGTCTCCCTCACTTTTTGAATAATGAAGTTACATTGGCAATTTTCCAATCCTCTGGGACTTTTCCAGAAGTTAAGGATTCTTGGAAGATTACTATCAGTGCATCCACTATCCCTGTAGCTCCTTCCTTTAATATCCTAGGATGCAACCCATCAGGTCCAGGGGACTTATCGGCCTTTAGCCCCATTAGTTTCTCTAGTAATTTTTCTCCAGTGATTGTTATCGTATTTATTTCCTCCCACTATCCTCGACCACTTTTCAAACCAGAAGACCCTATCCTCAGGGGTGTGACCACCACCTGAAACAAACCTTTCAGTTAACTCTGTCCCTCCCTGATGTGTCGCAGTGTCACGAGCTTAGCCTCCATCTCAGTGAATCTGAGACAAAGTTCCTCAAGTAACAACACTTACTGCAGATGTGTTTTCCCTGGATCACAATGTTATTGAAGAGCTCCCACTCACTGCAGCCTTGATACATCACCTGTTCTGCCATCCTTAATGTGTTTTAAATAATTTTAAAATTAAATTATTTACTTATTTATGGTGCTTTTGATATATTTTATTAAATAGCCACCAGGTTGTGCACTATTTTAAACTCGAGAGAAAGAGTAAAACTTACCCATTTACCAGATTCTCACCAAATAGCTAACACCTTTCCCTGTTGTAGAGTAACAACCAATCCAAACCCCAAGCATGCACTCTAATCCTTGGTGCACTCCATTTACTTCTCTTGCGTTAACTCTGTTCCTTTTTGGACTACTTGTATCATCTTACTATTAAAAGATCCTAACTTTCCATTATTCCTGACGTAGGTTTTTCCACATACTGCGCCTTATACACTGAGCACTGACCTGCCTGTCAACGTACCAGTTTCTTGTGACCTCACGATTGTCTTTTAGTTCCCCCACTGCTGCCTCAAAGCAGCTGAAATGACTAGCCTCTTCTCTTGCAGCAGGGCAAGATGCATTCTGAAGGGTGAAAACGTTGGAAAGCAAACAAGCACCTCTTTCCCGTCTGCACTGAATTCCCACTTTTATTCAAATTCCAAAATGTACTTACTTGGACTGTGCCTGACTCAGGATAAGATCACTCACACTATTCATGTGCTATTTGCAATTCTAACTCCTTTCCACCATTGGGGGGTCTATAATAATAATAAGAATCTTTATTAGTGTCACAAGTAGGCTTACAGTAACACGACAATGAAGTTACTGTTAAAATAGTACAGTCCTAGCAGTGTGGCTGTCCCTTTTTTATTTATGAGCTCAACCCATATAGCCTCATTAGATGCTTCATTCAGTAAATCACCCCTCTTGAAAGCATTTATTGATTCTTTAACCAATAATACTACACTCCCACCTTTATCATCCCCCTCACTACCCTACCTGAAAACTCTATATCCAGGGATGTCGAGCTCCAATATTTGCCCCTCCTTAAGATGAGGTTACATTATAGCTATGAGAACATGCTGCCATGTGTCTATCTGTGCCCACAGCGCATCAGCTTTCTTTATTAAGCTATTTGCATCCACAACAGACGGGAGTAAGCTATTTGCATCCACATATGTACCTTTTAACATTGCCAAATTATTGTGCCGTACACATTTTAACCTGTGCAGCTCCTGTATTTCAGAGTCAGTCACTAATTCTCCACCTCTTGTTTCCTGCTCTGAATTTGCCCTCAGGTTCCCATCCCCCTGCCAGTCTGGTTTAAACACACCCACAACAACAGAAGAAAATCTCCCTGCAACAATATTCATCTCAGTCCTGTTAAGATGTAGACTATCCGGTTTGTACAGGTCCCATCTTCCCCAGAATCATTCCCAATGCCCTGGATATCTGATGCCCTCCCTCTTACAGCAGCCTTCCAGCTATGTGTTTAATCGCTGAATTCTCCTGTTTCTATATTCTCTTGCAAGTGGGACTGGGAGTAATCTTGAGATTGCTGCGTTAGAAATCCTGTTTTTAAATCTCCTATCTAGCTCCTGAAAGTCTGCTTTCAGGACCTCATCACCTTTCCTACTTACGGTATTGGTACCAACATGGACCATGACCTCTGGCTGATCCCCAGAAAATGTCCTGCAGCATCCCTGTGACATCCTTGACATCAGGGAGGCAACATATCATCCTGGAGTCATGTCTACAGCCACAGAAATGCCTGTCTGCTCCTTGACCTTTTGGCTAAGATCAAGCGTAGCACTTCTTGGCCTTTTGGCTAAGGTGAGCGTGGGATCAGGTGCAATGCCTGGATCTGGTATGTCTTTCTTGTGGAGACCATGAATTGGATTCAATTTGAATTAGTTTTTGGAGCAGGCAAGGAGCTGGATTAGGGGTTCGCCTTTGTCCACACTCTGAGCTCTGGTTTTGTAACTCTGATTAAGTAATGGATTTTTAAAAATCTAATGAATCCGCTATCATTACTGTGCTTCCCCTCTTCTTTCTCCCTTCCTGTACAGCAGAGCTGCCTGTGGTGCCACAAGCATGGCTCTGATTGCAAACCTCTGAGAACCAATGCCCTCACTGGTATCCAAAACGGAAAACCGATTGGTGAGTGGGACTCCTGCACTACCTGCCTGATATTCTTGGATTGCTTGGTGGTCACCCATTCCCTTTCTGCCTCCATGCTCCTAAGTAGCGGTGTGACCACCTCTCTGAACGTGCTATCCATGTAGCTCTCAGCCTCGCGGATGCACGACAGTATCTCCAGCTTCCACTCGAGCTCCGAAACCTGGAGCTTAAGCTTCTGCAGCTGGTGACACTTCCTGCACTTGTGGTCGTCTGGGACACCAAGAGTAGCCACGACTTCCTGCATATTACAAGACATGCATCTCACACCACTGAGCTGTACTCCCATGGCTTCAATTAACTTTATTTTACTTTGGTTTACGTATGCAGCTTTATTTTACCTGGCCATGACTTTTTTCCCCTATTGCTTGTGTTTCTTACTTAAATGTAAGTAGCCTCTTCTTTTAAAAGGAATGTTTCTTTCTCATTCTAAGCTACTTGATAATCCTCCCTCACAGTAGTTTCATCGCAGCAATGAACTTATGTTTCTCTTGTGATGTTAGGTTCTAGGTACAACTGGCTCGGTCTCCTCCTCTCACACTATCCTCTCAGTGTTGCTGATTGCCTATACCAGGGTCTTCTGCTCGCTACAAGAAGCATTGCAGTAACTCACCAAGGATCCTTCGACAGCCACAATCTCACAACCTCTACCTCTTGCAGGACTAGGGCAACAGATGCTTGGGAACACCACCACCTGCAAGTTCCCCTCCAAGCCACTCATGATCCTGACTTGGAACTTCACTGCCCTTCCTTTATTGCCACTGGGTCAAAATCCTGGAACTCCCTCCGTTATAGCACTGTGGGTGTACGTACACTACATGGGCTACAGTGGTTCAACCAGGTGACTCACCACCACCTTATCAAGTGTAATTAGGGATGGGCAATAAATGCTGGCCTAGCCAGCAACATCCACATCCTGTGAAGAGAATAAAAATAATTTGGGTTATTATGTTTTAGGGAAACACAGTTATTAATGATGCACCTATCTAGTAACGTATAATCTACGCATAGGAAAAGAAGGGCAGATAATGCTAAATTTGGAAGTCTTTCAAAGAGCTTGTTGTGCTCATTTATAAGAAGGATAATTTTACAATGTGCTATGATGGTTATGGGAGATTAACTGATTGAAAAATGACCCAGGTTTACTGGAAGCTAAAAGTTGTGAGACAGCATGGTTTAACTGATCATTTGATGTTCAGTTTTTCTCTGTGGGAATCTACTTGGCATTTGTATGTCTATTTGCCTCTTTTTGACACTGTGCCTCAGGTCAGGCACCTGGGGCGTCATTCTCCGACCCCCCGCCGGGTCGGAGAATGGCCGTTGGCCGCCGTGAATCCCGCCCCCGCCCCCGCCGAAGTCTCCGCTCCCGGAGATTGGGCGGGGGCGGGAATCCGGCCGCGCCGGTTGGCGGGACCCCCCGCTGGATTCTCCGGCTCGGATGGGCCGAAGTCCCGCCCAGGAATTGCCTGTCCCGCCGGCGTAAATCAAACCTGGTATTTACCGGCGGGACCAGGCGGCGTGGGCGGGCTCCGGGGTCCTGGGGGGGGCGCGGGGCGATCTGACCCCGGGGGTGCCCCCACGGTGGCCTGGCCCGCGATCGGGGCCCACCGATCCACGGGCGGGCCTGTGCCGTGGTGGCACTCTTTCCCTTCCGCCTCCGCCACGGCCTCCACCATGGCGGAGGCGGAAGTGACTCTCCCCACTGCGCATGCGCGGGAAACTGACAGCGGCCGCTGACGCTCCCGCGCATGCGCTGGGAAACTGACAGCGGCCGCTGACGCTCCCGCGCATGCGCCGCATTTCCGCGCCAGCTGGCGGGGCGGAAATCCCTCCGGCGTCGGCCTAGCCCCTCAATGTTGGGGCTAGGCCGCCAAAGATGCGGAGACTTCCGCACCTTTTTGCCGGCGCGATGCCCGTCTGATTTGCGCCGGCTTTGGCGCCAGTCGGCGGGCATCCCGCCGTTGGGGGAGAATTTCGCCCCTGTATTGAGAGGAATCACTTGTCCTATTTGGTGTTCTAACATCAGTGCAACAATAGGCCAGATGCTAAATTTAAATAATCATCCATCAGCAGGTAAGTGTGTTTCACTGTTGAATAAAATAAAAATTCCATTCCGCCAGGGGTGAAGTTGATCTTGGGTGATAGTAAGAACATGGTATGGTGAAATAGTGGCCTATTTTACACCCTGCGCAACTTTCCTTTTCACTGGTGTTCAAGACCAATTTCATCTCTGAAGCAACAGTATCAGCACCAATGCTAAGATCAATGTGGTAGTCACCACTAACTGTATTATATGTATTACGGTAAGACTCATATACTAGAGGTACATGGGTAAATCCTTGCCTGCTGGCTCCGCCCAGTAGGCGGCGTATAAATGTGTGTGCTCGCCGGTGCTGCTCCCATTCTGGTAGCAGCTACAGGAGGCAACACATCTTTGCTCAATAAAGCCTCGATTATTCACTACTCGTCTTTGTAGTAATTGATAGTGCATCAATTTATTGAACAAAGATTTTAAAACGATGGAACTTCGCGTCAAGCCTGATCGCCTCCAGCTGAGCCCTCAAGCAGCCAACGCTACGTCCGCTTTTGACCACTGGCTAGACTGCTTCGAAAGCTACCTCCGAACATCCGCTGAGGAACCCTTGGACGCACAGAAGCTCCAGGTCCTTTATTCACGGGTGAGCCCTGATATCTTTCCTCTCATCCGGGACGCGCCCACTTATGCTGAAGCAATGGAGCGCCTGAAAGGACGTTACGTTCGGCCAGTCAACAAACTATACGCCAGGCACCTCCTGTCCATGAGACAGCAACTCCCCGGTAAGTCCCTAGATGATTTCTGGCGTGCCCTGCACATCCTGGGGAGGAACTGACTGCCAGGCAGTTTCGACAGTCCAGCACACAGAACTTTTAATCAGAGACGCTTTTGTTACAGGCATGGGGTCGGCGTACGTGCACCAGTGCCTATTGGAGGGGGGTACGCTTGATCTTGCGGGAACCAGGCAGCTCGCCAATTCATTAACAGTGGCCTCCCGTAAAGTCCAGTCTTATGCCCCCGACCGCACGTCACCCTCATGGGCATCGTGGGCCCCACCAGCTACCGAACCCAGCCCACCGCAAGCCTGCGCCGCAGCCAGCCAACCCCGGGTGGCCCAAATGCTACTTCTGCGGGCAGAACAAACCCCCGGCAGCGCTGCCCGGCGCGGAGCGCAATCTGCAACGGATGCGGAAAGAAGGGACAGTTTGCTGCTGTGTGCCAGGCCTGGTCGGTCGCATTGTTTCTAGGCCCAGCGTTCCTACCTCCCCCACGGGCGCCGCCATTTACCTCCTCGCAAGCCATGAGCGGCCCGCGGGCGCCGCCATCTTCTTTTCCGCAGGCCACGTGCGGCCCATGGCCGCCATCTTCGGCACCATTTTGGACGGCGCCTCAGGACCCCTGCTCGTCGAGAAGCTCGTCTGGCCGTTCATCGCCTGCCACCACTGCTGACCAGCCTGGGGCCTGCCAGCATTGGCCGCAGCTCGCGTCGATCACCTTGGATCAGTCCCGGCCCCACAACCTCGCAACTGCAACGACAACGGTGAAAGTTGACGTCCCCAAGATGTCCTGCCTTTTTGACTCCGGGAGCATGGAAAGCTTCATCCACCCCACGACGGTAAGGCGCTGCTCCCTCGCGGTACACCCCGTTACCCAGAAAATCTCCCTGGCCTCCGGATCCCATTCTGTGGAAATTCGGGGGTACTGCATCGCAACCCTCACCGTCCAAGGCGTAGAGTTCAGCAACTTCCGACTCCACATCCTCCCCCACCTCTGCGCTGCCCTGTTACTCGGCCCGGACTTCCAGTGCCACCTCCAAAGCTGAACTTTAAAATTAGAAGGACCCCTATCCCCTCTGACCGTATGCGGCCTCACGACCCTTAAGGTTGATCCACCTTCCTTGTTTGCAAACCTCACCCCGGATTGCAAACCCGTCTCCACCAGGAGCAGATGGTACAGCGCCCAGGACAGGACCTTCACCAGGTCGGCGGTACAGCGGCTTCTGCGTGAAGGCATCATTGAGGCCACTAACAGCCCCTGTAGAGCCCAAGTGGTAGTAGTAAAGACTGGGGAGAAGCACAGGATGGTCATTGACTACAGTCTGACCATTAATCGGTACACGCAGCTCGACGCGTACCCCCTCCCACGCATATTTGATATGGTCAATCAGATTGCACAGTATCGGGTCTTTTCCACAGTGGACCTGAAGTCCGCATACCACCACCTCCCCATCCGCACGAAGGACCGCCTATACACTGCTTTCGAAGCAGATGGCTGCCTCTATCACTTCCTTAGAGTTCCCTTCGGCGTCACTAATGTGGTCTCGGTCTTCCAACGTGAGATGGACCAAATGGTTGACCTGTACGGACTGCGGGCCACCTTCCCGTACCTCAACAACGTCACCATCTGCGGCCACGATCAGCAGGACCACGACGCTAACCTTCTAAAATTTCTCCACACCGCCAAACTCCTTAATCTCACGTACAATAAGGAGAAATGCGTGTTCCGCACCAACCTCTTAGACATCCTTGGCTATGTCGTGGAAAATGGAGTTCTAGGGCCCGACCCCGACCGCATGCACCCCTCATGGAGCTCCTCCTTCCCCACTGCCCCAAGGCCCTGAAACAATGCCTGGGGTTCTTCTCCTATTATGCCCAGTGGGTCCCTAACGATGCGGACAAGGCCCGCCCATTCATTCAGTCCACAATCTTTCCCCTGACGACTGAGGCCCGCCAGGCCTTTAACCGCATCAAGGTCGATGGCCTCTGTCACCCGGGGGTCACCCGGTTCTTCCACTTCATCAAGGCCCGCAATCTGCCCTACTCCATTGAGGAGGTCAGGGCCATTACCAGAGACTGCCAGGTCTGTGCGGAGAGCACGCCGCACTTCTACCGGCCAGCTCGAGCGCACCTGGTGAAGGCCTCCTGCCGCTTTGAGTGCCTCAGCATGGGCTTCAAAGGGCCCCTCCCCTCCTCCGACCGCAATACGTACTTTCTGAATGTGGGCGATGAGTACTCCCGGTTTCCCTTCGCCATCCCATGCCCCGATATGACTTCTGCCACAGTCATTAAAGCACTCAACAGTATCTTAGTCTGTTCGGTTTCCCCACTTACGTCCACAGTGAACGGGGATCCTCCTTTATGAGTGATGAGCTGCGCCAGTTCCTGCTCAGCAAGGGCATTGCCTCGAGCAGGACGACCAGGTACAACCCCCAGGGAAACGGGCAGGTGGCGAGGGAAAACAGGACGGTCTGGAAGGCCGTCCTGGTGGCCCTATGGTCTAAAAATCTCCCGGTCTCCCGTTGGCAGGATGTCCTCCCCGACGTTCTCCACTCCATCCGATCACTCCTCTGCACCGCAACTAACAAAACTCCCCATGAAATTTTCTTTGCCTTCCCCAGGAAGTTCACCTCCGGGGTCTTGTTCCCAACATGGATGACAGTTCCTGGAAGCATCCTCCTTCACAAACACGTGCGGATCTATAAGTCGGACCCGTTGGTTGAAAGAGTCCACCTCCTGCACACGAACCCGCAGTACGCCTATCTGGCGCACCCCGACAGGCGCCAGGACACAGTTTCCCTCCGGGATCTGGCACCCACTGGATCCCCACACACGACCCCCACCTGACACCCCCTCTCCGGTTGCCCCATTCAACCCGGCGCCACTCACCCTTCCCCCAGCGCACCTCACCGCAGCCCCGCCCCAGTAGGATCCGTCCTCCCACTGGTTCCACTCAGGGACGACGAAGACGAGGACAACACGCTCCCGGAGTCACAGATGACCAAGTCAGCGCTCGCATCACCACCAGGACTGAGGTGATCACAGCGGAGGATCAAGGCCCCTGATGCTCGATCAAAAACTCCAGAAGCGCGATTGGATGACAATTGAAGGCTTTATTGGACTAGATGTTTTCCCCCAGCAGTGCAGGTACAGAATGCAGCTGCTAGGGAGACACAGGCTCTTATACTCCGCCTTACTGGGCAGAACCAGCAGGCAGGCTTCACCAATGATATTGCTGTCTCAGGTACCTCCCACACCAATGGTCTTACAGCATCAATCTGGGTACCGTAATACCCCTAATACCGACTACCACATTCACCCCCTGTTTAAAAAAAAAAAGAATCCGGTGGGGGTGGTGGTCTCGCGTTACACAGTGGTAGAGGTTGAGGTTATGGTGGTATGCATTAGTACAGTGTTTTGCCTCGTTACATGTCGCAACTATTTACAGTATTTATTTACATTCAAAATGAAGCAATTAGTCGGTCGGGGGCCCTGGTCGTCCTCTGCGATCGTCGCAGTTTCGGCGGTGATGCAGGCGCCGGCGTCGGGCATCCGTGGCTCCGGGAGCGTGGCTTCGGCTTCTTCGGCAGCTTCATCACCCCTAGATGGTACCAGCGGGAGAACCGATCCACCTGGGAAGGAGGCGGCTGTGGGTTGCACCGGTGGGAGGGAGGGTGGGGTTGGTGGTGGTGTGGGTGGGGACCCAGAGGGCGCCAAGTCCCGTGGGGAGACTATCCTGTCGGCCGTCGGGATAGTATTGAGGGTTAGCGTGAAAGAGGTGGACCCTCTCGACCAATGGGTCCGACTTGTGCGCCCACATTTGTTTGCGGAGCAGGATGGGTCCAGGAGCTGCCAGCCAGGTTGGGAGCCAGGTCCCGGAGGAGGATGTCCTAGGGAAGACAAGGAGACATTCGTGAGGTGTCTGGTTGGTCGTGGTACACAGCAGTGATCGGATGGAGTGGAGAGCATCCAGAAGGATCTCCTGCCAGAGGGAGACTGGGAGATTCCTGGACCGTAGGGCCAGTAGGACGGTCTTCCAGACAGTTCCGTTCTCCCTCTCTACCTGTCCGTTTCCCCGGGGGTTGTAACTGGTCATCCTGCTCGAGGCAATGCCCTTGCTGAGCAGGAATTGACGCAGTTCGTTGCTCATAAAGGAGGACCCCCTGTCGCTGTGTATGTTGGCGGGGAAACCGAACAGTGTAAAGATACTGTGGAGAGCTTTTATGACGGTGGCTGCGGTCAAGTCGGGACAGGGGGATGGCGAATGGGAACGGGGAATACTCGTCAATCACGTTCAGGACGTACGTGTTGTGGTCGGTGGAGAGGAGGGGGCCTTTGAAGTCCATACTGAATTGTTCAAAGGGACGGGAAGCCTTTATCAGGTGCACTTTCTCGTGCCTGTAGAAGTGCGGCTTGCACTCCACGCAGATTTGGCAGTTCCTGGTGGCGGTCCTGACCTCCTCGATGGAGTAGGGCAGGTTGTTGGTCTTAATGAAATGGAAGAATCGAGTGACCCCCGGGTAGTAGAGGTCCTCGTGGAGGGCCCGGAGTCGGTCCACTTGTGCGTTGGCACATGTGCCACGGGGTAGGGCATCAGGAGGCTGGTTTAGCTTCCTGGGACGATACAAGATCTCATAGTTGTAGGTAGAGAGCTCGATCCTCCACCGTAAGATCTTATCGTTCTTTATCTTGCCCCGCTGTGCATTATCGAACATGAAAGCAACCGACCGTTGGTCAGTGAGGAGAGTGAATCTCCTGCCGGCCAGGTAATGCCTCCAGTGCCGCACAGCTTCCACTATGGCCTGGGCCTCCTTTTCAACTGAGGAATGGTGGATTTCTGAAGCATGGAGGGTGCGTGAGAAGAAGACCACGGGTCTGCCCGCTTGGTTGAGGGTGGCCG
This sequence comes from Scyliorhinus torazame, assembly GCF_047496885.1. NCBI lineage: Eukaryota > Metazoa > Chordata > Chondrichthyes > Carcharhiniformes > Scyliorhinidae > Scyliorhinus > Scyliorhinus torazame. Next base: position 111,423,248 of record NC_092709.1, on the reverse strand, counting down.
CCAGAGCTACGTCGCACGCGTCGCTCTCGACTTGGAAGGGAAGGGATTCAGCGATTGTGTGCATCGTGGCCTTTGCAATGTCCGCCCCTGCTGACAGGGGAAAACCCGTGGATTGAATTAGTGGGCGGGCCTTGTCCGCATCGTTGGGGACCCACTGGCATAATATGAAAAAAATCCCAGGCAGCGTTTCAGGGCCTTGGAGCAGTGGGGGAGGGGAAACTCCATGAGGGGGCGCATGTGTTCGGGATCTGCGCCTATAACTCCATCATGCACTACGTAGCCGAGGATGGCTAGACGGTCGATGCTGAACACGCATTTGTCCTTGTTGTAGGTTAGATTAAGGATTTTTGCGGCATGGAGGAAATTTTGGAGGTTGGTGTTGTGGTACTGCTGATCGTGGCCGCAGATGGTGGTCGAGGTACGGAAACGTGGCCCGCAAACCGTACGGGTCAACCATTCGGTCCATCTCCCGTTGGAAGACCGAGACTCCATTTGTGACAGCGAAGGGAACCCTTAGGAAGTGGTAGAGCCGCCCATCTGCTTCGAATGCAGTGTACTTGCAGTCGCTCGGACAGATGGGGAGCTGGTGGTAGGCGAATTTTAGATCCACCGTGGAAAAGACCTAGTCTTGTGCAATCTGATTGACCAGATCAGATATGCGGGGAGAGGCTACGCGTCGAGCTGCGTATACCTGTTGATGGTCTGACTATAATCGATGATCATCCTATGCTTCTCCCTGGTCTTTACAACCACTACTTGAGCTCTCTAGGGACTGTTGCTAGCCTCAATAATACCTTCCTTCAGTAACCGCTGGACTTCCGACGTAATGAAGGTCCGGTCCTGGGCACTATACCGTCTGCTCCTGGTGGCGACGGGTTTGCAATCCGGGGTGAGGTTCTCAAAAAGGGAAGGCGGATCAATCTTGAGGGTCGTGAGGCTGCAGACAGTGAGGGGGGGTATAGGGACGCCAAATTTAAAAATTAAACTCTGGAGGTTACATTGGAAATCTAACCCTAAGAGCATGGCAGCGCAGATGTGAGGGAGGATGTAGAGGCGGAAATCTTTTAATTCCCTTCCCTGGACCGTGAGGTTCGCTACGCAGAACCCTTTGATCTCTACAGAGTGAGACCTGGAGGCCAAGGAGATTTTTTGATTAACTGGGTGGATGGGAAGAGAACAGTGCCTTACCGTTTTGGGGTGTATGAAGCTCTCTGTGCTCCCAGAGTCGATCAGGCAGAATGTTTTGTGCCCATTGATGAGCACGGTCGTCGTCGCGGTTGAGAGTGTTCGGGGCCGAGACTGGCCCAGGGTCACCGTAGCAAGTCGTGGCAAAAGTTGGAGGTTTTCCTCGGGCGGTGTGTGGTCATCCAAATCGGGGTCCTGAGACTCCAGCCAAGATGGCGACGCCCACTGGTCGCACGTGGCTGGGGGTGTGCAAGATGGCGGCGCCCATCCGTCGCACTTGGTCCCTGGGGAACAAGATGGCGGCGCCCGGGGCTCGCACGTGGCTCTGGAACAGGAAGATGGTGACGCCCGCTGGTCGCACGTGGAGAGTGTTGGGGTGGCGGTCCCGGTTCGCCCCCGGAGACTGCGGCGACCACCCGGGCCTGGCATACCGCCACGAAATGGCCCTTTTTGCCACATCCTTTGCAGGTGGAAGAGCGGGCCGGGCAGCGCTGCCGGGGGTGTTTGGCTTGCCCGCAAAAATAGCAGCGGGGCCCCCCGGGGTTGCCTGGTAGCCGCGCAGCACAAGCTTGTGTGGGGATGGGGGATGCATCGGAGTCGGCCGCGGGGGGGGGTTCCACGCTGCCCAAGGGGTCGCTGCACAGTCGGGTACATAAGCGAGGGCGTTTCGGAACGCCCCATCCAGGTAGCTAGCAAGGGCCCGTGCCTCCTTGAGGCCCAGTGTTTCTTTTTCTAGCAGCTGCTGGTGGATTTGGGAGGACAGCATACCTGCAACGAATGCGTCCCGAATCAAAAGTTCTGTCTGTTCGCTGGTTGAAACTTGCGGGCAGTCACAGTTCCTGCCTATCACCAGGAGCGCACGGTAGAATTCCTCCAGCGTTTCCCCAGGGATTTGTCGCCTCGTCACTAGCAGATGTCGGGCGTAGACCTGGTTTACTGGGCGAATATAGTGTCCTTTCAGCAGCGTCATTGCGGACTCGAAACCGTCCGCATCCTCGATGAGGGTGTAGATCTCTGGGCTCACCCTCGAGTGGAGAATTTGCAGTTTCTGGTCCTCCATAGGTGCAGTCGTGGCCGTCCTGAGGTATCCTTTGAAGCATGCCAGCCAGTGTTTGAAGGTTACCGCTGAGTTTGCCGTGTGGGGGCTGTGTTGCAGACATTCTGGCTTGATTCGGAGCTCCATTCTTTAAAATCTAGTCCAATAAATTGATGCTCGATCAATAACTCCAGAAGCGAGACTGGATGACAATTGAAGACTTTATTGGACTAGATGTTTCCCCCAGCAGTGCAGGTACAGAATGCAGCTGCTAGGGAGACACAGGCTCTTATACTCCGCCTTACTGGGCGGAACCAGCAGGCAGGCTTCACCAATGATATTGCTCTCTCAGGTACCTCCCACACCAATGGTCTTACAGCATCAACCTGGGTACCGTAATACCCCTAATACCGACTACCACAGCCCCCGACAGACGGAACTTGTAAAGTTTTTCAACCACCCCCGCCGGACTCTTTTTTTAACAGGGGGTGAATGTGATAGTCAACACTAACTGTATTAGATGTAGTACGGTAAGACTCATATACTAGAGGTACATGGGTAAATCTATGCCTGCTGTCACCTCCCAGTAGGCGGCGTATAAATGTGTGTGCTCACCGGTGCTGCTCCCATTCTGGTAGCAGCTACAGGAGGCGGCAACACATCTTTGTTCAATAAAGCCGCGATTATTCGCTACTCTCGGCTTTGTAGTAATTGATAGTGCATCAATCATTGCTACAACAAGGTATGTAATTGTACACTCCAGACTGAACCTTAACTCCCCAAAAATGGGTGGACTGAGCTTGTGTCAGAGAATAAAGTGTTGTGTTAGAGCGCGAAATCTGGAACAGGAAGGTAGGACAGGAATGTGCTTCCAACCCAGTCACTTCCTGTTTCAATGGAGGTTGAACGAGGGGTGTTATGTATTGTATGTTTTGTCTGACTTGCTGTTTTTTGCAAGCCAGTGCATTATGGGATCACAGGATTCATCTCATTAGTTCGACTGAGACAGCAAAAGATTTGCAATGTTAATCACCTCCTGTGCCTACTTGTGTCCTGGCTGATCTTGAAAGATACCAGGACCAAAAACATCACAAGGGGGTGGGCAACCTATCTGGTCAAAGGAGGCGGATTCGTCATTTGCATGTTAAAGTGAGGCTGAGTGCCTTCGTTTGAAGAGTCATTCTATTTTTAACTCATTTCTGGCAGAGCTCCCAGGCTTTGGGAAACCCAACAGATGTAAGGAGATGAGACAGGCTAAATCCATACATTACGTTCCTTTACATTATTGATTGTGCACCTGGAGGAGCCAAGAGTACTACCATGAGGTCCAGGCTATCCAGTAAATCTCCCAAACCACCCATGATATCTGTGTACCCCCACCACGAGGAAACCCCTAACCACCATTTATCTGCAACCTCCCTCGGTACCTATCAATAATAGCACCCTCCTGGCCACCATCTGCTTCCTCCCTGATCACCACCAGACTCGCCCCTCACCTTCCCTACCCCCACAATTTGGAATACCTCATCAACAGGACCAACCTCCCCCACCCATGATCTCTCTCACTGCCCAATGTACCAATACACCTACCTCCTCTAATAGGCCTCAGGCTTATGAAGCAAGTTTCACTGCACAAAGGTCTCCTGCTGTCAATTAGGCTGCTGTAGAGGCACACAACAGGAAACAAATTGGTCCCCTTTGTAGCATCCTCCACTCAACTAGAAGCCAACCCTGTCAATCAGCATAGCTTCCAAGCATGGATCCTTGATGAAAAGAGTCACCTTTCCAGGACCAAAAGAGAACTCCTCTCCCCTAGTTTGAAAATCCCTCCACAGTAAAGGCAAACATTCTGTGGGGTAATTTACCATGTATATTTGTTTGTTAGATCCATTTTTAAGAGAAAACACAGATTATCGTGTACTCTTCATAAAATCTGCCAAATCTTCTTTCCTTTGATTTCAATGAAATGAAAATCAGGTAGATTCTGCAATTGCACATCAAAATTGTGCCCAGGCAGTGAAGATGAAAATTTACTCCACTGCTTTTAACATTTTGTTCCGTGATTTTTTTCAAATGAATGTGGAGCTGTGTCTATTGCTGGTATTGCCTTAAGTCAAAGTCTGTAGGTATGAGTTATCAAATTAGCCTGAAGGTTCCAGGATAGTAGGTAGCCACATAAAAAGTAAGCAACTATATTTAAAGGATTAGTTTAATCATTAGCAAAGCAAAAGCACCTTTGTTCCTATTGGCATTTTGCACAAAATAGTTGAATATTCATAAAATATTGTAAGTTGCTAGAGACTGAGCATTCTACATTTTAAAGTTATGGAGATCATGTGAGCATAGTATGAGTTCTCTGTTCAACACTTGCGTCCTGCTATGCTTATCCAAGTCTTGAGCAGATGAAGTTGCATTCCGTTTCACTGGGAGCATGTGGAGTGCTTATTCACTTATGAAACTGTCACTGATAACATACATAGAATTTACAGTGCAGAAGGAGGCTATTCGGCCCATCGAGACTGCACCAGCTCTTGGAAAGAGCACCCAACACTAAGGGCAATTTTGGACACGAAGGGCAATTTATCATGGCTAATCCACCTAGCCTACACATCTTTGGACTGTGGGAGGAAACCGGAGCACCCGGAGGAAACCCACGCACACACGGGGAGGATGTGCAGACTCCACACAGATAGTGACCCAAGCCGGAATCGAACTTGGGACCCTGGAGCTGTGAAGCAATTGTGCTATCCACAATGCTACCGTGCTGTCCCCCTCTGATGACGAGCCCAAGAAAAGATATAGGTTAAGAAACCAAAACCTAACAGAAATTGACCTCCATCCTGCTGCACATTATTAAATGGTGGCATTATATATGTTTTTAAATAGGAATATGTGATTGATTTTAAATTAACTCCGCTTGCAGAAAATATTTTTTCGATGATACCACCTGCTGAGAATTGGACCAGATTGTCTAAGAGAAGTGATACTAGATTATTTGATCAGGTAATTAATTATTTAAGAGTATGTGATGCAACATTTATCAGTTCCTGAGTAAGCCAGCCTTAGATAAGGTATAAACGTTTACTCATCAGATGTGTGTAATTCTCCAGATACTCATTGTGTTTTGATCAGTTTCAAGCAGCAGTTCTGTATCCAGATGCCCCTCAAGGCTGAAATCCAAATGGATGTATTCACCATTAATTTCAATTCAACTGTATTGCAATAATGCTTCGGTGAGAGAGAACACTGTGACTGTAGCAGTGTACACTTAGATAAAAAGTTCAGCTGAAGGATTCTGTAAAATACGATCTTGAAATTATTCATTATTTTGGACTCAGACTCTTAGCATCATGGAAAGTTAAGTATTGTATTAATATTTTCTTATTTGCTGATTTTATTTGCTTCTGTGTATATTCCTTTCTTGCAATAAATATTCCATAATTAGCCTGCAAATTTGGTCTACCACCCTTTATTCCACCTCTGGAGAGATGAGGAGCATGTGGTGGGAAATGAATACAAAAATCAGTACGGTTCGCCAATGAAAGAGTAATATGCTTGCCCCTAAGCATGCTAAAACTCTCCAAATGCATACAGAAAGTTACGTTGTTGGGTTGTAAGGAAGGTATTTTGGAAGCTGCCTTTTGCAGTGAACATAAGTAAATTTGGTGAGAAATAACTTGAATCATAACCGGAACCTGGACGTGTGGAAGATTTTAGTTTAGACGGGCAGCATGGTCGGCGCAGGCTTGGAGGGCCGAAGGGCCTGTTCCTGTGCTGTACTTTTCTTTGTTCTTTGTTGTTCTTTAACTAACTCTAAGGTTTTCCTGAACCCAGCATCAGTCTTTGCCCTGGGGGCTGCACAGTTGACATGACCTTGTAGTTGAAGCTGTATGATGGTAGCACTTACTTGTAAATTGCTGCTATTTATAAACATACCTCCAGAAAGCAACTCCGCTATAAGTTAATTTCCTTTCATAAGCATGACTGCAAAAGAAATATGAAACAGTCAACAGTGAAATAAAGCTCTGTTTATGAATAGCAGACTATGGGTGGAATTCTTTGAGGCTTCAGGGTCTCGCCCACTTACTGGAGAGCTGGTGAAATCTGTGCTACATCTACTCCAAAACACACACCAGAAAGGAAGTGGCAGGTTCAGCGGCAAATATTTCATTGGAATCAAGACCCCTGGGAGCAGAAGTGTCACCTGATGAGAGCTGCCACCTAATCAGAGGCCAGCAGCTCTTGTGCTCAGCAGCACCACTGGATAGGTCAAGGCTGCCGCCAGAAGGACAGGCACTGGAGTCCCAGAATTGTAGCGCTAACCAGGCCACAGATAAGAAATGTGGGCGGTGGAGGTTTGAGGGCTAGGTGTCGTGGGGAGAGGGGGATGGCAACAAGGGCAGGGTTTGGTTCTCAGTAGGATCCCCTTCCCAATGTCCTGTCCCTCAATCAGGAACTCTGCCTTTGATCGAGGAACTACACCCGGAGGAGTAAAGCTGGCCGTACAGTTTTACCTGTCGTCCATGCTGCATGGTGACCAGACTGCCTACAGCTAGGTTAATACCAATGGTGGTGGGATGAGGCCCTTAAGTATCATGAATTGGTCACTCAAGGGCCTCAGTTGGTGGCAGGCTGGCAAGGTCGATCATGGTCCTGCCCACTCAGAACTTAATTCTGGCAGCGAGGGGAAGGTGACAGGGTTCTGGTGTACCACCATCCCACCTACATAAATGCTCTTCCCATCTTCAAGATTGCCACCCAGCAAAATTATACGATTCCACCTAATGTGTGTTTCAGCTTCCTGCATTGTCTCTTAAGACTTTTCTCAGGTTGAGAGCAATACGGAGTTACTTTCCTCAAGGTAAACAATAATTTCAAATAATATTTGTTCAAATAATAACCCAAAGCATGCTGATTTACATAAAAATGGTTTGTGTAGTTTCCTGATCAGACAAACAGTGCTTCCTTTCTAAAAATTTCAACTTAAATTCGAATACAAATTATACATATACAGAGGAAATTAAACTCCATATAATTACCAGCTAATTTTCAGTGCCAGTTCATATAACTCACATTCCCAGACAACCTGGTTTGTTAACTAAATGTAAGAAGATATTAATTATACAAATACAACAATCTGTTTCATTATTTTGGGATACATTTGCTGTTTACAAAAATGCAACCCTCTGCAATTGAAATTATCAAACCAATCTGAAATAGCATCAAAGCAAAGTGCAACATCTGATCCTCAAGTAGGAAAAAGAAGCAAATATATTGAATTGTTCTGAGGAACATGGCATAAAAAATCTTCAGCAAAACTGAATGGGATGAACATCAGTATTGCATGCCACTAAATAACATCATGGCAGTAGCACCAGTTGGCAATGACACATTCATGGAAATAGCACCAATTATTGCTGATGCAATGGGAATGAAACTCCGTCAAGAGTGTTTAAATTTATTCCACCCTGGCACATGAATGTTCAATAGTAGTTCAGGGTAACATAATTTATTTATGTGTACTTCTAATTTTGCAAGTAGGAACTATCTTTTCCTGCCATATAGCTATTATATAGGGGCTGGTTTAGCACTCTGGGCTAAATTGCTGGCTTTTCAAGCAGGCCAGCAGCACGGTTCAATTCCCGTACCAGCCTCCCCGAACATGCGCCGGAATGTGGCGACTAGGGGCATTCCACAGTAAGTTCATTGAAGCCTACTTGTGACAAGTGATTTTCATTCATTTCATTGATTCATATATACAACACAGGGCATGTCTCTTGATTGTTTCTATTTAGTTGATTTGTCCCAGTTTTGTGACTGATTTTCAACCTTGGTCTACTGTTCTGTCTTTGGAGTGACATTGAAGTAATTTTAAAATTTTCTCCAAGGCTATAGCTATTAATCCTATAGATTTATTTTCACTATGACAGGGATTGGGAGATAAAGCATTTTTTTCACATTTCTTAATTGATCATTTAATTCTGACGAAAGGTCATCAACCTGTATGAGTAACTCTGTTTCTCTTCCCACAGTGAGAGGTTCCATCCAGCATTTTCTGTTGTGGCATGTTGCTTTTGGATAAGCACTTCAATGAATTTACCAGTATACAGTTTAAGATTGAGCACATATGCCATCAAAATACAAGTTTGTGGTAAGAATACATCTGCTCTCTATCTTTAGCTATGTTGGTCTGAATTTGACACCAATGATATCTGCCATTAGACTTTGCATTGCAAGCTTAATATTTTTCCATGACAATCTGATGGAGGTATGAGCTAATAATGGTGCAGCATGAAAAACAGGGCATCTAGGACATGAGTGAATAGGGCAAGCAACTATGTATCTCCATAACCAATCAAATTGAAGGATTGTGAAATAAGCAGCATAGGAATAAGATGGAAGTGTAAATTAGAATATGTGAGTTCAATGTCAGATCAGGTACAGAAAGAAAAATAGCAAGGAAAAGAAAGATAGATTAAGAGACAGAAAGAAAGAGTGACAGAAAACAAAAGTTATAAAAATACATTTTAAACTTGGATTTTTAAAAATTTCCAACAATAATTAATATCTGAAAGAATTAAACTCCATATAATTACCAGATAATTTTCAGTGCCAGTGATTTTGATTGATGGTAATTAGCTTGTTGTTTAAAGGGTACTTGTGCGTGTAATAAGACTGAGCTTTCTCTGCTGAGTTCAATTTGTCTCAAATGTGCAAACACAGCAACGTCACACCAATCAATGCACTTCAATGATGCAGTGCCATTTTTGTGACGCCAGTGACAGAATAATGCAACTTGGAAAGCGCAATTTGGATAGCAGCTATAGGATATTAAACATACATCTGCCCCTCACCTGTTGTTGATATACTATTTACTCTTTTAATGGAGTGTACCATTAGCTTCATCAATATTTTGACAGAAAATATATGCCAATGGGTTTGTCAAGGTTTACTTTGTTATTTTTACCAAACATTTTAGAAGAATACTGAGCAAAGAGTGATCTTGTGAGGATGTGAAACATGTTAAGCACATATTAGGCCAAAACTTTCTTAATTTATGTTTTGAGTTATGAAAAATGTAACAATCAATTAAACTTATTAAAGCACTTAAATAATAGTACAAATATTTAAATGTTAGGGTGAAAGTCTCTGCTCTTATTCACTTGGCACTGAAATTTTAAGTTTGTGTGCTGAGCTTCATGTTTGTAGATTGAGAGTATGTGGAAGATTAATAATGTTTACAATGTATGTTGGATCACAAGGTAGCAATGTAAACACTGTGCATATAGTTGACGCTATAATTGAATTTTCCAAATGGCTTATATTTGAAAACCTGATTTGAGTTAACAGTTTCAGTAATCATAGAGTACAGAATGTAAGGGTCCTTCCTGTTTACTCCCTTATTTCCCTTTTTGTTTACTTTGTTGTTTTCATTTTTGATCCATGGGTGATTAATGGACATGTATCTTTAAGTCAAGCAACAGACAGAATTAGGGATTCAGAAGTTACTGGAGAGAACATTATGCTAGTTTAAGCAGGTGTTTCAGACTTGTCGGCACCAGAGAGAGAATTGGCTGGGACTTGGTTTGATTGATTGGCTGGGGGTCAATGAATTTGCCCAAAAGACTGTACTCTGTCTGGTAACGGATGATGATTGGATCTTATCGCAGCGGGGTAGTTCTCAGAGACCTGAAGGTTTCAGTTTGACTCTTGGATACAGAAAGACAAGGACATGCATTCTTGCTGTATTCCTTTTTTAAAAAATATGTTTATTAAGAAATTTTAAACAAAATTTTCAACCATACAAACCATACAAGCAATGCAGACTCAACAATTGGAAACATTGAAATCTTTGGCATACACCTTGAACATATAAAGAAAAGTGTTATCATTTAACTACTTGCGAGCCTTTGTATATTGGCCATGGTCTGTTAAACTGAAAAGACAACCAAAAATCAAAATGGCGGCAAGCAAAATATGCGAGACTGGATCCAGGATTTCCAGGTGAGCACTTTGGTGATCGTGACCACAATTCGATTACGTGTACTTTAGTGATGGAAAGGGATAGGTATATACCGCAGGGCAAGAGTTATATCTGGGGGAAAGGCAATTATGATGCGATAAGGCAAGATGTAGGATGCATCGGATGGAGAGGAAAACTGCAGGGATGGGCACAATGGAAATGTGGAGCTTGTTCAAGGAACGGCTACTGCGTGTCCTTGATAAGTATGTGCCTGTCAGGCGGGGAGGAAGTGGTCGAGCAAGGGGACCGTGGTTTACTAAGGCAGTCAAACCACTTGTCAAAAGGAAGAAGGAGGCTTATGTAAAGATGAGACATGAAGGTTCAGTAAGGGCGCTCAAGAGTTACAAGTTAGCTAGGAAGGACCTAAAGAGAGAGCTAAGAAGAGCCAGGAGGGGACATGAGAAGTCTTTGACAGGTAGGATCAAGGATAACCCTAAAGCTTTCTATAGATATGTCAGGAATAAAAGAATGACTAGGGTAAGAGTAGGGCCAGTCAAGGACAGCAGTGGGAAGTTGTGCTTGGAGTCCGAGGAGATAGGAGAGGTACTAAATGAATATTTTTCATCAGTATTCACACAGGAAAAAGGACAATGTTGTCGAGGAGAATACTGAGATTCAGGCTACTAGACTAGAAGGGCTTGAGGCTCATCAGGAGGATGTGTTAACAATTCTGGAAAGTGTGAAAGTAGATAAGTCCCCTGGGCCGGATGGGATTTATCCTAGGATTCTTTGGGAAGCTTGGGAGGAGATTGCTGAGCCTTTGGCTTTGATCTTCAAGTCAACTTTGTCAACAGGAATAGTGCCAGAAGACTGGAGGATAGCAAATGTTGTCCCCTTGTTCAAGAAGGGGAGTAGAGACAACCCTGGTAACTATAGACCAGTGAGCCTTACTTCTGCTGTGGGCAAAATCTTGGAAACGTTTATAAGAGATAGGGTGTATAATCATCTGGAAAGGAATAATTTGATTAGACATAGTCAACACGGTTTCGTGAAGGGTAGGTCGTGCCTCACAAACCTTATTGAGTTCTTTGAGAAGGTGACCAAACAGGTGGATGAGGGTAAAGCAGTGTGGTAGTATGTATTAGGGGTCATGTGGGACTGTGAAGCCGTGATGCTATTGGCTGACAGATCCCGGGTCCTGGTTGGCTGTTGACTCCTGGCTCCGCCCTGAAGGCGGAGTATAAAAACCCGAGCTTCTCCCCGCCGCTCCATTCTGTTGCTGAACTGCTGGGGACAAGTCTCGCTTAATAAAGCCTCATCGACTTCATCTCTACTCGTCTCTCTCGTAAGTCATTGTGCGCTACAATTTATTAAGCGAGCTTAAAGGACTATGGAGCTCCGGATCGCCCCGGAATGCCTGCGGATCAGCCCCCATGCAGCGAACTCGGCAGCAGTTTTTAAACACTGGCAAGCTTGTTTTGAAGGCTACCTGCGAATGGCCCCCGGACGGATCACAGAAGACCAGAAAATGCAGGTCCTGCATTCGAGGGTAAGCCCGGAAATTTACCCTCTCATAGAAGACGCAGAGGATTTCCCGACGGCGCTCGCAGCACTGAAGAGCATCTACGTTCGCCCCGTGAACCAGGTCTACGCACGCTACCAACTCGCAACGAGACGGCAAAGTCCCGGAGAATCGTTAGAGGAATTCTACGCCGCGCTGCTAATTTTGGGACGGGGCTGCAGCTGCCCGCCGGTGAACGCGATTGAACACACGGACATGCTAATTCGCGATGCGTTTGTGGCAGGTATGAACTCTCCCCAAATCCGCCAAAGACTTTTAGAAAGAGAGTCGCTAGGACTCTCAGAGGCACGGGCCATTGCAGCTTCCCTAGATGTGGCCTTGCAAAACGCCCGCGCCTACGGCCCCGACCGCGCGGCAGCCCCTTGGGCTCCGTGGACCCCCGTCACGACAAACCCCCCCCCCTCCCTCACAGGCTTGCGCGGTTAAAGCGGCAGATCATCCCGGGGGGGCCTGCTGCTATTTCTGCAGGCAAGCGAAACACCTCCGGCAGCGCAGCCCGGCCCGCGCAGCTATTCGCAAAAGCTGCGGCAAGAAGGGCCATTACGCGGCTGTGTGCCGGTCCCGGGGGGTCGCCACAATCCCCGGAGAAGAACAAGCCCAGCGCATCCCAAACGCTCCCCAACCCCCCCAGCGCCCCATGTGCGACCCGCGGGCGCCGCCATTTTGGGTCTCGGGCACCACAAGGGGAGGATGGGCGCCGCCATCTTGTGACTCCCCAGCCACGTGCGATTCATGGGGCGGCCATTTTGTCCTCCCCCGACCACGTGCGATCCATGGGGGCGGCCATTTTGTCCACCCCCGGCCGCGTGCGATTCATGGACGCCGCCATCTTGGATGACAACAAAGGACCCCAGCATCGACGGCTCCACGGGGTCCGAAGAAGACGCCGAGACACTACGACCACGACTGGCTTCAGTGACGCTGGATCAATCACGGCCCCGGACGCTCCAGACGACGACAACAACGGTGCTGATCAACGGACACGAGACATCATGCCTGATCGACTCCGGGAGCACCAAAACTTTCATTCACCCCGACACGGTAAGACGCTGTTTTCTGACCATCCATCCAAGTACGCAAAAGATTTCCCTAGCTGCAGGATCCCACTCCGTAGAGATCAAAGGGTTCTGCATCGCGAACCTAACGGCGCAAGGGAGGGAGTTTAAAAACTACAGGCTCTACGTCCTTCCCCAACTCTGCGTGCCCACATTACTGGGATTAGATTTCCAGTGTAACCTGCAGAGCCTAACATTTCAATTCGGCGGCCCAATACCCCCACTCACTATCTGCGGCCTCGCAACTCTCAAGGTTGAACCGCCGTCCTTGTTTGCAAACCTCACCCCGGATTGCAAACCCGTCGCCACTAGGAGCAGACGGTACAGCGCCCAGAACCGGATATTTATTCAGTCTGAAGTCCAGCGGTTGCTGAAGGAAGGCATAATCCAGGCCAACAATAGTCCCTGGAGAGCCCAGGTGGTAGTAGTAAAGACCGGGGAAAAGCAAAGGATGGTCATAGACTATAGCCAGACCATCAACAGGTACACACAGCTAGATGCGTACCCTCTCCCCCGCATATCCGTCATGGTAAATCGGATTGCCCAGTATAAGGTTTTCTCCACCGTGGACCTCAAGTCCGCCTACCACCAGCTCCCCATCCACCCGGGTGACCGCAAGTACACAGCCTTCGAGGCAGACGGGCGTCTATACCACTTCCTAAGGGTCCCATTTGGTGTCACGAACGGGGTCTCGGTCTTCCAACGGGAGATGGACCGAATGGTTGACCAGCACGGGTTGCAGGCCACGTTCCCGTATCGCGACAACGTAACCATCTGCGGCCACGATCAGCAGGACCACGACGCCAACCTCCAAAAATTCCTCCAGACCGCTAACGCCTTGAACCTCACATACAACGAGGAAAAGTGCGTTTTTAGCACAAACCGGTTGTCCATCCTGGGATACGTAGTGCGCAATAGGATAATAGGCCCCGACCCCGAACGCATGCGCCCCCTCATGGAATTTCCCCTCCCCCACTGCTCCAAAGCCCTGAAACGTTGCCTGTGGTTCTTTTCATATTACGCCCAGTGGGTCCCCCAGTATGCAGACAAGGCCCGCCCGCTAATACAGACCACCACCTTCCCCCTGTCGACAGAGGCTCGCCAGGCCTTCAGCCGCATCAAAGCGGATATCGCAAAGGCCACGATGTGCGCCATCGACGAGTCCGTCCCCTTCCAGGTCGAGAGCGACGCCTCCGACGTAGCTCTGGCGGCCACCCTTAACCAAGCGGGCAGACCCGTGTCCTTTTTCTCCCAAACCCTCCACGCCTCAGAAATCCGCCACTCCTCAGTGGAAAAGGAAGCCCAAGCCATAGTGGAAGCTGTGCGACATTGGAGGCATTACCTGGCCAGCAGGAGATTCACTCTCCTCACCGACCAACGGTCGGTAGCCTTCATGTTCGATAATGCACAGCGGGGCAAAATTAAAAATGACAAGATCTTAAGGTGGAGGATCGAGCTCTCCACCTTCAACTACAAGATCTTGTACCGTCCCGGAAAGCTGAACAAGCCGTCCGATGCCCTATCCCGCGGCACATGTGCCAATGCACAAATAGACCGTCTCCAAGCCCTCCACGAGGACCTCTGCCACCCGGGGGTCACTCGGTTCTACCATTTTATAAAGTCCCGCAACCTCCCCTACTCTGTGGAGGAGGTCCGTACAGTCACCAGGAACTGCCACATCTGCGCGGAGTGCAAACCGCACTTTTTCAGGCCGGATAGAGCGCACCTGATCAAGGCTTCCCGCCCCTTTGAACACCTCAGTCTGGATTTCAAAGGGCCCCTCCCTTCCACCGACCGCAACACATACTTCCTGAACGTGGTGGACGAGTACTCCCGTTTCCCCTTCGCCATCCCCTGCCCCGACATGACAGCGGCCACAGTCATTAAAGCCCTTGGCACCATATTCACACTGTTCGGTTGCCCCGCATATATCCATAGCGACAGGGGGTCCTCCTTCATGAGTGACGAGCTGCGCCAGTTCCTGCTCAGCAAGGGCATAGCCTCGAGCAGGACGACCAGCTACAACCCCCGGGGGAACGGGAGTAGAGAGGGAGAACGGCACGGTCTGGAAGACCGTCCTACTGGCCCTACGGTCCAGGGATCTCCCAGTTTCCCGGTGGCAGGAGGTCCTCCCAGACGCTCTCCACTCCATCCGGTCGCTGCTGTGTACCACCACTAACCAAACGCCTCATGAGCGCCTCCTTGTCTTCCCCAGGAAGTCCTCCTCCGGAACGTCGCTGCCGACCTGGCTGGCGGCCCCAGGACCCATCTTGCTCCGGAAACATGTGCGGGCGCACAAGTCGGACCCGTTGGTCGAGAGGGTTCACCTCCTCCACGCGAACCACACGAACCCGCAATAGGCGTACCCCGACGGCCGACAGGACACGGTCTCCCTGCGAGACCTGGCGCCCGCCGGCAACACACACACCCCCCCGACACCGATCATCCCCTCCCTGCCACCGGCGCACCCCGCGACCGCCCCCTTCCCGGGAGGATCGGTCCTCCTCCTGTGTCCGCCCAGGAGTAAAACAGGAACAAACACCGAAACGCTCCCGGAGACGACAACGCCGGAACAAGCACCTGCACCACCACCGGGGCTGAGGCGATCGACGAGGAAGACCAGACTGCCCGCTCGACTCGTGGCATCGCGTGACACCAAGAATGTTGTTGGACTGTAACAAAAAAATTTTCTCTTACTAATATTGTAAATAGTTTCACAAACCTTGTACATAGCCCAGTGTAGGGCTAAAACTGTAATGACATGTCCGAAATTTTCCTCCCAGGACCAGGACCAGCCTTGTAAACCCCTAACCACCACCCCGCCGGGTTCATTTTTAACAAGGGGTGAATGTGGTAGTATGTATTAGGGGTCATGTGGGACTGTGAAGCCGTGATGCTATTGGCTGATAGATCCCAGGTCCTGGTTGGCTGTTGACTCCTGGCTCCGCCCTGAAGGCGGAGTATAAGAACCCGAGCTTCTCTCCGCCGCTCCATTCTGTTGCTGAACTGCTGGGGACAAGTCTCGCTTAATAAAGCCTCATCGACTTCATTTTGGAAGGAATAACAGGAAGACAGAGTAGTGGGCTAATGGTAAGATTCTTGGCAGTGTGGATGAGCAGAGAGATCTCGGTGTCCATGTACATAGATCCGTGAAAGTTGCCACCCAGGTTGAGAGGGTTGTTAAGAAGGCGTACGGTGTGTTAGCTTTTATTGGTCGAGGGATTGAGTTTCGGAGCCATGAGGTCATGTTGCAGCTGTACAAAACTCAGGTGCGGCCGCATTTGGAGTATTGCGTGCAATTCTGGTCACCGCATTTTAGGAAGGATGTGGAAGCATTGGAAAGGGTGCAGAGGAGATTTACCAGAATGTTGCCTGGTATGGAGGGAAGATCTTATGAGGAAAGGCTGAGGGACTTGAGGCTGTTTTTGTTAGAGAGAAGAAGGTTAAGAGGTGACTTAATTGAGGCATACAAGATAATCAGAGGATTGGATAGGGTGGACAGTGAGAGCCTTTTTCCTCGGAGGATGATGTCTAGCACGAGGGGACATAGCTTTAAATTGAGAGGAGATAGATATAAGACAGACGTCAGAGGTAGGTTCTTTACTCAGAGTAGTAAGGGTGTGGAATGCCCTGCCTGCAACAGTAGTGGATTCGCCAACACTAAGGGTATTCAAATGGTCATTGGATAGACATATGGACGATAAGGGAATAGTGTAAATGGGCTTTAGAGTGGTTTCACAGGTCGGCGCAACATCGAGGGCCGAAGGGCTGTAATGTTCTATGTTCTATGTTTGGACCTTCACAGCCGCTGGATTGTGAGCAGCACCTGATAGGCTCCCTCCCACTTGGACCCCAACGGCTCTTTCTGCAGTTTCTTCATGTAGACTTTAACCCTGGCATGAGGTCATTCCCGCCTTTGCGAAGGTCTCCCCTCACTGCTGATACCTGTAACTGACTGCATTTGTTAGATTCTGACAATATTTGAGTAATGCATCACTCATCAAATGACAATCAGCTTGTCGTAAGTCAATAGTGCCTGGCAAGGACATGGGCCTGCCAGTAATTACTGTGGGAGTCTTGTCCAGGTCTACTGTTGCTGTTGAATGGTTAAGGCAAACCATGGTTGCATCTTCTGTGCTAGTGGTACCGATCAAAAGCCATTGGCTATGTCTATAACTGAAAACCAATGCCAAGTTCTGGCATTAGGGCATTAAAAATGGTGGAAGGTTCAGCCACCAAAGGAGCTTTCTTATCAATATACAGGTTCATCTTTCTGTAGTCGACGGTCAGGTGCC
This sequence comes from Scyliorhinus torazame, assembly GCF_047496885.1. NCBI lineage: Eukaryota > Metazoa > Chordata > Chondrichthyes > Carcharhiniformes > Scyliorhinidae > Scyliorhinus > Scyliorhinus torazame. The sequence continues at coordinate 111,406,132 of NC_092709.1, read as the reverse complement.
ATGTGCCATTTGCTTTTTTTACAGGCTAAACTCGGCTATTCGATGAGCTGTGTGCTTTAATCAATATACCCCTTTCCTCCAGTTGCTTTACTATAGGTAGTATTCCTGCAAAGGAGAACAGGTTGATGGGATATTGTTTGATGCATGGTGGGGCAATTCCAGTAAATGATGCCGGTTCCATGTGCAGTAGACCACAATCATTCTTATCTTTGACCCAAATTGGATGTTCGTCGAGCTGATCCTTCTTGAAGGCTCCAATTGACCATGTTACTTTCCCATTCTCAAAGGTTAGAGAAGAATTCAATTGGCTTAGAATATCCAGACCCAAAATGGCCTGGTTCACTGGGCCTATCCAGACTGGAGAAATCAATTCATGTGGGCCAAATTCTATTAGCATGAGAGATGAGTTCTTTTGATAACCAGTGCATCGTCTCCTAAACCATGGGCTAGTTATTTTCTGATCTAAAGGAAACAATTTTGCACATACAAGAGGAAGGCATGTTAACTCCGGGCCTGTAACAAAAAGATAGTCTATTTCTTTACCGCCCACCCTCAATGATATATACAATTCATCCCTCCTGTTGTCAATCAAGGCGTGAAGAGAGGCAGGGACAGGGAGACTGAAGGTGGGCTTTCCTAGTTTTTTTGACAGCTTTATCAGTGCAGCCTGGCGCTGTGGTTACAATTCCCTGAATACATCCACCAAACCAGGCTCCTCTTCAGACCTGTACGGAGCCTCTATATGGTGACGATGGGTGGGGATTATACATCTCTCTCTGCGGCTCTCTGTAATACATTTCTCTCGGTGATTCTCTGCAATACATTTCTCTGGGCAGTGACAGTGGGCGGAGCCTGAATGGCTCCCTGTACATCTCCCTGTACAGAGACACTGGCGGGGCCCGTACACATCTCCAAGCGGCTCTCGGTATGTAGAGTCATGTCCCTGACGCCCCTGTGGTTTTGCCTGACACGACCTGGTCCAGTGCCCGTCCTTTCCACAGTTGTAGCATTTGCCCCGTATTGGTTTTGGCTCCCATTTAGCATTTGAATTAGATAGGGCATTAGTTGTTGACTGAAATGGTAAATCTTTAGGCTATAACCCGGTCTGGAGAGCACGAATCCTCGATTATATCCTAGTCAATTTGAATACATCAATCTATTAATATCGCGTATGTCATTGATACTCGGTCCCACTCAGTAAACACCAATTTTAATGCATTAGACAAATCTGTTCTCAAACCAACAACAAAGGCAGCCTTCAACAGCCCAAGAGTACATGTGTCCTAAGTCTCCTGCCCCTCCAGCATTTCCATTCCTGAGTGCTCCAACCATACTTTTCTAAACCTGTCTTCATATTCTGATTCTTCTTCTGAATACAAGTGGTGATCTTTGCCTATCGGTTTTTGGCGGGTTGTATTTTAACAACCACTGCTTAACTCCAGTTCACCTTTCTTCTAGCTATTGTTCGTCAGCCCCTAGTGCTTCTTTAACATCTCTGGAAAGCTGTCCGCTGTACCGTCTAGGAATTATTACTGACAAAACCTGGACTCCGTCCAATGGGTGGAGATTGTAAATGTGTCTAATCGCTCAAGCCCTTCCCATGTTCCTATTCCTCCTTTCTTGGCGTTAGGTTATTCTTTAGACTATCTATCAATCTTTTCCAGATCAGCTGGTTCATGGACCAACCGTTGGACATACTTGGCTTGGATAATTCTTTGTTCCCCGTCCGAAGAGACTGTTCTTACTAACTCGGTCTTATACTGTTTTGACTTTAAATGGGGCTATCCGTACGCAGTGAGTCCTTCGGGACTTTGTTTTTTCGTTTGGGGTGTCTCCTCCTCCTGACTGATCTCTTCACCAGAGTCGCTACAGGATTCTGAGGATTCTGAATCAGTTACAAAATCGGGTTCTGTGACCACCTCTGGTTTCTTTTTTGAATGCTCTTGTTTAATTACTGTTATTTTGGGATGAAATGAAACTACAGCGGAAGAGCTTGCAGTCGTGGTTGGCTTCTTTTTCATTGGGAAGGTACATCTTGTGTCGGGAACGGCCTCTATAACTTTGCAGACTGATGGAGGTGGGGGCGGGACTTCCAGAATTGGATCTACTGTTTCTGGGACGGGCCTCGATTGTATGGTTGTCCCCAGGTCCGGGATTTATCCAGTAACTTTTCTTTCGAACTGAGTCAGTAGACCTTGTACTCCCAATTGAAGTCCTGATATCTGCTTTAAGCTTTGTATTTTCCAATGCTAACTCGCTATTAATTAATTGTAGCTCGTCTTTTCTGAATTCAGCTCAGATACTTCACACCTGAGTCTCGCAACTTCTTCCTCTAAACCTTCTAGCTTTTCAATTTTGGGCTTTTCTCTCTTTTGCTCCTCACAGACTGCCCGTAATTGCTCCTGTTTTTTTACTTTGTGATCTTGCTATAGCCTTGTTTTTTTTTTCGGAGCTGGCCCATTACAATCAGGGACCATTTGGTCCGTTGTTTATCTCTCATACGGATAGTTTTCCCCCAAACTCTTCTTATATCATCAAGGGACCATTGTCCTTTGGAAGTATTGTGCTTTAGAAATTTCTGTTCAATCTCCATACCGGTCAAGTCACATTGCTGTTCTATGTATCCCTTTGTTATCTGGAACATTTCTTCTGCAGAAATATCTGGTGGGGCTCGGCTGCCCCTAGAGGCCACAGGCAGAACTTCCAGTGGCAGCCATGGTGTGAATGGTTGCACACAGGGCAGCTCCTGCTTGAAGGCGTAGTAAAGAGCTCTTTTTACCCCAAATTGGGTGCATCTTTGACAGAAAAGTGTCGCTGAAGGTCAGAGGAGAAGTTCCCCCTGGGAATGGTATGTCTGCTGGTTATCAAACCTGGCAGAAGGTGAAGGACTGGGCCAAGGAGTTGGAAGGGACCTGTGGCACAGCTGCTAGTAGAAGGATGGTGGAGGGGGAAGGTCCAGTGCAAGTAGCAAAGCCCCAGATGGAACAGTCGTTGGCCTTCATCAAGGAACAGTTCCGCCAGCAGAGGAAGGAAATGCAGGAGGATCGCTTGAAGGCCATCAAAGGGCTGTGGCACCCCTGAAGGGCTCGATGGAGAGGGTGGAGAAATGTTTGGAGGCCCAGGGGTTGCAGATCCGAGAGATTGAGAGAGTGATGTCGGGCCACAGCGGTTGGGTGGTGGCACTGGAAGCAGAATTGGGGCTCTTAGGAGTCCTTTGCAAGACGTTGAGCGCAAAGGTGGAGGAGCAGGAAAATAGATCGAGAAGGCAGAATCTGCGTGTTGTGGGCCTGCCAGAAGGAGTGGAAGGTGCGCGTGCCACGAGGTACGTTTTGAGGATGCTGGCAGTGGCGGAGGGGGTGTTGGATAAGGCCCCTGGACAGAGTACACATGTCGCTGAGGCAGAAGCCTAGAGTGCGGCAGCCACGGCGGGAAGTGATCGTGAGGCTCCATACATTCGTGGAGAAAAGGAAGATTCTACAGTGGGCCAGGGAGAAGCGTAACTGTGAATGGGAGGGGAACAAGGTCTGAATATACCAGGGCTGAGCTGGCAAAACGGCGTGCGGGGTTCAACAAAGGCGGTGCTATATCGACGGCAGATCAGGTTTGGGGTGCTCTACCCGACGAAGCTTTGGATGACCTATGAACACCGGGAAAACTATTTTGAGACCCCAGAAGTGGCCAACGGCTTTATCAAGGAGCACCAGCTGGGGGACAACTAAACTGAACAATTCTGAGAGACTGAGTTGCTGGCACTTAAAGTAAATGGGAATACGGGTAGACTGGGAATGGAGGGAGTGGGGGTTTTCTTTATCTCCGATGTGGAGTTTTTTTTTTCTTTTTTCTACTGTTGGATTGACAAAGGTAGCAGGGGTGAAAAATTTGTAAGGGGACGGCTGTCCCCATCCGCCTTCCTGCTGCCTGGAGCTGTGTTTTTTTTTACTTTTGTTTGTTAGACCATGAGACATAGAGCAGAATTAGGCCATTTGGCCCATCAGATCTGCTCCGCCATTGAATCATGGCTGATATTTTTCTCATCCCCATTCTGCTGCCTTTTCCTATAACCCCTGATCCCCTTATTAATCAAGAACCTATCTATCTCTGTCTTAAAGACACTCAGTGATTTGGCTCCACAGCCTTCTTGGGAAGGTGACTTGTGGCTCAAGATGAGTTTTTGTTTGGATGGGGGAGGGCGAGGTCAGAGGGAGACTTCTTCACAGAGCAGAGCGATGAGGGCAGGGGAGGGGTGATGGGGGTCAGTGAGAGATGCCTTCACGCAGGAGTTGCCATACTGGCAGCTAATGCTGGTGAACAGAAGTGAGGTGGGGGAGAAGGCCAAGAAAGATAGCCGTGGGGGGAAGGGGGTGGGTGCGGAGGAGGGGGTGGGGGGAGAACGGAGGCGAGGTTGGAGAAGAAATATGGTCAGGGGCAGAGGAGGATAGATTAACATATTTTCTAAATGACAAAGTAGGAATCGTGGCGAGTAGAGAGATTTACATGTGCATGTACAGAAATCACCTTATGAACTAGTGGACAGATTAAAAACAAAATGAAAAAGTTAATGGAGGTGCCTTCCTCTATAGAGACGTACAAAGGGATGGACATATGTCACATAAAGTTCTAGTTAGATCCTAAATGGAGTACTGATTCAATTCTGGGCACTGAATCTCAGAAATCATATCTTGGCCTTGGAGGGGGTGAAGTGTAGCTGCACCAGAATAGTTCTCTGATGACAAGAGTTAAATTATGAGGATATGATTACACAGACTATATTTGCATTCCCTTGAGGAGTGAGATATTTGAGGTGTTTAAAGGTGTTGAGAGGGTAGATGGGTAGATATTTTTTCTGTTCAGGACTCCATGCCAAGTCAGTGTAACCTTGCGATCAGAGCTAGGCCATACAGGGCTGATGATAGGAACAAAGGATAATGGAAATTTGGAATTCCCTCTCACAAAAAGCTGTTGATATTGGGTGAATTAAAATTTTCAAATCTGTGATTGGAACATTTTGGTTTGGCAAGGGTGTTAAGGGATAATGAACCAAGGCACATAACTGGAGTTATGATCTAACTGAATGGTCGAACTGGTTCTTGAGGCTGAAAGGCCTATTCCTGTTCCTATTCTTGTTCCTGATTATCTTGGGAAAACCCTTTCACGTTGTTTCACTGCACTGTCAGTGTGATACTTGCAAGGTTTAGGAATAGTACATGGGCAAACTTTATAATCACTAAGATGTACTGATGAGTTGTGGGGGATAAATTGAATAGCCCTTGAATGCAGATGTAGGGATCGTGCTAAACAATTGTTCCAGACCTGACTGAAGTGACACACACAGCATGCAAACTTCATAATGCCTGCTCATTTCCAAGATTGTGCATGCAGCCTGTTGCCTTTTTTGCTTTGCTATAAATATGGTCGTCAATAAGGTTGCCCTTCTTTTATCTAGATATTGATATTATATTGCTCTCAGAGTCGCCAGGTATCAAATGATACCGCCACAAGTTTCAACCGGGTATCGGTCAAAGAGCCAAACAACCAGTTAGTTAGTTCAAGATCAATGGTACTTTATTTACACACAAGATTAACTTACACATGCAACATAAACACTACTAGTTAAACTACACCTAACAACTATGACAACCTGTACTTCAGGCACCCGGCTTAGGGCAGAGGAACAGTGGCCTTTGTTTGAGTCTGGATCTACTGGGTCTGGAGAAGTAACTGCTGCTCATCTGGGCTCATCCGTCTGGTAGCGAGCGTTGAACTTGAACTTGCTTCTGGTCGTGGTGCTGCGATTGGAAATGGACGTTGCCGGAGCACCAGGTCCAAAAGAGATCGAACACATGGCAGTGTCTCTCTTTATCCTTGGGGAGTTTCGCGCTCTTTTGGGCGGTCCTTAGGTTTGGACCCAATTAATTGGGCAGTTCTCGATCACTGCCTTCGATCTGAACCAATAAAGGGGCGGGTGTCTTGATGGCTGGGCCTGTCCTAAATGGTCATTGACCCTGTTGTTGATGCTTCCTGAGTAAAGGGAGAGGCGCCAAAATGTCTGGGCTTGTATCAGTTACTTGAGTATCAATCCTTTGTCTTACGGAGACAGGCCATTAAAATGCTAATCGGTTGGGGGTTTCGATGCTGTCTGGATTCTTTGCTCACAAATATACATTCCGGCTCTGTGCCTGCCTGAATCTTACATTGTCCACATTTCCCTTTAGGCTTTGCAAACGTCCATGGTTTCTTGTTGTAAGTGGCCATCCCAGATGGCTACAGTCCATCCTCTTGATCCTAAATGCGAAGCGTGATGGATCACACTACTGAAACTTCTTCTGTTCTCTGGTATGCCGGGTACCCTCAATCAAGGACAGGTTCTATCCTACTCTGTCCTATGGGTCGGAATATTTACCTAAGTTTTTTTTTCTTAATACAACACGCATCTATAAAAATTCTAAGGCGCACTATAACATTCAATCATACATTTCAGTTTCTTTACACAACTGTCCTTACCTAAACTACACCTGTGCTGCTATCTAATAACCAAAGGAACTTTTATGACAGTACAAAATAAACAATAGCCGCATCACATTTCTACTTAACACTTATGTCAATTTACAGAGAAAGTAATTTTAGTAAAACCGCGGAATTTATTAGGGAAAAAAAGGGTTCAAAAAGAGTGTGGGGTCTGTTGAAGTCCGAGAAAAGGGACTCTGAGTGTGCAAACTGGAGGGCGAGAGGCTCTCCTTCGCCATTTCCGAAGTCTGAGTGTCTGGATGACACTGCAAACTATCGCTATAATCAATAGGGCTTCTACCGTGTAAGAAAGGGAATACCACTTTATGATGGTTTAGCACCATGTGGGGGTATCAGTGGCTGTTTCTATATGTGGTGTAGTGTCCGGACTAGGGGTATCGTGTTGGGTGGTCATGTTTAGGGCCTGTGTGGTGAGGGGTATAGGGGCTGATAACGCGCACAACTGTAGTGATCCAACGACGATCATGATGCAGATCATTACGTCAGTCTTCATTTTGTCTTTGTCTTCCTCTGTCTCCTAGTATATTTGTGTATTCCTGGGGGTACAAGCGTAATATCTGTTATTATCTTGTTGTTTAATATCTCGTTTGTCTGTCTGATTCTCCTTAACATCAATTTCCCTTTTAGAATCGTCACCATATGTGACTCCCTCATTTAAAAAAAAAACGATTTGGGAGACAAATTCTGTCACAGTGCGAGTACTCTCGCAGCCTGTGTTTGATAGGCTGAGTGGGCGGACAATTTCTCCGTCCAGTGATGAGGTAGTTTTTGTTCTCTAGCAGCAAATTCGTTTCAACCAAGTGTTTTAACATGAAAATAGCAGGTGGGGGGGTTAGCAACCGAAGGGTCGCCGGAAAGCAAACAAAAATTGTGGCAAAGTGCATTCTTTAAACTGCATTTTAAAAAGAACAGTAAAAGAGTTTCAAAAAGAATTTCCCGAATGGGATGCGTATAAGCCGCAGCAGGGCAAGAATGGGTGGAATCCCCGGGTAGGGTGGTGATCAGTGCCGTTGCTCCACTACCCGAGCTTGACTGACCAAATACATAGGGGGTTCTCAGGCAGGGTGGGGATCAGTGCCATTACTCCACTGCCTGAGTGACCTTACAAGAACGGTAAGAATTTGAATTTCTATGGACTTACGACAAACTTGTCCCTTTAACTAACAAAGGAGTCAAAGGAGTCGTCATAACTGTATCAAGAAATTTTGCATGAGATCGACACTGAAAGTCGTATAAGAGAGAAACATTCAACATTAAAAAAACAAACTAAAGAAAGAAAGTGGGCAGGCTCCATCAGGGAATAGGACACCGTAAATCTCAATCAGTTCCTTTCTCCCATCAGGGAGAACACCTCAGGGTTCCATTCCGAAAAGGGTCTTAAAGGGGTTAGCATGGTGGGAGTCAGACTCTGAGTCATCCCCATCTCCCAGTTGCCAAACTCGTGTCTGGCGTTTCTGTGCCAAGGCGGCATGGGCCGATGTGGGATTCATCTCGTCGTTTCTTATCAATCAATAACAATTGTCGCGGTGTCGTTGTTTCTTATCTTGTAGGGCAGTAGGGGCAAGGGGAGGATCGCTATCGTCGGGCGGTGGGTCAGCTTCTAGTAGTAGCAAATAAATGGTCTCTGAGGGGCCGAACATATCGTGGTCGGTGTCACTGGGGCTGTAGTCTGTTTTTCTATTGATCGGGGATTTCAAGTACGTCCGTGGTGCTTTCGCTGTCGCTATTGCTAGCGACCAAATCAAGTGTGAGGCTGGAAGTCGTCTCTGGGGGCGTAGTCAAAGTCGTGTCTGTGGATGTGCTATCCTGGCTGGGGGAGGGCTTGATTGGGTTGCCAGTGGGCGGGTCTTCGTTGTCTGCCATTGCCAGTGAAATTTGGTGTGAGTGGCTGCACTGAGTTCCATAAACCTTAAGCTGGTTTATATGGAACCATCCTGACTTTCCATTTGGATACGTGACCTTATAAACTGAGGGGCTTACTTTATCGGAAATTGTGTAGGGTCCTGCAAATTTGGGGGAGAGGAATGAACTCAGATTGTACAGGGAGACCATGACTTGCTGTCTGACTGTATATTCGACTAGGTATACTGTTTTATCAAAGCAGGCCTTACTCTGCTTTTCCTAGCGCCTAGTCGAACAGCTGCAGCGAGCTGTGCTGCTTTAATATTCTCCATTATTTGTTGGATCGCGTGGGTAAGGGCGGTGACTGTGGGGCTGGCCAAATCAAGTCCAAATAAATACTCGGTACCCTTCATGGGTTGTCCGGTCATGAGGGTGTGGGGCATGTATCCTGTTGAATTCGACACCGTGTTTCTAATAAACATCAATGCGAATGGGAGAACCTTGTCCCATGTCGTGTTATGTTGTTGCACCATCTTCCTAAGTGTTGCCTTCAGGGTTTGGTTCATGCGTTCCACAATGCCGCTGGATTGTGGGTGATAGGCAATGTGAAACTTCTTTTTAATTCCGAAAATTGTTAGGACGTTTTTCATTACTCTTCCTGTGAAGTGGGAACCTTGGTCCAACTCAATACTACGGGGGAGTCCCCATCTAGTAAAAATCTGCTGGGATGGAATTTTTACTGTCACTTTGGCCGGGAAGGGAATGCATCCACTCATTTTGTGAAGGTGTCGATGATGACCAACACATATTTAAATCCATTTCTGAAGGGGGGAAGGGGACCAATATAATCTAACTGCAAGTTCGTCCATGGGCCATTAACAGGGCGGGTGTGACCTTTCTTTGCGTATCAGTCCGGGTTGTTCTGGGCGCAAATCAAACAATTTTCAATGTAGTGGGTTACGTCAGTGTTTAAATCGAGCCACCAGCAGAGAGGTCTGAGATGGGTAAGGGTAGATTCTTTCCCTTGCTGTCCGTGTCCGTCATGGAATTGACAAATAATCTGGTTCCTGTCCTGGGAGGGGACCACATAAATACCATCCTTTAATATGATTCCCTCGTGTACCGTTAAAGTGTCTTTGAACCTATCATAGGGAGCTGGGAAGTCACTTTTAAAATTCCCTTTAGTGTGTCGTCTTCCTTTTGTGCCTGTGCCAAGTCTTGAATATTGGTCTGTGAGACCTGGGCCGCGTGTACTGGGGCACTTTCGGGGGTTGCCAAAAGTGGCCTTGTCGTGAGCCTGCTTTCGCTAGGGCGTCAGCTTTCACATTACCGGGTGGGGAGGAACGATGATGGCTTCTAACTTTTATGATTCCATATTTGCGATCTTTAGCTTCCTTGAGAATGTGTTTGAGTAATGGTGCTGAGGGTAGGGGTTTTCCATCGGCGGATATAAATCCTCTAGATTCCCACAGGGGTAGGAATTCTGTTAGGCTGTTGCAGACGTACAAACTGTTTGAATATATGTCTGCTGGGGTCGGGAACAAATCTGGGTGCTGCACAATGTGTGCAATGCTGCTAACTCGGCTGCCTGCGAACCTAAATGTCCTGGCAACTTTAACGAGATTTCCTCTAATGCTCATCCCTGCACGTCCTCTCCATAAATGCCACATCCTGTGATCCTTTTTCCATTTAGAATGGTGGAGGAGCCATCCACATAAATTTTTAGAGCTTTATCTGTGGACTGGGTTGTCTGTGGTCGGATGCCTGTCTTTTTCTCTAACGATTTGGGAACAGAGGGTCCTGTGTTGTGCTTGGCTGCAATGATTTCACACTCATGTGGGGTTCCTGCATATTGTAAATTATCGGCCAGAAACGTGTGCGTCTTTGTCCTCTTTACTGTAATGTCGCGGCCTTGTAGGAATAGGTTCCAGCGCGCTGCTCGAATTTGGCTTACTGTGCTGTCTTTTCAGCTCTATCTCACGCTTACCATGCGTTATGACTCTACCTAAATAAGTGACATTTACTTGGAGAATTTGGGCTTTTTTGGGGTTAATTTTACATATAATTTCTTTCAGGAGACCTAATAGTTCAGAAAGAAGCGAAATGTGCTCTTCCTTGGTGTCAGTCTGTAGGAGCAAGTCATCCATAAACTGAATGAGGCATTTGTGTCGGGAAAATTTTGCTAATCCGTTCGCCAATTGTCAGTGAAAAATGGAGGGGGAGTTGTGGAAGCCTTGTGGAAGGCATGTCCACGTGTACTGCTGTCCCTGGTGTAGCCACCTGGGTTGGCCAACTCCCGACGTAAAATGGAGAACAGCAAGGGCTGAAGGGATATTCAGCCAACAGAGGCAGAAACTAGCAGGTGCAAGTTTACTGTTTATTAAACTCTGCAAAAGCCCAGACAGCATCGATACAAGCAGCCATCTGCTTAATAATGTAGCAGTCATCTACATACTAATGAGCGATCCCCGGGAACAATCAAAACATTTGGGATAAACAAGGCCAAGCCAGACTCCTCGGCGCCAGCAGGAGCCAACACAAAAGAGGTTAACGGACACCTCAAGACTGCCCATCGATCAGGGAACTGCTCCAGTATTGGAGAAATCGAATCAAGCGATTGGAATGAAGTCCAATCACTTGGAAACAGGTGCAGGGTCTGCCCCGAAAGGCGGGAAACCCCTGGGGACTATAAAGTTAAGCCCCCAAGTTCAAATCGTCCTTCTTGACAGGGTCAATCAGCAACGTGAACCAACCCTTGACCGTGACCTGTTCAGCTGCTGGCAAAAGACCGTAAGTCATAAGTCAATGCTCGCTACGAGATGGGCGCTCCTAGCTACCAGTCCATACCAGCTTTAGAATCCCGCAGACTCAGAACCTGAACGAAAGGCCATTTGTTCAACTGACCTGGTGGGCCAGTCCGAAGCTAAGTGTAGGCCTGTTAGTTGTAGAAGTAGCTTAGAAAGTAGCGTTTATGCGTGAGTAGATTTGACTGTGTGTAAATAAATGTGCTTTGATTTGAATCTTATTAATTGGTGTATTGAGTTATTGATCATTCCTTGAACTTGAACCTCGTGGCGGTATCATAAAGATACCTGGCGACTCGAGAGCAAAGGTTATAAAACAGAGCCAATTGAACCAACCAAAAGTTAGAACCAACATATTACTGGCGACCCAGATGGGACCCGATCTAGAAGTGGCTTAACCACTCCAGGAGAACCCAAAAATTTGAATTAGAGATCCAATTGGGAACTGTAGCCACGTAAATTGGCTGCGTCCCGATTAATTTGGCCAAAACCCGATTTGAAATGGCTAACCGGAAAGGCTGCTGGGAAAAGCAGGTAACAAGACAGAAACGGACAGCTGCAGACAGAATAGCATATTCGGCTCTGGGGAAGTTGGCCCAGATGGATACTCAGGGCTATTAACAGCCCATCCACCCAGATATCTGCAGTGTAATCAGCTATCCCCGGGAACAATTGCAACATATTAGCAATTGAATACCGGGCCAGACCTGTCGGCGCCTGCAGTGGCCGAAACAAAGGCAGGTGAACGACCACCCCCCGATCGGGGAATCGCCTCGCAATTGGACATATTGAACCCAGTGATTGGAAACAAGTCCAATCACTTGGGACTCAGGGTCAAGGGCCGCCCCGAGAGGCGGGAAGCCCCTGGGCCCTATAAAGTGAGGGGCCAAGTTCAGATCTCTCTCTCTCTCTCTCTCCCTTCTTCGCCTGCTCGAGACCTTCGCAAGAACAGCAACCGGCAACTGTAAGTTTGAATCCAGCGATCGCTATCCGGTAAAGACTCCTAGCCATCGACCTGCAGCAGCCTTTTGAATCCCGCGGGCCAGATCCGATTGGATAAGCCATTCGTTTCCCTGACCTGGTGGGCTCTTCCTAAAGTTAAGTATTGGCCAGTAGTGATAGGTTTATTATATAGATAGTAGGATTATTGTGTAAACATTACTTGTTGTATATAATAAATGACCATTGATTTCAATCTTGCTAAGCGGTGTGCTGACTTATTAATCATAACTTGAACTTGAACCAAGTGGCGGTATCAGAAAGATACCTGGCGACTCGTGAGCAAAGGTGACGTAATCAGAGCTAATAAACTAAGGCTAAAAAGAGCAACAGAACAGAAAACCAAAGTGTTCAAGCAGTTCTGATCAATCCTCATAATTCGGAAGTATGTTAAATGCATGCGTAACTAACAGGGCGATAAGGTAATACTGAAAGATTTTTTGTTGCGACAAAACTGTCAGGAGTTTGTATTCCGGAAAATAGCGAAAGCCGTACCCGTAATTACAGCACCGCCTTAGTCCCCCTCGTTCCAAATTTAAGAAAGCATTCAGAGAGGAAAGATGGCAATGCAGGCAATGCAACGCCTCATGAACCCAGAAGAATTTGTGGTCGCAGCGACCAGCAGCAGTAGAATAGGACAATGTCCCGTTTGGGAAGAAGAAATCAGGAAGTACCTCAAAGGGAAAGGATGGCCCCTTTGGAGCGAATTCTGTAACAATGAGGAAACAGGTCCCGGAAGTACAGGAGATCTTGGTGGGAGAACCTGAGCGAGATTCACAAGAAGAGCTTAGGAAAAGCTCGCAAGCCGATGGCCATCATGTCCTGTTTGGCACAATTGCGAGGCACAGAGGAGGTCGTTAGGACGCTCTGGAAAGAGATAGAAGGCATACATCGAATGAGCAAGGTCGATGTCAGTGAGGTAGAGAGAGAGAACGTAGAGTTAAGGAGGAAGTTGGCAGCAAAGGACAGAGAGGTGGATGATGCCAAGAGGGCACACCAGGCTTGTCTGACGAACTTAAGCAGCTTCCAATCCCAGTATGAAAAGGCCTATCAGGACACGCAACGTGCAGTCCTGGTACGAGAGGAAACTGAGAAGCAGGTAGAGGCATTGCAGAGGCAGTGTAGTGACCTGAAGGCAGCGTTAAGAGCACTCCATGCTGCCACCACGGAGCAAAGACAAAGCTCACTAGACCACGCAAAGTGCCGGAAGCAGATTGCAGAGCTGCAATCTCTGCTTTCAGTTCAAAAAGGATTCCAGGAAACCTTTGGATCAAAGTTAGATGAGGAAGACGGCCCTGATTGGGAAGACTTAAATGAGACAGCGCAGAGATATGTTCAGGGAACATATGCGCAGGGAAAGCCCCAAAAGAGAAAAGCGCCCAACCCCCCACCGAGCAGATAGTTCAGGCTCCAATGAACCCATTGACCAACCACCGCACAGCCACATTGGACGACACGGAATTTCTGGACACCACCCCCTTAACAGTGACCCAATTACGGGATGCGAGCGAGAAAATCACACCGTTCCTCCCCACCTCAGACCCCCACCACTTCTTTGCCAGAGTAAAATAGCAGGAGACCATGTACGGCCTGGACGAGCGAGAGCAAGTAAAGCTCACAGTTTTGAGTTTAGACCCTTAGGTCGTAGCAGCCCTTCCCTACCCACAGAATGTAGGAGGAGGCACCCTTTCAGAAATGCATACCGCGATCCTAGACGCGATCGGGTATAACAAGGGTGACCCCGTAGATGGCCTCAATAAATGCAGGCAAAAGAAAACCGAGCACCTCACAGCGTTTGCTGGACGCCTGTGGATCCATTTTGCAGCGGTTTTCGGAGACTTAGACCGTGCCCATTTGTCCCCAGACAACATGGCCAAATGGACCCGCATGCCACAGAAACAGGACAAAAAGCTTGTGCGAATTATCATTCCTCAGAGGAGGCACATAATGAGAAATGGGTCGTAAAAAGATTGTCCCGCGCCTGGGAGCAGTCGGTACAAAACAAACACGCAGTTAAAAATCCCGAAGAACAGCAGGCAGAAGCAGACATACACGCAGTTAAGGCACACCAGAACCCCGCATGGGTAAATGAAGGCAAGAACAGCTCCCCACAAAAGTCACAGGAGTGTTACAACTGTGGACAGTTAGGACACTTTGCAAGAGAATGCAATGCCCCACGAAAGCCACAGAGAGCCCAGCAGGCAGGCACCCAGAATAAGAATAAGACAGAGCCCATACATAGTGTGAGCACCCGTTCAGATCAGACGGACCTGAACGGAACGGACTGTCTGTGTTCGGGCTCCCCCAGTTGGGTCTGCCCTTTGGGATAGGTCCGGCCGACCAGTAGTTGCAGCAAAAATACGGGGACAGCCCATCGAGTTTCTCTGGGACACAGGAGGGTCCTGCACCACAATCAATTCCTCCACCATGTTTCAAAAGGACACGTGGCCCACTACAGCCACCATCACCCTCAGCGGCTTTACAGGCCACTCACAGCAGGGACACATTACAGCCCCTGTACCCATTCAAATCGGCAACATCACTACCAAGCACACCATAGTTTTAGTCGATCTACCCCACACAGCAGAACACATTTTGGGCATAGACTTTATGAATTCCCACAACCTATCCTTTGATCCAGTCAACCAATGTGTCTGGAAAATGGCAAAATCCGCAAGAGCCCCCGCAACGCTCACAATAGGTGAATACGCCAACAAAATTAGCGCAGGAGGCGCATTTTGGTTTATCCCGACTACAATTAGCACGGACAAGCAGGTTAGGGCAGTGTTACAAAAGAACAGGACAGCATTCGCGACCCCCAAACACGACTGTGGCCTGATGACTGGTTCAGTACAAATCACAGGACCTGACCCTAGACCCCAAAAGCAATATGGATTTCCCCAAGAGGCAGAGGGAGAAATCGTAAAAGTAATCGACAGCTTATTAGAGCAGGGCGTACTTAGATCAGTAGCCTCCACTAATAATGCCTCGATTTGGCCAGTGAGAAAGCCCGATGGTTCATGGCGACTGACCATCGATTACCGGGAACTCAACAAAATCACCCCCGCAGCAGCCCCCACAGTAGCCACAAGTCCCGAGACCATGCTCAAGCAGGGACTCAATTTCCGATACTTTACGGTTTTGGATATCAGTAATGGATTCTGGTCCATTCCATTGGCAAAGGCGTGCCAGTACAAATTTGCCTTCACGTTTAAAAATCAACAGTACATGTGGACATGCCTTCCACAAGGATTCCACAACTCCCCCTCCATTTTCCACCAACAGCTGGCAAATGGTTTGTCAAAATTTTCTCGCCCCGAATGTCTGGTCCAGTACGTAGACGACCTACTACTGCAGACAGACACCAAGGCAGAGCACATTGAGCTTCTGTCCAAACTCCTGGAACTCTTACAAGCAATTGGATGTAAAGTTAACCCCAAAAAGGCCCAGATTTTGGAACACAAAGTGATATATTTGGGTACAATTATCACGGACAGTAAACGCGAGATTGAGCATAAAAAGATTGACTCAATTGCCAAATTGCCCCTTCCCCAGAACGTTTCGGCCCTCCGGTCGTTTTTAGGACTGGTTGGCTACTGTCGAAACCACATTGACGGTTTCACCAGCAAGGCAGCACCCCTCTCAGACCTCCTAATGAAAGGAGCCCCCTGGGAATGGCTTCCGCAGCATACGGATGCTGTGGACTCGTTGAAAAGAGCACTCATAGCAGTCCCCGCAGAACAAGTTCCAGACCCACTTTCCCTCGATGCGATAGAGGTAGCAAGCACAGACCGCACCCTTTCGGCCGTGCTCCTTCAGGAACGGCACAAACCGTTAAGGCCCGTGGCTTACGCCTCCAGAGTTTTAGATGCTGTGGTGCAGGGATTTTCAGCCCGTGAAAGGCACCTGCTCGCAATTCTTAGGGCAGTACAGTATTTTTCGTACATAACTAGACTGAACCCCATCACAATCCTCACGGAACACACCCCCACCCAACTTTTACTGGACAGACGACTTAAGGACGGTACAGTCAATCAGATTAGAGCAGCCAGATGGACCCTTCTTTTGCAGGGACGGGACATCACTGTTAAAAGGACAAAGACCCACACTTTTTTAGCCGATAACCTACAGTACCCCGGAACTCCCCATGAATGTAAAATTATCTCTCCACACCACAACACAGGCCCCTTTATTGCTAAAACACCCCCCAGAAAGATAGGTAGTTCAACCCAGAGCCCCAAGCACACAGACACGTGCGAACCCATAAGGATATATGTGGATGGATCTTCCACAATATTAGAAGGGAAGCGCATTACAGGATGCGGCATTTACGTCGAGGACGCGCAGGGACGCGCCCTAGAAGAAATCGCAATAAAACTTCCAGGACACTTAGGCGCGCAGGCGGCAGAACTTGCGGCCATCGCATACATAGTGGAACACCCAGATTCCTTCCCCAGCCCAGCAGACATATACTCGGACAGCCTCTATGTCTGCAACAATCTTACAGAGTTCCTACCCCTGTGGAAAGCAAGAGGATTTGCTTCCGCAGACGGAAAACCCCTCCCCTCGGCCCCATTGCTCCGTCACATTTTAGAGCGAGCACAGAACAGGACTTTGGAATAGTTAAAGTTCGAAGTAACCATCATTCCCCCCCCCCCCGCCCCCCCCGGAAATGTAAAAGCCGACGCACTGGCTAAAGCAGGTTCCAGGCACGGATATTTTTGGACACCCCCGAAAGCGCAGCAGTGAATGCAGTTCAGGTCTCGCAGACTAATATCGAGGATTTAGTGCAGGCCCAGAAGCAGGATAGCAATCTCAGGGAAATTTTGAAAGGAAACTATCCAGCCCCCTATGATAGGTTTAAAAACGCTCTGACCACACTTGACGGTGTGGTGTTAAAAGATACCCTTTATGTGGTTTCTGAACAGGACAGGAATCAGCTCATTTGTTCGTTCCATGACCGTCATGGTCATCAGGGAATTGATCCCACTACAGCCCACCTCAGGCAGCTCTGTTGGTGGCCGAGTTTGAAAGAAGATGTAACTCACGACGTTGAGAATTGCCTTATCTGTGCCCAGAACAATCCGGACAGATATGCCAAGAAAGCTCAGCTCAGTCACACCCGACCCGTTAATGGCCCCTGGACTAACCTCCAGATTGATTATATTGCACCATTGGCCCCTTGCAGGAATGGTTATAAATATGTACTCGTGGTGATAGACACGTTTACAAAATGGGTGGAAGCATTCCCATCCAGAAGGAACACGGCTAAGACCACAGCCAAGATTTTAACCCACCACATCTTTACGAGGTGGGGACTCCCCCGCAGCATTGAATCCGACCAAGGTTCCCATTTTACGGGACGTGTCATGAAGAACGTCCTCACAATATTTGGCATTACCCCAAAATTCCACATTGCATACTACCCCCAGTCAAGTGGTATCGTGGAGCGCATGAATCGGACTCTAAAATAAACCCTCAGAAAAATGGTCCAGCAAACCAACACCACTTGGGATTCGGTCCCTTTTGCGCTGATGTTCCTGCAAAATACGGTTTCTACATCCACAGGTTACACCCCACACACTCTCATGACCGGACAACCCATGAAAGGCACAGAATTTTTATTAGGATAGCCCCGAAGTGACGGCCCTCACACACGAGAAAGCAGTAGAACAATCAGTGGCGAATATTAAAACGGCTCAGCTAGCAGCCGCAGTGAAATTGGGCACAAGAAAGAAACAGAGCAAGGCCTGTTTCGATAAGACAGTGCATGCGACTGAGTTCAGTGTAGGACAGCAAGTCATGCTCTCCGTATACAACCCCAGCACATTCCTGTCACCAAAGTATTCGGGTCCGTACTCCACTGCAGACAAAGTAAGCCCTTTCATCTACAAAATAAAGTACCCCAATGGAAAGACTGCGTGGTTCCATATCAACCAGATGAAGGCATATGGAACACAGTCTAACCACGCACACCACGTCATGCTCGACGCAGCAGACCACGCCCTGTCCACAGCCAACATAACCCTACCCTCCCCCAACACGTCCAGACCAGCCACGGACTCATCCCCGACTCCACCCCCGAACGATAGACTCCGCACCGGAACGCCCACAGACTGCAGCAGCAGCGACAGCGACTGTGACTCAGACAATAGCCACAGCCTCCCTACTATCCCCATGCAACAGGACCCACACCCAGCGAATCCGACCACGATTCGAGTGATCCCTTCACGATCACTTTCCTAAACAAACCCCACCACCGACCACCGACCTACAATGACGAACCCGATTCCGTCCCCACAGAACGAGACACCACCTTTTGGCACCAAGATAATTCATACAGACTCGTCCGGAATGACGAGAGCGATTCCAAATCACATCAAGCAGCCCTATCAGCCCTGATACACTCGAGAGTTTGGCATCCGGGAGAAGATGACGACTTTGAGTCTGACTCCCAAAACGAGAACCCCTTTGCGACCCTGTTCGCAACCGATAACTGAGGTGTCCTGATGATGTTTTAAAAGTAACCGCTTGGGAGAAAACGGTGTCCTTTCTGATGGAACCTGCAGCATGTTGTTTAATGTTGTTTGTAGTGGTGTTGTTTGTACTTGTTCTGTTAAATGTTGTATGTTAGACCAGAATTTTTTTTCCACGCCCCCACCCCACCACCCTTCTGACGCCCACTGGCAGTCAGAGAAACTAATTTGGCCAGACGCTAGTTCAGAAGAACTAGTTTGTCCGCAGAGACTTGTTAATGTCCCAGACGCCAGTTCAGAGGAACTCGTCTGTCGACTGAAACACAGAACCCCGTTCGTAACTGCCCCTCTGGTTCGAAGGAAGAACCAATATGGCAACCCCCCCACGATAACTACATTTCTTGCCCATTCTTGTTGGTTGCTCAGGCAGTGGAGAAACGGCATTGGGACCCGCCCTGCCTGGGAACCCCCCTCTGGTCAGCTACCCTCGGGTAGGGCACACACGGCATTGGCCGCCGTCCTACCCGGGGACTCCATCCAAATCTTACCTGTCGCGGCCCATACGCACCTCATTTTGGCAAGTTTTGTTCAAAAAGTTTTGTTTTGTTTTCAGGTAACCCTTATGTTGCCAACCCTCTGCTATTTACATCCTCAAATATTTGGATGGTAAACCGCACAGTCTGTGAGACGGCTCGCACTGGTTCAGTATTTGTAAGTGTGTCCTGTCCTGAAATTCGCGTTAGGTTCACAAGGAGGAAGTGTAGCCACCTGGCTTGGCCAACTCCCGACGTAAAATGGAGAACAGCAAAGGCTGAAGGGAAATTCAGCCATCGGAGGCAGAAACTAGCAGGTGCAAGTTTACTGTGTGTTAAACTCTGCAAAAGCCCAGACAGCATCGATACAAGCAGCCATCTGCATAATAATGTAGCAGCCATCAACATACTAATGGGCAGCACGGTAGCCTTGTGGATAGCACAATTGCTTCACAGCTCCAGGGTCCCAGGTTCGATTCCGGCTTGGGTCACTGTCTGTGTGGAGTCTGCACGTCCTCCCCGTGTGTGCGTGGGTTTCCTCCGGGTGCTCCGGTTTCCTCCCACAGTCCAAAGATGTGCAGGTTAGGTGGATTGGCCATGATAAATTGCCCTTAGTGTCCAAAATTGCCGTTAGTGTTGGGTGGGGTTACTGGGTTATGGGGATAGGGTAGAGGTGTGGACCTCGGATAGGGTGCTCTTTCCAAGAGTCGGTGCAGACTCGATGGGCCGAATGGCCTCCTTCTGCACTGTAAATTCTATGAAATCTATAATGAGGGATCCCCGGGAACAATCGAAACATTTGGGAGAAACGAGGCCAAGCCAGACTCCTCGGCGCCAGCAGGAGCCAACACAAAAGAGGTTACCGTACACCTCAAGACCGCCCATCGAACAGGGAACCGCTCCAGTATTGGAGAAATCGAACCAAGCGATTGGAACGAAGTCCAATCACTTGGAACCAGGTACAGTGTCCGCCCTGAAAGGCGGGAAGCCCCTGGGGACTATAAAGTTAAGCCCCCAAGTTCAAATCATCCTTCTTGACAGGGTCACTCAGCAACGCGAACCAACCCTTGACCGTGATCTGTTCAGCTGCCGCCAAAAGACCGTAAGTCTTAAGTCAACGCTCGCTACGAGATAGGCGCTCCTAGCTACCAGTCCATACTAGCTTTTGAATCCCGCAGACTCAGAACCCGAACGAAAGGCCATTTGTTCCCCTGACCTGGTGGGCCAGTCCGAAGCTAAGTATAGGCCTGTTAGTTGTAGAAGTAGCTTAGAAAGTAGCGTTTATGCATGAGTAGATTTGACTGTGTGTAAATAAATGTGCTTTGATTTGAATCTTATTAATTGGTGTATTGAGTTATTGATCATTCCTTGAACTTGAACCTCGTGGTGGTATAAAGATACCTGGCGACTCGAGAGCAAAGGTTATAAAACAGAGCCAATTGAACCAACCAAAAGTTAGCAACACTGGAAGGTGAATGCAAATTTATACTGGCACGTTTTATGCAATTGAATGGACTAAAAGCCATTGCTAATGTCCAGAACCGTGAAAAACTTTGACTGAAGTCCCTGCTTTAACATGGCCTTGGGATTCGTGGCAATGGTGGGGGTTGCTTTGTTTAATTCTGTATAATCGATGGTCAGTCGCCATGAACCATCTCGTTTTCTTATGGGCCAAATCGGGGCATTGTTCGTCGAGGCTGCGGGCCGAATTACACCTTGATCCAATAAACTTTGGATAACTTTAGCTATCTCTCCCTCAGCTTCCTGTGGAAAACCATATTGTTTCTGGGGCTTAGGATCGGGACCTATTTTGGTGACCATTCCTGGAATTTTACCGCAATCGTGCTTGTGTTGGGCAAAAGATGCTTTGTGTCTCTTCAAGACTTCCCTAACTGTTTTGTCTGTGGTAATGGTTTGTGGGTCAAACCAGTACTCTCCCACTGAACTAATCCTGTGTTCGTAGTCTCCTACTATAGCGTGGCGGGAGCTCGTGCTGCTCTAGCCATTTTCCACACACACGTATTTACGGGGTCGAAAGAAAGGTTGTGTGAGCTCATAAAATCTATCCCCAAGATGTGTTCTGCTGTCTGGGGTAAATCTACCAAAACGACTGAGTGCTTGGTTTTAATGTTACCGATCTGGATATCCACAGGGGCCGTAATGTGTCCCTGCTAGAGGTGTCCTGTAAATCCACTAAGAGTGATGGTGTCCGTAGTGGGCCATGTATCTCGCTGGTACATCGTGGAGGAGTTTAACGTGGTTCAGGACCATCCTGTGTCCCAAAGGAACTCTACGGGGTGTCCCCGGACTGTGCCAGCAACTACCGGTCTTCCAGACTTGTCCCAAAGTGTGTCGCAGACCCAAGTTGGGGAGTCCGAACACCGTCAATCGGTGCCATTTATGGCCAAATTGTCTGCACGGGCGCTAACGCTGTGGATAGGTCTGGCATTGTTCCTAGGAGGGGCATTTGTGGGCTGATTCCATTGCTGTTTTGGAGGGGCTTGGCATTCTCGGGCGTAATGTCCCTTCTGTCCACAATTTGTAACATTCCTGCGTTTTAAGGTGCTGCGTGTTATTTCTACCTTCATTTACCCATGCGGGGTCATGGTCTGTCCTTACTGGATTCATGTTTGCGTCTACTTCCTCCTGCTCTGCCTTTTTATGTAGGGTTTGTTCCCAAGCTCTAGAGAGTCTCTTCAGTACCCACACTTCATTGTTACGGGGTCTGAGGGGATGTAATTCGCACGTGCCTTTTGTCCTGCCTCCGTGGCGTGGGAGACTAAAATACGGGTCCATTTGGCCGTATTGTCTGCAGATAAATGGGCGCGTGTTAAATCACCAAATACTGCCATGAAGTGTATCCAGAGGCGTCCAGCAAATGCTGTTGGATGCTCTCCTTTTTTCTGCCGACATCGGTTGAGTCCTTCTACTGGATCTCCTCTATTATAGCCAATTGCATCTTGGATGGCTGTTTTCATATCCTGGAGGCTACCTCCTCCTACATGTTGTGGGTTGGGAAGGGCTGAACTATCAGATGGGTCAAGGCTCATTCCTATGAGTTTTACTTCTTCCTGCTCGTCCAGACCGTACATGATGGTTTGTTGCCTAACTCGCTCAAAGAAATGGTGTGGGTCTGATGTGGGGTGAAAGGTTTCTATTTTATCACGGGCATCCCTTAACTGGGTGATGGTTAGTGGGGTGGTGCTCACAAAATTATGTTGGTCTTCTGTCAGTACTCTGCGCTGCGTGGTGACTGGATTCATAGGGCTGGGTGCTGCCTGTGCAGTCGGTGGTGCGGGTGCTTTCCTTTTCGCGGCCTGAGGGGCTCTATTCTGAATTTCTGCTTTGTTTACAGATCGATGGGCCGTTTCATTAAGTTCCTGCCAATCGGGGCCATCTTCCTGATCTAAATTTGGGCCAAAGGTATCTCTGAACCCATTCTGAACTGTGAGCAGTGATTGCAATTTGCTGCTGGCACTTGGCATGGTCTACCGAACTCTGTCTTTGTTCTGTGGTGGAACTGTGGAGTGCTCGTAGGGCTGCCTTTAAGTCCTCACATTGCTTTTTCAATTGTTCTGCTTGGTGTTCTGTTTCCTCTCTTACCAAAACCGCACGTTGCCTGTCTTGGTAGGCCGTATCATATTGGATCTAAAAGCTACTTAGGTGAGCGAGACAAGATTGGTGTACCCGTTTGACATCCGCCATCTCCTTGTCCTTCGCTGCTAGCTGCTCTCGGAGTTGTTCATTTACTTTCTCACACTCGCTAACATTTCCCTCACTACTCCTCTCTTTCTCTTCAAGCTGTCTGCAGAGGGTCCTCACGACCTCCTCTGTGCCTCGCAATTGTGCCAAGCAGGACACGATTGCCATCGGCTTACGAACTCTACTTAAATTCTTCTTATGGATCTCGGTCAGGTTGTCCCACCAAGTTTGTCCTATACTACCAGGACCTGTCTCTTCATTTGCACACAAAACTCAGACCATAGGGGCCTTCCTTTCCCCTTAAGGTACTTCCTAATTTCCTCTTCCCATATGGGACACTGCTCTGCTCTGTTGGTCTCTGCGACCTTGGGTTCTTGTGGGTGCATAAGGCGTTCCATTGCCTTCATTGCCATCTCTACCGTGAATTTGGGACAGGGGGGAATAAAGCGGTGATGCAAACAGCGGTTACGGCTTAAACTATTTTCCGGTTTACACAACTCCCGAAAGTTTCACGCAACAAAATCTATCGAGTTTACCTTATATCCCTTGTTAGTATGCATGCAAATTACACACTTCCGAATCTTGGAGGTTTGATCGATACTGGTCTTACGCTTGTGGTTTCTTTTACTTTTCCAATTTGGATTTCAAATTCAAACGTTTTGTGGGTTCTCTCGGAATGACACAGTCACTTCTGGGTCGAGTCTCGTCAGAGGGCGCCAATAACTGTTGCATTTTTTGCTATATGTATGGCCGTCAATAAGGTTGCCCTTTTATCTAGATATTGATATGATATGCTCTCAGAGTCACCAGGTATCAAATGACACCGCCACAAGGTTCAACCGGGTATCGATCAAAGAGGCAAACAACCAGTTAGTTAGTTCAAGATCAATGGTACTTTATTTACACACAAGATTAACTTACACATGCAACATAAACACTACTAGTTAAACTACACCTAACAACTATGACAACCTGCACTTAACTTCAGGCACCCGGCTTAGGTCAGAGCAACAGTGGCCTTTGTTCGAGTCTGGATCTACTGGGTCTGGAGAAGTAACTGCTGCTCAGCTGGACTCACCCGTCTGGTAGCGAGCGTTGAACTTGAACTTGCTTCTGGTCGTGGTGCTGCGATTGGAAATGGACGTTGCCGGAGCGCCGGGTCCAGAAGAGATCGAACACATGGCAGTGTCTCTCTTTATCCTTGGGGAGTTTCGCGCTCTTTTGGGTGGTCCTTAGGTTTGGACCCAATTAATTGGGCAGTTCTCGATCACTGCCTTCGATCTGAACCAATAAAGGGGCGGGTGCCTTGATGGCTGGGTGTGTCCTAAGCGGTGCATTGACCCTGTTGATGCTTCCTGAGTAAAGGGAGTGGCGCCAAAATGTCTGGGTTTGTATCGGTTACCACAGTATCAATCCTTTGTCTTACGGAGATGGGCCATTAAAATGCTAATCGGTTGGGGGTTTTGATGCTATCTGGATTCTTTGCTCACAAATATACATTCAGACTCTGTGCCTGCCTGAATCTTACATTGTCCACATTTCCCTTTAGGCTTTGCGAACGTCCATGTTTCTTGTTGTAAGTGGCCATCCCAGATGGCTACAAGCCCAATGCTGAACATGTCGCTGAGTGGCTACATGCATCTGCAGGGGTCCAATATTCCTTCTAAGCACGGGTTGTGCACGTGTTGACCCCTTTAAATTACCATGTGTGTGCATAGACGTGGAGGGAATTTTGCAGCAGGCATAAGTTCATGTGAGGCTAGCACCAATTACAGCTAGAAATACTCAGAAGGTAAAGGTTCTGATGGAAGGTCATTGACCTGAAACATTAACTCTTGTTTCTTTCTCCATAGATTCTGCCAGACCTAATGAATATTTACAGCATTTCCTATTTTTACATCAGATTTCCAGCACCTTTTTTTCTTTTGTAGCAATTAAAGCTAGCCTATACTACTTTAAAGCTAGACTGTATGTTTAAAGGTAAGGTGAATTCTAGTTGCATCAGGAGCTGAAACTGATTGGAAAGCCTTACCTCAAAATGGCACAGAGGTCAAGAGACCGTGCTCCATCGTTTTCGGATGCTGCATTGGAGTTGATGATACAGGAGGTAGACAGATGTAGAGGTTCTCTTCTTTTTGCAACTGCTCAGACGGCAGTAGCCTTAGTGATCAATGACAACAGTCTGGCACCAAATACATAGATATTGTCCTGAAAGTGGTTTGATCACCTCACACAAGTGGTTAAGGTCATTGAACGTATATACTTCCAGTTCAATTCCTATCAACCACCCCACCGCCCTCAAACTGCTCCAATCACCACTCCCTCGCATACAAACACTCTATATCACACTAATCAGTGTTAAACATCAACAATCTGCATGCTTCCAGTGCATGTACAGAATGCCTATGCTATTACCTTCAGAAATGTGGTGATCAGGACAGGTGATGCTGACAGTGGTCAGGAGCAGCCTTTTTCATGATCACAGTCTGCTCCTAATAATTCAAAATTGTGTTTTGTGCAAAACAAAACTAATTATCCAACAAATGTAATTACAAAAATAACACAGTAAAGTTGAAATTATAAACAATTAGATAATTTAAATTAAACAACTTTGAATTATGCATTGACTGTAAATCATGTTGGCGGTGATTGCCCTGCTACCTTCTCAAGTTGTTTGGTACTCAATAATTTTTTTGAAGTGTTAAATTAGTTCCCTGGTTACTTCAATAAAGGGCATAGACTCGCAATGATATTCGAACCTTTAACATAGTAAAATGTCAAGCGCAATCTTAAAAAACCTGAGCTTATATTGGTTAATAGAATAATCATTGGAGCTAGTTTTCAGGATGTTAGGACTAGAATGACATGGGGAGATTTGTATTCTAACCCTCTTGAGATAAAGGCAACAAACCGTTAGCATTTTTGTATCTGTAGACCCAACTTGTGTACACAGGCCCCCAAATAATTTTCCTCTTCTACAGCTCCCAGTCTCGCACCATGAAGTCTCAACTGACATCAGCAAAACAGTTAACTGGTTATTTGCTGTTTAAGGATGTAGGTATGATGTTGAGTTTGTTTACTAAACAGCAACTTTACTTCAAAGGTGTAGTCTTGTAAAGTGGTTTGAAACATCCCGAGGATGGGAACTTATTTTTTGCTTCCTGTTCCAAGTATATTTTTTATATATAAAAGCAAAATACTCTGGATGCTGCAAATCTAAAAAACAGAAAATATTCAGCAGATCAGGTGCTGTTTATGGAATGAGAAACAAACACCTTTCATTAGTTCTGGTGAGATGTTTATTAGTTTTGCAAGGTTTAGACATAACTCAGGCAGTGATGAGTTTATGTATGCTTTGAAAGAAAACCAGCAAAAAAGCCTGGAAAAAGCAGTCATCCATTTAATTAGTTCCAATTTTATTTAGTTAAGTACTGAATGTGAAAATGATTGTGCTCAGAAAAACTTTTTACTATCATTTTTTTGCCCAGCGTATCCATATGAAATGAACAGATATATATAAAAAAGAAAAGTAACATGGTACCTCTTAAAAAATTGTTCTCAACCAAGTTATTTTGTCAGAGAGCCGGGATTAGACTATTCACTGTATTGTAAAACGGCTCTAGACCGATGAAGTAATTACAGTCTTTAATATCAACATGTTTTACAATTTAAAATGAAACACTTGAATCATGTTGCGTGAAGCTTGATGTTACCTAAGAAACTCCTTTAATCACGAATTGTAGTGGGACCGACATGTCGAACTGTTGTGTGTTCCTTGTATAATACGAATTCTTTATATATTTGGAAGTTCATTTTTTAATGAAATTGAAGTTTAGGGCTCTGGACAAAATGTTATAAGTGAGTTATTTGATCTAAAACGGTGAAAAAGTTTGCAAATAATTTTCAAACATCAAGGAATTATGTTTATTTTCCAGAGTCACCTATTTCAAAAGAATTACAATTTTAAAATCAGAATGCATAAGACTCGAAGTAGATGAGTGCGACTTGACAAGTTTAGCATTTTTCGGATTATAATCACGTAATAAAAATGAATGATTCCCCCCCCCCCCCTCCAAAACTAAATACAATGTGTACTTTATGCGGCAACGGGTCCCTTTAAAACATTTGATACATTTCATGTTAGTTGCAATATGCAAACGATTAAATGTTTTTATTTTGCCCCCAGTCTGTAATTGCAAAAGCAAAGGGGATAGCGCTCGTCTCGAATGTATCCCTGCGAGCCGAGCGGCACCTTTACTTGCCGTCCCTGCACTTGCCCTTTGATCTCGAGATTAGTGTTAGGGTTGGAGTAGCAGAGCCTCACACTGCCTGCCTCCTCTTTCACACACAGTCACAGACAGTCACTCACCCACCGGGGCCACGGCCGGCCAGGTGCATCCTGTGTGCGGCTCGGAGCCCCTCCAGCGGCTGACACAGCACAGAGACACACAATGCGGTACATATTATACACACATAACATGTCACACACACTTTAAAATATATACTAATTACTGTTGGCTCGTGTGCATTTACAACAACAAAACATAAAAAGAGGAGAATGTGAAGAGAAAATGGTTTAAAAAAAAAAAAAGAGTTGGGGAGGAAGGAAAATGCCCAGGAGAAAGCAGGAGCAGCCGAAGCGCCTGCCTTATTCGCGTAAGTGCTGGGGCTGAGTGAGAGAGCGGCCGCCGCGGGTCTGGGCCGGGGCTGGGGTGAGGGTGACAGAGGTGAAGCTGACAAAGACACTCAGGGCTTCTTATTTCAAATAGGAACCGAACGGGCGGCCATGTTGGTGATGATGAGAGGAATTTAAACTGTTTAACCTTTTCATTAATGTTCTCAAATTTTAAAAAGGAATAAGTAATTTACGATTTGAATAATTCTGGAGGACAGAGAGGGACAGTCGGTTGTTTACATTATATTATTAGTATTTTTGTTTTCCAGATGTCTCGTTTCTTTGCTGTTTTTATTCTCTCTCCAGGGTTGGAGGTGGCGGTGGGTGAACGAGGAATGGCCGGGGCCGGGGAGAGGCGGCTGGGGCTGGGCGGAGGGGAGACCGTGGCCCCGGCCCGGGCCCTGACCGCGCTGAGGGGTCAGACAGAGCAGGCCAGGGCCACGGTCAGGGCCATGGCGGGGAGCAGTTTCCTGCTCTCCTCCTCCACCTCGCTCATAGTAAATACCCCAGGCTCTCTCTCTTTTATTGAAATGTGTTAACTTTTGAGTGAAAGCCCTGGTGTGGGACTGGTTCTGTTGTCCGTGTTTTTTTTTGGGGGGGAGGATGTGTTCGAGCGGTTCAAGGCGCCCTTCCGCCGTGTTTTTCCTCCCGAGTGGGCTCAGATGGCTGCCCCCCAGAGTCTTTCCTCTCGAAGGGGCTCAGGTCAGGGCTGCCCCCAGGATCTGTCCTCCCGAGGGGGCTCACCCCTCCCACTCCAGTCGGCTTCACGTCCAACGAACTGCCTTGTCAAAGCCGCGCCCGGTCACCTGAAGTTCAGGGTTTACAGCCGTGTCTCTGCACCGACATCTTTGTTTTTATTTTACATTTTATTCTCGCACCGAGTCTCTTGCAGAATGCAAACTTCCGAATCTGCACACGTTTGTTTTCCCCTCCTCTCAGTCCCACAAATGCAATCCAGCAAAAGGTTTTTGATTTGACCCCTGGGTGTGATATTTAGGTTTTTTTAAAACTGTATCTACCGAAATCACATTGTACAGTGTGTCCCGCTAGGAAATAGAGTGCTCCGGTAATCGAACACAGTAACGACAAACGTGTTTTAGTTTGCAGCAAATAATCTCGTTTCTGCTGCTTGATTTGACAAACTATTATTTTAATTGGTGTAATTGTGAATACAGGCGCGGCAATAGGCGTGCGTTGTAAACGTGCCTTGTGGATGACATCTGCCCTCAGATTTCTTTTACTGTTCTGGTTACTGACTGTATTAAAGGTCAGCACCACCATTACACCACAGACGGCAAAACACACACTGAGAATTGTAACGAACAAAAATCACTTTCCAATTGTTTATGCAAAATCTAATATGAAAAGATTTGTTAAACTGGTGCCAATTATTTTTTGTTGGAGGGCTGGTCGTAACTACTGCCAAGGGTTATGTGATATTTGGCCCGCTATGCATCTACACAATTTTAATTCCTATTTGTTTTGAGTAGTTACTTTAGCTTGATTATTGCAATTTGTGTGTTGTTATTTATAACTTATGCATGAGTTTATAAAAAGATTGAATGGCGCTGAATATTTTACATGCACATGATCGGAATAAGAGCTGGTTAAGTCTCACGAGTGAGACATTGAGAGTTGTGTTAAGTGTGGTCGGACAGTTGCGACAGTTGGTCTCTTTGAGTTAGAAGTTTGGCAAAAAACTGTATTAGTACACGTGGCCATTGTTGACATCTATGGAAAACAGCGACCATAGTGATCCACCGTGGTGGCTGTGTTCTTCAATATAAATGGAGACCTGTATCCAAATTGAGCTTCCCTGAAGGCTCAGTGGAAAGATACATTCCTGAATTTCCACTTGATGTTCTTTTAATCTGCAATTTGCACTGTCCTTTTTGTGTGTTCTGCCAATAAACCACCATTATGATTTTTCACAGTTGATAATATTTGTAGAAACATCTTGCTACAGAGATTGGGAGAACCCTTGCATAAATTTACGGTCATCATGTTGTTGATGAGTCCTGTGGATAAGGAAGGTTCTTAGTCTGATGCATGTCTGGGCTGACTTTGGCAGGACATTGAAGATCTTTCGAGTGGTTTTGATGCTCCTGCATTCCGGATAATATCTAACTGGGTTGGTGCTCTTGATTGGTGCCCCCAAACGTGCTTATGAATGGAGAAGTTCAAAATTGCTATTATGGCTTTGGGATCAAATCCTTTCCTGACACACTCTGGGTGAGCAATCGTCAGACAGTTGAGGTATCTGTAAGCTGCCAGGATATTATCACAGTCTGAGTTCTTGTCTTCAACGTAGAAGAGGGAAAAATGAAATGGGATAACATTGGGGAATAAATTGTGGAGAGAGCAAAACAAACCACTGAAAGATGGAACAGTTTCAACTGTTGAGTAGTAGTGATTGTTAATTGAGATACTGCAAATGGGGAAATCTGAAATTAAAATCAGAAAATATTAGCAATAGTAAGCAACTCTGGCAGCATATGTAGAGAGAATAATGTTCTGATAAGGGCGCTCTACCCAAAATGCGTTCCCTATCCACAGACTCTGGAGACCTGCTGACTCTTGGTAGTATTTTGTTTTGTATCTCAGTCTGCTGTTCTTTATTCTGATTTTCCCATCCTGTTTCTTTATTCACCTGAGGAAGGAGCTGTGCTCCGAAACCTCGTGATTCGTAACACACCTGTTGGACTTTAACCTGGTGTTGTAAGACTTCTTACTATTTCTTTATATGTGTTGGTGATTGTGCTGACATTGGCTCCAGGTTTACCAAACAATGAAAGAAAATCATTTAGAATCATATTTTGTGCAGTTAATCTCACTGTTTTTGTAGATAACTGCAAACTGTACAGATGGAATTTTGCTGAGGAATTGCATTCATAATGTCATTAATTATTCCTCATTTACATTGATTTTTCACAGTTTGTATATTTAACATAAGCACATACTTACTGAAGTAACAAGTGGGTTTCAACAATAAATTTAGATTTACAGCTTTAAAATCACTCCACAATATGTTCTTTTATATCTATTAATTAAGGTTTTATGTTCTGAAATTGTCGGCTTCTGCAGGACTGGCTTTCATTCAGTATCTCAACCAAGTGATTGTATTTTTACCTGGGTAAGAAGTGACTGTACCCTATTTAGCCACATAAGCTCCAAAGCTGAGCCCGATCTCGTCCTCAATTGATACAAGTTGCATAAGAATACAGTAGGTGTAAATGGCTAGCCGTGAAGAGTGAGTGTGGTTGATTTTCTTTTCAGTAGCCCAAGGGCACTGAGCCGAAGATTGGATCGATCAGCTAACTAGGACAGAGTAGAACTCGCCCAAAAGCTTTTGTAGCTCGCTTTACACTTGCCTGACCAGTTGAGCCATGATGGAGGAGAGCAAGGATCACGTTGCATGGACTCGATGGGCTGAATGGGCCCTGTGCCATAGTGACACTGACTTTTATTTATTTTTTAAAAATAATTTTTATTCAAATTTTCACAAAATATCAACAACAAAATACAGAAAGAAAAGAACAAACCCCCCCCCCCCATACATAAATAATAAATTAACAGCCTTCATCAACACGAAGGCAAATATACATGCCCCCTAAAGAAAAATGAACCATCCCCCATCTCTCCCCACCCCCCGACCCTTCTAATACCTGCCCTGTGCCAGCTCAGGAATCCTCTGGCCATCCTCCCCGGGACAAACCGGTGGTTCCCCCGATTCGGGGACCACACCGAGGCCCCCACCTCCCCCTTGTGACGTCTCCATTGCACCCAAACTTTGAGGGTAGCTGCCAGCACTGGGCTCGTGGTATACCTCGTTGGAGGAAGCGGCAGCGGTGCCGTCACCAGCGCCTCCAGGCTCGTGCCCACACAGGACGCCATCTCCAGTCTCTTCCATGCCACCTCATCCCCCTCCATCACCCACTTACGCACCATCGCCACGTTGGCGGCCCAATAATACCCACAGAGGTTAGGCAGCGCCAACCCCCCCCTATCCCTGCACCGCTCCAGGAACACCCTCCTCACCCTCGGGGTCTTCTGCGCCCACAAAACCCCATAACACTCCTGTTAACCCGCCTGAAGAAGGCCTTGGGGATCAGGATGGGGAGGCATTGGAACAGGAACAAAAACCTCGGGAGCACCGTCATTTTAACTGACTGCACCCTACACGCCGGGAGAGTGGCAGCACTTCCCACCTCTTAAACTCCTCCTTCATCTGCTCCACCAGCCTTGTGAAGTTAAGTGTATGTAGGGCCCCCAGCTCCTAGCCACCTGGACCCCCAGGTACCTGAAACTCCGCTCTGCCCTTTTTAGCGGGAGCTCACAAATCCCCCTCTCCTGGTCCCCTGGGTGCACCACGAACAACTCGCTCTTCCCCATATTAAGCTTGTACCCGGAGAAATCTCCAAACTCCCGAAGGATCCTCATCACCTCCGGCATTCCCCCCACCGGGTCCGCCACATATAGCAGCAAATCATCCGCATAGAGCGACACCCGATGCTCCTCCCCACCCTGCACTAGTTCCTCGACTCCCTCAACGCCATGGCCAGGGGTTCAATCGCCAGCACAAAGAGCAGGGGGGACAGGGGACACCCCTGCCTCGCCCCCCGGTGTAGCCGGAAATACTCTGATCTCCTTCTGTTCATGGCCACACTTGCCACCAGGGCCTCATATAGCAGCCTCACCCACCTGACTAACCCCTCCCCGAACCCAAACCTTTTCAACACCTCCCACAGGTACCCCCATTCCACCCTATCAAAGGCATTCTCCGCATCCATCGCCGCCACTATCTCCGCCTCCCCTTCCATTGCCGGCATCATTATAACATTCAAGAGCCTCCGTACATTAGTATTCAACTGCCGCCCTTTCATGAACCCCGTCTGATCCTTGTGTATGACCTGCGGCACACAGTCCTCTATCCTCATGGCCAAACTCTTTGCCAGTAACTTTGCATCTACATTTAGGAGTGAGATCGGTTTATATGACCCACACTGTAGTGGATCCTTGTCCCGCTTCAGGATCAGGGAAATCAGTGCTCTAGACATCGTCGGGGGCAGAGCCCCCCCCCTTCCCTTGCCTCGTTGAAGGTCCTTACCAACAGCGGGCCCAGCAGGTCCGAATACTTCTTGTAAAATTCAACCGGGAACCCATCCGGCCCCGGTGCCTTCCCCGCCTGTATGTTCCCTATCCCTTTGACCAACTCCTCCAACCCAACCGGCGCCCCCAACCCCGCCACCTGCCCCTCCTCCACCCTCGGAAACCCCAGCCGGTCCAGGAAGCGACCCATCCCTCCCTCCTCCAGTGGGGGCTCAGACCGGTATAGTTCCTCGTGACACTGACTTTTATTGATGACTGATGAGCTACTTGTTATCTATTTGCTTGGAAATTTATGCATGAAAAGATTAAGAATCAAGATTAAAATTCAACAGTTGTTTACTAAAAATAAGTCAGCGTTTATTACCTAATGCTAACCTGTGTTTGTAATTTATATGATAAGTGGACAAATGATTGTACTACTTGGCACAACCTCAGACTGCAACTGTGTGCATGGTTAGTTATGAACACTCCCGGCTACTGCCATTATTCAGTCCTAAAATACTACATCGTGATCATCACCAAAAAAAGACTTAATTCATAAAATAGTATTAGAGACATTTAACCCTTTAATGTGTTATTGCAAATAGTTAGGATATATTTTTAGTCATGGCAATTGCAAGTCTTTTGTCCTTGATTGGGAGATATATAAAAAAATGATTTTAAAAGATGTTCTGAAATTGCTTTCTGGATATAAAGGGAATCTGTATTTTTTTTTTAAATTTTGGGAATCCAAAATCATTTTCAACATGGTTGGCTTGATCTTATTTTTCATTATTGTGTGCAACTCTTTCAAAAGAGTTGTCAGAGCAGCCTTGCTTTTTGTTTATAAAATTGTACCGGATGAAAGAATGTTCCAAATGCACAACTTATATAGATTTCCATCTCGTGCTCTATTGTGTATGTGTCCTTCATTGACCTATTCATTTGGTAGTTGCCATGGAATTGGAGGGTTATTGATTGCCTGGGTTCAGGTTATTTGAGAGGGTAGACTGAAGAGGTGCATACTGATGAGCTGGAATTAAATATATAGACTTTTCCATTTAGTAGTCAGAATCTGTATACCGTAATTTTGAATAATGCCTGGAATGGCAGTTGTAAAGTAGTTAGCACTGCGGTGTCACAGCACCAAGGACCCAGGTTCGATCCCAACCTTGGGTAACTATCAGAGTGGAGTTTGCACGCTCTCCCTGTGCCTGCGTGGATTTCCTCCCACAGTCCAAAGATATGCAGAGAACCTTGGAGTCTTCCCTTTTTTAACTGAGAGTAGGAATACCTGGCCTTGGTCATAAGATCCTAAGGAATGTGACCAAAACTAGGCCATTTGGCCAACTGACCCTGCTCTGCCATTGAATAAGATCATGGCTGATCTGATTTGGTCTCCTCTCCACTTTCCTGCTTGCTCCTCTTAACCATTGACTCCCTTAGATCAAAAAATTGTCTAACTAAGCCTTGAATATATTCAATGACCCGGGCACCACTGCTCTCTGTGGGAGAGGATAAAGACGAACAACCCAAAAGAGAAGAAATTATCCCTCAACTCAGTCTTAAACGGGAGACCCCTTATTTTAAAGCTGTGCTATATCCTAGTTTTCTTTTTTAAAATTTGTTTTTATTCAAAAATTTTCAATAATTTTTACAAACCACTACAAAAAGAAAACAACAAAAAGCATAGTAATTAAGAAAACAACGTAACAAATTAGAAAAACAAGGTGGGGTATCTGCCCTTTACAAATAAAATCTATTTCTCCCCCCCCCCCTTTTGGTTTGCTGCTGCTGCTGACCTCTTAAGGTTCCGCGATAAAGTCAAGTAACGGTTGCCACCGCCTGGAGAACCCTGTAAGGACCCTCGCAAGGCAAACTTTTTATCCTCTCCAACCTGAAAAATCCAGCCATGTCACTGACCCAAGCCTCTACACTTGGGGAGTTTCGCGTCCCTCCACATTAACAAGAACCGCCTCCGGGCTACCAAGGAGGCAAAGGCCAGAACTCCGGCCTCTTTCGACTCCTTCACTCCCGGATCATCTGACACCCCAAATATCACTATCCCCCAGCTCGGTTTTACCCGAGTGCCCAAAACCTTCGACATAGCCTTTGCAAAGCCTTTCCAAAATTCTGTCAGTGCAGGGCATGCCCAAAACATATGGACATGGTTTGCTGGGCCCCCTGAACACCTCACACACCTGTCCTCCACCCCAAAGAACTTACTCATTCTCGCCACTGTCATATGCGCCCGGTGCACCACCTTAAACTGAATCAGGCTAAGCCTGGCGCAAGATGAGGAGGAATTGACCCTGCCCAGGGCGTCAGCCCACAGGCCCTCATCTAGCTCCTCACCCAGCTCCTCCCACTTGCCCTTCAGCTCTTCCACCGAGGCCTCCTCTGCCTCATGCAGCTCCTGGTATATGTATGATACCTTGCCAACCCCTACCCACACGCCCGAGACCACCCTGTCCTTTATCCTCCGGGTAGGTAACAATGGAAATTCCCCCACCTGCTTTATCACGAACGCCCAAACCTGCATGTACCTAAAGGTATTCCCTGGGGGCAACCCAAATTTCTCCTTCAGCGCCCTCAGACTAGCAAAGTCCCATCAATAAACAAGTCCCCCATCCTTTTGATACCCGCTCTGTGCCAGCTTAGGAACCCACCATCTATTCTACCTGGAACTAACCTGTGATTGTTCCGTATCGGGGTCCAGACTGAAGCCCTTGCCTCCCCGCTGTGCCGTCTCCACTGACCCCAGATCCTCAATGTCGCCGCCACCACCGGGCTCGTGGTGTACCGTGTCGGCGGGAGCGGCAGCGGAGCCATCATCAATGCCTCAGGCTAGTATCCCTGCAAGACGCCACCTCCAGCCGCTTCCATGCCCCCCCCCCCCCCCCCCCCTCCTCTACTACCCACTTCCAAATCATGGATATATTCGCTGCCCAATATTAGCTGCAAAAGTTCAGCAGCACCAGCCCACCCCCACCCCGACTGCCCTCTAAGAACAGTCTCTTAACACGCAGGGTCTTGTTTGCCCACATACATCCCGTAATAATCCTGTTTACCCACTTGAAAAAGGACTTGGGGATGAGGATGGGAAGGCACTGGGAGACGAACAAGAACCTGGGGAGGACCGTCATCTTCACGGACTGCACCCTGCCTGCCAGGGAAAGCAGCATGTCCCACCTCTTAAAGTCCTCCTCCATCTGATCCGCCAGCCATGCTAAATTGAGCTTGTGCAGAGCATCCCAACTCTTAGCCACCTGAATGCCCAAGTAGCGAAAGCTCCTCTCCACCAACCAGCCCCCTCCAGTTTCTGGACTCCCTCAAAGCCATGGCCAGCAGCTCGATTGCCAGGGCAAACAGCAGGGGGGGGGACAGGGGGCACCCCTGCCTCGTTCCTCGATGTAACCTAAAGTACTCCAACCTCAGTCTCCTCTTTGATAAAACTAAATTGACCACTATAGATATACATGATCTGCAGTTGTGTAGGGAGTGCGGTATTGTTTATTTACACCAGATTTGCAAGCCACTCTTCAATTCTGCATATGAGGAGCTTGGCCTATCCTTTTTCCAATTAAGGGGCAATTTAGTGTGGCCAATTGGCCTACCCTGCACATCTGTGTTGTGGGGGTGAGACCCACGCAGACACGGGGAGAATGTGCAAACTCCACATGGACAGTGAACCCGGATCCTCTGTGCAGTGAGGCAGCAGTGCTAACCACTGTGCCACCATGCCGCCCTAGCTTGAATGCTAGCTTGAATTCAACCTATCCTTGAATGCTGCCAAAACAAAACTCTTTATCAACCCAGACCTGGTCAACCAAACGGTCCACCTTTCATATATGTTCATAGATCCATAGAATCCATATAATGCAGAAGGAAGCGATTTGGCCCATTGTATTTGCACCGGCCCTCAAAAACAGCACCCACGGGCCCGCCCTATCCACATAACCTCCGTTAACCTGCATATCTTTGGACACTAAGGGGAAATTTAACATGGCCAATCCACCTAATCTGCACATCTTTGGACCTGGAGGAAACCCACACAGATACCTGGAGAACGTGCAGGCTCTAGGTTGGAATCGAACCCGCGTCGCTGACGCTAGGAGGCAGCAGTGCTAACCACTTTGCCACCGTGTCGCCAGTGTCGAATGAGCGATTCTGGAATATGGTGAGCACTTCACATAGCTTGGCAGCCCCCCCGCTCAAACGATCATTATTGACGAGATCCGGCACAGGATCAGCTGCATGAGCTTAGCCTTCTATGAACTACAGCAGTTGTTGTTTGACAACACATACCTCCTCTGTATATTAGCACTTCTGGAGTTATCACCATTCCACTCCCGTGGAAGACCTGGACTGTGTACCAGCAACACATAACCGTATCAGAGAAATTACATCAGAAATGTCTCCGCTACATGCTCTAGATTCATTGGGAGGACCATCGAACAAACGCTAGTGTCCTTGAAGCCAGTTACACAACCACTCAGGCAGAACTCGTCCAGATAGCCAAAAGCATCTATCCTGCCAGGTCCTGTGTTCTCAAATGTCACCAAGCCAATGTTCCATGAATGGACAAAGGAAACTCTTTAAACCATTCTGTGTCAAGTGCTAAGTATGGACCTTCTTTCACCTGATTCTACACACACTCGAGATTAGAACGCGAGTGCCCCATAAATGCTGGTGCAGTAACAGTTTGGATGTTCCATCTCCATATTAATACCCCAGAATCTGCATTTATTAGATACTTTCATACTTTGGCAAATGCACCATCTTCAACTCACAGGAGCGACTTCTATAATATGACACCTGCAAGATGATTTACAAATATGATTTGGAACATGAACCATTCTGTCTATATAAGGTTACCACAATGTAGTGGTTGTTGTACTGAATCCTTCCAAACCACCCCAGAGACATTTGCCACAAATGGTGGTTTGCACACATTTGTATTAAGCAAGTAATCAGCATTGTGACTTAAGGACAGTATCTTCAATAATTTCCTTGTAGAAAAAAATCTTCAGTCGGTCAGGATGTTGTCTGTTCACAACATTATTATACATCTTATTTAAATCTGTTGCTGATGTCATCAGTAAGTTCTGTCCTTAGTTGTTACTTGTACATATCTGTATTTAACTGCCGTTCTCATTCTACTCAGTTACTGTTGATAGTCCTTCCTTCCTTTTGATTTCCCTTTATTCCCATTTCTTTAGTTTTATTTTATTATTTTTGGTCTGTGGACTCAGAATGTGCCTTTAAGCAGAGGGCCTATGCTGGTCAGGACAGTGTGTTCAAGATTTGTTTTTGGAGAGCAGAATACAGACTCATGAGTGCTGAGAGAATCTTACAACCAGCTTTGGAGGAAGTCTGTTCGATGGGCTGGTTGGCTAGGGACTGGCTTGGTCGCTCACTCTCTGCTGAAGGAAAGGATTGCTTTGTTCTAAAGCCAGCGAGTGCCTGGCACATCTTTTATATAGTCAAAATGATCTTAAATCTACAAAGAAAGTAGACAGCTTTGCCAGCGAAAACCCTCAAGCTTAGAAGGAAGAAACATCCAAGCGAAAGCTTGAACACCTGAAATACTTGAACTGAAAATCATCAGAGCGCATCGGGGATCTTTTATCCTTTTTACTTTTGTAATTTTTCTTGCCTTTCCACCACCCTATCCCTCCATGTTGCTTGAATGGAACGACTGGGAAAGAGGTATTAGGAACGCAGTTATGTTTTGGGTCAGTTTAATTATTTCACTGTTTAATTATAAAAGGTCACTTGTGTTAAATTTACAAACCTGGTGACTGCAGTTTATTGGGATCAACCAAGGTCCTCGGGTATTTTAAGATATGTTCACTTGTGTTGTGACTCGAGGTCGAGTGGGGCTGGAATCGACTGCCCCCAGTCCAGTGGGTCGTGACAACTATTATTTAGATGTTTACTCTGCTCCTGTTTTTGAGTCCACACATTAAAGATCAACGTGTTTTGATTAATTTTGTGGTCAAGTTACCATATCTTTTTGGCAAGGGGAATAAAAACAAAGTTAAGTTTCAGCAAGTTCAACACACAGTTTGGCTAAGTTTACAGATGGAAGGCAAGCTCGCAGCACCATGGCTTTGTTTGGGTCTATCAGTAAGTTTGTGGAAGAGACCAAGAACTGGACTGGATATGTGGAAAGGTTACAGAGCTTTTCATGGCAAATGGGATTGCAGACTAGGCTAGAAAGCACTCACTTCTCCTGAGTGTGTAAGACTTAAAGCTAGTGAGAAATTTAGTTGCACCACGGAAACAAAGGGACATTTCATCAGATTTAGTTACACTAGATCAGAATCACACACTCCTAAGCCTTCAGTAATTGTACGACATTTCAAATTCCTTAGTCATTTTCTGAACATGAGACGGTCTGTCGCTAACATGGTTGCTGAATTGCGCTACCTCTCGGGGAACATTGCGAGTTTGGGGCAGTTTTGGAAGACATACTTCAGGACAGACTGGTTTGGGCATTAACAAGGACAACGTTCATTGAGGTTTGTGGGGAGAAACCATACTTACTTTTAAGAAAGATCTAGAAATTTCTCGGGGCATGGAAATGGCTGCCAATAGTGCAAAAGGTATTCCAACGGCCAATGGTGGCATGTAGGCAGGTGCACTGCATCAAGTAGAAAAAGAAGCTGCAAGTAAAAAGGTGAAGACAGTGGAGTGTTTTGGGTGCTGGAGGGTCACTCGATGCAAATAATTGTTAACTTATGAACGCTGTTTGCACCAAGGCAACAAGAAGGGTTATTTAGCGAAGAACTGCTGGGGTGCGAAGTGAAAGTCGAACATTAATCAGGGAACTTCAAATGCAAGGAGGCCTCCGTCGACAGTGCATCACTTGGAAAGCTCAGAGCAAACAGAGAGTCACCATTATGACATGTTTAATACGAGTGAGGGGCATGCAGAGCCTATTTATGCTACAGTGGAGGTCAATGGGCAGTAAATCGAGTTGGAGGTGACACAGGAATTTCTGTATTGGTAATCAGCGAGGAGACCTTCAGAAAGATTTGGGGCTCTGAGCAGGCACTAGCCCGTACTCTGGCAGGAATCAACCATACGCCGCATACCCGTAAGACATTGTGTGTGACAAGAAGCAAGAGCACGTCTCCTGATAGTAAAAACGCATGGGCCTAGTCTACTAGGGCATGCTGGCTCGGGAAAATTCAATTGAATTGGGGTGAGATAAAGCAGTGTTTTGCAAACTCTCTTTCCCCAGGACCCACTTTGCCAACCGGCCGACCTTGTGACACACTCCACATTCGCTTACCTATAACGCGAAAGGGGAGCCTGCTTGGTCCGCTCACAATCTCACTTGAATCAGGTTTAAAGGAGCAGAGGGCAGGCAATGTGCATATCGGGTGCAGGCATCAGCCAGATCCTTTGTGCCGTTTTCATCTTTATGAAAACTGAAAATCCAACCTTGCCAATGTAGGTCTTCATGAAGGGCAAGAACAACAAAATGCTTGCTTTACTCCGCACTGGATTCTCTTGAGAGATGCTGACCGCTTCATGGGCTTTTGTCATGTTTTAATG
Source organism: Scyliorhinus torazame (assembly GCF_047496885.1). Taxonomy (NCBI): domain Eukaryota; kingdom Metazoa; phylum Chordata; class Chondrichthyes; order Carcharhiniformes; family Scyliorhinidae; genus Scyliorhinus; species Scyliorhinus torazame. Next base: position 111,365,919 of record NC_092709.1, on the reverse strand, counting down.
TTGGCAGCTACAGCATAGTTTTTTAATTTGGAGTCAGCTGTAAGTTTTATAACTGACTCTTGTGGTCTCGACCTCCAAAAGGAATTTTTCACCCAACACTTCTCTTCAAAATCTGAAACTTCTCCTCTCATTTGCCAGTACTCCTCTGTCCTGCTGTTGTGAGATCTTGTCCAGTCGGTCTCTGGCTGTCTCTTACTTTTAAGAAAACAACCCATCTTCACAGTCCTCTCCTTGCTTGCTAGCAACTATGAAATGGAAGCAGCTCTCCTCTGATTTAGCGCCAAAAGCACGTACATGGGGGGTGCTTGACGTCAAGTGTATGTGTAGGATGCGTGACCTGCTCATTGCAGTCGCTTCTGGCTGGAAGATGGCACAGAACTTAATTTTGTTTAGTTTAAAAGGTGACAGCAGCCGCCATTCTCAATTTAAAAGCCAGTAGCGGCTGTTGGGCACTTTTCCCATGATCGAGACCATCGTGGAAATGATCGGTCAGCGACCCTCCTGACACTCACCTGTCCCCACCCGCATGTCATGACCTGAAAATCCCTGAGATAAAGCACAGAAATGATACAGGATGGCATTTAGAAATATCCTGAGGTTTTCAAAGATGAACTGGGTGCATTGTGGGGCATTACAGTTACATTTTTCATAGATCCTTAGGCTACTCCTCATTTTTTCGAACAGAGGACAGTTCTCTACACTGTGAAAGTCAAGTGAAGGAGCAGTTTGAGCGCCTGCAAAGGCTAGGAATCATAGAGCCCATTTAGTTTTCACGTTGGGCATCTTAGATTATCACTGTTCTTAAAAGTGATGGTGCTGTGTGCGGATTACAAACTTACCATTAATCAGGTTTCCATGCTGGACACTTACCTGTTGTCGAGGATCTGTTTTCAACCCTTGCAGGAGGCAAGGTGTTTTCTAAATGGGACATGAGGCAGGCATATCAAAGGCTCTTGCTAGAGGAAGATTCAAAGCAGTACGTGACCATCAACACGCATAAAGGGTTGTTCAAATTTAGTTTTTGGCATATCCTCCAAGGATGGTGGACAACCTGTCACAAGACATTCCTCCTGTTGCAGTCTACTTGGATGACATTTTAGTTTTGGGTATGACTAAGGTGCACCTCAGTAACCTGGATCGAGTTTTAAAAAGGTTTTCAGAGGGGCAACTGTGTCTTGAGGTGGAGCAAGTGCATTTTTCAGGCACCGAGTGTGGAACTAGGCCACAGAATCACTGGTCCATGCTTATCTCCTGAGAAAGGAAAAGTTTAAGCGATTTAAGGAAGCTCTGGGGTTCAGCAATGTGTCTGAGCTCAGGTCTTTTGTGTGTTCGATAAAATATTATGGAAAACTTTTGCCAGACCTGTCGGAGTGTTGGCTCCACTGTACCTACTTCTGCACAAAGAAACCAAACGGAAGCAATTGTTTGCACAGAAGAGAGCTTTCAAAGAAGTGGAAATGCTGCTGCAATCAAAATCTTCTCATCCATTTTGATCCAGACAGAACTTACCCTGTCGTGCAATTCCTCGCCTTGTTCTGTAGGGGTGGTACTTTCTCAAACAATGGAGGACGGGACCAAAAAACCCATTGGTTTTGCATCTAGAACCCTATCAAAGTCTGCAAAGGGGTATTCACAGTTAGATAAAGAAAGTTATTGTTTCTGTGGCAAAAAGATTCCATCAGTATCTTTATGATCGTTCATTCACCATATGTACTGACCACAAGCAGTTGATGAGTCTTTTCAGTGAGTCAGTATGTATTCCTCCCATGACGTCAGTAAGAATACAGCGCTGGGCGCTACATTGTCAGTGTATCAGTACAGCATCATGTACAGGGCAAGGAAGGACACATCAAGTAGTCTCCCTTTATCGGATTTGCCAGGTATCGTCGTCCTGAGACCATTAGAGAAACTTGCCCAATCGGCAAAGAGTGCTAAACAAATTAAGCAGTGGACAGAGATCCCATTCTGTCACAAGTTAAAATATTTCTGATGCAAGAATGGCCACCCGTCATAGAAGATGGTGGGTTGAAGCCTTCTGTGAAGCGCAAAGAGACGTTAAGTGTGCAGGGTGGCTGCATACTGTGGAGGCTGAGAGTGGTCGTCCCATCCCCGGTCGTTTGCAAGTAATGGATGAAATTCAGGAGGGTCATCCAGGTTCCTCTTGAATGAAAGGTCCAGCAGTCATAGAAGTTACAGTGCAGAAGGAGGCCATTCGGCCCATCGAGTCTGCACCGGCCCTTCGAAAGATCACCCTACCTAAGCCCACACCTCCACCCTATCCCCGCAACCCACCTAACCTTTTTGGACACTAAGGGCAATTTAGCGTGGCCAATTCGCCTAACCTTCAAATCTTTGGACTGTAGGAGGAAACTGGAGCACCAGGAGTAACCCATGCAGACACGGGAAGAGCGTGTAGACTCCACACAGACAATGACCCAAGCCGGGAATCAAACCTGGGACCCTGAAGCTGTGAAGCAACTGTGCTACCGTGTTGTATGTTTGTGGCCTAATTTGGGGACCAGGATTTGGAGAACAAAATGAAAGCCTGTTCTGCATGTCAATCTTACCAGAAGCTGGTGCCACGAGCACCGTTACATCCTTGGGAGTGGCCTGAACATCCTTGGTAGAGACTTCATGTGGATTTTGTAGGTCCTTTCATGGGGTCATTGTTTTTTTTTTTTAGTCATCATGGATGCCCCTTCTAACTGGTTAGAAGTATGCATTATGAGCAGTATTACAGTTCCTGCTGATGTCCCAGGGGAGGCGATGGCATAGTGTTGTCACTGGACTAGTAAACCAGGGACCTAGAGTAATGCTCGGGGGAGCCAGGTTCAAGTCCTGCCACTGCAGATTGTGAAATTTGAATTCAATAAGAAATCTAGAGTTAAAATGAAACCATTGTCGATTGTCGTAAAAACCCATCTGGTTCCCTCATGTCCTTTAGGGAAGGAAATCTGCCGTCCTTACCTGGTCTGGCCTGCATGTGACTCTAGGCCCACAGTAATGTGGTTGACTTTTAACTGTCCCCTCAAGGGCAATTAGGGATGGGCAATAAATGCTGGCACAGCCTGCAACGCCACATCCCATGAACGAATAAAAAAAAAACCCATAGAGAAGCTACGAGAAGTTGTTGCAACATGATTACCGGATTCTCTTGTTTCCGATAAAGGTACAGCATTTACGAGTGAGTCGTTCCAAGAGTTTATGCAAAGGAATGGAATACCGTGCCTTTTAATCCAGCTTCAAATGGTTTGGCAGAGTGAGCTGTTCAGGCAGGTGAAGGAAGGATTGAAGAGGATCGCAGGTGATACTTTAGGAACCAAGCTCTTAAAATTCTTATTTCGATATCATGTCATACACAAACGACTACGAGACTCTGACCTGCTGGATTATTGATGGATAGAAGACCGAAGTTTCCCTGGATCTGGTACATCCAGATGTCAAAACAAAAGTGTGGAAGAGACCAGAAAAGTACGAGAGACATATGATTATCATGCTATTTTAACCTAATGAATAAGTTTGGCCATGACCAACGTTGGCTACCTGGAGTTATTCTATTTTTTTTAAATATATTTTATTGAAAATTTTTTCCAGAGAACAATTTTTCCCCTCTTACAAAGCAAACGTAACAATAAAGACATTTTTAACAATACACAAATAACAAAACCCCATTATCTTTTGACATAAACTAAACTAAACCCCCCCCCTCCCCCCTGGGTTGCTGCTGCTGGTCATCTGTCTTCCCTCTAATGTTCCCCTAGGTAGTCGAGAAATGGCTGCCACCGCCTGGTGAACCCTTGAGCCGACCCTCTCAGGGCAAACTTTATCTGCTCCAATTTAATGAACCCCGCCATATCATTTACCCAAGCCTCCAGTCCGGGGGATTTCGCCTCCTTCCACATGAGTAGGATCCTGCGCCGGGCTACTAGGGACGCAAAGGCCACAACGTCGGCCTCTTTCGCCTCCTGCACTCCCGGCTCATCTGCAACTCCAAATAGAGCTAACCCCCAGCCTGGTTTGACCCGGGCCTTCACCACTTTCGAAATCACTCCCGTCACTCCCTTCCAATACCCTTCCAGTGCCGGGCACGCCCAAAACATATGTGCGTGGTTTGCCGGGCTCCCGCCACACCTCCCACATCTGTCCTCCACTCCAAAGAACCTGCTCAATCTTGCTCCCGTTATGTGTGCTCTATGTAGCACCTTAAATTGAATCAGGCTAAGCCTGGCGCATGAGGAAGAGGAATTTACCCTGCTTAGGGCATCAGCCCACATACCCTCCTCTATCTCCTCCCCTAGTTCTTCTTACCACTTTCCTTTTAGTTCGCCCACCGACTCCTCCCCCTCTTCCCTCATCTCTTGGTATATCTCTGACACCTTGCCCTCTCCGACCCACACTTCTGAAAGCACTCTGTCCTGAATCCCCTGTGTCGGGAGCAACGGAAATTCCCTCACCTGTTGTCTAGTAAACGCCCTCACCTGCATATATCTCAAGAAATTTCCCCGGGGCAACCCATACTTTTCCTCCAATGCTCCCAAGCTCGCTAAAGTCCCATCTATAAACAAATCTCCCACCCTCCTAATTCCCAACTGGTGCCAGCTCTGAAATCCTCCATCCATTCTTCCTGGGGCGAACCTATGGTTGTTCCTGATTGGGGACCCCACCAGGGCTCCCCGCACCCCTCTCTGTCGCCTCCACTGTCCCCAGATATTCAATGTTGCCGCCACCACCGGATTCGTGGTAAACTTTTTAGGTGAGAACGGTAGCGGCGCCGTCACCAGCGCCTCTAAACTCGTCCCTTTACAGGACTTTCTCTCCAGCCTTTTCCACGCCGCTCCCTCACCCTCCATCATCCATTTACGTATCATTGCCACATTGGTGGCCCAATAGTAATCGCCCAAGTTCGGTAGTGCCAATCCTCCTCTGTCCCTACTACGCTGAAGGAACCCCCTCCTTACTCTCGGAACTTTCCCTGCCCACACGAAGCTCGTTATGCTCCTGTCTATTTTATTAAAAAAGGTCTTAGTGATTAGTATAGGGAGACATTGAAATACAAATAAGAACCTCGGGAGGACCATCATCTTGATTGCTTGCACCCTGCCCGCCAGCGACAGAGGCTGCATGTCCCACCTCTTGAAGTCCTCCTCCATTTGTTCTACCAGCCGTGTCAAATTTTTTTTTTTAATAAATGTTTTATTGAAAAAATTTTCCCAAACAACAATTTTTCCCCTCTTACAAAGCAAACGCAACAATAACAATACAGAAATTTTAAACAATACACAAGTAACAAAACCCCTTTATCTTTGACCTAAACTAAACCCCCCCCCTCCCCCTGGGTTGCTGCTGCTGGTCATCTGTCTTCCCTCTAACGTTCCCCTAGGTAGTCGAGAAATGGCTGCCACCGCCTGGTGAACCCTTGAGCCGATCCTCTCAGGGCAAACTTTATCTGCTCCAGTTTAATGAACCCCGCCATATCATTTACCCAGGCCTCCAGTCCGGGGGGTTTCGCCTCCTTCCACATGAGTAGGATCCTGCGCCGGGCTACTAGGGACGCAAAGGCCACAACGTCGGCCTCTTTCGCCTCCTGCACTCCCGGCTCTTCCGCAACTCCAAATAGAGCTAACCCCCAGCCTGGTTTGACCCGGGCCTTCACCACCCGCGAAATCACTCCCGTCACTCCCTTCCAATACCCTTCCAGTGCCGGGCATGCCCAAAACATATGTGCGTGGTTTGCCGGGCTCCCGCCACACCTCCCACATTTGTCCTCCACTCCAAAGAACCTGCTCAATCTTGCTCCCGTTATGTGTGCTCTATGTAGCACCTTAAATTGAATCAGGCTAAGCCTGGCGCATGAGGAAGAGGAATTTACCCTGCTTAGGGCATCAGCCCACATACCCTCCTCTATCTCCTCCCCTAGTTCTTCCCACTTTCCTTTTAGTTCGCCCACCGACTCCTCCCCCTCTTCCCTCATCTCTCGGTAAATCTCTGACACCTTGCCCTCTCCGACCCACACCCCTGAAAGCACCCTGTCCTGTATCCCCTGTGTCGGGAGCAACGGAAATTCCCTCACCTGTTGTCTAGTAAATGCCCTCACCTGCATATATCTCAAGAAATTTCCCCGGGGCAACTTATACTTTTCCTCCAATGCTCCCAAGCTCGCAAAAGTCCCATCTATAAATAAATCTCCCACCCTCCTAATTCCCAACTGGAACCAGCTCTGAAAACCTCCATCCATTCTTCCTGGGGCGAACCTATGGTTGTTCCTGATTGGGGACCCCACCAGGGCTCCCCGCACCCGTCTCTGTCGCCTCCACTGTCCCCAGATATTCAATGTTGCCGCCACCACCGGGTTCGTGGTAAACTTTTTAGGTGAGATCGGTAGCGGCGCCGTCACCAGCGCCTCTAAACTCGTCCCTTTACAGGACTTTCTCTCCAGTCTTTCCCACGCCGCTCCCTCACCCTCCATCATCCATTTACGTATCATTGCCACATTGGCGGCCCAATAGTAATCGCCCAAGTTCGGTAGTGCCAATCCTCCTCTGTCCCTACTACGCTGAAGGAACCCCCTCCTTACTCTCGGAACTTTCCCTGCCCACAGAAGCTCGTGATGCTCCTGTCTATTTTATTAAAAAAGGTCTTAGTGATTAGTATAGGGAGACATTGAAATACAAATAAGAACCTCGGGAGGACCATCATCTTAATTGCTTGCACCCTGCCCGCCAGCGATAGAGGCTGCATGTCCCACCTCTTGAAGTCCTCCTCCATTTGTTCTACCAACCGTGTCAGATGAAGTCTGTGCAAGGTTCCCCAGCTCCTAGCGATCTGAATCACCAGGTATCGGAAGTTTCTTTCCACTTTCCTTAGTGGCAAGCCTTCTATCTCTCTACTCTGGTCCCCTGGATGTATCACAAATAATTCACTCTTCCCCATGTTTAGCCTATACCCCGAGAAATCCCCGAACCCCCTCAAAATTTGCATAACCTCTATCATTCCCCCCGCTGGGTCCGACACGTATAACAATAGGTCATCCGCATATAACGAGACTCGGTGTTCTTCTCCCCCTCTAATCACCCCTCTCCATTTCCTGGAGTCTCTCAACGCCATGGCCAGAGGTTCAATTGCCAACGCGAACAACAATGGAGACAGCGGGCATCCCTGTCTTGTTCCCCTATATAGTCGGAAATACTCCTATCTATGTCGACCTGTAACTACGCTTGCCGTTGGAGCCCCATAAAGAAGTCTAACCCAGCTAATAAACCCGTTCCCAAACCCAAACCTCCTTAACACTTCCCATAAATACTCCCACTCCACCCTATCAAATGCCTTCTCTGCGTCCATTGCCGCCACTATCTCTGCCTCCCCCTCCACTGGGGGCATCATTATCACCCCTAATAGTCGTCGCACGTTAACATTCAGTTGTCTCCCTTTTACGAACCCTGTCTGGTCTTCGTGCACCACCCCCGGGACACAGACCTCTATCCTCGATGCCAGTACCTTTGCCAACAATTTGGCGTCCACGTTCAACAATGAAATGGGTCTATAGGACCCGCACTGCAACGGATCTTTATCCCTCTTCAAAATTAACGATATCGTCGCCTCCGACATCGTCGGGGGTAGAGTCCCCCCTTTCCTGGCCTCATTGAACGTCCTCACCATCAACGGGGCCAACAAGTCCACATATTTTCTGTAATATTCCACCGGGAACCCGTCTGGTCCTGGGGCCTTCCCTGCTTGCATGCTTCCCAGTCCCTTAATAATCTCGTCCACCCCAATCGGTGCCCCCAGGCCTACCACCCCCCCGCTCCTCCACTTTCGGGAACCTCAATTGGTCCAGGAACTGCCGCATCCCCTCCTCTCCCTCTGGGGGTTGAGACCTATACAGTTCCTCATAGAAGGTCTTGAACACCTCATTTATCTTTCCTGCCCTTCGCACCGTGTCTCCCCTTTTGTCTCTAATTCCTCCTATCTCCCTCGCTGCTGCCCTCTTTCGCAATTGATGAGCCAACAGGCGACTCGCCTTTTCCCCATATTCATACCTCCTCCCCTGTGCCTTCCTCCACTGTACCTCCGCCTTTCTGGTGGTCAGAAGGTCAAATTCCGTCTGGAGTCGTCTCCTCTCCCTGTACAATTCCTCCTCCGGGGTCTCTGCAAATTCCCTATCCACCCTTAAAATCTCCCCCAGTAATCTTTCCCTTTCCTTGGTCTCTGTTTTCCTTTTGTGGGCCCCAATGGAGATCAGCTCTCCTCTGACCACCGCTTTTAGTGCTTCCCATACCACTCCCACAGGGACCTCGCCGTCGTCATTGACCTCCAGATATCTCTCAATACACCCCCGCACTCTTGCACACACTCCCTCATCCGCCATCAGTCCCACATCTAATCGCCAGAGTGTTCTCTGCTCCCTTTCCTCTCCTAATTCCAGGTCCACCCAATGTGGGGCATGATCCGAAACCGCTATGGCTGAGTACTCAGCTTCTTCCACCCTAGAGATCAACGACCTTCCCAAAACAAAAAAATCTATCCGGGAGTACACTTTATGGACATGGGAGAAGAAGGAAAACTCCCTAGCCCTAGGTCTAAGAAATCGCCATGGATCCACTCCCCCCATTTGGTCCATAAACCCCTTAAGTACCTTGGCCGCTGCCGGCCTTCTTCCGGTCCTTGAGCTGGATCTATCTAGCCCCGGGTCCAGCACCGTATTAAAGTCCCCTCCTAAAATCAAGTTTCCTACCTCCAGGTCCGGTATACGCCCCAGCATCCGTCTCATAAATCCCGCATCGTCTCAGTTTGGGGCATACACGTTAACCAACACGACCTCCATTCCCTCCAGCCTGCCACTCACCATTACATATCTACCTCCGCTATCTGCTACGATGTTCTTTGCTTCAAATGCGACCTGTTTCCCCACCAAAATGGCCACCCCTCTATTCTTTGCGTCCAGTCCTGAGTGGAACACCTGTCCCACCCATCCTTTCCTTAGCCTAACTTGGTCCGCCACCTTTAGGTGCGTCTCTTGGAGCATAACCACGTCTGCCCTTAGTCCTTTCAAATGCGCGAGCACTCTGGCCCTTTTTATCGGTCCGTTCAGGCCTCTCACGTTCCACGTGATCAGCCTCACTAGGGGGCTACCTGCCCCCCTCCCATGTCGACTAGCCATTACCTTCTCTAGGCCAGTCCCATATCCCGCCTCCGCGCTCCCGCTCGCTCCCCCAGCGTCGCACACCATCCCCGCCCACCCACTCTTTAGCCATTTCCTTTTGGATTTCCGCAGCAGCAACCCAGTTGTCCCCCTCCCCCTCCCTCCCCCCCTCCCCGCTAGATCTCTTTCTAGCATGATTGCTCCCCCCATATTACTTCCGTAAGTCAGCTGACTTCAACTGACCCCAGCTACTCCTGCTCACTCCTCGACCCCCCCCATGTGGGGAACTCCCATCCGCCTTGCGCCTGTCTTCCCGCCTTATTCTTTCTGGTGCGGGAACATCCCTTTACCTGACCCGCCTCTTATGGCGCAGCTCCCTTTCCCCTCCCCCTCCCCTTCCCCATTCTCCAACTATGTCCCGTCTTTCCCCCCTCACCGGCGCCCACATTTCCCCAATGTCTCCCCCCTTCCCTGTTTACTTCTCAATTAACTCCCACCGTAACATTAACAATAACATTTCCTGCAGCATCAGTCCCTCAGTTCCGATCCAATTTCTCTTCTTTGATGAAGGTCCATGCTTCCTCCGCCGTCTCGAAATAATGGTGTCTCTCCTGATACGTGATCCATAGTCTTGCCGGCTGCAGCATCCCGAACTTCACCTTCCTTTTATGCAACACCTCTTTGGCTCGGCTGAAGCTCGCCCTCCTTCTCGCCACCTCCGCACTCCAATCCTGGTATACCCGTACCACTGCATTCTCCCATCTGCTACTCCGCACCTTTTTAGCCCATCTCAGGACCTCTTCTCTATCCTTAAGGCGGTAAAATCGCACGATTATCGCCCTGGGTGGTTCTCCCGCTTTTGGTCTTCTCGCCGGAATCCGATTTGCCCACTCCACCTCCAAGGGGCCCGTAGGGGCCTCAGCACCCATCAGTGAGCTCAGCATCGTACTTGCGTACGCTCCACAGTCCACTCCTTCCACACCCTCAGGGAGACCCAGTATCCGAAGGTTCTTCCTTCGCGCTCCATTTTCTAGGGCTTCGATCCTTTCAGTACACTTTTTATGAAGTGCCTCGTGCGTCTGTGTCTTAACCGCCAGGCCCAGGATCTCGTCCTCAATATCTGTCACCTTCTGCTCCACCACACGGAGCTCTGTCTCCTGGGTCTTTAATGTCTCCTTGAGCCCCTCAATTGCCTGTAGCAACGGGGTCAGTACCTCCCTCTTCAGCAGCTCCACGCACCGTCTCACAATTTCATGCTCAGGCCCCCATGTCGCCTGCGCTTTCTCCGCCGCCATCTTGTACTTCTCTCTTTCTGACCCTTTGGTCGACGATTCCTCGCGCTGCAGCCGCCGCCGCCGGTTTTTTCCTCCTTCGTTTGGGGGGGACTCCCTTCTCACACGCCCCACACCGGGTTGCGTCGTCGAAAAATTCCCGGTTGGGGCTCTTAAAAGAGCCCGAAGGTCCGTCGGAGCTGGAGCCGCTGAAGCGTGCGTCTAGCTAGGCATCACCGCAACCGGAAGTCCCTTCAGTGGCCTTGATGAGGTCTTTTCACAGTTGTTCCCTCTGCTGCTAGAATTCACTTTTGATACAGGCCCTCAGGTCAGCTTGCAGCTTTAAGCTTGCCCTTCCCCCGCCTGCATGCTGGAAGAGGCCCTGTTTATCCTGCAGTTGCAGCCAAATCTTTTACTGTTTCTGCGTGTGTCTGGCAACCAAGAGACATACCCTTCCTGGGGGACACTGGCGGGGGAATATTGCAGCCTTCTTCCCACACCGGGAAATGTCAAACAAATGCCGTGGGGGCCCTGTAAAAGAGCCCAAAAGTCCGTTCCAAGCAGGAGCTGCCGAATATGCGACCTAGCTCTGCATAGCCGCACCCGGAAGTCCCACCTGGAGTTATTCTTAACCAAAGTGGTTCAGGGTAGTGAAATTGAACAATGGAATAGTTGTGCACAGACACCAAGATCATATTCATCTACACAATGACTCTGAGAAGGGAAAAGCTCCAGATAACACAATATAAGGAGATACTGCTTTGGAAATTCAGCAAATGGTTCCCGTTGTACTAGGACGTCCAAGGACTCTACTTCAGGAGAGGGGCACTCATGCACAGGTACTCAACCTCCTCCTGTACCCTCAAGTTCAGTTGAATGGAGTTGACTGAGTCACCAGTGGTACTGCACAGTTCACAGTGTAATTGCGAAGTTCCAGAGGTAAATAAAGGCATTAGGTTCTTTAAGAGGGAGTAAAATTTGCGGAGGGGGGTGGGGAAGAAGAAGTGTTTGAGTTATTATGCATCATATTTAAATCCATTGCTGATGTCATCAATACGTTCTGTGACATCATTAGTTGTTTCTTGTGTATATTTATATTTAACTGTCGTTAGTTATTTGGATGTTTAATAGCTGCTCCTGTTTTTGAGTCCATACTGTATTTTAAACTTAGTTATTTTTATGTATTAAAGAAGAATACTTTTTAAAAGTATTTTTATTCCACAAATTTTCAACATTTTACAATTTACAACAAACCCAAAGATCCACCAACCCATTAGCCTCCCCCTCCCTCAGCAGTCAACGGCAACCAACTCCCCAAAATGCAAAATAAACAAACCCCAACTACTGTACAACCCATCACTTGCCTCACTTAGAACGAATTTCCAGGGCCAAAACCTCCAGCAGGTCCTCCCACCACGCCGCGGGTATAGGGTGGGGACGCTGACCTCCACCCCAATATCAGCGAGGCTCAGGCTGAAACATCTGCCCCACACCAGCCTGCAGCTCCAGCCGGTCCGACATGATTAACTTTAATTTAAGATTAATGCGTTTTGACTACCTTTTTGTGGTCAAGCTACCAAGCAGCCAGGTCTTACCAGGTTCCATTCGCTTAACACCCCTGTGCTCATTGATCTACATTGACACTGTCGAGCCACATCTTGATTTTAAAATTCTCATTCTTCTTTTCAAATCCCTCCACGACCACCTTTTGAGATATCTGCACTCCCTAATTCTGCCTTGAGGATCCCAGATTTTAATTGCTGTATCATTGGTGCCCACAACTTCTATAACTTAAGCCGTAAACTCTGGAATGCCCTCTCTACCTCCCGGGCTAAGGCACTAAGCTTTAGAATGCCCCCTCTACACCTCTCTACCTCCCTTTCTTCCAACCCCTCTGACCAAGCTTTTGGTCATCTGACCTCGTGTCTCTTTGTGTGATTCAGTGTCATATTTTGTTTTATAATGGTCCTATGAAGCGAATGGGATGTTTCATTAGATTAAAGGCGTTCTAGAAACCGAAGTTCAAATAGTACTTCCCAGAGGGTGCAGGAGTTTCTACTTTCTGCTATGCAAGATGGGCCCCATTGTGCATGGTGTAATCCTAATTTTACTACCTTTTTGAGATCCTGCATTTTAAACTAACACTGAATTCCTTAAAACTATTTTTGTAAGACCGTGGTCCTGTCCTCCTATTATTGTTTTTAATGTAAGACATGAGTTCCTAAACTTTCCTTCCCAGAATCTTCACCACTTACGTCCTTTAACATGTTTAACCTGAGACCTGGGAGGCAAGTTTTTCTGGAACTCTGGTTTGGTTGTGGAAAAGGCTAGAGTCTACTCTAAAGTTTTAGTTCTTATAAAAAGAGGTAATTTAAATGTGCAACTTCAACTTGAGAGGAGCACTTTGTATTTGATCTTCTAATGATAGAATACTGGAATATAAATTTCTGAAACTTGCTCCCATGCAGCATAGAGTATCTCCAACTGTTTCTTAGAATCAATAATTTTATGCTTGAGTAAGTCAACAGAGAGAGCTTCTTGCATTTGTATTTTTTCTGGATATGTTCAGCTTTCTGTAATTCCTTCTCATGCATATTCTACACCAGTGTTCTTCAAACTTTTTTTCTGGGGACCCATTTTTACCAACCGGCCAACCTTCGGGACCCAACCCGGCCGACCTTCGTGACCCACGCCGGCCGAACTACGCGACCCACCATTTTCTCTTACCTTGTTTGCTGCTGACAAAAATGGAGGAAATGGTCTTGGGTCGCTTTGGCCCTCGTACACGCTCCTCCAATGGAACCTGTTGAATGAAGGTGAAGCCTTCCAGTGTCGGAAAGTATGGCGTCTCCATATGTCCAAAGTTCTGCATTTTTTTTTCCTGTAAAATTTTATCAAATAACCCCCCCCACTTGGAAAAAAAAAATGAATAAAATAAATGAATAAAATTTAAATGAATAAACCCCCCCCCCAACTTGTAAAACAAAAAACTGCGACCGTTTATAAAAAAAAAGCGACCGCACGGCACACGCGTGCCCAATCATCGGCGCGCATGCGCATAGTTTTGCGCATGTGTGCATATGATCTGGCACGCATGCGCAATGCGGCCGCATTTCTTTTACATGCTTGTGGCCATTTTGAAGGCCGCTTGCAGCCGGCATTATTAACAGCCGGCTGCTGCGGCTGTTGCGCGCAGATATGCGCGATCGGGAGCACACGACGGACGGCTCCGCGACCCTCCCGACACCCGTGGGTCTTGCCCCCGAGTTTGACAATGCCTGTTCTGCACAATATTGGCCTAGTCTGCCTTGTCATTCTAATTATTTACCAACGATTATTTACTTGACCTTATGGATCAACTGAACTTCTGTTCACCAATGAATTTTCATTGAAAACCAAATGTTGTTCTTATCCATCTCTTTGATCCTCTCCCTGTCTTGTTAATATACTTTTTCGATGTTGATTTTGAAAAAAATGGTTTTCTATTTGCCTCTATATGAACTGAATCTGGCAGCCAGTCTCTGTGTGAGTTCTAACACCGAACAAGGTAAAACCAATTAGGAACTGCTTGTTTTCTTTTTAAACAAAAATATTTTATGGAAAATTTTTGGCCAACCATCACAGTACATTGTGTATCCTTTACACAGTAATATAACAATATAAATAACAATGGCCAGTTTTATAAACAAGAAATAAATAATATATAAACAAAACTAAATGGCAACTGCCTTGTCCCAGATAAATATTCTCCAAAAATATGTTTTAACAGTCCAATATACAATTATCTATAACAACAACCTATACATATTATACTTGTATATTAACATCCCTGAGAATCCCTCTGGTTTCTCCCCCCCCCCCCCCCCCCCCCCCCCCCCCCCCGGCTGCTGCTGCTGTCTTCTTTTCCGTTCCCTCTATCTTTCTGCGAGGTATTCGACGAACGGTTGCCACCGCCTGGTGAACCCTTGAGCCGATCCCCTTAGGACGAACTTGATCCGTTCCAGCTTTATAAACCCTGCCATGTCATTTATCCAGGTCTCCACACCCGGGGGCTTGGCTTCCTTCCACATCAACAGTATCCTGCGCCGGGCTACCAGGGACGCAAAGGCCAAAACATCAGCCTCTCTCGCCTCCTGCACTCCCGGCTCTTCTGCAACCCCAAATATAGCCAACCCCCAGCTTGGTTCGACCCGGACCCCCACTACCTTTGAAAGCACCTTTGTCACCCCCACCCAAAACCCCTGTAGTGCCGGACATGACCAGAACATGTGGGTGTGATTCGCTGGGCTTTTCGAGCATCTCGCACACCTATCCTCTACTCCAAAAAATTTGCTAAGCAGTGTTCCAGTCATATGCGCCCTGTGTAACACCTTAAATTGTATCAGGCTTAGCCTGGCACACGAGGACAATGAGTTTACCCTACTCAGGGCATCAGCCCACAGCCCCTCCTCAATCTCCTCCCCCAGCCCTTCTTCCCATTTCCCTTTCAGCTCGTCTACCATAATCTCCCCCTCTTCTCTCATCTCCCTATATATGTCTGACACCTTGCCGTCCCCCACCCATGTCTTTGAGATCACTCTGTCCTGCACCTCCTGCGTCGGGAGCTGCGGGAATTCCCTCACCTGTTGCCTCGTGAAACCCCTCAGTTGCATATACCAGAATGCATTCCCTTGGGGCAACCCATATTTTTCGATCAGCGCTCCCAGACTTGCAAACGTCCCATCTACAAACAGATCTCTCAATTGTGTTACTCCTGCTCTTTGCCATGTTCCAAATTCCCCCATCCATTCTCCCCGGAGCAAACCTATAATTATTTCTTATCGGGGACCACACCGAGGCTCCCGTCTTTCCCCTATGCCGTCTCCATTGCCCCCAAATTTTCAGAGTAGCCACCACCACCGGGCTTGTGGTGTATTTCTTCGGTGAGAACGGCAACGGCGCCGTCGCCATGGCTTGTAGGCAAGTCCCCCTACAGGACGCCTTCTCCAATCTCTTCCACTTACATACCATTGAGATGTTGGAGGCCCAGTAGTACTCACTCAGGCTCGGTAGCGCCAGCCCCCCCTATCCCTACTACGCTGCAGAAATCCCTTCCTCACTCTCGGGGTCTCCCCGGCCCACACAAAACTCATGATACTCTTCTCAATCCTTTTGAAAAAAGCCTTCGTGATCACCACCGGGAGGCACTGAAACACAAAAAGGAATCTCGGGAGGACCACCATTTTAACCGCTTGTACCCTCCCTGCCAGTGACAGGGATACCATGTCCCATCTCTTGAAGTCCTCCTCCATCTGTTCCACCAACCGCGTTAAGTTTAACCTATGCAATGTACCCCAATTCTTGGCTATCTGGATCCCCAAGTAGCGAAAGTCCCTTGTTACCTTCCTCAGCGGTAAGTCCTCTATTTCTCTGCTCTGCTCCCCTGGATGCACCACAAACAGCTCACTTTTCCCCATGTTCAGCTTATATCCTGAAAATTCTCCAGACTCCCCAAGTATCCGCATGATCTCTGGCATCCCTTCCGCCGGGTCTGCCACATACACCAATAAATCGTCCGCGTAAAGAGATACCCGGTGTTCCTCTCCTCCCCTGAGTACTCCCCTCCACTTCCTGGAACCCCTCAATGCTATTGCCAGGGGTTCAATCGCCAGTGCAAACAATAATGGAGACAGAGGACATCCCTGCCTCGTCCCTCCATGGAGCCGAAAATACGCAGACCCCCGTCCATTCGTGACCACGCTCGCCATCGGGGCCCTATACAGCAGCTGTACCCATCTAATATACTCATCTCCAAAGCCAAATCTTCTCAACACCTCCCACAAATAATCCCACTCCACTCTATCAAATGCTTTCTCGGCATCCATCACCACCACTATCTCCGCTTCCCCCTCTGGTGGGGGCATCATCATTACCCCTAGCAGCCTCCGTATATTCGTATTCAGCTGTCTCCCCTTCACAAACCCAGTTTGGTCCTCATGGACTACCCCCGGGACACAATCCTCTATCCTCATTGCAATTACCTTGGCCAGAATCTTAGCGTCTACATTTAGGAGGGAAATAGGTCTATAGGACCCGCATTGCAGCGTGTCTTTTTCCTTCTTTAGGAGAAGCGATATCGTTGCCTCCGACATAGTCGGGGGCAGCTGTCTCCTTTCCTTCGCCTCATTAAAGGTTCTCATCAGTATCGGGGCAAGCAAGTCCACATATTTCCTATAAAATTCGACTGGAAATCCATCCGGTCCCGGAGCCTTCCCCGCCTGCATACTCCTAATTCCTTTCACTACTTCCTCTATCTCGATCTGTGCTCCCAGTCCCACCCTCTCCTGCTCCTCCACCGTAGGAAATTCCAGCCGGTCCAGGAAGCACATCATTCTCTCCTTCCCATCCGGGGGCCGAGCTTCGTATAAACTTTTATAGAATGCCTTGAACACTCCATTCACTCTCTCCGCTCTATCTCTCCTTCCTCATCCCTCACTCCCCCTATTTCCCTCGCTGCTCCCCTTTTCCTCAATTGATGGGCCAGCAACCTGCTCGCCTTCTCCCCATACTCATACTGTACACCCTGTGCCTTCCTCCACTGTGCTTCTGCAGTACCCGTTGTCAGCAAGTCAAATTCTACGTGTAACCTTTGCCTTTCCCTGTACAGTCCCTCCTCCGGTGCCTCCGCATATTGCCTGTCCACCCTCAGAAGTTCTTGCAGCAACCGCTCCCGTTCCCTACTCTCCTGCTTTCCTTTATGTGCCCTTATTGATATCAGCTCCCCTCTAACCACTGCCTTCAGCGCCTCCCAGACCACTCCCACCTGGACCTCCCCGTTATCATTGAGTTCCAAGTATTGTTCAATGCACCCCCTCGCCCTTATACACACCCCTTCATCTGCCATTAGTCCCATATCCATTCTCCAGGGTGGACGCCCTATCTCCAAGTCTACCCAATGTGGCGCGTGATCCGAAATGGCTATAGCCGTATACTCCGTCCCCCTCACCTTCAGGATCAACGCTCTTCCCAAAACAAAAAAGTCTATTCGCGAATAAACTTTGTGGACATAGGAGGAGAAAATCGAAAACTCCTTACTCCTAGGTCTACTAAATCTCCACAGGTCTACTCCTCCCATCTGCTCCATAAAATCTTTAAGCACCTTGGCTGCAGCCGGCCTCCTTCCAGTCCTGGATCTCGACCTGTCCAGCCCTGGCTCCAGCACCGTATTAAAATCTCCCCCCATTACCAACTTTTCCACCTCTAGGTCCGGGATGCGTCCTAGCATGTGCCTCATAAAATTGGCATCATCCCAGTTCGGGGCATATACGTTTACCAAGACCACCGCCTCCCCCTGTAATTTGCCACTCACCATCACGTATCTGCCCCCGCTATCCGCCACTATGGTCTTTGCCTCAAACATAACCCGCTTCCCCACTAGTATAGCCACCCCCCTGTTTTTCGCATCTAGCCCCGAATGAAACACCTGCCCCACCCATCCTTTGCGTAGTCTAACCTGGTCTATAAGTTTCAAGTGTGTCTCTTGTAATATAACCACGTCTGCCTTAAGTTTCTTAAGGTGTGCGGGTACTCGTGCCCTCTTTATCGGCCCGTTCAGCCCTCTCGCATTCCACGTGATCAACCGGGTTGGGGGGCTTTTTACTACCCCCCCCCCCCCCCCTGTCGATTAGCCATCCCCTTTTTCCAGCTCCTCATCCGGTTCCCACGCAGCTGTGTCCCCCCCCCAGGCGGTGCCCCCCCCCGCCCACCCCACCACATTCCGGCTCCCCCCTCTCCCTAGCTGCAGCAACCCAGTAGCCCCCCCCCGCTAGATCCCCCACTAGCGTAGTTACACCCCCCATGTTGCTCCCAGAAGTCAGCAAACTCTGGCCCACCTCGGCTTCCCCCCCGTGACCTCGGCTCGCACCGTGCAACGCCCCCTCCTTCCTGCTTCCCTATTCCCGCCATGATTATCATAGCGCGGGAACAAAGCCCGCGCTTCCCTTTTGGCCCAGCCCCCATGGCCAACGCCCCATCTCCTCCACCTCCCTTCCTCCCTCCACCAGCACCTGTGGAAGAGAGAAAAAAGTTACCACATCGCAGGATTAATAACATAAAACTCATCTTTCCCCCCCTCTTCGCCCCCCATACTCGCCCCACCACTTTGTTTCAAACGTTCTTTTTTAATAACCCGCTTATTCCAGTTTTTCTTCCACAATAAAAGTCCACGCCTCATCCGCCGTCTCAAAGTAGTGGTGCCTCCCTTGATATGTGACCCACAGTCTTGCCGGTTGCAGCATTCCAAATTTTATCTTCTTTTTGTGAAGCACCGCCTTGGCCCGATTAAAGCTCGCCCTCCTTCTCGCCACCTCCGCACTCCAGTCTTGATATACGCGGATCACCGCGTTCTCCCACCTACTGCTCCGAGTTTTCTTTGCCCATCTAAGGACCATCTCTTTGTCCTTAAAACGGAGGAATCTCACCACTTATGGCTCTAGGAATTTCTCCTGCTCTCTGTCCTCGCGCCATCACTCGGTATGCTCCCTCCACCTCCAGCGGACCCGCCGGGGCCTCCGCTCCCATTAACGAGTGCAGCATCGTGCTCACATATGCCCCGACGTCTGCTCCTTCTGCACCTTCAGGAAGACCAAGAATCCTTAAATTATTCCTCCTCGCGTTATTCTCCAGCACCTCCAGTCTTTCCACACATCGTTTATGGTGTGCCTCGTGCATCTCCGTCTTCACCACCAGGCCCTGTATATCGTCCTCGTTCTCGGCAGCCTTTGCCTTCACGACCCGAAGCTCCCGCTCCTGGGTCTTTTGCTCATCCTTTAGCCCTTCGATCGCCTGTAATATCGGGGCCAACAGCTCCTTCTTCATTTCCTTTTTAAGTTCTTCCACGCAACATTTCAGAAACTCTTGTTGTTCAGGGCCCCATGTTAAACTGCCACCTTCCGTCGCCATCTTGGTTCTTGCTTGCCTTCCTTGCCGCTGCTCCAAAGGATCCACTGCAATCTGGCCACTTCCCTCCTTTTTCCATCCATTTCCAGGGGGGATTCCCTTCTGGTTTACCGCACAGTGCTTCTAGCCGTTAAAATTGCCGTTGGGGCTCTTATTAAGAGCCCAAAAGTCCGTTCCACCGGGAGCTGCCGAAACGTGCGACTTAGCTGGTCATCGCCGCACCCGGAAGTCCAACTGCTTGTTTTCTAATTTAGATTTTAGTTCAAAGTTTATAGGTTGAACTATATTCACTTGAATCCAGTTTAAATGCTGGGCTTCCTTTCTAAGTCGACTTACTGTTGCACCACACTAGGGTATACGCAACTGAGGGCAAGAAATGTTGTTATGACTGCCTTGCAAAGCAATCTGAAGATATTCTAAAGCAAAATTTCAAGTGCTTTAGGTGTAGTATTGCTCTTTGATAATACTAATAGAGAAATCTGATGTTTTGGAGATCAGAAATTCCAACGTCAAGATAAAGCAACAACTTGTATTCCTACAGCACCTTTAACATTACCAAGCAAGAAAATGTGGGAAAGCATACTGACGTTCAAATATTTTGACATGTTATTGCTGTAGGGTTGCAGGTCAGATCTTTGACAGAGTCTGAACCACCCATCATGCTACAGATTTAAAGCTAAGAGAGAACTTTGCTTGTTAGTTGTTATTGTGAACACAACACTATAATAACTGGGCTCTGGCTGCTCTCTGCTGTTTCACCCAACTGACCAGTCTTGTGTGAGCACAATTGCGCCTTTTATTAATATCATGCC
Source organism: Scyliorhinus torazame (assembly GCF_047496885.1). Classification (NCBI taxonomy): domain Eukaryota; kingdom Metazoa; phylum Chordata; class Chondrichthyes; order Carcharhiniformes; family Scyliorhinidae; genus Scyliorhinus; species Scyliorhinus torazame. Next base: position 111,345,760 of record NC_092709.1, on the reverse strand, counting down.
TTTGATGTAATGAAACGTCCCAAGACCGCAAAATATGACACCGAGCCATATAAGGAGATTCTAGGTCAGATGATCAAAAGCTTGGTTAAAGAGGCCCGTTGTAATAAGTGTCTTAAAGGAGAAGAGTGAAGTAGAGAGGTGTCGGGTGGGAATCCTAGAGCTTGGGGCCAAGGCAACTGAAGGCAATTATAATTGGGAATGCACAAAAGACCAGAATTAGAAAGGCACGGATATCTCTTGAGGATTGTGGGGTTGGAGAAGATTACAGGGGCAAGCCCATGGAAAAATTTGAAACAAAGTATTAAATTCTAAAATCAAGACATCCTTGAATTGGAAGCCAATGTAGTTCATCGAACACAGTGAGTGTTAGGGGAACAAGACGTTCGCAAGTTAAGGACATGTGTAGCAGAGATTTGGTTGACCTGTTTACGCAGGGAAATGTGGGAAACCAGCCAGGGGTTCATTGGAATAGTCAAGTCTAGACATCAAAGGTTTCTGCAGCAGATGAGCTGAAACGGGGGCAATCCAAGATGCAGTATGTTGACTGAGGTTATCATAATGGAACCCAAACTTTGTCCTCGTTTGGAACCATGCAGGAAAACGTTTGAGATAGCTATCAGTTGTGTTTTTACAGTTGTTACCCCAAGAATGACTATTATTTTTTTAAAAATATGTTTATTCAAATTTTTCATTATCAACCCAAACCAGAACAAAAGAATGCAAGAAATCACACGCAAATATAAAAGTTTTTTTAATAAGCACACAACACAATTTGACTTAAATACTGAATGTAACCTAAACTCCCTAATAACTCATGGTGACTGACTCCTAATATATGGTATATATATCCTTAAATAAATGGTTGCCATCTTAAAGCCTCTCCACCAACTCCTGATGGTGAATCCAAGTCTAGGAAGACATTAAGTCACACAACCAAGCAGGGGCACTGGGTGGAGTGGGAGACCTCCAACCAAGAAATATTTGCCTTTGGGCTATCAGTGAGGCAAAGGCAACATCTGCCTCCACCCCGGACTGACTTACTGGCGAATCAGACACCCCCAAATACAGCCACCAGCGGACATGTGTCTAACATGTTATTAAAGAATGAAACCCAGAAGCCTACAAGTTTGGGGCAGGACCAGAACATGTGCGTTTTGCTTAGCCGGCCAAGAGAACAGCCATGCCGGCCAAGAGAACAGCCATCATGCCTATTCTCAACATCCGGGAAAAACCCACTCATTCTTGCACTTGAATTTGGCTCGGCCCTGCTCATGAGAATGTGGAGTTGACCCTGTGAAGAGCCTCGCTCCAAACCTCACCAGTAGGAATGGGACCCTATTCACTTGCCCATTTTGCCCTCAAACCGCTTAACTGAACAAAATATGAAGAGGGAAATAGACTCCTCGTCAGACAGAGCCAGGGGCAGAATCCTCTTCAAGGAAGAAGGTGGTGGACTTCAGGTGGCGGCCATGGAAGAACAAGTTGGTGGACTTTCAGTGGCGGCCATAAGCTCACATTAGGTGGCTTCTGCCTGAGGTTGGATTTTTCAGTCTATTTTGCCTAATGTGGGGTGTTAAGCAGGTGGAAAACACAGGAACAGTGAGAGCTAATGAATCTCCTTCAGTAGGGAATGTCTAAGCCCTCCCAAATGAGAAGTGCAACAAATAAATGGCAACAGTCAATACAGGAGGGCTGTCGAGGCACGACCGAGGAAAAGATGGCCCGGGGCTCTGTGGCGTTGTTGCTTGCACAGTGGTCAATGAGCAGCTAGTTGAATTTTTAATGGCTAAATTGCAGCAGCAGAGGAAGGACGCCTCTGAAAACTTGGCTAAGGTGGCAGAGCTGATTTGGGCTTCCCTACAGTGAGGGGGCAGGAGTTGGAGGGGTCGGTGGCCGGCCACCAGGACTGGGCATGACCTCGTTGGAGGTGGAAATGTTGATGTGGCAGAGGGCCAGAGGTTACGGGAGAAGGACAACTTGGAGAATCGCTCGAGGAGGCCAGTTAACGGAAGCAAAGTTGGGGGGTGGAGTGGTGGAGAGAGGGGGGACGGTGGAGTGCTAGGGAGGGGATGGTTTTCTTTGTGGCTGGGGAGGGGATGGTGGGAAAGGTATGATGGGTTGTCTGGGGAGGGGACGGTAAGGTAGGGATGATAGGTTGCCTGGTATTGGGTTGGGGGAAGGGTGAGGGGAGGAATGGGTTGCTGACGTGGAAGGTGCTGGTGTGGTGCAGTTGGTTGGGGGGGAAGGCGGCCATCATCTTGAGGAGGCCAAGGTGGTGGGCAGGATGTTGTGGTCCTGGAGGAGCTCATTAAGCAGTGGACATGGCTGATCAGGATGGGGAAGGTGGTTGTTGGGTTGGAAGAGCCCTCTAATCAGGCTGATCACCTGGAATGTTAGGGGAAAATGAATGGGCCGATCAAGAGGTCCCGCGTCTTTGCGCACTAGAGCTTGTAGGCAGATGTGTTCATGCAAGAGACTCATTTAAAAGTTGAGGAAAAGGTGGGTGGGGCATGTGTTTCATTCAGGGCGAGATATGAAGACGAGGGGGGTAGCTAGCATTGCTGCTGAGTAAGAGGGTGGCGTTTTTCAGCTTGCAGTATTGTGGTGGATCCTGGGGTGGGGGCAGATTTGTGACGGTGAATGGGAGGTTGGAGGGGCCACCCTGGTTTTGGCGAATATATATGCCCCCAACTGGGACAATGCGAAGTTTATGATAAAGGTGTTGGCCAAGGTTCCAGAACTGGATACACACCGGTTGATTATGGGGGGATTTCAATACGGTTTTGGATCCAAAGGTAGATCGGTCGTATCCCACTTCCCTGAAGGCGCCGCAAGGGGATTGTTGGGATTTATGGAGTGAATGGGATGGGTGGACGCATTGCGGTTTAGGAGGCCAAGGGCAAAATAATTCTCATTGTTTTCAAATGCTCACTGAGTATATGCTCGGATCGATTTTTTTTCGTGCTGGAGGTTGTTGACTGGGGGTGATTGGGGTTTTGGATCACACGTCACACCTGCTGCATTTGCAAGTGGAAGGAGGGAGTTCCCAACGCCCACTGCTGGAAAGAGAGGGTTCCCAACATACGCAGTGGAAAGAGGGAGTTCCTAACGGACGCAGTGGAAAGAAGGAGTTCCCAACGGACGCAGTGGAAAGTGGAGTTCCCAACGGACGCAGTGGAAAGAGGGTGTTCCCAACGGACACAGTGGAAAGAGAGGGTTCCCAACAGACGCAGTGGAAAGAGAGGGTTCCTAACTGACGCAGTGGAAAGAGAGGGTTCCTAACTGACGCAGTGGAAAGAGGGAGTTCCCAACGGATACAGTGAAAAGAGGTTCCCAACAGACGCAGTGGAAAGAGAGGGCTCCCAACAGATGCAGTGGAAAGAGGGAGTTCCCAACGGACACAGTGGAAAGAGGTTATAAACAGACGCAGTGGAAAGAGGGAGTTCCCAACGGACGCAGTGGAAAGAGGGAGTTCCCAACAGATGCAGTGGAAAGAGAGGGTTCCTAACAGACACAGTGGAAAGTGAGGGTTCCCAACGCAGTGGAGTTTGTATGTGGAGTTGCTGGCTGATAAAGGGGTCTGTGAAAGGATAGGGGAGGCTATACGGAATTATGTGGAGCTAAATAAAACGGACGAGGTCTCCACCACCATAATGTGGGAAGCGTTAAAGGTGGTGATTGGGGGGAGTTTATTTCGATCCAGTGCACATCAAGAGAAGGGGAAGCTGCTGGAAAGGCCCGGCTTGGGCCATTGTGCGGAGTCTGCACGTTCTCCCTGTGTCTGTGTGGGTTTCCTCCGGGTGCTCCGGTTTCCTCCCAGAAGTCCCGAAAGACGTGCCATGTGCCTGTTAGGTGAATTGGACATTCTGAATTCTCCCTCGGTGTACCCAAACAGGCGCCGTCGTGTGGGATTTTCACAGTAACTTCATTGCAGTGTTAATGTAAGCCTACTTGTGACACTAATAAAGATGATTATTATTATTATTAGTGGAGGCCATTCTGAAGCTGGATCGGAGGTACTCGGTGGCCTCTTTTGGGGGGTGGGGGGGAGGGCGGAGGGGAAATGGAGCATTAAGTCTCCCTATATGCAGTTGATCTTCTGTATATCATGGATCCGATGGAGAGATTTGATAGGATCATGGGACATTGGGAGAGTTTGGCTTGTTTTTGGGGTATAAACTCAAGATGGAGAGAAGTAAGGTATTCCCAGTCAATGTGCGGGTGAAGAGGAAGGGTTTGACGAACTTGTTGCGACAGGCCTAGATTCCGTGTTTCGGATGTGGGAGAGGGTGGGGATAGAGTGCTTTAGAGACCTGTTTGTGCGACCGGAGTGGTGGTTTGTGGGGGGGGGGGGGCGATTTTGCAGAGTTGAGGGAAAATAGGTTTTAATATCTGCAGATCGGGCACTTTGTTAGGAAGGAGACATTTACGAAGCTACCGTCTCCGGCACTGCAGGATAAGATTTTGTCCGAGGCCGAGATTGGGGAGGGAAGGATCTCTGGCACATGGGGAGTTGATGGAGAGAGGGCGGACATCAGTGGAGGAAATAAAACTGAAATGGGAAGAAGAGCTGGGGGTAAGGGTGGGGCTATGGAGTGAGGCTGTATGGCGGATAAACATGTCCTCCTCATGTGGCAATGGAGTCTCATCCAATTTAAGGTAGTGCACAGGACGCACATGACCGTGTCAAGGATGAGTCCGTTCTTTTCACGAGTAGAAGATAGATGCGGGTGATGCGCAAGGGGACCAGCGAATCATGTCCACATGTTTTGGACATGCCCGAAGTTAGAGGAGGTTTTATGTCGAAAGTGCTAGGGTTGAAGGTGGCTCCGAGCCCATGGGTGGCAATATTTGGAATTTTGTAAGATCCAGAAATGCAACTGAGGCGAGTGGCTGGTGTGTTGGCCTTTGCCTCCCTGATAGCCTGGAGGTGGATACTGTTAGGGTGGCAGGACTCGGGGTCACCTAAAGTGACAGTGCGGCTGAGTGACTTGGCGGAGTTTCTGCAACTGGAAAAGATAAATTTAGAGGCTCAGATGAAGGATTCTTCTCGAGGTGGAGGTTCATCGACTTTAGAGGAGTGGTGAAAGTTGCAAGCCCCACTAGTGACTAAATGATGTGCCAAACAACAACACTGAAAGAAAAAAGGAAACTATATATTAATATTAAGAACAAAATCCCACAGAAAAGCCAACCTCAAATCTAATCAAAAACAATAAGAACACAACCCAACAAGAAATACAAACGATACAACATGGCCGTCGACAGAGTCATAAACCAAATTATGCAGCGCACAACTTGTACCTTTTAACAAAAGGTAATCCTTTTCCTCAAACATGACTCTTAAGATGAGCTGGATAGACCATCCCAAACCTGTCTCCACTCTTGTACATGGCGGCCTATACGCCATTAATCGCAGCTATTTTTTTCGCCAACTCCGTGCCCATGTCCTCATACAGCCTAATGCAGTGGCCTATCCACTTGAATTTGTGGTGTTCCCTTGCCCATCGCAGAACTCTCTTTTTCCTTAAAACTGTGGAATTTTACAATCACCACACACAGTGGATATTCAGTATGAGGCTTCAGTCGAAATAAGCAATGGGCCTGATCATATTGAGGCAGGGATGCAAATCCACTCTCCCCACCATTTTGAGGAAGATGTCCGAGAAATATTTGGTGGGGTATGACCCTCCGTCAACCCCACAATCTGAATGTTCTGCCTCCTGGACTTGTTTCCCAGGTCATTCCTCTTAGCGATTTATTCATTTCAGCCGTCAAAGTCAGACTGGATTTGAGCGTGGCAATCTGATCACTGTCATCCATAAAGCAATCTCCATACTCTTTTTTTTAAAAGTTTGTTTTTATTAAAGCTTTTTTCAAACAGAATTTTTACATAACTAATAACAGAAAAATAAATGAAAAATATTTAACAAAACTAGGTGGCTGTTATCATTATATAAAAAAAATATATACATTAAATAGACAATTTCCCCCACCTGAGCCCCCCAACCCCACCCCCCAATTGCTGCTGCTGACATTTTATCGCTCCCCTAGAAAGTCAAGGAAAGGTTGCCACTGCCGGGAGAACCCCAGCAAGGACCCTCTCAAGGCAAACTTTATTTGCTTCAGGCTGAGGAACCCCGCCATATCGCTAACCCAGGTCTCCACACTCGGGGGTTTCGAGTCTCTTCACATTAACAAGATCCGTCTCCGGCCTACCAGGGAGGCAAAGGCCAACACCTCTGCCTCTTTCGGTTCCTGCACTCCCGGATCCTCTGACAGCCCAAAGATCGCTATTGTTGGACTCGGCTTCACCCGCGTGTCCAGAATCCTGGACATAGCCCTCGCAAAGCCCTGCCAGAATTCTTTAAGTGCCGGGCATGCCCAGAACATATGGACATGGTTCGTCAGACTCCCTGAACACCTCGCACACTGTCCTCCACCCCAAAGAACTTGCTCATTCTCGCCGTCGTCATGTGAGTCCGGTGTTCCACCTTAAACTGAATTAAGCTGAGCATTGCACATGATGAGGAAGAATTCACCCTGCCCAGGGCATCAGCCCATAGGCCTCATCTAGCTCCTCACCTAGCTCCTCCTCCCACTTGCCCTTCAGTTCCTCCACTGAGGCTTCCTCTGCCTCCTGCAGCTCTTGGTACATCTCTGACACCTTCCCCTCTTCTACCCAGATGCCAAACACTACCCTGTCCTGTATCCTTCGAGGGGCTAGCAACGGAAATGTCCCCCCTGTTTTTTGAGAAAGTTGCGGACTTGGAGGTATCTGAAGGCATTTCCCGGGGGCAGGCTGAACTTCTCCTCCAGCGCCTTCAAGCTAGGGAAAGTCCCATCGATAAACAGGTCTCTCATCCTTCTAATGCCTGCCCTATGCCAGCTTTGAACCCCTCCCGTCTATCTTGCCCGGAGCAAATCTATGGTTGTTCTGTATTGGGGTCCAAACTGAGGCCCCCTCCTCCTTCCTGTGCCTTCTCCACTGAGCCCAGACCCTCAGTGCCGCCGTCACCACCGGGCTTGTGCTGTATCGTGCCGGCGAGAACGGCAGCTGTGCCGTTACTAGTGCCCCTAGGCTGGTGCCTTTGCATGACGCCGCCTCTAGCCGCCCCCACGCTGACCCCTCCTCCATTACCCATTTCGTAATCATGGCCACATTAGCCGCCCAATAGTAGCTACAAAAGTTCGGAAGCGCTACCCCCCCCCCTAATCCTGTTCACCCGCTTGAAGAAGGATTTGGGGATGAAATTGGGGAGGCATTGGAAAACGAACAGGAATCTGGGGAGGACCGTCATCTTCACAGTCTGCACCCTTCCCGCCAGGGAAAGCGGTAGCGTGTCCCACCTTTTAAAGTCTCCCTCCATCTGCTCTACAAGCCGAGATAGATTGAGCCCGTGTAGGGCATCCCAGTTCCTAGCCACCTGTATACCTAGGTAACGAAAGCTTCTCTCCACCATCTTGAGGGGGAGTTCCCCCAGTCTCTCCTCCTGACCCCTAGCATGGATTAGAAACAGCTCACTTTTCCCCACGTTCAACTTGTACCCCGAGAAGCTCCCAAAGTCCCTTAGGATCCGCATGACCTCCCCCCATCTCCTCTCGCGGGTCTGAAATATACAATAGCAGGTCGTCTGCTTAGAGGGAAACCCAGTGCTACCCCCCCCCCCCCCCTTCCCCCCTCCAGTTCCTTGAAGTCCTCAGCGCTATGGCCAACGGCTCAATTGCCAGGGCAAATAGCAGCAGGGATAGGGGCCACCCCTGCCTCGTCCCTCGGTGCAGCCTGAAATATTCCGACCTCAGCCGGTTCGTGGACACACTCGCTACGGGGGCCTGATACAGTAGCTTGACCCGCCCTATGAATCCCTCACCGAATCCAAACCTACCTAACACTTCCCACAGGTACTCCCATTCCACCCTGTCAAAGGCTTTCTCTGCATCCATTGCAGCCACTATTTCTGCGTCACCTCCTTCTGAGGGCATCACAATAATATTCAGGAGCCTCCTCACATTTGTGTTCAATTGCTTGCCCTTGATGAAACCCGTCTGGTCCTCCTCAATCACTACCGGGACGCAGTCCTCTATTCTGGTAGCCAAAATTTTAGCCAGCAGTTTGGCATCCACATTCAGGAGCGATATCGGCCTGTAGGACCCACATTGGAGCGGATCCTTCTCCCTCTTCAAAATGAGCGAGATCAATGCCTGCGACATTGTCGGGAGGAGGGTTCCTCTCTCCTTTGCCTCGTTAAATGTTCTTAGCAGGATTGGGCTCAGTAGCTCTGGGAATTTCTTATAAAATTCTACAGGGAAGCCGTCCGGACCCGGGGCCTTGCCCGACTGCATACTCTCTAGGCCCTTAACCGACTCCTCCAACTCAATTGAGGCCCCCAGTCCCTCCACCAGATCTTCGTCCACCCTTGGGAACCTCAATTGATTCATAAAGTGCTTCATCCCTTCCCCTCCCCTCGGGGGTTTTGACTCGTACAGTTTACAATAAAACTCCTTGAAGACTTCATTGATCTTCTCTGGGCCCAAGACCGTATTACCTTCCTTATTCCTCACTTCCCTGATCTCCCTGGCCGCCTCTCTCCTGCGAAGTTGGTGCGCCAGCACCCTACTTGCTTTCTTCCCAAACTCGTAGACTGCCCCTTTCACCTTCCTCAGCTGTGCCTCTGCCTTCCCAGTGGTCAGTAAATCAAACCCTGCCTGCAATCTCCGGCGCTCCTTTAGCCCCTCCTCAGGGGTCTCCGCATACTTCCTGTCTACTCTAAGTATCACTCCCACCGGTCTCTCCCGCTCCGCCCTCTCCCTCTTCTCTCGGTGGGTCCTAATAGAAATTAACTCCCCTCTAATAACTGCCTTCATAGCCTCCGAAACCGTTGTTGCTGTTACCTCCCCTGTGTCAGTTGTTGTCACATAGTTTTGGATGCTCCTCTTTATCCGCCCACACACCTCTTCATCTGCTAGCAGTCCCACATCCAATCTTCAGAGAAACTGCTGCCCTCGCTTCGTCAAGTCCGTGATTTTACCCAGCATGCGCCTCATGAATTCCATGTCATCCCAGTTCGGGGCATTGCGTTCACTAAAACCACCTGGGCCCTCTGCAGCTCACATTCCACGTGATCAGCTTGGACGGGGGGTTGATCGCGCCCCCCCCCCCTGCCAATCAGCCATCTCCCTTTTTCAGCCAGACACGTGCCCGCGCCCCCCGCTCGCTCCAGCCCTCCCGCTGGAGGCCCCCCAACCCGACTCTCTAACCGCCCCCAACAGTTGGCTCCCCTTCAGTCAGCAAAGCAGCGCCCCATCCCCCCCAACCTCCCAATCCCAACCCCCCGTGCCAAGCACCCGCTTAGCACTGATTTACCCCCCATTACACTTCCGTAAGTCTGCTGACCCCGGCCGCTCCCGCCTCTATCTCAGTCTTACTTTTGTCTCCTCCTTCAGGCCCCCAACTCCCCCTCCCCCACAGGGTAAGAAGGTAAGAGCCATCCAGATTCTTCCCATGCAACGAAAAACACAACCCGGGCATTACCCCGCCCCCTGAGAGAAACAAAAAGGGAAAAAAAAAGAAAAAGAAGAGCGAACAACTTAAATTCTACTACCAATCTTACATCAGGCCAATACCCGGTTACACATCCCTGCCAGTCACTCGCGTGTAACTGCCCCTTAGTTAGAGTACAGCTTTTCATGCACGCCTCATCCGGCGCATCAAAATAATGGTGCCTGTCCTGGTACGTTACCCAAACCATCGCCGGATGAAGGAGCCTGAACTTCACCCCTTTGCTGTGGAGGACCGCCTTAGCCCGGTTGAATCCCGCACACCTCTTAGCCAGTTCAGCTCCGAAGTCCTGGTATATGTGAATCTCGCAGTTCTCCCACTTACCGTTCCGCTCCTTCTTTGCCCAACACAAGACGCGCTCCCTGTCTGTGAAGCGGTGGAATGTTATCACCATTGCCCTCGGTGGTTCGTTCGCCCTAGGCTTCCTCGCGAGGGCTCTATACGCCCCGTCCAGTTCCAAGGGCCGCAGGAAGGCCCCCGTGCCCATCAGCGTCCCCAGCATTGTAGTCACATACGTGCTCGCGTCCGCTCCCTCCGCACCTTCAGGGAGGCCCAGAATCCGTAGGTTGTGACTCCTAGACCTATATTCGAGATCATCCGGTCTCTCCTGCCATCTCTTGTGTAGGGCCTTGTGCGCCTCCACTCTGACCGCCAGGCCCAGGATCTCATCCTCATTGTCAGACATCTTGCTCTCTACCTCTTTAATCGCCTTCTCCTGCACCTTCTGAGTCTCCACCATCTTTTCCATGGAGGCCTTCATAGGGGCCAGCATCTCCGTCTTCAGCTCTGCAAAGCAGCTTCTCACAAACTCTTGCTGCTCTCTTGACCACTGGGCCCACGCTGCTTGGTCCGCGCCGGTCGCCATCTTGTCTTCCCGGACCCGCTCCGCTCGCTTCCCCGCAATCGCTCTTTTAACGGCCCTGCTCCTGGTTCCCTCCATGCAGCAGTGAGGGGAACCTCTCCAGCGTCCTTTGCCACGCCGGGAATCACCGCCAAAGTGCCGTTGCCGCTCCGTTTAAGGGCCCAAAACTCCGATCCCGGCGGGAGCTGCCGCGTGCGCGACCTAATCGGACATGGCCGCTACCGGAAATCGCAACCTCCATACTCTTAATCATGACTCCGTGGACTTTGGTCTCACTAGTTTTCCCTTGAGCCACTCGAATGGAGCCAAGGCCTCTTCAATTGATCTTTTCAGATCCTTCAACGCGATTTGTCGGTGTTTCTCAAACTCTTTCCCCAATATACTAGTGGAAGCCTCGGCTGTTAGTGGAGTGGATGGAGAGAAAGAAGCTGATTCTGCCACCTTACTTCCCTTGGAGTCCCGAGAGGGTTCAGACTCCGTCGACGGGTTTCTGCTCAAAACCTTCTTATCTTTGTTTTTTCCGGGCATCTCAGCAACAGAGCACTCTACCTGACAACTATCAAAAGTTTCCAAGGACTGACGCCAAGAAAAAGGGCAAAAGGATCAGTTCGCTAGCGGAAGTCACCTCGTGCACATCTTCCTCCTACATTATGCCACCGGAAGTCCCAAGAATAGCTTTTCAAGACTAATTTTTGCATAACATTCTACCTTTCTTCAGCTAACTCAAAATGGACCAAGCATCAAACTGTGGGATTTTGCTGGTTTACCTAACTTGGTGCAGTTACCCACTAAGCTATTTGCAGAGCTAAAGAAGTTTTCTTTCTATAGGCTCTATGTTTACACAGATTTTCTCAGATGTATAGTCATATGTAGCTTTGAAATACAACACTTTTATGATAAATGCCAGAATACACCGTAAATTACATTGCACAAATTTACGATGCCCATCATAGTACTCAAAATTTAATAGCTGTTCACACTACAGATGATGCTAGCTGCACTGCAAAATAATCTCTGATTAATACCAACAAATCCCACAGGCTGTAAAACAAAAACACACAGGAATACTTTTTCTGTCCAGTCTAAACATTGATCATCTCTTCTTCAGTAATGGCAAAAAACACAGAAAAGTACCTTTTTGAAAGTTCACCCTTTTCGTGTGATCCCGAATAGAGTTGAGATTTTTTTACTTCCCAATACAGAAGCACTGCTTGAGGGTTCGTAAATATGTTCTTTTATCTCCTGCTGCTCAGGTGCTTTCACTTTATAATGCTTTTGTAGTTAACTCACTTGTCTCTAAATGATGATCCTACTCAGTAACAGATTGTCTCGTATTATAATTTAGGCCCAGATGATTATTGCAAGTTTTAAACTGATTTTGTTTCAAATCTTTGGCAATTAAGGGGCAATTTAGTGGGCCTCTCTTTCCCTTCTGTTGGTACAGAGGCAAGGGTATCCGGTCTCTCCAGCGCAAAGTTTATTGCTTGTACCATTTGTTTTTTGTAGAAATGTGATGTGAACTGTTTTAATAATCAGTATATACTCTCCCTCCCCGTACATTGGTGCTGAGGGGAGGGTACCTGGTTTCTCCAACACAAAATTAGTGTTTGTACCGTTTGGCCTTGTATATATTTTTTTTACTGTTTTTATTAAAAGATATGGCCAATGCACTAAGCCAGCACATATTTAGGTTGTGGGGTGAGACCCACGCAGACACAATTTTGAACCGATTCAGTGGAAATGTATTGCTTGCACCCAATTTTCTGAGGTTAGCTCAATTCACATACTTCAATTGCAGATTTGTACAAATTAAGAGATCAAACTTGTAGAGGAAGTGAAAAACTCCTGTGTTCAAAGGAAAGGGATAACTCAAGAGAAGGGAATAGATGAGTCAACTGAAGTAGAATATGAAGCAAAATTCTTGGCAAGTTCAAAGTAGCTCCCCCAATAATGGCCTTTCCTGTGGCTAAAAAGAGACGGAACTGCAGACAGAGCAGAGGGAACCCAAAGTACAGGCCTAAGTTTGAAGGCAAGTAGCCAAACAGACTCTCTGGTTGCTGAAAGTGATGTTGCATGTGAGCAGGGTGGCCTCTCTGGCACTTTTGCTGCTGTCTTCATGGGGTATAACTGCAGCATGCCTGGAAGAATGATCCAAGCTTCATGCTGCAGTTGACCATTGTTGTCACTGGATATGCAATTCCTTTACTGCACAGCAGATGTTTAATTTGATTTTGATTTGATTTATTGTCATATGTACCGAAGTACAGTGAAAAGTATTGTTCTGCGGCCAAGGGAACGTACACCGTATGCAGACAAAAAAGAATAATCAACACAGAGTACATTGACAAATAGTACATTGACAGAGTGATTGGTTACAGTACGGAACAAGGGGCCAAACAAAGCAAATACATGAGCAAGAGCAGCATAGGGCGTTGTGAATAGTGTTCTCACAGAGAATAGATCAGTCTGAGGGAGAGTCGTTGAGTCTAGCAGCTGTGGCAAAGAAGCTGTTCCTATATCAGGATGTGCAAGACATCAGACTTCTGTACCTTCTGCCTGATGGAAGGGTCTGGAAGAAGGCAAAGACTGGGTGGGAGGGATCTCTGATAATGCTGTCTGCCTTCCTGAGGCAGTGGGAGGTGTGTACAGAATCAATATGAGGGTGGCAAACTTGTGTAATGCGTTTGACTGAGTGCACCACACTGCAGTTTCTTGCGATCTTGGTCTGAGCAGTTGCCATACCAGGCTGTGATGCAGCCGATAGGATGCTCTCTTTGGCACATCTGTAGAAGTTTGTGAGAGTTGATGCAGCCATACCAAATTTCTTTAGCTTCCGTAGGAAGTAGAGACTTTGTTGGGGTTTCTTGACTGTTGCATGAATTAAACAGCAATTGACTGGGATTTTACGTGACCCGTCTACTTTTATGGTTGGCGGATGAGTCGATTGGCAAAGCGGCCTTTACGTTTTGGCTGCAAGCTCAATCCAGGGCAGGATGAAAGTCAAGGCTCAAATAAAATTAACAAATGTGCCTCGGCACTGTGGTCTGTGTATGATTGTGCTCGTAAACACTCGTGGCATAGTTTTTCCACTGATATTTTTAAGGGTCAGCAGCTCCCTCGGACACTCCGCAGCCGCTGTCCCCCTGAGGGAGATCATTGGAAGCACCAGTCTGCACGCTTCCTTTTCTCAGCAACTGCCCTCCTTCCACCTTCCCAGTAGCACTTGACCTTTGACAGCGCACATTTCATACTGGGTGACTGGTAATTGGCCAGCCAGAATACTATCATATTAACAACGCAATCTCTGATGGAAACAGGTTTCCCACATGCTCCTGCCCATTCTGACTTTGGGCGCACCCGAACATAAAGCTCAGGCCATAAAGCTGAAACCCATAAAGGTATTACTGGTATCACATTTGTAAATAGTTGTGCTGAGAGCTGCCTGGGTGAAAGGCTCTTGTGCTTTACATGGAATTCCTAGAGTACAGAAGACCGTTTGGCCTATCATGTCTGCACCGACTTCCCTGCCCTATCCCCATAACTCCACCTAACCGGCACATCTTTGGATAACTCCATCTCCAAGTTGAAGTATCATTTAGCTAAGCTGTTTCCCATTGCCATTCCCATTGGGTTAGGGGAAGACACTTTCGGAATAAAAAGAGGAATATCACAGTTACAGCTTTGGTCTTATGTAGTCTGCAGTTGAGGGACCAAAAGAGAAGAATATTACGGTGGCTGCACCTTGAGCAAAAAGTATATTAACTATATTGTTCATCGTGCCGAATACAGGTGAGAGCTCGTGCTCAGTTAGGAGACAAAGAAAAAGAGGCTGAAAGATTTGCCTAGCTTGGAGCTAGAGGAAGAAATCCACAGTACCCTTCAATGAAAAGCATTTCATTTTGGGAATTGGCGAAAGAGACAGGAACTTTTAAGCTGTGGGAGCAGACTGGGAGAAAGCAGTCTGTTGGAAGCCAGTCTAAGGAGTGCAGAGGCCATTAACAACCAGGGATGTTCCTCATTTTTAAATCATTGAACGCGAATGCCATGAGGCTAAAGCTGAGAAATCCGCAGTCGTTAAGTTTTGAAGGAATGTTGAAGAGTCAATTGTCTATAAGCAAATGGAAAGATCCCCATGAAATTTCATACTTCAGAGAAAAGCTGGAACACAGACTTTAAATCAAAATGAATTCCGGCTTACTTGGTTTAACTCCAGAAGGAGAAGTGAATGAACCCTCAAGACCATAACGCATAAAGGAACTCTTGGGTGAAATTAGAAAATAAAAGGGAAATTGGATTGAAAGTCTTGACAAACTTCAGTGTTAAGTTAGTGGGAGTGGCCTTGTTCGATTTGTTTTTAATGTATGGCGAAGTTTGTTTTTGTTTACAAATGTGAAATCTTGTGGTGTAACTTGATTACTGGGTGTTTGAATTTCTCTTTAAATGTTAATCTCTACGGAGATCACAACACCACGGAGGTCATAACACCTGGAACTCTAGCTATGAAGATCATGGAAATGAAGACAATCAATGATTTCAAAAGAAAATTGGATGGTTGCTGAGGGAAATAAAACTGCAGGGCGATGGGAATAAAATAGGGGAATGGGACTGAATGCATTTCAGAAAGCCGGCATGGACCTGATGGGCTGATTGACCTCCTGTGCCATATATGTGAAGGCATTAGAGGGAATGCAAAAAAGATTCAGGAGAATTGTTTCAGAGATGAGGAAATTCACTTTCGTAAAAGAGAAGCTGCAATTGTTCTTGGGTTGAGAGGAGATTTGATGGAGGTGTTCAAAATCATGAGGGGTCTGGACAGAGTAGATGGGGAGAAACTGTTTCGATTGGTGGAAGGTTCGAGGGGGGAGGTGGCAGTATAGTGGTAATATCACTGGACTTGTCCAGAGGACCAGGCTTGACACTCTGGGGACATAAAGATTCTAATTCCACCCTGGCAGCTGGAAGAATTTAAATTTGGTTAATAAACCTGGAATATAATGGCAGTCTTAGTAATGGTGACTATGAAACTATCATTAATTATTGTAAATATTTCTATGGTTCACTGATGTCCTTCAGGGAAGGAAATCTGCCATCCTTAGCTGTTCTGGCTTACATGTGACTGCAGACCCACAGCAATGTGGCTGTCCCTTAACTGCCCGGTGATATGGCCAAGCAAGCCACTCAATTCAATCGGCATTAAATGCTGGCTTTGCTAGCAATGCCCACATCCCATGAAAGAATTAAAACAAAACAAAAGGGAACAAATTTAAGGTAATTTGCAAAAGAAGCAATGGTGACATGAGAGAAAGCTTTTTTTGCAGCAAGTGATTAGGATCTGGCATTCATTGCCTGAGGGTGTGATGGAAGGAAGTTTGTTCAAGCCATTCAAGAGGGAATTGTTATCTGAAAAGGAAAAATGTACAGTGCTGTAAGGAAAAGGAAGTGGCAGTCGGTAAATTGTTCCTGCAGGGGGCCAGCTCTGGCATAATGGGCTGAATGGCTGCCTCCTGTGCTGTAACCATACTGTGATTCTATGACTATGAGCTGGCAAAGCGCTCTCCTTAACTTTCGACTGATTTGGCCTATATTAATTAGCAATTCCTAATGTCTTGCCAGAATACTTAATGGAGCCGCCAAGTTAAGAGTTAGTCACACCTCTTAGGGCAACTAATCAAGATAATGTAACTTATTGACCTCCCTTTCATGCAGTGCTCTGAAAATATGACTCCTTGTGATAGGACTGTGAGGGAACATCTAATATTAGTCGGTCAGAAGTTCAGATATTTTAATGATAACCTTGTCCCAGCTTCTTTTGGGACAAGGAGCCACTGTATGCACTAACTAAGCCCTAGTCTCCTTTATCTATAACAGAAAATCTAGGCTATGTTTTGGTTTGGTGTATTTCTGTTGTCATTTCATATTTGCTAGTCAGAGAAATATTGAGATGATTGAAGTCTAATTTTTCTTTTTGGGAAAAATAATAGACTTTACAAAAGAATAATCGCTTTGCGATAGCTACTCTGCCAATTTTGATTCATGGATTTTGCTCAACCCCGACCAGAAGACTCTCTTAACTTAAAAGATCAATTATTATAATGACCATGTGTTTTTGATACTTGAAATGATGTCAGAAAGGAAATCACAACTGGGCTGGGGGAAAAAAACAATCCCTGCATTTAATAAACATTAAAATTAGACATGGAGAAGCAATAATTTGAATTTAACCCCAGAGGTGTCCTCCCTCAGTAGAGAGTGTCAGGATGAATCGGGTGATGTCTTAACTATCCTTGAAGAAGTCGATAACTGGTTTCCATCTCCGGGCAAACCCCTCCACAGACCCTCTCAAGGCAAACTTGATTTTTTACAATCTAAGGAATTCCGCGAGATTGCTCACCCACACCCCTGACTTTGGCGACCCCGAGTCCCTCCATTCCAACAAGGCTGTCTCCGGGCTACCAGGGAGGCAAAGGCCAAAACATCAGCCTTTCTCGCCCCCGGACTACCAGGTCTTCCGACACTCAAAATCGCCACTTATGGACTCGGGACAACCTTCACCCTCAGCACCTCGGAACCCTACCCTCGCCAACCTCTCTTTTCCACACCACGTTCTGCCAGCCCGGGGGCGGCAGGTTGGAAAGGATGGCACCTGTTTCCTCACATAATCCTGAACCTGTAAATACTGGAACCCGTTCCCACTGGGCAACTCATACTCTACCAACTAAGCTCAAAAAGCTGACCCCCATGAACAGGTCTCCAAACTGCTCAATTCCAGCCGTGCGGAGCAAACCTGTGATTCCAGCAAATCAGTGCCCAAACCAAGACCACCCTCCAGCCTCACTGCCCCCACACCCTCAGGGCTACCACCGAGCTTGGGGAGTACCTGGCCAGCAAGAACGGCAGAGGCGCTGTCAATAGTGCCCCTGAGCTAGTGCCCTTCCACGAGGCTGCCTCCATCCGTACCCACTTACCTGACCATGGCTACATTTACTGCCCCATAGTCGTTCATCAAATTTGGCAAGGCCCCCTCCCCGTTCCAACAGCACCTTCTTCACCAGTGGAACCTTCCCTGCCCACACAAATCGCGAGATCAAATCATTAATCTTCCTAAAGAAGGCCTTTGGAATAAAAATCAGAAGGTTTTGAAACACGAATAAAAACCTTGGGAGTACTGTCACCTTCACGAGCTGCATCCACCCTGCCAATGACAAAGGGAGCACCTCCCACCTCTTAAAATCCCCCTTCATCTACTCCACCAACCTGGCCACCTAGTTGCTCCTATTCCCTTGCCATCTTGATGCCCAGATACCTGAAACTCGCCCCTCCCACCTTAAATGGTAGCTCGCCCAACCTCCGCTCCTGCCCCCTTGCCTGGATTGGAAAGAATTCACTTTTCTCCATGTTTAGCTTGTATCCAGAGAAATGGCAGAATTTCTCCAAAATATCCATGATCCCCCCCCCCCCCCCCCCCCCCCCCATACCTTCTAATGGGTTTGATATGTAAAGTAATAAATCGCATATAGTGAGACCGTGTGTGTGTGTGTGTGTGTGTGTGTGTGTGTGTGTGTGTGTGTGTGTGTGTGTGTGTGTGTGTGTGTGTGTGTGTGTGTGTGTGTGTGGAGTGTGTGTGGAGTGTGTGTGGAGTGTGTGTGGAGTGTGTGTGGAGTGTGTGTGGAGTGTGTGTGGAGTGTGTGTGGAGTGTGTGTGGAGTGTGTGTGGAGTGTGTGTAACCACGCAATATCCCCTGCCAACTCCTTGACACCCTAAGTGCCATTGCTAGTGGCTCAATTGCCAAGCAAAAAACAACCAGGAGAGTGGGCAACCCAGCCTTGCCCCACAATGCAGCCCGAAATACCCCAAACGCACCCGATTCGTCCTTACACTCTACCAGTGCCCGATACAACAACCGGACCCAATCCACAAACCCCTGCCCAAACCCGAACCACCCCAGTACCTCCCACAGGTATTCCCATTCAAAGACCTTCTATGTGTCCATAGCGACCCCCACCTCCACATTCCGTCCCTCAGAGGGCATCATTATAACATTCAGCAAGCGCTTAATGTTAGCCAACAGGTGCCTCCCCTTTACAAACTCCGTCTGGTCTTCCCCTATCACCCATGGCACACAGTCCCCAATCCGTGAGGCCAAGATCTTTGCCAATAATTTGCCGTCAACATTCAGCAGTGATATGGACGGTGAGAACCACGCTGCTCCGAGTCCTTATCCTTAGGATATCAAGGCCTGCAATAACGTGAGGGAGAACTCCCCCTTCTCCCTTGCCTCATTAAATGTCTTTACCAGCAGGGGCCCCAGGTCCCCCATAAAGTTTTATAAAATTCTCCTGGGAAGCCATCAGGCCTTCCCTGCCTTCATCGCCACTATACCCTCCATCACCTCCACCAGTCCAATGGACGCCCCCAACCTCTCTACCAGGTCCTCTTCCACCTTGGGGAACTCCAATCCGTAAAGAAAACAACAAACTCCATGTGGAGTTTCTGTCGCTCTTTCAACAACCCAGCCTCCAGGGCCTCCAAATACCTCCTGTCCACCCACATGATCTCATCCACCAGCCTAGCCATCTCTGCCCACTCTGTCTTATCCCAATGTTCACGTATCGATTCAACCGGTGCATGTCCAAGTCCGGGATCTTCCCCAGCAACCACCTCTCAAATTTAACATCATCCCAATTTGGGGCATAGATGTTCACCAAGACTACAGGCATCCCCTCCAATTTCCCACTTGCCATCATGAACCTTTCCCCCCCCCCCCCCCCCCCCCCCCAATCTGCTACTATATTCCCCACCTCGAACGCTACCTGCTTATTTATCAGCACAACCACCCAACGCATCTTCACATCTAACCCTGAGTGAAATACTTGGCCTACCACCCTTTCCTTAACCTAGTCTGGCCCCCAATCTTCAAATGCGTTTCCTGTAAAAATGTCACATCCGCCTTTAATCTCCTCAAGTGCATGAACACACGCAACCGTTTGACCGGCCCATTCAGCCCTCACATGTTTCATGTGATCAGCCTGGTCGGGGGAACCCCGCTCTCTTTTTACCCCCCTCCCCGATCAGCCATAGCCCCTCTTGGGACAACCCCCGACCTGCGCCACCCGAACCTCCAGGCCCACCCTAATGTCCACAGTCACCAACCCCCTCCTTATCGCACTAACCGCCCTGTCAGCATTTCCCCCCCACCACCCTGAACAACACAATAATCCTAACCCCTCCCCCCAACACTCCAACCACCTGCTCAACCCCCCCTGCGCTTCCGTGAATGAGCTCGCCCAGCATGGCAGCTCATGGTGCCAGCCATGCTACCCCCCACTGGATTCCCTGCCCCCGCTCGTACACTTCCATGGTGCAAACAACACCCAACACCATCCTCCCGCCCCCCCACCAAAGAACCCCACAAGAAAGAAATGCTTAAACTCCCTTGATGACAACGAAGCACTGGCTTAAATTCATTTAAGTGTTGAATTTTAGCGATAGGCTTTGCCTTAACCAGTACAAAGCTCTCCAGGAAATAGTGCATTCTCCTTCATGCATCAGCTTTGCTGCTCTATTGTGCCCTGTTTCACCCAGCAAAGGTTAATATGGTGGGGCTTTTGTTAGCATCGAATTGTAATTTGGCACATTGTTCCAGTTCGGAAAGAGTGTCTAATTAGTCCTACTCCTTAGTCATTGTCCATAGCCCTGCAATTTCTTCCCTTTTCAAATATATATTAAATTCCCCTTTGAAAGTTACTACTGACTCTGTTTAAACCACCCTGTCAGGCAATACATTCCAAATGGTAAAAACTCATTGTGTAACATACATTATTCACCTTGTTGCGGTAGGATGGATCCCCCTTTTCCATCTCTCAACTAACCGCAATGAGATAGTGTTTAAATCCTCGAGTGTTGGTCGATTAGTAAGTTTGCAGATAACACCAAGGTTGGTGGAGTGGCAGATAGTGTTGAGGATTGTCCGAAGATACAGCAGGACATAGATAAGTTGGAGACATGGGCAGAGAAATGGCAAATGGAGTTTAATCCAGACAAGTGTGAGGTAATGCATTTCGGAAGGTTTAACATAGGGAAATATACCGTAAATGGCAAAACTCTTAGGAATATAGAAAGTCAGAGAGATCTGGGCATGCAGATCCACAGATCTTTGAATGTGACAACACAAGTGGACAAGGTAGTCCAGAAATCATACGGAATGCTTGCCTTCATTGGACGACCATCAAGTATAAAAGCTGGCCAGTCATGCTACAGTTGTATAGAACCATAATGAGGCGTCACTTGGAATATTGTGCAGAATTCTGGTCACCAAACTACCAAAAGGATGTGATGGCTTTGGAAAGGGTGCAGAGGAGGTTTACCAGGATGTTGCCTGGTCTGGGAGGGGTGTTAGCTATGCGGAGAAGCTGAATAAACCCAGACTGTTTTCATTAGAATGACGGAGGTTGAGGGGTGACCTGATAGAGGTCGACAAGGTTATGAGGGGCATGGATAGAGGAGATGGGCAGGCACTCTTTCCCACAGTGGAGGGGCCAGTCACCAGGGGGCATAGGGTTAAGGTCCATGGGGCAAAGTTTAGAGATGTGCGAGGCAGATCTTTATACTCCGAGGGTAATGAGTGCCTGGAACGTGTTGCCAGGGGAGGTTGGGGAAGCAGATACATTAACGACATTCAAAAGGCATCTTGACGGCAGCACGGTGGCGCAGTGGTTAGCACTCAAGTCGCCAAAGTCCCAGGTTCGATCCCGGCTCTGGGTCACTGTCATATGGAGTTTGCACATTCTCCCTGTGTTTGCGTGGGTTTCGCCCCACAACCCAAAGATGTGCAGGGTAGGTGGATTGGTCACGCTAAATTGCCCCTTAATGGAAAAAAATGAATTGGGTACTCTTTTTAAAAAAAAAATTATAAAAAAAAAAAAAAAAAAAGGCACCTTGACAAATACATGGATAGAATGGGTATAGAGGGATATAGCACAAGGAAGTGCTGAAGGTTTTGGCTAAGGTTGGTATCATGTCCGGTACAGGCGTGGAGGGCCGAAGGGCCTATTCCTGTGCTGTATTGTGCTTTGCTGTGACTTTCAAGAGGGCACAAGACCAGCTTTCTCGTTTTAAAACAAAAGTTAATTTCTCAGCACCTGAAATGTGGTCGCAATAGCACCCACTCACTCTTTCACACAAGAAATAAATTATTCCAAAAGAGGTAGCATGTACTTGAATTGAACTCACAGTGAAATCACTTGGCAACAATAGATTTAGGGCCCAGTTCTGCAAATCAATAGGTGAAAGGGTAGCCCCACTTTCTCCAAAATGCTAAGAGTTGCTAGGCAATGCCCTTTTGCTGGGTGTGATTCTTTGCTGTAGTCTCCATCTCCCAAGACTGTATGGCCACTACAGTTTTGGTAGACGTTTAGATAGTAATAGTCAAGTCCTGAGGAGATATTGGTTGCATTTTTAATTTCTTCATGCCTGGAAGGTTTCATTTAGTGATCTGGCCATGCAGGCAGGCTACTTCCAGCCTTGGGGCAGTCTCATGTATGTTGCCCCAAAGAGAAGGCAAGTCCCTGACTCCCTAGACTCAATCTTGTGTCAAGGAAACTTGTCAATGTTCCATTCTACTTGTTAAAAGCAAAGTGTTTGCGGGCATAATTATGTGTGCATGGCAATCTCCCCATAGTTCTTTTGCCAATTATCTTAAATATGTGTCCTTGCATTACTTGCCTCCTGCAAGTGGAAAGTGTTTTTATATCATCTGTCAAAATTCCTCATAATTTTGAACATCTCAGTTGACTTCCATCTAACTGTCTCTGCTCTGAGATCAATCCCAACTTCTCTAATCTATCCACAATTGAAGTTCCTCATTTCTGAAACTCTTCCAGTAAAGCTTCCCTGTATCCTCTTGGGCCTTGACATTCTTCCTAAAATGTGGTGCCTGGAATTATGCACAATACTTCAGTGGAGGCCGAACCAATGCATATTTGTAAAGAGCACTAGGAAATTTATTTTCAAGTTGAATAAAGCTGTAAACAAGCAATAACACACTTATTCAATAACGTTTTGTGGATTTGAACATCTCCAGTGAGAAGGTTTTTGAATTCTGGAAATATATATCGTCTTTAGTTTTCTAAGATAAATTACCTCATGGGGAATGAGTACATTAAACAGGTTACAGTTTCATTAACAATGTCATGGAATATATGACTGATAAATTTTCCAATTTCATTTCAAGATGGAAATGAAGACGAAGCAGGAGGAGAACTGGGTGAAGAGGAAAATTGGTTTGAAAACGCCTCTGAAACGCCGTCTGAAATCTCCTATTTAGATGTACAAGAAGATCTTAATATATCACCCGGGGACAAACTGCAAGAACAAGAGACCTCTCCAGAAAGCTCCTTGGGGAGCACAACTCCCATAAGGAACTCCTTGGAATTGATAGTTTCTGAAAATGATCGATTCAAAGACAACTTGGAAAAACAGGACGCATTGTCACCTGTTCCATCACCGCTTTTACGTGAAATGGGGTCCCATGTATTACATAAACCCATGAGTAGCAATTTGAGACGTCTGTTGGAGGCTGGGTCGATCCGTGCCGACCCTGGCCTGGGAGCTACAGAAAAAGACAATGCTGCAGTTGGTCTTGGTTCAGCTGTGCCTTTGTCACCATCTTCCCCTCATGCACTACAACTAAGCGCTCTTGCTAGGAAGTTAGCTGCTAAGCAGGAGCAAAGTAATCATTGTAGTCCAAGTAACAACTTTATGTGGAATCAGGATATTTGGCTGCTAAATTCGTCACCTTGTAGTTTATCACCTGTTTCAGCTACACAAAAGCTTAAGGATGCTGCAAATGCAGTTCGTCTAGACAAAAGTCTGACCAGGGAAGAGGAGCCAGTGAGATATAGCCCATACACTTCGCCTTATAGCCCTATACAAAAGCAGTCTGCTAGTTCAGCGCTGGCTGCTCTCTCAAAGAAAGTTAGTGAAAGAAGCCTGTCTTCTGCTCAAGATCATAAGCGTCCAGGAATTACTTTCCTTTCTCTGGCCTCCATGACCTCATCAGCAGCCCTCCTGAAAGAAGTTGCAGCTAGGGCTGCTGGGAATATGTTGGTTGAGAGGAAAGATCAACTCATCCCAGGAGATACCTTACAATCTTTTGAAGTGAAACAAGAAAAACTGATTCCAACAGTTCCAGTTGAAATGCTATTGCCTACATCCAAACAGAAGATTCTGAAATATACCAATAAAGGTACGTGCTGTCAAAAGTATTTCATTTGAAGTTCTTGATGTATTTCTTATACAAATTTCCCTATTTTGGCTTGTGCATATTTATTTTAGCTTTATCTTGAAGCATTTCTGGACCTGTTGGGCTATATACGTGAAAGTGAGATGTTAAAGGTACCTGGTGCTATTCTGAGGTAACCTGGAAGTATAGTTTGAGGGGAAGCCGAGTTCTGCATTTGTGAACCTATGCAATTCATTTTAGTAGACTGATGTTGGAGTGCAGCACAGCCCAAGTTTTCCCATCACAGGTGATGGAATAATATTCAACAGATGCAGAGATATTTTCAAAACATACTAGCATGACTATAACATTACAAATCCATATTATTTTTGGTCCCCCCCCCCCCCCCCCTCAGGTTGTCTGCAGTTGTCATATTACTTATTAACATCTATCTTGGATGTGCCCGTATTTCATCCAGCTAAGCTTTGGAACACTGACAACATCTTTGACACGCACAGACCCACACACACCACCAATGCCACCAATTCCATTCCCCACCCACCAACGCCCCTTCCCACCCTTAGCTGAGCTTCCAATCTTTATTAGAAAGACTATTTCCATCTCACTGACCAGCTGCTTCCACCCTCTGCCTCAGCTCACCTGCTGTTGAAAGCTCCTCAGTCTCTTTATCACCTCCAGACTTGACTATTCCAATGCTCCTCTCGTTAGCCTCCCATCCTCCACTCTGTAAACTTCAGCTTGTCTTGAACTCTGCTGACTTTTTTATGCTGCACCAAGGTTCACTCACCCATCACCTTTGTCCTCACTGACATGGTTTCTGGCCCTCCCGTGCCTCAAATTTTAAATATTTTTTCTTGTATTTAAATCCCTTCATAGAAACATAGAAAATAGGAGCAGGAGGAGGTCATTTGAGTCTGCTCTGCTATTCATTATGATCATGGCTGATCAGCCAACTCAATAGCCTAATCCCGCTTTCCCCCCATATCCTTTGATCCCCTTCGCCATAAGTGCTGTATCTAACTGCTCCTTGAAACATGGTGTTTTGGCCTCACCACAGGCCGATCACTCTTTGGGTGAACAAGTTTCTCCTCATCTCTGTCCTAAATGATATACCCAGTATATTCAGACTGCGACCCCTGGTTCTGGACACACCCACCAGCGGGAACATCCTGCATCTATCCTGTCTAATCCCGTTAGAATTCTATAGGTTTCTATGAGATTCCTGCCCCCTCATTCTTCTGAATTCCAGCGAATACAAGCCTAATAATTTGAGGAAAAACACTCACATCCTTTAAAATGTGCCTGAATGAGCATGTGGCACGGCATAACATTCAAGGCTATGGGCCAAGTGCTGGAAAATGGGATAGGTAGGCAGGTCAGGTGTTTTTCATGCGTCGGTGCAGACTTGATGGGCCAAAGGGCCTCTTCTGCACTGTACAATTCTGTGATTCTGTAACCTATTCAATCTCTCCTTGTACGTCGGTCCTGCCATCCCAAGAATTAGTCTGGTAAACCTACTCTGCACTCCTTCTGGAGCAAGAATATCCGTCCTCCGATACAGAGACCAAAACTGCACACAATATTCTAGGGATGGCCTCAGGCCCTGTATAATTGCTGCAAAACATCCCTGCTCCTGTACTCGAATCCTCTCGTTATGAAGGCCAACATACCGTTTGCCTTCTTTACTGCCCGCTGTACCTGCATGCTTACCTTCAGCGACTGGTGTATGAGGACACCCAGATTGGTTGCACATTCCCTTCTCATAATTTATGGCCATTCAGATAATAGACTGCCGTCTCGTTTTTGCTACCAAAGTGGATAACCTCGCATTTCTCCAAATTATACTGCGTCTACCATTCATTTGCCCAATCACTCAACTTGTCCAAATCACACTGAATAGAATTTACAGGGCAGAAGGAGGCCATTCGGCCCATCGAGTCTGCACTGGCTCTTGGAAAGAGCACCCTACCCAAGGTCAACACCTCCACCCTATCCCCATAACCCAGTAACGCCACCCAACACTAAGGGCAATTTTGGACACTAAGGGCAATTTATCATGGGCAATCCACCTAACCCGCACATCTTTGGACTGTGGGAGGAAACCGGAGCACCCGGAGGAAACCCACGCATACACTGGGAGGATGTGCAGACTCCGCACAGACAGTGACCCAAGCCGGAATCGAACCTGGGACCCTGGAGCTGTGAAGCAATTGTGCTATCCACCATGCTACCGTGCTGAAGGATCTTTGCATCCTCCTCGCAGCTCACCCTCCCACACAACTTGGTGTCATCTGTAAATTTAGAGAGATTGTATTTTGTTCCCTCATTCAAATCATTAATATATATTGTGGTTAGTTGTGGTCCTAGCACCGATCCCTGCGGTACCCCACTAGTCACTGCCTACCATTTGGAAAAGACCCGTTGATTCCTACTCTTTGTTTCCTGCCTGCCAATCAATTTTCTATCTATCTCAATACACTACCTCTAATCCGATGCACTTTAATTTTGCACACTAATCCCTTATGCGAGACTCTGTCAAAAGCTTTCTGAAAGTCCAAATATACTCCATCCACTGGTTCCCCCTTGTCGACTCTACTAGTTACATCCTCGACGAATTCCAGTACGTTTGTCAAGCATGATCCCCTTCTTAAATCCATGCAGACACTGTCCGACCCTGCAAGTGCTCTGCTATAAAATCTTTCATAATGGATTGCAAAATTTTCCCCACTGACGTCAGGCTTACTGATCTATAATGCCCTGTTTTCTCTCTAACTCTCTTTTTAAATAGTGGAGTTACATTAGCTACCCTCCAATCTGAAGGAACTGTTCCAGAGTCTATATAATCTTGGAAGATGGCACCAATGCATCCACTATTTCTAGAGCCACTTCCTTATGTACTCTAGGATGTAGATTATCAGGCCCTGGGGATTTATCAGCCTTCAATCCCATCAATTTCCCCAACACCATTTCTCTGCTAATATTGATCGCCTTCAGTTCTTCCTTCTCATTAAACCCTGCATTCCCGGTATTTGATTTGTATCCTCATTTGTGAAAACAGAACCAAAGTATGTGTTTAGTTGTTCAGCCATTTCTTTGTCCCCTATTATACATTCCCCTGTTTCTGACTGCAGGACCTACATTTGTCTTCACCAATTGTTTTCGCTTCACGTACCTATATAAACTTTTACAGTCAGTTTTTACAATCCCTGAAAGCTGACACTCTTACTCTATTTTCCCCTTCTTAATCAATCCCTTGATCCGACTTTGCTGAATTCTAAACTGCTCCCAATCCTCAGACCTGTTGTATTTGGCCAGTTTGGATGCTGCTTCCTTGGATCAAATACTATTTCTAATTTCGCTTGTAAGTGGCCACCTTTCCTCCTTCACTTTTGTGCCAGGAATAAACAATTGTTGCAGTTCGCCCTTGTGCTCCTTGGATGTTTACCATTGCCTATCCACTGTGATCCCTTTAAATAACTTTTCCCAATCTATCATAGCCAACTTGCGCCTCAAGCCATCGTAGTTTCCTTTATTAAGATTCAGGATCTTCGGAGCTGAAGGCACTTGCAACAGCGCCGCTCCCGATAGCTCCGGGGAAATATTCAGGGAGTCCAGTAATAATAGCTTCATTGAAAATCTGGAGGCAGTTTCGCCAACACTTCGGGTTGGGTTTAGGGTCAAGGGAAATGCCGATTCGAGGGAACCACAGATTTGAGCCAGGGAGGTGGGATGGAAGTTTTCGGAAATGGGAAGAGAAGGGGATTAAGACGCTAAAAGATTTGTTTCTTCGGGGTCAGTTTGCAGGATTGAGGGAGCTGGAAGCGAAGTATGGGCTAGAGCAGGGAGAAGGGTTTAGGTACATGCAGGTTCGGGATTTTGCCAGGAAGGAGATACAGAGCTTCCCAGAGGAACCGGCCTCCACATTGCTGGAGGAGGTGTTGACGACAAGGGGATCGGAGAAGGGGGCGGTGTCAGCGATGTACGGAGCTATTCTGGAAGAGGATAAGGCACCACTGGAAGGGATCAAAGCAAAGTGGGAGGAAGAGCTGGGAGAGGTTATAGAGGAGGGGGTCTGGTGTGAGATGCTCTGGAGAGTGAATGCCTCCACCTCATGTGCGAGGTTGGGGCTGATACAGCTGAAGGTGGTATATAGAGCACACCTCACGAGGGCGAGGATGAGCCGATTTGTTTAAGGAGTAGAGGATGTGTGTGAGTGTTGCGGGGGGGGGGGGGGGGGCGCGAATCACGTTCATATGTTTTGGTCCTGTCCAAAGCTAGGGTAGTACTGGAAGGAGGTGTTTAGGGTAATTTCCAAGGTGGTGCGTGTGAAACTGGTCCCGGGTCCCCAGGAGGCCATATTTGGGGTGTCGGACCAGCCAGGGTTGGAAACTGGAGCGGAGGCAGATATCATAGCCTTCGCTTCGTTGATCCCCCGAAGGCGGATCCTGCTGGGATGGAGAGCAGCCTCTCCACCCAGTGCCCTGGCGTGGCGGGGGGACTGGTTGGAATACTTGACCCTTGAGAAGGTGAAGTTCGAACTGAGGGGAAGCTCGGAGGGGTTCTACAAGTCATGGGCACTATTTATTATGCACTTTCAAGAACTGGATAACATCGAACATTAGTTGGGGGAGGGGGTGGGGTGGGGTGGGGGGGAGGGGTGCTGTGTAGATTAAGGGTGACTATGGGTAATCCCTGATACCTTTGTGTCATTTGTTTATGTAAACATGTGGGCTGAGGTTTGGGGGTTGGTGGGCGGATGGGATCGTTGTTATTATGGGGATTGACATATCTTGTTGATTATTGTTTATTGTTGATGGGTGTAAATGTGGGAGAAAATGTGAAAAAGGAGGAGAATAAAAAAAATAAAATAAAAAATAAAAAAAAGATTCAGGATCTTAACCTCAGAATCAACTACTTCACTCTCCATCTTGATGAAACGTTCTATCCTATTATGGGTCGCACATGCCCAAGGGATCTCTCACAACTACATTGCCAATGATTCCGTTCTCATTACACAGTACCCAGTCTAGGATGGCCTGCTCTCTAGTTGGTTCCTCAACATATTGGTCCAGAAAACCATCCTGTCTACACTCCAGGAATTCCTCCTCCTACGGTATTGTGGTTAATTTGATTTGCCCAATCTATATGCAGATTAAAATCGCCCATAATTACAGATGTTCCTTTATCGCATGCATCTCTAATTTCATGTTTAATGCCATTACCAAGATCACCACTGTAGTTTGGGGGTCTATATACAACACCCACTAATGTTTTTTGCCTCTTGGTGTTTCTCAGCTCGACCCATACAGATTCCACATTGTCGAACCGAATATCCTTCCGCACATGTGCGCTAATTTTCTCTTTAACCAGTACTGCCACTCCACCACCGTTTTCCTTTTTGTCTGTCCTTCCTAAATACTGGATACTCCCAAGACGTTCAGTTCCCATCCCTGGTCACCCTGCAGCCATGTCTCTGTAATCCCGATGATATCATACCCGTTTATGTCAATTTACGAGATTAGTTCATCCGCTTTATTGCAAAGGCTTCATGTGTTAAGGCACAAAGCCTTGAAGCTTGTCTTTTTAACATTGCTTGTCTCGCTCCCAATATTTTTCACTGTGGCCCTGTTTAAATCTGGCCCTTGGTTTCTCTGCCTATCACTTTTCTTTTCTGTCTTTTGTTTTTGTCCTTGTTTCCTCCACCTCTGACTCCTTCCATAGGCTCCCGACCCCCTGCCATTTTAGATTTAGTTTAAACCCTCCCCATTCATTGCTTTGCCCCATCTATTTCTATAACCTCCTCTTTTTCCCTCAACCTCTCGATTCCTCTGATTCTGTCCTTTTGTGCATCACATTGATACTTTTTTGATGCCGAAGATCCGACACTATGGGATTCCTTCCCAAAAACCCACTGCCTCTTTATCTCCCACTCTCCATTTCCCTCTTTCTTGACCAAGCTTTTGTAACCCATCCTTGTATCACCTCCTTTGACTTGAGATGCATATTTTGCTTCAAAGTCTAAAGCTTTTGGCATGCTTTATCTACATCAATTGCGTGAATGAATACACATTGTGATTAAAACTTAAGCCACATTACTCCCAACTATTGCTCATAAATCAGAATGGAAGTCAATTCTTGCTTCTTAGTGTTGAAAATATCTTCGTAACACTTAGTTGATCAGTAGCATGGGAGAAATTATAGTAAATGGGTATATAATGCAGAAAATGCAATCAATGAAAGGCTTCAGTAATTCTGCTCAAATTGAAGAGGAAATCTTTGCCATCTTTCTGCTGACCTGTAGTCTAGATTGAAGTGTACTACTTCAGTGACAATTACTTGAAGTTTTATTTTCCACTACAGTTCCTGAGGAAGAGGGAGGAAAATCCTTCCAGTGTCCAATTTGTGGTCTGATTATAAAACGCAAAAGCTACTGGAAGCGCCACATGGTGATTCACACAGGATTAAAAAGCCACCAGTGTCCACTCTGTCCATTCCGCTGTGCACGCAAGGACAATCTGAAATCACATATGAAGGTACAATGAAGTGAGGACGTAGTTTTGTAAAGCTAAATTAATTCCTTTTATTAACCAAACGTTTGTTGGTGAAACCTGATTTGGGAATGCAAATTCAAGTATTTTTCTGTTGAATTTTCGCATACAGTGGAAATGTTTTGAATAAGTAAAGAGGTGGAACTTCAGTAACTGCTGGCAATCATTGAGATTTAAACTTCATCTAAATCTTAGAAAGTGTATAATCAGAAGGTCATTTTGAAGTTTCTTCAAAGCAATTTCTACACATAAGAAAATGAGGAGCTGAAGTAGGTCATATGCACCAAGAAGAGCTGGCTGTTTAAGTGTGGTTCTAAAACTAAGAGTGCAGAGAATTTAAAATAATGACGAACTATGGATATATTTGACCTTAATCAGAATGGAAATTGACCACTTCTATCTGAGTTTCTCCCCTGCCACTCCCCTGAAAATATTTCAGGGATGCAGGTTACCTTCTGATACCTCTTGTAAAATTTAGCTACCGTTTGATTTGGGTAGGAATTATATTTGAGCTATATTCTGTTTTTGCATGCACATGCTCTGCTCCACCACACCCCAACTGCTGCACTGCAATCAATGGTACAAGCTCTGCCAATTTTCCAACCCCCACAAGCCAGGGGCATATTACTACCCCGGTGGACAATATTGAACAGCACAGAAAGGAGCATGCAGTGAATATTTAACTGGATAATTAACCTGAGCATGTAATTAAAATTTGACTTTGGGAATTGGGGAAAAATAGATGTTTACGTCACTCATTCAATTTGAACTGAAAAATCAAGTAATCTGTTCCAACTACAAAATAGGAGATTGAAAATATTAAATATTATTGACCAGTATTTTTAGCATGGTAACTCTTAATTTATGGTAGGGTGTCATGATTCTTTTTGAAATGTATTTTATTCCAAATGTATGTAAAAGGTTACAAAACATAAACAATTCGGGAAACAAGCTCCCCAATACAACTATACAGGTTTTACAAACGGTAACCCCCCCCCCCCCCATGGCGAACAGCTCCTCAAACATCCCCCACGAGCATCCCCCACCTTGCCTCAAAGCCCTTTGCTGAACCCCTTAATTCATACTTGCTCTTTTCCAGCCATAGAAAGTCATATAAGTTCCCCAGCCAAACCGCCACCCCCGGTGGTGTTGCTGACCGCCATTCCAGCAGAATTTCCCCCCCCCCATCCTTGTTAGCGCTGCAAACATTCCTGCCAAAACCTCCCCAACTTTTCGCAGCCCCAGAATATGTGAACATGATTCTCTGGTCCTTGCCCACACTCATCTGTCACTCCCTGGAATAACCCACTCACTCTTGCCCGAGTCATGTGTACCCTGTGTACCACCTTGAACTGTAACAGACTCATTCTTGCGCACGAGCATGTCGCATTCACTCTTCGTAGAGCCTCACTCCATACTCTCAGTTTATTTCACCTCCCAGCTCCCCCTCCCACTTCTCCTTGATCTTCATCACCTGCTCACCTCCCTGCTCTCCCAGCCACCCAGGTCTTCGATCCTGCCCTCCCCTTCTACAACTGGAAGCAGTAGTCATACCAATAGGATGTATCTCGGCAACCTGGGGAACTCTTTCCAAATCCTCCGTGCGAAGTCCCTTACCTGTGGGTACCTAAACTCACTTCCTCTCGGGAGCTCTACCCTCTCCTTCCATTCTCCTATACTGCCAAACCCTTCTTCCAGATACAAGTCCCTCATCTTAACCAGTCCCACTTCTCTCCACTTCCTATACATGCCATCTATCCCCTCCCAGCTCAAAACCTTGGTTTTCGAACAATGGCGTTAACACCGACATCCCCTCTATCCTAAAGTGTCTCCTCAGTTGGTTCCAGACCTTCACTGTGGACTGCACTACAGGGCTCTCCGAATGTTTCTTTGGCACCATTGACAACGCTGCCATCCCCATAGCCCTCAAGCTGGATCCCCGACAGGCTTCTTCCTACATCCTAACCCATTCTGCCCCTTCTCCTTCCAACCACCGCCTCGCCTCACCTCCACGTTCGCCACCCAGGAATAATGTTGCAGGTTCGGCAACGCCAACCCTCTCTTCTGCCTCTGTAACAGGGTCCTCTTAACCCTTGGCACCTTCCCTGCTCATACAAAGTCTGAAATAATCATATCCAGTTTTCGAAAGAAGGCCTTCAGTACAAAGATCGGGAAAGTCTGGAATACGAGCAGGAACCTCTTCACCACTTGGCACCTCCCTTCCAAAGTCAAATACAGCCTGTCCCACATCTTCCGATCCTCCCTATCCTCCTCCACCAGTTTTGTTAAAATCCATTTGTGTAGCATCGACCATTCTCTTGCTATCTAAATTCCCAGCTTTCTAAACATGTCTCTGGCCACCTTAAATGGCACCACCCCCCCTAGATTGGCTCGCCGAACCAATTTGTTCACCATGAACACTTCGCTTTTCCCAACATTTAATTTATATCCCGAGAATACGCCAAATTTCTCCAATAGGCCCATGATCCTCTCCTTGCTCTCAGGGTTCCGAAACATCCAATAGCAGGTCGCCCGCGTATAGCGACACCCAATGCGCCCTTTGTCCCCTCGTAATCCCTCGCCACTCGCCGGACCCCCTAAGAGCCATTGCCACAGGCTCTATAGCCAGCGCAAACAGCAGCAGTGACAGTGGGCACCCCAGCCCTATTCCCCTGTGAGTTCAAAGTTCCGTTAACCCATGTCATTGGCCCGTACACTCGCCATCGGTGTCACATATAACATGGGCATCCATGCCACAAACTTTGGCCCAAACCCAAATCTTCCCAGGAGCTCTAACGGGTACCGCCACTCCACCCGGTCGAATGCCTTCTCCGCATCCATGGAGACCACGACCCACATTTCAACGGGTCTTCCCTTTTTTGATATTAATGTGATCGTTGCCTGTGGCATCGTCTCCGGCAGCGCCCCCTTCTCCAGCGCCTCATTAAAGAGATTGGTGCCAGGTCCTTCGCGAACTCCTGATAGAATTCCGCCATGTAACCATCAGGCCTCTGGCCTTCCCCGACTTCATATCCCTTATATTATCCAATACCTCCCCCAACCCCAAGGGCTCCTTTAGCGCCTGCCTCTTCTCTTCCTCCAATGTAGAAACTCCAGTTTGTCTTAAAAAAAAAAAACACCCCATGTCCCCCTCTTCATCCCCGAGTCTGCCCTGTGCAGCTCTTTATAGTAATTCCGAAACCTCTCGTCTATCTTCCCCAGCTCCGACATCACATTCCCTGCCCCAGTCCATATCTCTGGACGCAACCTGCCTCTGTAGCTGATGCGCTAACATTCTCCCCTTATTCATACTGCACCCCCCTTGACCTACGCAGCTGTCCGACCGCTCTCCCTGTCATCAACCTATCAACCTGTAATTTTTACTCCTTGCCAATCCCTCTGTGGTGGGGACCCTCGAGTGCTCCCTACCTACTTCCACTATCTCGTTGAGTCGCCGTTCATATTCATCCCTCCTTTCCCTATCCGCATGAGCCTTGAATGAGAGAATCTCCCCTTGGACCACCGCTTTCAGCGCTTCCAAAATATGGCAGCCCACACTTCCCCGTTTTGGTTCACTTCTACATAATCTTTGCCTGCACTTTGTCACAAAACCCTCTATCTACAAACACCCCGAATCGAGCCTCCACCCCGGCCTCTGCTCCCATCCCGTTCTAAGCCAAATCTCCAACCAGTGGAGCGCATGGTCCGAGATTACTATTCCCACATATTCTTCTCCCTCCACCCCAACCAAAACCTCCCAGCTCACCACAAAAAGTTGATTCTTGAATACACCCTATACAGATGTGAGAAAAGGAGATACTCTCTTTCCCCTGGGTTCTTGAAGCGCCACGGATCTACCTTATGCTTCTTTTCCATAAACCCACCCAGCTCCTTTGCCATTCGTATTCTACCCATTGGCCTGGGGCTCGTCCTCTCTACCCTCGGCTGTAGGACACAATTAAAATCTCCTCCTATAATCAACTGGTGTGTGTCCAAGTCCGGGATTGCTGCCAGCAACCCCCTCATCAAACCGACATTGTCCCAATTAGGTGCAGACACATTTGCCAATACCACCGACATCCCTTCTAATACCCCACTCACTTTCACGTATCTCCCACCCGGGTCCCTCACTTCCTTCGTGCTCACAATTGCCACCACCCGTGACTTTGAATCAAACCCCGAGTGGAAAACCTGACGCAC
This sequence comes from Scyliorhinus torazame, assembly GCF_047496885.1. Taxonomy (NCBI): domain Eukaryota; kingdom Metazoa; phylum Chordata; class Chondrichthyes; order Carcharhiniformes; family Scyliorhinidae; genus Scyliorhinus; species Scyliorhinus torazame. The sequence goes on along the minus strand of NC_092709.1, from coordinate 111,311,351 downwards.
CCATCCCTTCCTCAGCAACCCCCACTCTACCCGTCTTCTCAATTACTTCAAAGTGCCAGCACCTCCGTCTCCTATAATTGTTCAGTTCAGTTCTCCCCCAGCATATGCTCTTTGATAAAGTCATTGGCTGCTTCTGGGGTCTCAAAATGGTATTCCCTGCCTTTATTGATCACCCATAATTTCCACCCCAAACCTGATCCGCTGTCGATACAGCACTGCCTTGGCCCTGTTGAACCCCGCACGCCGTTTTGCCAGCTGATGTCCTGGTACATTCGGACCTTGTTCCCTTCCCATTCATAGTTCCGTTTCTCCCTGTCCCAGTGCAGAATTGTTTCCTTCTCCACGAACTTCTGGAGCCTCACGATCACCGCCCGCAGCAGCACCCCTGCTCTTGGCTTCTGCCTCAGAGACCTGTGCGCTCTGTCCACCTCAGGGGCCTTGTCCAGCATCCTTTCGCCACCAGCCCTGACAGCACCCTCAACGTACCTCGTGGCACTTGCACCTTCCACTCCTTCAGGTAGGCCCACTATGCAGATTCTGTCTTCCGACCTATTTTCCTGCTCCACCACCTTTGCTCCACCCGATCGCTATGGTCCGACATCATCCTCTCAATCTCTCGTATCTGCAACCCCTGTGCCTCCAAACATTTCTCCACCCTCAGCATCGAGCCGTTCAGGGGTGCCATAGCCCCCTCAATGGCCTTCAAGCGATCCTCCTGCATCTCCTTCCTCTAATGACGGAACTGTTCCTTGATGAAGACCATCTGGGGCATTGCTACTTGCACTGGCCCTTCCACCTCCGCCATCCTTCCACTGGCTGCTGCATCACAAGTCCCTTCCAACTCCTTGGCCAAGTCTTCACCTTCTGCGCGTTTAGTAACCAGCAGACATCCCACTCTCAGGGGGGACCTCTCCTCCGATCTTCAGCTACACTTTTCCGTTGACGTTGTGAACGATTTGGGGTAAAAAGAGCTCTTTTCTACGCCTTCAAGCAGGAGGTGCTCTGTGTGCGACCACTCACACCATGGCCACCACCGGAAGTCAGAGTGTCATGATTTTGACTAATATCTATAATATCAAAACAAAACTCTACGCCTGGAATAAAGTAATTGATTATTATGCTTCATTAAATGATTGAATTTAATTTCACAAATAAAAGCCAGCCAATCTATAATAGCCAAGTTGGTGTTATTTCCTGATAACTGTATCCATGAAGGAATTATAAAAGCATGTACATGTACCATAACTGAATGTAGATTTTTTTAACAGCTGCACTCGACTACACAACCAATAGCTGCAGAGAGCCAAAAAAAGTATGATAAATTAATCGGATGACTGGTTTTTCTGATAAAGCACTGTAGCTATGTAGTTGGTTAAAATACAGCATGGTTTAACTTTTATTATATTGGAAATACGACCAAAGTGCAGGGCCAGCCAGCTGTGTCATAGAATGGCAGGACCTAGCTTTATTATTTTTCTACTGATTTCGCAATCTTGAAACTATTGTCAAAGTGAGAACTTGAACCGAGGCCAACTGTAGTAGTATTGGGATTGGGAATAGAAGGAAAGGTTAGCTCCTTATATTCTTTTTTCAGAGCAGTTTTGGCAGAACTGAGAGTAGATCACAAATCTATTTTGGGCAGGAGAGTGGTATGACACTACAGGGTAATACAGAAAAATGGGGAAATCCCTGAAAACAAAACTTTGCTTCATCAACCAAAAGGCCCATTTTTTACAAGTAAATTGTAAGATTCATAAAGTGTATGTATTTATTTTAGCATAACATTGTTTTCTGTAAACTCCAATTATAATCTTATCGACTGCTGTCACCTTGGAAGATGAGAATAAAGCTTCTGTCATATGACACAGCAATGCACAGCTAACCTCAGTGGACTTTGTGATTTAAGAAAAAGAAAACTGGTAAATTAGCATGAGATACCAATAGGAAACATTGGTTAAGGTTGGAACTTGGTTTTAATGGGGAATCTTGCATAATATAATGGTTAATACCATTTCAGGAAAACTATGATTGATGTGAAATTTTAGTGTTCCTTTGATTTTCATCTGATCACTTCCCCACTTTCTTCCCCCCCCCCCTCAACTCAACACCCCACCTCCCACCTTGTAACTCTCTGCCCCCCCCCCCCCTCCCCCACTTTTTTTCCATTTGTTTTCTGTATAATAGATTTTCCTTTTCGGGTGACATTGGAAAGTTCCTTGGTCCCAATAGTTTTTCAAATTGAATTTTCCATTTTAACCAGTGATGCTAGGTAAAGTCACAGCTAATCAATTGTGTAGGAACTTGAGCTAGGATTTGTGTAGCCGTCTTTGTTGATTCAACCAGCACATTTGATTCTTTGGTTTGAGTAGGTTGTTTCTTTCGCTAAAATGGTACACTGAAGGGAATGTGTCTGTGTTTTATTAGGAAGAGATGAGGGCAAAGGTTTATAGTGGAAGCTTTTATTATGTTCTCGCGTTCCCTTTTCAAACAACTTTGTCAATCAGCAGGTTCATCAGCACCAGGACAGAGGAGAAACGTTCCACTGTGAGCTTTGCCCTTTCACCTCGTCTCGTCATTTCAGTTTAAAACTCCACATGCGCTGTCATCAGCACTTTCCCAGAACAGAGGTGAAGGTCAAAGAAGAGATTACTGAATCTGAGGTCAGAAGGATACTTTCTAATGAGGCTGCTGATAAGAAGAAAAAGGGTACAGAATTACTTGAGAATACATTAAAAATTCAGGACCATCTTTTGTATGAAATGACAGAAAATTTCAAAGAAACTGCTATTCCACTGAAACCAGTTAAGGAGGAACCCAGTGATGTGAATCTCACCAATGTGTCACTACCAGATAGTCATGAGTTTGGCAAAAGACCACAAGCAATACAGCAGGGTACAAATCCATCAGAACCATCTGACCTTACAGCCACCCAAAAAGTGTTTCCCTTCAGCCAAGACATTTCTGCAACAGATTTCCTTCTGAAGCTATCAGGTATTTCAATTTTCTGCGTGTAAACATTGTTTTTTATTCTCTTCTTTGGTCATTTTTAACCCTTTGAATACAGTTGCCTTATTTTTATGATTAAGATCAAAAATCACAACTGTTACTTGGATATTCTTGAATTGAAAAGAGTTAATCATGATTTGTGCATCTCTCTGTCATGGGCAGCACGGTAGCATAGTGGTTAGCACAATTGCTTCACAGCTCCAGGGTCCCATGTTCGATTCCCGGCTTGGGTCACTGTGTGTGCGGAGTCTGCACGTTCTCCCCGTGTGTGCGCGGGTTTCCTCCGGGTGCTCCGGTTTCCTCCCACAGTCCAAAGATGTGCAGGTTAGGTGGAATGACCGTGCTAAATTGCCCTTAGTGTCCAAAATTGCCCTTAGTGTTGGGTAGGGTTACTGGGTTATGGGGATAGGGTGGAAGTGTGGGCTTGGGTAGGGTGCTCTTTCCAAGAGCCGGTGCAGACTCGATGGGCCGAATGGCCTCCTTCTGCACTGTAAATTCTATTAAATCCAATAAGCGATTCTATTCAGGAATGAAATCAGTGAAAATGTGTAGTCTCTGCCCGAAAAAGTTTGTGAATGTTGTCTTAGTGACGACTTTAAGTTCAGGGATAGAGATCAAAGACAGGTTGAAGCACGGGTTAAACATTTATGTAATGGAATGGTGGACTAGGCTTGGGAGGCCTGCTCCTATACACACAAATGGGAATTAGGAGTAAGCCCCTTGAACCTGCATCTTCATTCAATAAAGGCTGACCTAATTCTAAACTAGGCTCCACATTCCCGCCTACCCAGATGACCTTCCACCCTCTTATCGAGAATTTATCTACCTCTGCTTCCACCGCCTTGTGAAGAAGAGAGTTCCAAAGATTCACGACCTTCCTGAAAGAAAACAAATTCTCCTGATCTGTCTTAAATGGATGGCCCCTTATTTTTAAACAGTAAGCTCTAGTTCTAGATTCACCGACAAGAAGAAACATTCTCTCCGCATCTAGCCGATCAAGATCCCTCAGGATCTTTTATGTTTCAATGAAGTTGCCTAAATTCCAGGGGACACGAGCCTCGCCTGTCCAACCTTTCCTCATAGGAAAACCTTCCCATTCCAGGCATTGGTCCAGTGAATCTTCTCTGAATTGTTTCAAAGCATTCACATCCATCTTTAAATAAGGAGACCAATACTGTACATAGTGCTCCAGATGTGGTCTTCCCAATTCCCGATATAACTGAAGCATAACCTCCCTACCCTACTTTTGTATTCCATTCCATTCAATGTAAACAATAACATTTTATTAGCTTTCCTAATTATACTAACCTAACCAATACTAACCCTCTGCAAATTCATGCAGGGCACTGACATCCCTCTGCATCTGCAAACTCTGCAATGTCTTATTTAGATTAGATGCTACTTTGTTTTTCTTACTGCTAAAATTAACAACTTCAAATGTTCCCACATTATACTCCATTTGCCAGATCTTTTCCCGCTCACTTAGCCTTTCTATATCCATTTACAGCCTCCTTATGTCTTCACATCTTGCTTTTCTACCTATCTTTGTGTCATCAGCAAATTTAACAACCATGCCTTTTGGTCCTTTTATGCTTACCCTGTGTTTCCTGTCAGCTAGCCAATCTCCAATCCACACCAATATGTTGCTCCCTACACCATGAGTTTTTATTTTCTGCAATAACCTTTCATGTGGCACCTTTTCAAATGCCTTCTGCAAAACTAAGTACAGAACATCCACCGGTTCTCCTTTTATCCACAGCACATGTGACTCTTTCAAAGAACTCCAATAAATTAGTTAAACAAAACCAAGCTGACTCTGGCTGATTACGTTGAATTTTTCTAAGTGCCCTGCTATAATGTCTTCAATAACAGTTTCCAAAATTTCTCTGTGACCGATATTAAGCTAACTGGCCGATAGTTTCCTGCTTTCTGTCTCCTTCCTTTAAAAAAAAAAAAAAAAAAATCTGTTTTATTCCAAACATTATCAAATTCTTACATACAAAGGCATAACTATATAATACAAACAGAACCAAAGAGGGCCATAACCAACGGCCTTGGACACAACCCTACACAACCCCTGCCCGCCAACTGCTGACCGTAAAAAGGTCCTTAAAGACAGTGATGAACAGTCTCCACCCTTTCCTCTGACCCTCTTGAGTTATATTTGATCTTTCTCAATCTCATGAATTCCGCCAAATCTCCCAACCATTCTGAGGCCTTGGGTGGTACTGCCAACTTCCACCCAAGCAGGATTCGTCTCCGGGCCACCAGATAGGCAAAGGCCAAGACATCAGCCCTTCTCCTCTGAAGAAGCTCTGGCCAGTCTGACACGCCAAAGATAGCCGCCAGTGGGTATGGCTCCAGCTTGACCCCAATGACCTCCGACATGATCTCAAAAAATAAGACCCAGAACCCAACCAGTTTAAGACAGGACCAGAACTTGTGCAAGTGGTTTGCCGCCCCCCCCTTTTTAAAGAAAAATATATTTATTCAAATTTTTCAACAAATTTTCAACAACCCCCACCCCCCCCCCCCCCCCCTCCCCCAACAAAAAGAAAGAAACAAGAACACAACAAACAGAAATTATATATTGGATTTCCCCCATATACAATAACCCCCCATATAACATTAAAAAACACAAATAAGGAAACCCCCCTCCCACCTTAACCCAAACGCCACCCCAAAAGACCCCCCCCCCCGGTGCCCCTGGGCTGCTGCTGCTGCTGCTGCTGCTGACCTTCTCCTAACGCTCCGCGAGATAGTCTAGGAACGGTTGCCACCGCCTGAGGAACCCTCGCAAGGCAAACTTTATCCTCTCCAGCTTGATGAACCCTGCCATGTCATTGATCCAAGCTTCCACACGAGGGGGCTTCGCATCTTTCCATAGTAGCAAAATCCTCCGCCGGGCTACCAGGGACGCAAAGGCCAGAATACCGGCCTCTTTCGCCTCCTGCGCTCTCGGCTCGTCCGATACCCCAAATAATGCTTATCCCCAGCTCGGCTTGACCCGGGCGTTCAAGACCTTGGACATAGTCCTCGTAAAACCCATCCAGCGCGGGGCACGACCAGAACATATGGACGTGATTTGCTGGGCTCCCCGAGCACGTCCCACATCTGTCCTCCACCCCAAAGAACCTATTCAACCTCGCCCCTGTCATATGCGCTTTGTGACTAACTTTGAACTGTATTAGGCTGAGCCTGGCGCAAGAGGAGGAAGAATTAACCCTACTCAGGGCATCAGCCCACAGACCCTCTTCTATCTCCTCCCCAATCTCCTCCTCCCACTTGCCCTTTAATTCCTCCACCGAGGCCTCCTCCACTTCCTGCAGCTCCTGGTAAATCGCCAAAACCTTGCCTTCTCCAACCCATACACCCGAAATCACCCTGTCCTGAATCCCACGTGCCGGAAGCAGCGGGAATTCCCTCACCTGCCGCCTCACAAACGCCCTCACTTGCATGTACCTGAAAGCGTTTCCTGGGGGTAGCCCAAACTACTCCTCCAACGCCCCTAGGCTCGCAAACGTCCCATCGATGAACAGGTCCCCCATTCTTCTAATCCCTGCTCGATGCCAGCTCCGAAACCCCCATCCATCCTTACCGGGACGAACCAATGGTTCTCCCGAATCGGGGACCAAACCGAGGCTCCCACCTCGCCCCTGTATCGCCTCCACTACCCCCAGATCTTCAGCGTCGCCGCCACCATCGGACTCGTGGTGTACCTTGTCGGCGAGAGCGGCAGCAGTGCCATCACCAACGCCCTAAGGCTCGTGCCTACACAGGACACCATCTCTAGCCTCTTCCACGCCGCCCCCTGTTCCTCCATTACCCACTTACAGATCATCACCACATTGGCTGCCCAATAATAGCCACACAAATTTGGCAGCGCCAGCTCCCCCCTGTCCCTGTTATGCTCCAGAAACACACTCTTCATCCTTGGGGTCTTATTCGCCCACACAAATCCCATGATGCTCCTGCTTACCCATTTGAAAAAGACCTTGGGGATCAAAATGGGAAGGCACTGGAACACAAAGAGAAACCTCGGAAGGACCGTCATTTTGACCGACTGCGCTCTACCCGCTAGTGAGAGTGGCAGCATATCCCATCTTTTAAAATCCTCCTCCATCTGCTGCACCAACCGTGTCAAATTGAGCTTGTGCAGGGCCCCCCCAACTCCTAGCTACATGGATCCCCAGTTACCGAAAGCTCCTTTCCGCCCTCTTCAGCGGTAACTCGTCTATCCCCCTTCCCTGGTCCCCTGAGTGCACCACAAAGAGCTCACTCTTCCCTACGTTGAGTTTATACCCCGAAAGTCCCCAAACTCCCTCACGATCCGCATGACCTCCGCCATCCCCTCAGGTCATTGGCATACAACAACATCCGGTGTCCCCCCCCCCCCCCCCCCCCCGAACCAATCTCCTCCATTTCCTGGACTCCCTCAGTGCCATGGCCAGCGGCTCAATTGCCAGTGCAAACAACAAGGGGGATAAGGGACACCCCTGCTTCGTCCCCCGGTACAGCCAAAAGTATTCCGACCTCCGCCGGTTTGTAGCCACTCTCGCCACCGGGCCTCTATATAGCAGCCTGACCCAACTGATGAACCCCTCCCCGAACCCAAACCTCCGCAACATTTCCCAAAGATACTCCCACTCCACCCGATCAAAGGCCTTCTCCGCGTCCATAGCTGCCACTATCTCCGCTTCCCCCTCCACCAAGGGCATCATAATCACATTGAGGAGCCTCCGCACATTTGTATTTAGCTGCCTACCCTTCACAAATCCCGTCTGGTCCTCATGAATCACTCCCGGGACACAGTCCTCAATTCTTGTAGCCAGCACCTTTGCCAGCAACTTAGCGTCAACATTGAGGAGCGAGATCGGTCTATACGACCCACATTGCAATGGATCCTTGTCCCACTTCAAGATCAAAGAAATCAGTGCCCTGGACATTGTCGGGGACAAGGTCCCCTCCTCCCTCACCTTATTAAAAGTCCTCACGAGCAACGGGCCCAGCAGGTCCACGTATTTCCTGTAAAATTCAACCGGGAACCCATCCGGCCCCGGGGCCTTCCCCGCCTGCATGTTCCCCAATCCTTTAACCAGCTCCTCCAGCCCAATCGGCGCCCCCAAACCAGCCACCTGCTCTTCCTCCACCCTCGGGAACCTCAGCTGATCTAGGAATTGCCGCTGGGGGCTCAGACCTGTACAGATTCCCATAGAAGTCCCTAAATACCTTGTTTATTCTCACTGCACTCCGCACCGCATTCCCCCCTCTATCCCTAGCTCCACCAATCTCCCTTGCTGCCTCCCTCTTACGAAGCTGATGTGCCAGCATCCGACTCGCTTTCCTCCACTGTGCCTCTGCTTTCCCCGTGGTCATCAGGTCGAGTTCCGTCGCTCCCTAAGTAGCCCCTCCTCGGGGGGCCTCTGCATAACTCCTGTCCACCCTTAAAATCTCCCCCACCACCCTCTCCCTCTCCCTCCTCTCTCTTCTCCCTGTGGGCCCTAATGGAGATTAGCTCTCCCCTAACCACCGCCTTCAACGCCTCCCAGACTACCCCCACCTGCACCTCCCCGTTGTCGTTAGCCTCCAAGTATCTTTCAATACACCCCCACACCCGCCCGCACACCCTCTCATCAGCCAACAGTCCCACATCGAGGCGCCACAGCGGGCGCTGGTCCCTCTCCTCCCCCAACTCCAGTTCCACCCAATGCGGGGCGTGGTCCGAGATGGCTGTGGCCGAATATTCCGTTCCTTTCACTTTCGGGATTAGCGCCCTACTAATCCGGGAGTAGGCTCTATGGACGTGGGAAAAGAAGGAAAATTCCCTGGCCTGCGGCCTGGCAAACCTTCATGGATCCACTCTCCCCATCCGGTCCATAAACCTCCTGAGCACCTTGGCCGCAGCCGGCCTCTTACCCGTCCTGGACCTAGAACGGTCCAGTGCTGGGTCCAGCACCGTGTTGAAATCCCCCCCCCCCCCCCATTATCAAGCTTCCTATCCGACCCAGCATGCGTTTCATAAATCCGGCATCATCCCAATTTGGGGCCTATACGTTCACCAATACAACCCACACCCCCTGCAACCTACCACTCACCATCACATGTTGACCTCCATTATCCGCTACAATATTCAGTGCCTCGAACGACACCCGCTTCCCCACCAGTATTGCAACCCCTCTGTTCTTCGCATCCAGCCCTGAATGAAAGACCTGCCCTACCCATCCCTTTCTCAGCCTAACCTGATCTGCCACCTTCAGATGCGTCTCCTGGAGCATAACCACGTCTGCCTTCAGTCCCTTTAAGTACGCGAACACCCGGGCCCTCTTGACCGGCCCGTTCAGGCCCCTCACATTCCAAGCTATCAGCCGGATCAGGGGGCTACTCGCCCACCCCCCCACCCCCACCCTCCGTGTTGCCGACTAGCCATCTCCTTTTCTAGGCCAGCCACGTGCCCGCGTCTCCAGTCCGCCAGGCGGTGGACCCCCGCCCCGACTACCACTCCTACTTCCAGCTCCCCTTTGGCCAATGCAGCAGCAACCCAGACCCCCCCCCCTCCACCCGCTAGATCCTCATCGAGCCATTTTGCTCCCCCCATGACACTCCCGTAAGTCAGCTGACTCCTGCTGACCCCAGCGCCTCCTGCCATTCCATCGACCCCCCCCAGTGTGAGAATCCCCCCACCCCATAGCAGTCAGTGGCGCTCCACTCCAGCACCGCCCCCCGGCCCCGCCCCCATCCTTCCCTAACGCGGGAAAAAGCCCGCGCTTTCCGTCTGAGCCAGCCCCGCCCCCTCTGGCGCAGGTCCTTTTTGTGGCCTTACCCCAACTCCCCATTCCCCCCCCCCCCCTCTTCCTCCGCGGGGCCCTGCCCCTCCAACACGGACGCCCACACTCTCCCACAGCCCCCGCATCAAATCCATTCATTGATCCCCACCCAGCACCAAAACAAAAGAACATTCCCCAAATGCAGTAAACACAGTAAATATCCCCCCATGACAAACCCTCAGTTTGAGTCCAACTTTTCAGACTGGATAAAGTTCCATGCCTCATCAGGCGTTTCAAAATAGTGGTGCCGATCTTGGAACGTGACCCACATTCACGCTGGCTGCAGCATCCCGAACTTCGCCCCCTTCCGATGGAAAACTGCCTTAGCCCGGTTAAAACCAGCCCTCTTCGTTGCCACCTCCGCACTCCAGTCCTGGTAAATTCAGATCTCTGTGTTCTCCCACCTGCTGCTCCATTCTTTTTTGGCCCATCTCAGGACACACTCTCTGTCCATAATGCGGTGGAACCTCACCACTACAGCCCTTGGCGGCTCGTTGGCTTTGGGTCTCCTTGCCAGGACCCTATGAGCCCCATCCGGCTCCAGGGGCCTCGGGAAAGCTCCCACGCCCATCAGCGAATTGAGTATAGTGCTCATAAATGCCCCGGCATCGGGCCCCTCCACTCCTTCAGGGAGACCCAGAATCCGAAGATTCTTCCTCCTCGACCTATTCTCCAGGTCCTCAAATTTTTCCTGCCACCTCTTGTGCAGCGCCTCGTGCGCCTCCACCTTCACTGCCAGGCCCAAGATCTCGTCCTCATTCTCCAAGGCTTTTTGCCGCACCTCCCAGATCGCCGCCCCTTGGGCCTTTTGGGTCTCCACAAGCTTCTCAATCACCGCCTTCATTGGCGCCAGCATTTCTGTCTTCAGCTCCGCAAAGCAGCGTTTAAGGAACTCCTGCTGCTCCTGCGACCACTGCGCCCACGCTGCTTGGTCTCCACCCGCTGCCATCTTGCTTTTCCTTCCTCGCACTTTCCGCTGCCCCAGGATCGCTTTTTTTAACTGCTCCACCCCTGGTCCAATCCATATAATGTCGGGGGAACCTTGCTGTCACCTTCCCACACTGGGAGCCGTCAAACAATTGCCGTTGGGGCCCCTCTAGAGAGCCCAAAAGTCCGTTCCCGGCGCGAGCTGCCAAACGTGTGACCTACGTAGGCATAGCCGCAACCGGAAGTCGTTTGCCGTCCCCCTTAAGCATCACTCACACCTGTCCTAGACTCCGTGAAAGAACCCATGCATGTGTGCCCTGGTCAAGTGCACCCTTTGTACTACTTTAAGTTGTATCAGGGTTGGCCTGGGTGCAGGAGAAGGTAACATTCACCCTATGCAAGTTCTCACTCCATAACCCTCCCTCTAGCCCAAGGCCCAGTTCGTTTTCACTTCTTCTCGCGATGGCTTCCCCTTCTCCAGAAAATACCCATATATATTAGAGCTCTTCCCTTTCCCTGTCTCATCCCGTGATAATATCCTGTCTAGCAGTGTAGGTCTCGGCAACCGGGGAAATGAAGTCAGCTATTTATGAATAAAGTTCCTCACCTGCAAATATCTAAATGCACTTCTCCTCTAGACTCGCAAACCTACCTTCCACAAACAAATCCCTGAACGTCCCAACCCTTTTTTTCCCTCCATATCCTGAACATTGCATCTAGCCCTGACAGTGCAAACCTATGATTATTACAAATTGGCGACCGTAGTTACAAGTCACCCGACCCAAAGGTTGCCTAAATTGGTTCCAAAGTTTTAAAAATGCCATTATCACCGGGCTCGTCGAGAGTCTGGCCAGGGAGAACCGAAGAGGGCCGTAACCAACGGTCTTGGACACAACCCTACACAGGATGCCTCTTCCATCCATTCCACCCTGACTCCGGCTCCTTGAACCACCCTCGCACTTTCCCGATGTTCGCCGCCCAGTAATAGAGCATCAGGTTTGGTAGTGCCAACCCACCCGATTGTCGGGCTCTCTGCAGGAAGATTCTTCTAATCCTTGGAGTCTTTCCCCCCACCCCCAACCAAAGACAGAGATTTACCTAGCAAAAAAAGATTTTGGGGGGAAGATTGGAAGACACTGCAACACATATAAAAATCTCGGTAGAATGTTCATTTTGACCTATGCACTCTACCCGCCAAGGAAAGCGGGAAGGCAACCCACTTCTTAGGCCCCCCACCACCACCACCACCTCTACGAGACTGGACAAGTTCACCTTGTGTAACAGTGTCCAGTCATGCGTTACCTGAATCCCTAAATATTGAAACTTTGTCTTGGCCAGCTTCCCCAGACCTGCCCTCCTTCCCAGGGATTTCACCGGGAGGATTTCGTTCTTGCTCGTATTTAATTTGTACCCTGAGAAGGATCGAAACTTTTTCAACAGTTCCATAATTTCTCCCATATCTGTAAGAGGATCAGAGACGTACAACAACATATCGTCCGCATATGCTCTTCGCCCTCCCTCTTACTACCTCTCCACTCTCCTGACAATCTAAGCATGAGGGCCAGCAGCTCAATTGCAAATGCGAACAATAATGGGGATGGCGGGTATCCCTGCCTCGTGCCTCTGTGTAACCGGAAATATCCTGATCTCACCGCGTTGGTCTGGATACTGGGTGTGGAGACATCAAACAGTAGTCTCACTCAGGAGATGAATGTTGGACCAAACCCAAATCCACCCAATGAAAAGTCTTCTCTGCATCTATGGAGATAATTAACTCCGGCACCTGCCCCATAGAGGATGACATGATCACATTCAGAAGCCTCCTGATATTGGAGGACAACTGTCGGCCTTTGCTGAACCCTCTCTGATCCTCTGAAATCACGTCTGATAAGCACCCCTCCAGACTCATTGCCAGAACCTTAGCTAATATCTTTGCATCAGTATTTAATAGGCCTGTTTCTGGTGAAATAGGCCTGTTAGACCCACACTCCAGGGAATCTTTGTCCTTTTTCAGGTTCGCCATGGCAGCCAGCAGCACCTCTTTTCATATAGAGTCGTTGAGCATCCCCAGGTGCAGTGCTAACCCCAACACCAATGGTGCCTCCAATCTCTCCACCAGGAACTGCACTCCAACCAAAAATTGTTCCATCTCTGAGACATCCTTCGGTAGTTCAGACTTCTATAACCTCCGATACATAACTCAAAAGTGCCATTAATCTTGTCCAGAGCAGCCTCCTCCCTCATCATTCACCTCGGCTATCTCCCGTGTGGCCGCCTGCCGCCTCAGTTGATGAGCTAATAAACAACTGACTTTGTCCCTGTGCTCAAAACACCCCTTGCAATCGGTGAAGCTGGTTTCCCTGTCGATTCAAGCTCAAACATCATTTGCAGCCTATTTCTCTCATCCAACGATTATTTTTTTAAAAATCTTGTTATTGGCATTGTAATATATACAATTGTATATATACATGACATTTCCCCCCCCCCCCCCCCCCCCCCCCCGCTGTTGGCTTTGGCTGTGCTTTGCTTTTGTGTTGGGGGGGCTTTTTTGTGGCTTTCCCACCTTCCTTCCATCTTCTCCTCATTCCCTCCCTCCTCCTGGGTTGCACAGTCTTTTGGTTCCTCATCTATCTTGGTTGTTTTCCCCCTGTCTTCCCTCTTATTCTTCCTCTCTTTCCTGTATTTTTAACTTGCTCCTCGTTGCTGGCCTCGGACAGGTTTTGGAACAGGCAGCCGAACTGCCCCCGTGTATCTCGGAAGCCTTCCTCTGACCCTTGGATGGCATATTTAATCTTCTCCAGGTGGAGAAATTTCAAAAGGTCAGCGAGCCAGTCTGCAGCTTTGGGTGGTGCTGCTGATCGCCAGCCGAGCAGAATTCTCCGGCGTGAGGATAGGGAAGTGAAAGCAAGGGTGTTGGCCCCCTTCCCCATGTGTAGCTCTGGCTACTCCGTTACCCCAAAGGTTGCCACGATTGGGCATGGCTTCACCCTCATCCCTACAACCTTGGACATTGCCTCAGAGAAGGCTGTCCAGAACCCAGCAAGTTTGGGGCATGTCCAGAACATGTGGGTGTGGTTGACAAGGCCCCTCTGGCACTGTTCACATTTGTCCTCCACCTCCAGGAAGAACCTGCTCATTCGGGTTCTGGTAAGGTGCGCTCTGTGCATCACTGTGAGCTGCATTAGACTGAGCCTTGCGCAGGAGGAGATGGAGTTAGCCCTGCTCAGTGCTTCGCTCCAGAGTCCCCACCCTACCTCTGTCACCAGCTCGACCTCAAATTTATTTCTGGGCTCGTCCAGTAGTGTCCGAGCTCTGTCCAGTAACTGCCTGTATATTGTCCCACATAGTTCCCCCTCCTTGCTGCTTGTGCCCATCAGGTCCTCTAGTAGTGTGGTTTCTGGGGCCTCTGGGTACCCTACTGTCTCTTTGCATAGGAAGTGCTTTAGTTGGAGGTGTCTCATTTCCTGTCCTTTTGTTAGTTCCCACTTCTCCGTCAGTTCGTCCAGTGTCGCCAGTCTGCGCCCTATGCAAAAGTCCCTGACCGTCATCTTTTGAAGTTTGTGTCTAGCATGGCTGGGGGGAATCTTTGATTGCCGCACATGGGGGCTATGGGGGACATCTTAGTTAGCTCAAAATGTTGTCTCAGCTGGGTCCATGTTCTCAGCGTGGAAAGGCCTTGGGGATGAAGATCGGTATGGATCTAAACAGCAAGAGGAACCTCGGCAGTACATTCATCTTGATCGTCTGCACTCCCCCCGCCAGGGAGAGTGAAATGAAATGAAATAAATTGTTTGTTGTCACAAGTAGGCTTCAAATGAAGTTACTGTGAAAAGCCCCTAGTCGCCACATTCCAGTGCCTGTTCGGGGAGGCTGGTACGGGAATTGAACCGTGCTGCTGGCCTGCCTTGGTCTGCTTTCAAAGCCAGCTATTTAACCCTGTGCTAAACAGCTCCTGGGAGTGAGCCCCACCTCTGTCGGTCCTTTTTTACTTTCTCAACCAGGCTGGTCAGATTCCACTTGTGGATCTGTGTCCAGTCTCTGGCTATCTGGATCCCCAGGTAACGGAATCTGTTCTGGGCCGTTTTAAATGGGAGCCCCTCCAGCTCTGCCCCTCCCCCATTTGGGTTCACTGGGAATGTCTCAATTTTGCCCAGGTTACATTTGTAGCTTGGAAAGGTTCCAAACTCTTTCAGGATCTGCAGTATTGCATCCAGTCCCTCCTGTGGCTTCGAGACATAGAGGAGCAGGTCATCTGCATAGAGTGAGACTCTGTGCTCTCTGTCTCCTCTCCGGATGCCCTTCCAGCTTTTTGCATCCCGCAAGGCTATCGCCAGTGGTTCAATCACGAGGGCAAACAAGAATGGAGACAGGGGGCAGCCCTGTCTTCCTCTCTGTAGCTGGAAGTATTCAGAGCTGGTGGTGTTCGTTTGGACGCTCACCTTGGGAGCGTTGTACTGGAGTCTCACCCAGGCAGTGGACCCCGCTCCTAGCCCAAACTGTTCGAGTACCTCGAGGAAGTACTTCCATTCAACTCCGCCTGGAGCCCGTCGGGTCCTGGTGCCTTCCCCGCCTGCATGGAGCTCATGCTGTCCATGATTTCTCCCAGATCTATCGATACTTCCAGCTCCCCCCATCTCTCTTCCCCCACAACTGGTAGTTCCAGTCTGTCCAGGAACTGTTTCAGCCTCGCGTCCCTTTTGGGGGGCTCGGAGGTATACAGTCCCCGGTAGAAGGTCTCAAATGCTCGATTGACCTCCTTTGGTTCTGTTACCAGTCTGCCTCTGCTATTCCTGACCTGGGCTTTTTCCCTTGTGGCTGCCTGCTTTCTCAGCTGGTGCGCCAATAGGCGGCCAGCCTTGTCTCCGTGTTCGTAGAAGATCCCCTGTGTCTGGCGGCGTTGGTACACTGTTGTCCTGGTGGATAGCAGGTTAAAGTCCATTTGCAGCTTTTCCCTCTCCGCCAGCAGCTCGGGGCTTTCTGTCGACCCGGAATGGAGTCCATTAGTTGCTGCCTAGACACCCTCTCTTCCCTATCTCTGCTTGCCTTGTAGGCTATGATCTCTCCTCTAATCACGGCCTTCAGTGCCTCCCAAGACGTGGAGGGTGAGACCTCCCATTTTGGATGTTACTAATGTAATCGCCTATGGCCCGCAATGTTTTTGGCAGAAGGCCTTGTATGCCAGGTGGTCCATATCCAGTCCCCATGTGTGGCGTTGGGCACGGTCTGCCTCCAACCTCACATCCGTGTAATGTGGAGCGTGATTGGAGATAACGATTGCGGAGTATTCCGCTCCCGTGATCACTGGAAGCACTGATTTCCCGCTGCAAAAAGTCGATAGACCTTGTGCACTTGAGAAAATATAAGAATTCCTTTTCTCCTGGGTGCAGGAACCTCAATGGGTCCACCACCCCCCTCTGCTCCATAAATGCTCCTAGTTCCCTAGCCATGCCAGTCTTTCTCCCTGTTCTGGGGCTTGACCTGTCAGTCAGTGGGTCCTGCATGCAGTTGAAGTCGCCCACCATAATCAGTTGGTGTGTCAATGTCGGGGAATTCCGCCATGGCCTTCTTTATGAATTCGGTGTCGTCTCAGTTGGGAGCGTACACATTTACCAGTACGACAGCTGCCCCCTCCAGGACACCGCTGACCATGACGTACCATCCGTAATGTCTTGGTTTCTGTAAACCTCGTCCTCTTGTTAATTAGTATTGCTAGTCACCTAGTCCTCGTCCCGGAACATGTATGGTACGCCTGTCCCACCCAGCCCTTCTTTACCGGTCTTTCTCCCTCTGGTGCATCTCTTGTAAGTAGATTATGTTGGCTTTTAGGCTTCTTAAGCGGGCAAACACTCTGGATCTTTTCACTGGGCTGTTGAGTCCCCTTACGTTCCAGGTTATAATCCTGGTGGGGGGTTTCTGACCCCCCCGGTCCTGCTGTATCACCCATACTTATCTGTTGGACGCGCCCCTGCACTCCGGGGTTTCCCTTTGTTAGGGGGCCTTCCGCAATGGCCGCGGTCGCCACTCTTCCATGTGGTCGGGCCCCAGCGCTCCGGGGTTTGCCTCTGTCCAGGGGGCACACCACATGGCCGCCAACTATGTGTAAGCCACGTGGATGCGTCCCTGCACTCCGGGGTCTCCCTTCGCCCTGAGGCTCTCCCGAGAGGCTACTTGCAGCGCCATCCTGGTTCCTCGCCCTGCTCCATGCCTGTCGAGGCCTGCGTCCGTCCCGTTTCTCTTCCTCAACCTTCCCTTTGCTTCTTTTCTGTCCTGCGCTCCCGCCACCACTCTCTCTCCGGCCCCTTGCCAGGAGCTTCCTGTCCCCTGAGAGGTGCGCCGCTACCCCCCTTGCTTTCTGCCATCCCGTGTTAGCCCTCCTCGCTAGTACGGTGGCTACCCTCCCAGTGATTGTCTAGCTCTGGTCCTGCTTTACCCCTTATCTCGCCCTCTTGCCTACTTTTCTCACTCCTCTGGCCCTCATCACATTGAGGGAAGGGACGAGCCCGAAAACGAGGCAGCACAGTCCCGTGTAAAAAAACATATGCATAGGGCAGCACGGTGGTGCAGTGGTTAGCACTGCTGTCTCACGGCGCCGTGGTCCCAGGTTCGGTCCCGGCTCTGGGTCACTGTCCGCGTGGAGTTTGCTCATTCTCCCCGTGTTTGTGTGGGTTTCGCCCCCACAACCCAAAGATGTGCAGGTTAGGTAGATTGGCCACACTAAATTGCCCCTTAATTGGAAAAAATGAATTGGGTACTCTAAATTTATTTAAATAAACATCTGCATAAAATTCATGGTATTATTGTCTCTCTTTGCGGTCTGTCCTCTGCTCTCTGTTTCGATCCTTTTTTCCCCCCTGCAACTTTCATCGTTGCCGCGATTGCTCTTCCTCCAATTTGTTTGTTTTAACAAACTCATCAGCCTCCGCTAGGGTGTTAAAGTACAGGTCCTTGCCCTTGAATGTTACCCAAAGTGGGCCAGAAATAGCATCCCAAATCGTACCCCACTTTTATTTTAATTTTTTTTAACAAACATTTTATTAAGACATTTATGGTTCGATAACAACAAAAGATACAAATATAAACATAATTCAGTGGTAACACCCCCCTCCATCTCTTCTCACTGTTCCCGCCTAAAATAAACTAACCTAACTCCCCCCACCCCCACCCTTAATCCCGAATCCCCCCCTTATTGAATCTGCTAACAGTTTAGTTTTCCCCGAAGAAGTCGATAAACGGCTGCCACCTCCGAACAAACCCTGACATTGATCCTCTCAGGGCAAATTTGATTTTCTCAAGCCTGAGAAACCCAGTCATGTCGCTAACCCATACCCCCGATTTCAGGGGCTCCGAGTCCCTCCACACTAATAAGATCCGTCTCCGGGCTACCAAGGAAGCAAAGGACAAAACGTCAGCTGGCCTCCCGGGTCTTCCGACACTCTAAACGTTGGCATCTCTGGACTCGACGCTACCCTCATTTTTAGCACCGTAGACATTACATCCGCAATCCCTGCCAGAATCCCATAAGCTTCAGACATGCCCAAAACACGTGGACATGATGAGTGGGCCCTCCTGCACACCTCCCACACCTGTCCTCCACCCCAAAAAACTTGCTCATCTGGGCCACCGTCATGTGTGTCCGGTGAACCACCTTGAATTGTATCAGGCTGAGCCTGGCACATGATGAGGATGTGTTGACTCTGCTCAGAGCATCCTCCCACAGACCCACCTTTAACTCGTTTCCCAACTCATCTTCCCATTTACACTTTAGCTCACCTATCTGGGTTTCCTCCCACTCCATAAGTTCTTTATAGATTTCCGATATCTTCCCCTCCCCAACTCAAGTTCTAGAAACTACCTTGTCCTATATCCCCTGTGGCGGTAGAAACGGAAAGGTCGGAACCTGCCTTAGCACAAAATCCCTCCCGTGCAGATAACGAAACCCATTCCCTCCGAGCAATTCAAACTCCTCTTCCAGATCCTCCAAACAGGGAAAGCTCCCATCAATAATTAGATCCCCCAGCCTCTCAATCCCTGCTCTCTTCCACCTCCGAAACCCCTCATCTAACCTCCCCGGCACAAACCGGTGATTACCATAAATTGGAGCCCACACCGATGCTCCTTCCACTCCCATATGCTTCCGCCACTGCCCCCAAACTCAGGGCCGCCACTAACACCGGGCGTGTGGAGTACCGGGCCGGCGAGAATGGCAGAAGAGCCGTTACCAATGCCCCCAAACTTGTGCCCTTACATGAGGCTGCGGCCACCCGCTCCCACACCGACCCCTCCCCCACTATCCACTTCCCAATCATGGCTATATTTCCCATCTAGTAATAGTTCCTAAAGTTCAGCAATGTCCCCGCTCCGCTCCAGCAGCACTTTCCTAACTCGCAGGGTTTTACCCGCCCGCACAAACCCACAGATCACCACATTCACCCGCTTAAAAACGGCCTTTGGTATAAAAATAGGGAGACACTGGAAAGCAGACAAAAACCTCGGGAGAACCGTCATCTTTACAGTCTGTGCCCTTCCCGCCAGTGACAACGGGAGCATGTCACGCCTCCGGAAGTCCTCCTTCATTTGCTCAACTAACCGGGCCAAATTAAATTTATGCAGCTGCTCCCATCCCCGTGCCACCTGAATACCCAACTATCGAAAACTCCCTTCCACCACTTAAAAAGGCAACTCCCCCAGTCTCTCCTCCTGCCACCTCTCCTGGATCACAAAAACTCGCTCTTACCCATGTTCAATGTGTACCCTGAAAACCAGCCAAATTCCCCTAATATCCGCATAATCTCTCCATCCCCACTAACGGGTCAGAAATATGCAGGAGTAGAGGGCAGCACGACGGCGCAGTGGATAGCACTGCTGCCTCACTGCGCTGAGGTCCCAGGTTCGATCCCGGCTCTGGGTCACTGCCCGTGTGGAGTTTGCACATTCTCCCCGTGTTCGCATGGGTTTCGCCTCAACAACCCAAAGATGTGCAGGGTAGGTGGTTTGGCCACGCTAAATTGCCCCTTAATTGGAAAAAATGAATTGGGCACTCTAAATTTATAAAAAGAAAATTGAAAAAAAAGAAATATGCAGGATTAGGTCATCTGCAAACAATGAGACCCTGTGTTCCACCCTTCCAGTCCTTTGAGGCTCTCAGCGCCATCACCAATGGCTCTATAGCCAAGGCAAACAACAGTGGGGAGAGGGGACATCCCTGCCTTTTCTTCTGGTGCAGTCTAAAGTAGTCCGAACTCACCCGGTTCGTCCGCACACTCGCCACTGGTACCTAGTACAGCAACCGCACCCAGTCAACAAAGCCCTGCCCAAACCCAAACCGTCCCAGGACCTCCGACAGATAATTCCACTCCACCCGCTAAAAGGCCTTTTCAGCATCTGTAGCGACCACTACTACCACCTCCCTCCCCTCGGAGGGCATCATGATTACGTTCAAGAGCCTTCTAACTGTTGGCCGTTAACTGCCTGCCTTTGACAAACCCCGCCTGGTTTTCCGCTATCACCCCCCGGACACAGTCCTCTATTCTCGAGGCCAAAATCAATTTGTCGTCAACATTAAGTAGGGAGATTGGTCTGTATGACCTGCATTGGGTCCTTCTCCCGCTTCAGGATAAATGAGGTCGAAGCCTGTGACATTGTTGGGGGAAGAACACTCCGCTCCCTTGCCTCATGAAGCACGCCGTCAGTGTCCCTGCTGATTTCACCTGTGGGAAGTGCACCCATCTCCAGCTAATCAGAAACCACGTTAGGGAACTGGAGCTGGAGCAACTTCGGATCATTCGGGAGGCAGAGGTGGTCATAGATGGCAGCTTCAGGGATGTAGTTACTCCGAAGAATGAAGATCGATGGGTGACGGTGAGAGGGGCTGGGAGGATGCAGTCAGTGCAGGGATCCTCTGTGGTCGTTCCCCTCAGTAACAAGTTTGCCGTTTTGGATACTGTTGAGGGGGATGACCTACCAGGGGTAAGCCACGGTGAACGGATCTCCAGCACTGCGTCCGTCCCTGTGGCTCATAAGGGAAGGAGGGAGAGCAGGAGAGCAATAGTTATTGGGGACTCGATAGTTAGAGGGACAGATAGACGGTTCTGTGGCAATGAAAGAGACTCACGGACGGTATGTTGCCTCCCGGGTGCCAGGGTCCGTGACGTCTCGGACCGTGTTTTCAAAATCCTTAAGGGGGAGGGGGAACAGTCACAAGTCGTGGTACACATTGGTACCAACGACATAGGTAAGAGAAGGGACGGGGATTTAAAACAGGAATTTAGGGAGCTAGGGTGGAAGCTGAAAGCCAGGACAAACCATGTTGTCATCTCTGGTTTGTTCTCGGTGCCACGTGCTAGTGAGGTGAGGAACAGGGAGAGTGCAGATAAACACGTGGCTGCAGGGATGGTGCAGGAGGGAGGGTTTCAGTTACGTGGATAATTAGAGCACATTCTGGGGAAGGTGGCACCTGTACAAACAAGACGGTTTGCACCTGAACCAGAGGGACACCAATATCCTGGGAGAGAAATTTGCTACGGCTCTTAGGGGGGGTTTAAACTAATTTGTCAGGGGATGGGAAAACGAGCTGTAGTCCAGAAACCAGTGTTGAGAGTCGTGAGGTACTGAGGAGAGTATCAAGGTCGCAGGAGTGTACCGGCACACAGAAAGGTGGGTTGAAGTGTGTCTACTTCAATGTAAGGAGCATCCGGAATAAGGTAGGGGAACGTGGAGCGTGGATTGGTACTTGGGACTACGATGTTGTGGCCATTACGGAGACATGGTTAGAACAGGGACAGGAATGGTTGTTGGAAGTTCCGGGGTATAGATGTTTCAGCAAGAGTAGGGAAGGTGGTAAAAGAGGTGGAAGAGTAGCATTGTTAACCAAGGATAGTTTAACGGCTGCAGAAAGGCAGTTCGAGGGGGATCTGCCTACTGAGGCAATATGGGCCAAAGTTAGAAATAGGAAAGGAGCGGTCACATTGTTAGGAGTTTTCTATAGGCCCCCAAATAGTAATAGAGATGTGGAGGAAAAATTGCAAAGCAGATTATGGATAGGTGTGGAGGTCTCAGGGTAGTTGTCATGGGTGACTTTAACTTTCCAAATATTGATTGGAACCTCTATGGGTCGAACAGTTCGGATGGGGCAGTTTTTGTACAGTGTGTGCAGGTGGGTTTCCTGACACAATATGTGGCTAGGCCGACAAGAGGGGGGCCACATTGGATTTGATACTGGGTAATGAACCGGGCCAAGTGTTAGATTTGTTTGTGGGAGAGCACTTTGGAGATGGTGACTACAGTTCGGTGTCTTTCACTATTGCAATGGAGAGGGATAGGGCCATACGGCAGGGCAAGGTTTATAATTGGGGAAGGGGTCATTATGATGCGATTAGGCAAGAATTAGGGAGCGTAAGATGGGAACAGAAACTGTCAGGGAAAGGCACAAATGAAAAGTGGAGCTTGTTCAAGGAACAAATACTGCGTGTCCTTGATAGGTATGTCCCTGTCAGGCAGGGAGGAAATGGTCTTGTGAGGGAACCATGGTTCACAAAATAGGTTGAATGTCTTGTCAAGAGGAAAAAGGAAGCGTATGTAAGGATGAGAAAACAAGGTTCAGTTGGGTCACTTGAGGGTTACAAGGTAGCAAGGAATGAGCTAAAAAAAGGGCTTAGGAGAGCTAGGAGGGGGCATGAGAAGTCCTTGGCGGGTCGGATCAAGGAAAACCCCAAGGCTTTTTACTCCTTTGTGAGAAATAAAAGAATGACCCGGGTGAGGTAGGGCCGGTCAAGGACAGTAGTGGGAACAGGCGGGTAGGCTAGAGGAGGTTCTGAGGAATTTTGAAAAACCTTAGGGTTGACAAGTCCCCTGGGCCAGATGGGATATATCCAAGGATTCTTTGGGAGGCAAGGGATGAAACTGCAGAGCCTTTGCTTTGGTCTTTGGGTCCTCACTGTCCACGGGGATAGTGCCAGAGGACTGGAGAGTGGCGAATGTTGTTCCTCTGTTCAAGAAAGGGAATAGGAATGACCCTGGTAATTATAGGCCGGTTAGTCTTACTTCGGTGGTCGGTAAGTTAATGGAAAAGGTCCTGAGGGATAGGATTAATGACCATTTGGAAAGATGCAGCTTAATCCGGGATAGTCAACACGGATTCGGAAGGGTAAATCTTGCCTCACAAATGTGACTGAATTCTTTGAGGAGGTAACTAAGTGTGTAGATGAAGGTAGAGGAGTTGATGTCGTATACATGGATTTTAGTAAGGCGTTTGATAAGGTTCCCCATGGTCGGCTTATGAAGAAAGTAGGGAGGTGTGGGATAGAGGGAAATTTGGCCAATTGGATAAGTTACTGGCTATCACATAGAAGACAGAGGGTGGTGGTGGATGGAACATTTTCAGACTGGAGACCAGTTACCAGCGGTGTACCACAGGGATCAGTGCTGGGTCCTCTGCTATTTGTGATTTTATCAATGACTTGGAGGAGGGGGCTGATGGGTAGGTCAGTAAATTTGCTGATTACACCAAGATTGGTGGAGTAGTGGATGAGGTGGAGTGCTGTTGTAGGCTGCAAAGAGACATTGATAGGATGCAGAGCTGGGCCGAAAAATGGCAGTTGGAGTGCCTGATAAGTGCGAGGTGATTCATTTTGGTAGAAAAAATTTGAATGCGGATTACAGGGTCAACGGCAGGGTTCTGAGGAATGTGGAGGAACAGGGAGATCTTGGGGTTCATGTCCACAGATCTCTGAAGGTTGCCACTCAAGTGGATAGATCCGTGAAGAAGGCCTATAGTGTGTTAGCGTTTATTAACAGGGGGCTTGAGTTTAAGAGCTGCGGGGTTATGCTGCGACTGTACATGACCCTGGTGAGACCACATTTGGAGTATTGTGTGCAGTTCTGGTCACCTCACTATAGGAAGGATGTGGAAGCATTGGAAAGGGTGCAAAGAAGATTTACCAGGATGCTGCCTGGTTTGCAGGATAGGTCTTATGAGGAAAGGTTGAGGGAGCTAGGGCTTTTCTCTTTGAAGCGGAGGAGAATGAGAGGCGACTTAATAGAGGTTTATAAGATGATGAGGGGGATAGGTAGAGTGGACGTTCAAAGACTATTTCCTCAGGTGGATGTAGCTGTTACAAGGGGGCATAACTATAAGGTTTGGGGTGGAAGATATAGGAGGGATATCCGAGGTAGATTCTTTACTCCGAGAGTGATTAGGGTGTGGAATGGACTGCCTGCTGTGATAGTGGAGTCGGACACTTTAGAACTTTCAACCGGTTATTGGATAGGCACAAGGAGCACACCAGAATGACAGGGAGTGGTATAGTTGACCTTGGTTTTGGACAATGCTCGGCACAACATCGAGGGCCGAAGGGCCTGTTCTGTGCTGTACTGTTCTATGCTCTTGTCTATTAAATGCCCTCACCAGCAGCGGGCTCAGCATCCCAGAACTTGTAAAATTCTACTGGGTGGACATCCGGTCCCGGGGCCTTACCTGACTGAATGGCATCTAATCCCACTACTACTTCTACAATCCCGATCGGGGCTCCCAACCACTCCACCAACCCTTCCACCACCTTCGGAAAGTACAACCCCATCAAAACCTGCCTCATCCCCTCCACCCCAGCTGGGGGCTCCGACTCATACAGCCGACTGTAAAACTCCTTGAACATCCTCCACCTCCGCTGGATCCAAGACCGTGTTCCCCCCCCCCCCCCCCCCCTCTGTCCTTCACTCTGCCTGGCTGCCTCCCTTTTCCTGAGCTGGTGTGCTAGCATCCTACTGGCCTTCTCACCATACTCGTATAACGCCCCCCTCGCTTTCCTCAACTGCCCCACTGCCTGTGGATATCAGACCAAACTCCATCTGCAGCTTCTGCCGTTCCTTCAACAGCCCCACCTCCGGAGCTTCAGAGTACCTTCTGTTCACTTGGAGTATCTCCCTAACCAACCTATCTATCTCTGCCCGCTCCACCTTCACCCTATGAGCCCGTATCTGTTATAACCTGCCTACTGACGATTGGCTGGGGACTAATGACTATCCCACAATCCTATGGGAGTATGAACTTCCCCAATGAGGGGGGCGGAGAAACTCCTACTATAAATAAGCTGGCCAGTCCAGGAACCAGGAGGAAGGAGAAGGTAGCAAGGGAAGTTACTGCTACTGTTATGTATATATTGTTATAGTAAATAAACGTTATTATTTTGTGTCCTTAAAACTCGTGCTGGATTCTTCGGGGCCCTTACAAAACTGGCGACGAAGGTAAAAGTGAATAGCTGTCTACACTGCTGAAGCCACCTCCCTGGATTTTTGTTGGATACAGGTTGGAAGTTGTTTTCTATTATACCATGCCTCTGTACAGACGTTTGGATGTTTTTGATGCTGCGCTGGAAAGCTGGAACCAGTACACACAACGGATGCGTTACTATTTCCGAGCAAACAATATCACTGAAAACGAGCGCCAGGTGGTCATATTGCTCACCGCCTGCGGGCCGCATACGTTTGGGTGATTAGGAGCCTTGCGTACCCAGCTGCGCCGGACACCAAAACGTTTGACGAACTTGTGAATATAGTGGGGCAACACTTTAATCCAACCCCGTCCACGATAGTCCAGCGTTACCGGTTTAATACCGCTGAGAGGACCCCTGGAGAATCCCTTGCCGATTTTTTTTATCCAGGCTACGCGGGATTGCGGAATACTGTGACTATGGTGAGACCTTGTCAGAAATGTTACGCGACCGTTTGGTTTGCGGTATTAACAATGCGGCCACCCAGAGAAAGTTGTTAGCAGAGCCAACATTGACTTTTCAACAGGCAATACAAATAGTCTTGTCCCGAGAGAGCGCAGAGCGAGGAGTACAGGAGCTACAGGGAATGGAAGTGCATGCCTTGGGGCGCAACCCTTTCCGCCCAAAAACGTCCCCCCGCACTCCTGCGGTACCTTGGGCGAGGCAACGACCAGACCGACGCCAGTGGCCATCGGACATTCCTCCCCGAAGGGAGCCTTCTCCAGAGCCAATGGATGAGGAGCCATGTCCGTGTCAGACTTGTAGGCGCCGACCCCGTCGCGGACGGCGGTCCTGGGGACGCCAGAGGCGCCGTCGTTCCGACCGAAACTGGGACCAGCCCAGGGGCCGTAACTGGGACCAGCCCAGAGGCCGTACCTTCCACGTGGATGAACCTGCGGCGACCACTCCTGAGGACGTGGAGACGGAGGACGACTGCCTGCAGCTGCATTGTGTGGCAGCTCCCCGTGTGGCCCCCAATAAAGTGACAGTACGGGTCAATGGCCACCCGCTGGAGATGGAGTTGGATACTGGCGCAGCGGTCTCCGTGATCGCCCAGAGGACATTCGACCGCATCAAGCAGGGTATACAGACCCTTACATTAACTGACTTACAGGCCAGGTTGGCCACCTACACGGGGGAACCACTGGACATTGCAGGAACTACAATGACCCCTGTTGTCTATGGACGCCAGGAGGGGCGTTTCCCACTTATCGTAGTGTGTGGCCATGGGCCCAGCCTGTTGGGTCGGGACTGGTTGCGCCATTTGCGGTTGCAATGGCAGCACATCCTCATGACTGAGGTGCTAGGACAATACCCAGAGGTATTCCAGCCTGGTTTGGGGAAAATAAAAGGGGCCGTAGCCCGTATCCAAGTTGAACCAGGAGCCACGCCGCGCTATTTCCGGGCGCGCCCAGTGCCTTACGCTTTGCTCGAGAAGGTAGAAGGGGAGCTCACTCGTTTGGAGAGTTTGGGTATTATCAGGCCCGTCCGTTTTGCTGACTGGGCAGCACCAATTGTACCAGTAATGAAGCCAGATGCCACAGTTCGCTTGTGTGGCGACTATAAACTTACAGTGAATACAGTTTCCCGACTCGACCGATACCCAATGCCTCGCATAGAGGATCTCTACGCGAAACTTGCAGGCGGACTCTCATTCACAAAATTAGATATGAGTCACGCCTACCTGCAGTTGGAGCTGGACCCTGCCTCCTGACCATATGTAACAATTAACACACACCGGGGCCTGTATGAATATACACGGTTGCCCTTTGGAGTATCCTCTGCCTGCGCAATTTTTCAACGTGTTATGGAGGGCATTTTGAGAGGTTTACCACGTGTGGCTGTCTACCTAGATGACGTGTTGATTACAGGGACGTCGGAGCAAGAGCATTTGGAAAATCTGGAGGCTGTCCTTAAACGCCTTTCGGAGGCTGGAGTCCGTTTACGTCACACACAGTGCGTATTTCAGGCAAAAGAAGTAGTCTACCTAGGCTATCGGGTGGACCGCGAGGGTCTGCACCCCGTCGCAGAGAAGGTGCGTGCAATTCAACATGCCCCAACCCGACTGACACTTCGCATCTTCGTTCTTTTCTCGGTCTTGTAAACTATTACGGGAAGTTCCTCCCCAATCTGGCAACAGGGTTGTAATCTCGGGATTACTCCCTGTGCCACGTGCCAGTGAGGCTAGAAATAGGAAGATAGAGCAGACAAACACGTGGCTAAACAGCTGGTGTAGGAGGGAGGGTTTCCGTTTTCTGGACCACTGGGAGCTCTTCCGGGGCAGGTGTGACCTGTATAAGATGGACGGGTTGCATCTAAACCGGAGAGGCATAAATATCCTGGCCGCGAGGTTTGCTAGTGTCACACGGGAGGGTTTAAACTAGTATGGCAGGGGGGTGGGTACGGGAGCAATAGGTCAGAAGGTGAGAGCATTGAGGGAGAACTAGGGAATAGGGACAGTGTGGCTCTGAGGCAGAGCAGACGGGGAAAAGTTGCTGAACACAGCGGGTCTGGTGGCCTGAAGTGCCTATGTTTTAATGCAAGGAGCATTACGGGTAAGGCAGATGAACTTAGAGCTTGGATTACTACTTGGAACTATGATGTTATTGCCATTACAGAGACCTGGTTGAGGGAAGGGCAGGATTGGCAGCTAAACGTTCCAGGATTTAGATGTTTCAGGCGGGATAGAGGGGGATGTAAAAGGGGAGGCGGAGTTGCGCTACTTGTTCGGGAGAATATCACAGCTATACTGCGAGAGGACACCTCAGAGGGCAGTGAGGCTATATGGGTAGAGATCAGGAATAGGAAGGGTGCAGTCACAATGTTGGGGGTATACTACAGGCCTCCCAACAGCCAGCGGGAGATAGAGGAGCAGATAGGTAGACAGATTTTGGAAAAGAGTAAAAACAACAGGGTTGTGGTGATGGGAGACTTCAACTTCCCCAATATTGACTGGGACTCACTTAGTGCCAGGGGCTTAGACGGGGCGGAGTTTGTAAGGAGCATCCAGGAGGGCTTCTTAAAACAATATGTAGACAGTCCAACTAGGGAAGGGGCGGTACTGGACCTGGTATTGGGGAATGAGCCCGGCCAGGTGGTAGATGTTTCAGTAGGGGAGCATTTCGGTAACAGTGACCACAATTCAGTAAGTTTTAAAGTACTGGTGGACAAGGATAAGAGTGGTCCGAGGATGAATGTGCTAAATTGGGGGAAGGCTAATTATGACAATATTAGGTGGGAACTGAAGAACATAGATTGGGGGCGGATGTTTGAGGGCAAATCAACATCTGACATGTGGGAGGCTTTCAAGTGTCAGTTGAAGGGAATACAGGACAGGCATGTTCCTGTGAGGAAGAAAGATAAATACGGCAATTTTCGGGAACCTTGGATGACGAGTGATATTGTAGGCCTCGTCAAAAAGAAAAAGGAGGCATTTGTCAGGGCTAAAAGGCTGGGAACAGACGAAGCCTGTGTGGCATATAAGGAAAGTAGGAAGGAACTTAAGCAAGGAGTCAGGAGGGCTAGAAGGGGTCATGAAAAGTCATTGGCAAATAGGGTTAAGGAAAATCCCAAGGCTTTTTACACGTACATAAAAAGCAAGAGGGTAGCCAGGGAAAGGGTTGGCCCACTGAAGGATAGGCAAGGGAATCTATGTGTGGAGCCAGAGGAAATGGGCGAGGTACTAAATGAATACTTTGCATCAGTATTCACCAAAGAGAAGGAATTGGTAGATGTTGAGTCTGGAGAAGGGGGTGTAGATAGCCTGGGTCACATTGTGATCCAAAAAGACGAGGTGTTGGGTGTCTTAAAAAATATTAAGGTAGATAAGTCCCCAGGGCCTGATGGGATCTACCCCAGAATACTGAAGGAGGCTGGAGAGGAAATTGCTGAGGCCTTGACAGAAATCTTTGGATCCTCGCTGTCTTCAGGGGATGTCCCGGAGGACTGGAGAATAGCCAATGTTGTTCCTCTGTTTAAGAAGGGTAGCAAGGATAATCCCGGGAACTACAGGCCGGTGAGCCTTACTTCAGTGGTAGGGAAATTACTGGAGAGAATTCTTCGAGACAGGATCTACTCCCATTTGGAAGCAAATGGACGTATTAGTGAGAGGCAGCACGGTTTTGTGAAGGGGAGGTCGTGTCTCACTAACTTGATAGAGTTTTTCGAGGAGGTCACTAAGATGATTGATGCAGGTAGGGCAGTGGATGTTGTCTACATGGACTTCAGTAAGGCCTTTGACAAGGTCCCTCATGGTAGACTAGTACAAAAGGTGAAGTCACACGGGATCAGGGGTGAGCTGGCAAGGTGGATTCAGAACTGGCTAGGCCATAGAAGGCAGAGGGTAGCAATGGAGGGATGCTTTTCTAATTGGAGGGCTGTGACCAGTGGTGTTCCACAGGGATCAGTGCTGGGACCTTTGCTGTTTGTAGTATATATAAATGATTTGGAGGAAAATGTAACTGGTCTGATTAGTAAGTTTGCAGACGACACAAAGGTTGGTGGAATTGCGGATAGCGATGAGGACTGTCTGAGGATACAGCAGGATTTAGATTGTCTGGAGACTTGGGCGGAGAGATGGCAGATGGAGTTTAATCCGGACAAATGTGAGGTAATGCATTTTGGAAGGGCTAATGCAGGTAGGGAATATACAGTAAATGGTAGAACCCTCAAGAGTATTGAAAGTCAAAGAGATCTAGGAGTACAGGTCCACAGGTCATTGAAAGGGGCAACACAGGTGGAGAAGGTAGTCAAGAAGGCATACGGCATGCTTGCCTTCATTGGACGGGGCATTGAGTATAAGAATTGGCAAGTCATGTTGCAGCTGTATAGAACCTTAGTTAGGCCACACTTGGAGTATAGTGTTCAATTCTGGTCGCCACACTACCAGAAGGATGTGGAGGCTTTAGAGAGGGTGCAGAAGAGATTTACCAGAATGTTGCCTGGTATGGAGGGCATAAGCTATGAGGAGCGATTGAATAAACTCGGTTTGTTCTCTCTGGAACGAAGGAGGTTGAGGGGCGACCTGATAGAGGTCTACAAAATTATGAGGGGCATAGACAGAGTGGATAGTCAGAGGCTTTTCCCCAGGGTAGAGGGGTCAATTACTAGGGGGCATAGGTTTAAGGTGAGAGGGGCAAGGTTTAGAGTAGATGTACGAGGCAAGTTTTTTACGCAGAGGGTAGTGGGTGCCTGGAACTCGCTACCGGAGGAGGTAGTGGAAGCAGGGACGATAGGGACATTTAAGGGGCATCTTGACAAATATATGAATAGGATGGGAATAGAAGGATACGGACCCAGGAAGTGTAGAAGATTGTAGTTTAGTCGGGCAGTATGGTCGGCGCGGGCTTGGAGGGCCGAAGGGCCTGTTCCTGTGCTGTACATTTCTTTGTTCTTTGTTGTTCTTTGTACGCTGGCCCCCTTACACCTGCTGCTAAAGAAAAATCACACCTGGGTTTGGGGTCAGCCGCAAGAAACCGCTTTCCGGCGGGTAAAGCAACAATTGTCGTTGTCTGGGTTACTAACCCACTATGATCCGGAAAAGCCTTTGCTCGTCACATGTGATGCATCCCCGTATGGTATTGGGGCTGTCCTGTCCCACAAGATGGAGAACGGGGCCGAGCGACCGATAGCTTTCGCCTCCCGCACATTGATTGCAGCGAAGAAAATGTACGCGCAGATCGAGAAGGAGGGCCTGGCAGTGGTTTTCGCGGTGAAACGCTTCCACCAGTATGTGTACGGCCGCCATTTCACTATTGTGATTGATCATAAGCCCCTGCTGGGACTCTTCAGAGAGGATAAGCCAATACCGCCCATTGCTTCTGCACGGATCCAGCGCTGGGCTTTGTTGCTTGCTGCATATGAGTATTCTCTGGAGCACAAACCAGGTACGCAGATAGCAAATGCCGACGCACTGAGCCGATTGCCTTTATCAACCGGCCCCATGTCGACCCCCACGACCGGTGAGGTGGTCGCAACCCTCAATTTTATGGACACCTTGCCTGTCACGGCATCACAGATCCGTGAGGGGACGCAGACGGAGCCAGTCCTGTCAAAGGTTCGGCACATAGTCCTGTATGGTGGGCAGCATAGACGGCTCCCAGGCGAGTTGCGGGCATTTTCCTCCAAGCTGTCAGAGTTCAGCGTGGAAGACGGCATCCTCTTGTGGGGGACGCGTGTGATTGTCCCGGAAAAAGGCCAGGAGCTGATATTATCAGACTTGCACAATGGGCATCCGGGCGTGACCAAGATGAAAATGTTGGCCCGGAGTTATGTCTGGTGGCCAGGCCTCGACACCGACATTGAGAAGGTGGCCCAAAACTGCTCCATTTGCCAGGAGCATTAGAAGCTTCCACCGGCCGCGCCCCTACATCACTGGGAATGGCCAGGGCGGCCTTGGGCACGCTTACATGCAGATTTTGCAGGCCCTTTTCAGGGATCCATGTTCCTTCTGCTAATTGACGCCCAGTCCAAATGGCTGGAGGTGCATTAGATGCAGGGGACAACGTCCTGCGCAACAATTGAAAAAATGCGTTTATCATTTAGCACGCATGGCCTCCCCGAGGTGCTGGTCACAGATAATGGCACTCCATTCACGAGTGAGGAGTTTGCTAGGTTTACAAAGACGAACGGCATCTGCCATATCCGCACTGCCCCTTACCACCCGGCTTCAAATGGGTTGGCAGAGCGTGCAGTGCAAACATTCAAAAGAGGCCTAAAGAAGCAGTCTTCCGGATCAATGGACACGAGACTGGCTCGGTTTTTGTTTACGTACAGGACCACCCCCCATACAGTGACTGGGGTAGCTCCCGCAGAACTCCTAATGGGCCGGAGACTTCGCACCCGCCTTAGTATGGTCTTCCCGGACATTGGCGCAAAAGTACGCCGCACACAAGAACGGCAGGGACCGGGATTGTCTCGGCATCGTCCGATTCGGCAGTTTGCGCCTGGTGACCCAGTATTCGTGCGGAATTTTGCTGGTGGTGCCCAATGGGTTCCTGGTGTAATCTTTCGCCAAACGGGCCCTATATCGTACCAAGTGCAAGCCCAGGGTTGTCTCCAGCGAAAACATGTAGACCACGTCTGGTCCAGAAGATCATCCCCGCAAAAGATTCCCCGCCCCCGGAGCTCAGTTCAACAGCGGCAAAGACCAGAAACAAGGGAAGGTAGTCCTCCAAATCTTCCACTGGTGCCTCACTCGAAGCCTGCGCAGGTCGTGACGGGACCGAATGGGGATAGAGACGCTGACATGACGGAAGCAGCAGACTCTGACTCCGAGATGGAGACACAGGATGAATCAGAGGGGGAATCCTGGGGTCCACAGGCCGTGGATGTACAACCGCGCCGTTCATCACGGAAGCGCCGGTCTCCGTCTCGTTATACGCCGCCTGATCCAGCGCCGCGTGCAAATGGCATCCGGCCTGCGGCCAAACGAGTTCGACGCCTTCCTTCGCCAGGGCCTACGGTGGATTCCTTGGACTTTGGTGGGGGAGGGATGTTATAACCTGCCTACTGACGATTGGCTGGGGACTAATGACTATCCCACAATCCTATGGGTGTATGAACTTCCCCAATGAGGGGGGCGGAGAAACTCCTACTATAAATAAGCTGGCCAGTCCAGGAACCAGGAGGAAGGAGAAGGTAGCAAGGGAAGTTACTGCTACTGTTATGTATATATTGTTATAGTAAATAAACGTTATTATTTTGTGTCCTTAAAACTCGTGCTGGATTCTTCGGGGCCCTTACAAAAGTATCAAAATTAGCTCCCCCCCCCTAACTACTGCTTTCAGCGCCTCCCACACCATTGCTGCCGAAACGTCCCCTGTGTCATTTATCTCCAAATAATTCTGGATGGCCTCCCTCAGCCGCCCGCACACCACCTCATCCGCTAACAGTCCTACATCCAATCTCCATTGCGGGCGCTGACCCTCCTCCTTGCTTAACCGTAAATCCACCCAGTGTCGAGCATGGTCTGACACACCAATTGCCGAATACTCGGCATCTACCACCCCCGCCAGCAAAGCCCTGTTCAAAATGAAAAAATCAATCTGGGAGTACACTTTGCTCGTGGGGAAAAAAAAACTCCTTCGCTCTTGGCCATTTGAACCTCCGAGTCGACTCCTCCCATCTGCTCCATAAACCCTTTTAGTTCCTTTGTCACGGCTGGCATCCTCCATGTCCTTGAACACGACAGATCCAAACTTGGATTGATGATTGTATTAAAGTCCACCCCCCACCCCCCATCATCAACCTGTGTGAGTTCAAGTCCGGGATCTTCCCCAGCACCCACCTCATAAACTTCGCGTTGTCCTAGTTTGGTGCATAAATACTCACTAATAACACCAGCATCCCCTCTAGCTTCCCAATCACCTTAATGTATCTATCCCCTGAGTCCACCACTATACTCCCCACCTCAAACGGCACCTGCTTATTGATCAAGATCGCTACCTCCCTAGTTTGAGAGTCTAGCCCCGAATGAAATATCTGCCCAACCCACCCCTTCCTCAGCCTAGTCTGATCCACTACCCTCAGGTGTGTCTCCTCAGGCATTACCATGTCCGCCTTCAAACTCTTCAAATGTGTGAACACGTGTGCCCTTGACGAATGTGATATAAAATAGTTACTTTAGAGATATTAGTTACTGTAATGTAGAGATAGGCCAGTCTCATCCTGGTGAGTTCACAGACAAAGGATTTCAGACCGCATGGCAAAGCAAGGAAGAGGTGTGAAAGGATGCTGGGTAATAGGGGCCAGAGGAAGGGATTGGAAGTGAGCCAATTAGAGTGTATGGCTAGGTCAGGAGGGGTATAGGATGACCTATGGGAATCGTGTATGTGAAACTTGATGCCATTTGTGTTAATAGTAGAGATCTCTTTGTCCTACAGACTCACTTGATTCCAGAGGTGTACGAAGCAAGATGTGCTTTGTACTTGCTGTGAATTGAGAAAGACTTGCAAGTCAAATAAAATAACTAATGCTGTACCTGCAAATCCATCTCGACTTTTATTGAGGCCAGACTGACGGGTAAAGAAATTTGGAATTTGTCACCCTTTTGACTGACCATTCAGCCCTCTCACGTTCCATCCCCCCCAATGTGATCAGTCTGGTCGGGGCCCCCGGCCGATCAGCCATCACCCTTCTTAGGCCAGCCTCCAACCCGCGTCCCGCGCCTCCTCAGACCCACCCTCTGGTGCCCACCGTCATCAACCTCCAATTTGTCTCCAAGCGCCAGTCCCTCCCCTGTAAGCAGAACAATTCCCCCCCCCCCCCCCCCCCTCTCCCCAATAACAAAATAGCAATCCCCACTCACCTGCTCGCACCTTACTGTGCTTCCGTGAGCTAGCCCGCCCAGCTAGCCTGGTAGCCCCTGCCCATGGTGCCAAGCATCCTACCACTGATTTCCCCCCCACTCGAACATGCATATGCAAAACATCACAATCCCCAACAAACACAGAAGAAAATTCCACCCACTATCCCCCATTAAGAACAAAGTTCACCCGCATACAAAACTGAGCAACGGTCCAAAGATTCGTACAAATACACACAGAATCTAAAGAAAAAATAAATTTAGCAGCATAAGTACAGAATTACTCGCCCCCAAGTTCAGTGTCCTCCATCACCTTCCGGACTGCTGTCCTTAACAAAGTTCATCGCCTCATCCGAAGATCCAAAATAGAGTTCTTGCCCCTCGTAAGTGACCCACAAACAAGCTGGGTACAGCATGCCGAGCTTCACCCCTTCTTAAAGAGGGCCGATTTAACTTCATTGAAACTCGCTCTTCTTTTGGCCAGTTCCGCACCCAAGTCCTGGTAAATACGCAGCTTGTTATCTTCCCATTTGCAGCTCCTCGTCTGCCTGGCACACTTCAAGATTTGTTCCTTGTCCAGGAACCAGTGCATTCGTACCACCATCGCCGACGGTGGATCATTCTTCAGCGGCTCCCTCATAAGCGTTCTGTGCACCCTGTCCACCTCCAAGGGCCAAGCAAACGTAACTTCCCCCAGCAGCTTCTCGAACATACGAGCCACATATGCCCCTGCGTCCGATTCCTCGCTGCTCTCTGGGAGGCCAACGATCCTCGGGTTCTGCCTGCACGACCTGTTCTCCAGATCCTCCACCTTCTCTTGCAGCCTTTTCATCATCCCCAACTCCGCCACCATCGCAGCTAGCTGGTTCATCGTACTCAGCAACCGCCTCTTGCACCTTCTGGATTGCCTGACCCTGGACTTCCAATCTTTGCTCCACCCGGTCAATCCCCGTCTTAATCAGGTCCAGGTACTCTTGTCTTTGCTTGGCAAGCTGTCCTGGAGGAATTGCATCAGCTGCTCCGTTGACCACTGGACCGGCAATCCCAGTTCCTGAGCTTCCGCCTTATTTTTCTGTGCTGCAGACTCTACTCCCTTCTTTGACCGACGATCTCTCCTTTTCAGCCCACTATTGGTCCACGAATCCATACACTGGTGGGGAATCCTCCTCCTCTACCTCACCAATATCCTATTTTGCCGATCAAATCCCTCATAAGTCGGGGGGGGGGGGGGGGAAGGTCTCGAAGTTCCACCACAAGAGGGAGATACCAAATAGGCGACCACTCACTCCATGGCTGCCACCGGAACTGTACCCCACTTTTATAGAGCGCTGATTTTGCTGTACTGAACTCGGCCCTCTTTTTAGCCAGGTCCGCCCCAATGTTCTGGTACACCCTTATCTTATGTCCTACCCACGAGCATGATTTTGTCTGCCGGGCCCACCTTAAGGTTTTTTTCTTGGTCCTGGAACCGGTGCAACTTCGCGATGATCGCCCTGTGCTGCCCCCGGCTTTGGGCCTGGGTCGAAACGACCCCAGCATTTGGGCGATATAGCCCTTTGGGTTTCTACCCTCTATCCCCTCTGGCAGACCCACTATTCTGACATTCTGCCCCTGGACCTGTTTTCCTGGTCCTCCACTTTCCCTCTTAGGCTCCCCTGGGCCGTCACCAACCTTTGGTTTCCAGAGCTACGATCCTGTCGCTCTGCTCCGAAGCAGCTTTCTCCAACTCCAGGATTGTTTTTTTCCTGTGCCTGCACCTTCCTTCCCAGGCCTTCTACGATGTACTGCATTGTGTTTTCGCTTCCGACATCACCTCCTTCATCATCGTGTGGAGCTCCGTCCTGATCGCCTCCTTCATGGCGTTTAGCTCCTTTTTCAGCATGCTTCTCCATTTGCGGGGGGTAGGGGGGTCACCGGCTTTTCCCCCTCCAGGTTCACCTGAACCTCCGCATTGCCTTGTGTGGCCGCCTGTCTGCACGCCCGCTGTTGTTGCCCTTTCCACTGCTGCTGCTCCTAATATCTCGCTGTCCCCTCTGTTCGTTATTGCCAGGCATGTTCCTTTCTTGCGTCTTTTGTCTTTGGATAGATTTTGGTGGGCTTTTTAAGCCAAAATTCCTGATAAATTGCCTCTGTTGGGTTCGTTTGGGAAGAGAGCGACCTGATGTGCGTCCGCCCAGCACATCGCCGCCACCGGAAGTCTTCATCCAACAATTCTGCCATAGGGGACATGGAGTACTGCCAATCTACCTCCAAGATTCAGTGCACCAACCTGTGCCTTTCCTCCCTGCCAACCTTTTGAGGGCCTTATATAAGATTACTTCCCCACTGACCACCGCCTTCAACAATTCCCAGAACGTTGAAGACGAGACCTTCCACTTTGGTTTGAACCAAGTTGTTCTCCGTGGCCGAAGCCACCCTTTCGCAAAGCCCTTTATCTGCTAGGAGTGATGTGTCTAACCTCCATGGGGTGTGCTAGGCTCGGTCCATCTCCAATTGCACATCCACATAATATGGAGCATGGACCAATATCACACATGCTGTGGCACGCGTGGCTTTGATACACTCCTGTTGCCTGAAAATTCACATTTCCAGCCCGCAGCCCCAGCAATTTCCTCAGTACCACTTCCATAGTGATTGTAATTTTCTGATGTTCCTCCTTCCCATCCCATTCCTGATTTCTACTCCTGTTCCTATTGAAGTACTCCATTTTTTTCTCCAACTTTATAGTATTATAGATAGAATAGGCCCAGATCTTCAGGTCCACCAGTTGTGTGGAGGTGTGTAGGCGCTGAATGCATTTAAAAAGTACTTGCCTACCCTTTTCATAGGCTGAAACAGGAGCTTGCACTCCTGGCTGAAGCACTGATCCGTTGGAGAGGTGAGTAGGGAGGCTTAGTGGTGAGGTGTAATCCAGGGATGAGGGCAAAGCCCATTCAGGCAAACCTTGAGTTCCAGATTCAAGCATTAATGGGCTCTCTGGAAGTAGCGGACTGATTGTGGACCTCAGTAGCAGGAACATTTCAGCGTTTTCCATAGTGAGTCTGCACTCTTGGTTGTGTTCCTGAAATCTCGACTCTTGGTGAATCATTGGTTTTAATAGGAATCAATGTTAAAACCAGAATTTGTTTCCTTCATACGTTTCTTGCCCTAAAAACAATGTACAAGTTGAAAAACTGTACCATACATGTGCAACACTGTCCATTTCTTGATTAACTAACTTTGAAAATAAAATGCGTCTCTAAATATAAAATAATACAATATACAACACACATTACTTTTGAATAAATTACAGTACTTGCCTCTGTGGAGTACTTTTGGGTTGACCAGGCTCCATCTAGAAGTTGGTTAATGCCGAAAGCAGCTGAAGTCCTGACTAACTGCAATGACCAACTTAATTAATAATTAATAATCTTTATTGTCACAAGTAGGCTTACATTAACACTGCAATAGACTTCTGCTGCTAGATAGATTCAGAGGCAGCTAAGAAGCAGAGGCAGAAGTTAGGAGCCACTGAAGAATGGACCCTGAGGACTAAGGTAACAAAAGCTATGGGGTTGACGTAGGTGGGAGTGGAAGGAAGAGGGACTGATGGTGAGGGTGGAAGCACTGCTGGAAAAGTCATGTGAACATACGAGACACAAATGTGGCAAATGACATTCAAGTGAAACTGGCAGCATTAAATTGATACATTGACAATGTTAAAGTGAAATCGTATTAAGTGAGTCCATGTTGAGCAGGAACCTGCTGCAATGGGTCTGCAAAAAAAGGCCCAATATGTTTTGCTGCAAACTTGCTACGAACATATGAATTAGGAGCTGTAAGCCATTCGGCCCCTCGAGCCTGCTCCACCATTCCACAAGATCTTGGCTGTTTAAAATGACAAATGTCTCCTAATTCCCTCACTCTGCCAGGACTGTGTCAGTATCATAGTATCATAGAATTTACAATGCAGAAGGAGGCCATTCGGCCCATCGAGTCTGCACAGGCTCTTAGGAAAGAGCACCCTACCCAAGGTCATCACCGCCACCTTATCCCCATAACCCAGTAACCCCACCCAACACTAAGGGCAATTTATCATGGCCAATCCACCTAACCTGCACATCTTTGGACTGTGGGAGGAAACCGGAGCACCCGGAGGAAACCCACGCACACACGGGGAGGATGTGCAGACTCCGCACAGACAGTGACCCAAGCCGGAATCGAACCTGGGACCCTGGAGCTGTGAAGCAATTGTGCTATCCACAAGGCTACCGTGCTGCCCTGTCTGTTTATGAAATTTTAGCAAACCTTTCTCTGAAAGCTTAAGTCTTTTGGGAAGAACTTACCATTATCCCAGATTTGTGTTTTTGTTTTATGGGATTTTTTTGGCACTGTAAAATGTTTATACTGAATCTGTCAATCGGAGCTCAAATCTTATTTCTGTAATAACGCTCTATACCTTCTTGGAGTTGCCATGAAATGTTCTGAGGTATTTAGTATGATTTTCTTTGTTACAGTGCTTATCCCAAAGAACAACCTATATTTTGTCTAACAGTATGATTAATGATGAATGGGATTGGTAGAAGTGTTGTATATGCGGTGGGACCAATCTACAGGTTCTAATTTCTGTTCTGTCTTCTAATTTTACAATAAAATTTGCTATGTCAATAGATGGCACCGCTGATACATTTGTGATGGTGCAAAACCAAGCAACATATGACATGGTGGTTCGAGAGTTTGTATCAAAGTATGTCTGATGCTATATAGAATTTGTGGGATGAGGGGGAAAAATTAGATTGATAGCAACTTTAGATATTTTGGACTTACATAAAATGTTTTTTGAATAATTACAGCTCAAATGTAGCTGGTAAATTTTTGGAAAAACAAGGACTGGAAAGGTGCAGTGAATCCAAATGTAGTGGAACCTTCATTTTGCTGCCTCACAGCCCAGGGACCCAGGTTCGATTCGATCTTGGGTGACTATCTGTTTCTCCCCCTGTCTGCGTGGGTTTCCTCCGGATGCCCTGGTTTCCTCCCACAGTCCAAAGATGTTCAAGTTAAGTGGGGTTGTGACGATGAGGCAGAGCCCTAGGTAGGATGTTCTTTGTTGGGTTGGTGCAAACTCGATGGGCTGAATGGTCATCTCCTGTACTGTATGAATTCTATGGTAAGGTTGCAGGGGATGAGGACAAGGGGAGAGCATATTTCTGGTGGTAAATGAATAATGTAAGTTGGCAGATGGTAGAAAATCTACAGATTTTAGCCTTGTATAGATGTTATATCTTTATAATGGTACACCAAGCCCCTAGGCATAAGGTAAACATAGAATCATAGAATACCGACAGTGCAGAAGGAGGCCATTTGGCCCATTGAGTCCGCACCCACCCATATCGAGTTCTTTGAGAAGGTGACTGAACAGGTAGACTAGGGTAGAGCAGTTGATGTGGTGTATATGGATTTCAGCAAAGCGTTTGATAAGGTTCCCCACGGTAGGCTATTGCAGAAAATCGGAGGCTGAGGATTGAGGGTGATTTAGAGATGTGGATCAGAAATTGGCTAGTTGAACGAAGACAGAGGGTGGTGGTTGATGGGAAATGTTCAGAATGGAGTTCAGTTACAAGTGGCGTACCACAAGGATCTGTTCTGGGGCCGTTGCTGTTTGTCATTTTTATCAATGACCTAGAGGAAGGCGCAGAAGGGTGGGTGAGTAAATTTGCAGACGACACTAAAGTCGGTGGTGTTGTCGACAGTGTGGAAGGATGTAGCAGGTTACAGAGGGACATAGATAAGCTGCAGAGCTGGGCTGAGAGGTGGCAAATGGAGTTTAATGTAGAGAAGTGTGAGGTGATTCACTTTGGAAGGAATAACAGGAATGCGGAATATTTGGCTAATGGTAAAGTTCTTGGAAGTGTGGATGAGCAGAGGGATCTAGGTGTCCATGTACATAGATCCCTGAAAGTTGCCACCCAGGTTGATAGGGCTGTGAAGAAGGCCTATGGAGTGTTGGCCTTTATTGGTAGAGGGATTGAGTTCCGGAGTCAGGAGGTCATGTTGCAGCTGTACAAAACTCTGGTACGGCCGCATTTGGAGTATTGCGTACAGTTCTGGTCACCGCATTATAGGAAGGACGTGGAGGCTTTGGAGCGGGTGCAGAGGAGATTTACCAGGATGTTGCCTGGTATGGAGGGAAAATCTTATGAGGAAAGGCTGATGGACTTGAGGTTGTTTTCGTTGGAGAGAAGAAGGTTAAGAGGAGACTTAATAGAGGCATACAAAATGATCAGGGGGTTAGATAGGGTGGACAGTGAGAGCCTTCTCCCGCGGATGGAAATGGCTGGCACGAGGGGACATAGCTTTAAACTGAGGGGTAATAGATATAGGTCAGAGGTAGGTTCTTTACGCAAAGAGTGGTGAGGCCGTGGAATGCCCTACCTGCAACAGTAGTGAACGCGCCAACATTGAGGGCATTTAAAAGTTTATTGGATAAGCATATGGATGAATAATGGCATAGTGTAGGTTAGATGGCTGTACTGCGCTGTATCGTTCTATGTTCTATATCTGTAGAATATCCTACTTCGGTCCACTTCTCCAACCTTTATCCCTGTAACTCTGGACATTAAGGGACAATTTAAATTGGCCAATCCACCTAACCTGCACATCTTTGGACAGTGGGAGGAAACCGGACCACCCGGAGGAAACCCACGCAGACACTGGGAGAACCTGCAAACACCACACAAACAGTGACCCGAGGTCGAAATTGAACCCAGGCCCCTGGCACTGTGAGGCAGCAGTGCTAACCATCATACCATGTAACACAAACAGCAAACGTAATTCATTCTTTATTAGGCTGAGAGGTTGGTTAGAGAGGAGGCAATTGATGCTGCTTTGCAATGAGCAGCTGTCTCATGGAAGGCTCCATCCTGTGAAAATCTGGATAGATTGGGTTATGACCCAGCACCTCCGTTCTCTGGGGGTTTTCACCTGAGAGGTACCACAGAAAATTCCCCCCCTCCTGCCAGGTCTTCTCCACGCAAGGACTGCACGCGGATTGCTTGGCAAATGTAAACTCCCAGTTGGGCAATTACACCACACTGGGAATCATCCATTACTCTGATTTAAATTGAAGACTTTGGATGGTTCTGACTCTCTTGGCAGAATAGTTACCCAGGAAAGATTAGAAGGATTAAATCCACTTCAAGCTTCTGGGTAACTATGGTACTGATGCCGTGACTCCACTTAACGCCTCCCTGCCCCCTCAACCAACTCTGACCACACTCCTGAACCCCTTCCATAACCAGGTAAGTTTAGTGCCATAAAATTGGGGCATGGTTTCACTTGCCCCGATATGCTGCTCTGCACTGGAAGACCTTAGAACAAGGTATGCTGCACAATTCTCATCAGGCCCAAGCCAGTAGAGCAGGGGAGAAATATGCAGCCAAAGACGATCTCAGTTGGTCACTGCCTCATAAGAAGGGAAAATTGTACGTGAGAGAGAATTCTAAATAGAGAATGGGAAAAAGCAATCGGGCCTGAAAAAGCTCCTTCTCCAGTGACTTAATGCACAATTTTAGCGCCCACCCTTTTCTGAATGTCCTTAATGTTTAGCTTCTTCTGAGTTGCCTGATATGTTCCGAATATTTGTTTTAAATTAGTTGGCACTAATTTAAATGTATTCCTCTGGTCCTATATTCGGAGTTTAATTTAAAATAATCTGAAGGAAGGTTCACTTTTTCACTTGTTCAAAATGTCAAGTCATTTGCTTAACTTTTCCCTGTAGTAGATAGTGTGAGGATCAATGGGGAAAATGCTTTGGAATAGGAGAATGGGATTCATTTTTATTGAAAAAAATGTTACAAATTGTACAAATTTAAAAATCGGAACTGTAAAATGTCTGAAAATTTAAAAAATCTTAATTGTCCTGTAAATATTGTTACTGCATGAATAGGCTCAGTAATCATCATAAATTGGCATCCTACCTCCACAAATGGCACAATGTTTTAATGCATATTTGGAATACCAAACCATACAGACCAGAGGGGTCCCAAATTTGAAATATAGTCTGTGTTGAGTTAACCATTTTAGTGAGTGTATAGTAATTGTCTCAGTATTTCCAAACACAAGATGGAAAAATAAGTTGGAGTTTCTACGCCTGGGAAATTTATAGTAACCTCTGAAGTGGTTAAGAACAGGTTTCCAATCAGCTGGCCATGTTTCCTGCTCATTCATTCCAAGGCTGTTTCTTATGTTCTCCGTGCTCAATGACGGGGAGATTCTTCCATGCAAGGAATTCAGTTCTTCATTCCACATGGATTTCCATTCATTTGTTCAATGGAAAAATAAGTTATGGGAGGCGCACTCCCAAAATGAATTCCTCGTGACAAGTATAATCATCCTTGCTCTATTCACACATGAACAGATCTGCTTTGGTGAAGCACTAAAGAGCTTCTACTGCTCTTGGAACTGTACACTAGAATGAGTCACCACCTTGAGTGTGCATTTTTTATTGGAATGGAATTACCAAATCAGGCCCTATACAATGAAGAGAACCGTGCACTAGATTAACTATCTGTAGAATAGCCATTGGTTAAGAAATGCACTGTGCCTATAAATCCATAGCTTATAGAGCTGTACTCATGTATTTTACCCTTTTGTATTAACAGCTGGAAACCAAAGGGGAACTTTAACTTCAAAATTTAAAGCTAAGGATGAGCCTAAAGAGAGATCAGCGCCTGATCCTGTTCTATCACCTCAATCTGGCTACCTATTTGAGTCCCCAGCAATGCAGGAGCCTCCTGAGAAATCAAAGAAGATGTCTGAAGTTACTGCTGCCTCAGAACT
This sequence comes from Scyliorhinus torazame, assembly GCF_047496885.1. Taxonomy (NCBI): domain Eukaryota; kingdom Metazoa; phylum Chordata; class Chondrichthyes; order Carcharhiniformes; family Scyliorhinidae; genus Scyliorhinus; species Scyliorhinus torazame. The sequence goes on along the minus strand of NC_092709.1, from coordinate 111,268,209 downwards.
GTTCAGCCAGGATATGTCTTGTAAGGTGGCATCAGAGCTGCTGTTTAAACTGTCAGGTACTCCTCTCAATTCTTATGTTGGTTTTAAATGTATCACTTGAATTTTGTGGTGAGGAATAACTTGTTTAGTTTTGATTTTGAACAGATTTGTTTAGCCATGTTGTAGAACATAGTCACAAAGGCTGTCATTGTAATAAAGGAGCAGGGAATGATGTAACTTTGAGCTCTGATTCACTCCCCACCTAAGTCATTATTGGGAAGTTGAATGACTTTGCTATCTTTCCAGGAAAAAGGGCATGAGGAGGTGGAAAAGAAATGGAAGATCGCACTTGGATAGCAACTGGTATCTTCAAGGGAATGGTTACCAAACAATCATTGATAGTCTGGAACCTGACCTGACGATTATAAGGTGTCAAGCCTAGTGGGCAAAAAAAGGAAACATTGCTGAGAAAAGGGAGATGGAGAAAAAGTTGTTTAAAATTTTTTTAAATACATCTCTAGTGTTACCATAGTTAGTTTTCTTGTTTCCTACCATGCTTTGTCCACCAATTGGGCTCTGTCTGCAGATTTGCACTGCCACTTGAAATAGGTTTTCAAAGGTTTAATAAAATGTACACTTCCAAAACAGTTTGCCCTAATTGCCATGTTGGTGAGAAGCAACAAATCCATGTGGCCAGAAATCTAGCTCTTTTGACTATCTTGTGGTTTACTTTGTCAAAAGATTCTATTAGGAACTACCATTTTTGAAATTCCTGTGTCAATGCTGAGAAATATCAATTTGTAACTCTCCACTGGTTGGAGTCATACCTAGCTTAAAGGAGAAGATGGTTGTGGTTGTTGGGAGGTTAATCATCTCAGCCCCAGGTCATGTGCAAGAGTTCGGCAGGGTTGTGTCCTAGGCCCAAACATCTTCCTGCTTCATAAAGGACCTTCCCTCCATCATCAGGTCAGAAGTGGGCATGTTAGCTGATGGCAATGTTCAGCACCATTCACAACTCATACTGAAGCAGTCCATGTCAGAATGCAGCAAGATCTCAACAACATTCAAGAGTAGGCTGATACGTGGCAAGTAATATTCACGTACTGCACAAGTTTCAGGCAATGGTCATCTCCAACAAGAGTTGTTGCACTTAGGGACAGAAGGAGATTATCTCACTTCTTCAAGTCCGACTTGACGCCATTTACCAGACCCACAAAATTTAGTTTTTGAAGTGGGCCCAATCATGGGCCACCGGATTTCCAGATAATAGAAGCTGGACCTGGCAAGGCAAAAAGGCAACCTCCCCAGAACGACTCCCCTCCCTGGGAGATTCACTGGAAAGCATTAATTATTGCCCAGGTTCAATTTATATCCTGAGAAGGAGACAAAACTAAACAGATCTATTATCCCCTCTACACTGGAGAAAGGATCCCTCACAAACAAAAAATCACCCCAGCACATATACACGATGGTTACACCCCCCCCCCCCACCCCCACCCACCCACCCACCCATTGATGACCTCAATGCTATGGCCACAGGCTCAATTACCAAGGCAAATAATCGTGTGGACAATAGACACTCGTGCCTCTCTTCAGATGGAAATATTTCAAGCTAAAGATATTCGTATGAATGCTCGTGTTGGGGGTCGTTTATTGTAGCTGGATCCAAGATGTAAATTTAGGTCCAAAACCAAATCTTTCCAGGATCTTAAACAGATACCCTCACTCCACCCTGTCAAACAGCTTTCAGCATCCAATGAAATAATTACCACTGGCTCAGGGCTGAAGAGGGGGGCCGATTAACTTGACGCAATCCCAGGCATGGGTGACCTGCCACCTGGGCACTGCCAAACTGTCCAGCACCAGCAGGAATGCCAGGGTACCACCCCTCCCAGAGCCTGACCACCCGGGGGGGGGGGGGGTCTCTAATGGCCTGTCCGTCCCCCCGGTGCCATTACGCCTGGTTTGTGGAAACCAGTGCTAAACAGCGCCTTGCCGAGGCCTCCCAGGCGGAGCCGTTATGTCCCAGGCACGGGGAGAATCCAGCGTAGACATATTTAAATGAGCCTAAAGGCTCACTTAAATATTCTAACATGGGGCTTCCGGTGGTGGTCATGGAGTGTGTGGTCTCTCACAGGGCAGCTCTGGCTCGAAGGCGCAGAATTGAGCTCTTTTTACTTGAAAACGGGAGAATTTTGACGGGAAAGTCTAGCTGAAGGTGTGGAAGAGAAGTTCCCCCCCCCCACCCTCGGGAGTGGCATGTCTGCTGGTCATCAGACCCGGCAGAAGAAGGTGAAAGACCTGGCCAAGGAACTGGAGGAGACCTGTGGCCAGCAGCAGTTGGACAGATGGTGGAGGGGGAAGGATCATCACAGGTTGGAAAACCCGAGATGGCCTCCGTCATTTTCCTCACAGACCGAGCTCTCGAGGCTTCAGAGTTCGATAATGTATCTTTATTTTACTGCTACCTAGCCTTGTATTTATTGGATATCCCTTTGATGTGGGAATGTTAACCCATCGATCTAACCAAATTCTAGCCCAAATCTCCTCCAAAAATCGGCCAAAAAGGGCTTAAATAAAATTTCTCTGGAAGTAGCCACCTCATGTGCGACTGCCCTTCACATGTCACCACCAGTGCAGGAGACTACTCGCGTGTCAATGCGCCATTTTTAAAGGCAGCCTGATTTTTTGACTACCCCTTCCCTCACCATGGTGTCCGGACATCCCCACCCCCCACTTCATCCAACCTGCCTCTTCTGGGTCCTCAAACCCCCCCTCACCCCACCTCTGGGCGGGTAAGGCACCTCTGAACCTTACCCCTGGCCTGGGCAACCTGAAACCCAGGAACTGCCAGCCTGATGCCATGGCACAACCCCTGCCAGTCTGACAGTGGCAACCTGGTGGTGCTGGAGTGGCACTGTTACGGTACATGGGTGGCAGTGCTCAGGTGCCAGTGAGAGGGCCAGAGGGTTACCCTACCTTGTCTCCAACCACCCTGGGTCTCCAATGGTATGGGAGACCGCCGCAGTGCCATTATGACTGATCTACGTTTGTGTGGACCAGTACTAAACGCCGCTCTGGAGACATCTCTCAGGCATGGCCGATGAACCACGGACCCCCGACGAATCTGGTGATGGTATATTTAAATGAGCCTAATGTGGTATTTGGAAGCGGGCTGTCTTTCAGCCTAAGCTTTTCTCTTCAACCAGCCTGCTTTATGGACAGACTTCTGGAAAAGGAGGGGGAGGGGGTGTGTGTATCCAGCTCACACCCAGTTTCTGAGTTCTTGCTCACTCTCTCTCACTTCCAACCTGGACTGACAGGATTTGAATATTTTACTGTTGAGGAGGAATTTGGGATGGATGTGAAGGTACCAAGACACTCTTCCTCCCTCCACCCTGTATAAGACTCCAGCTGCCACAGGTGGAGTGCTTGGTGAGTGCTGTTCCTGAATGAAGAGGTATGTTCCATACCTCTTCATTCACCTGAGGAAGGAGCAGCGCTCCGAAAGCTAGTGACATCGAAACAAACCTGTTGGACTTTAACCTGGTGTTGTAAGACTTCTTACTGTGCTCATCCCAGTCCAACGCCGGCATCTCCACATCGAGAAGGACAAGGGCAGCAGATGCATGTGGATGCCATCAACTACAAGTTCCCCATCACGCGATACACCATCCTGACTTGGAGCTATATCTCTGTTGCTGAATCAAAGTCCTTGAACTCGCTGACAGCACTGTGGATGTACCTATACCACAGACACTGCAGCAGTTCACGAAGCTGCTCACCACTACAGACATTTTGGTTAAAGATGTTTGAATTCTAGGGATCTGGTCTCTACTATGTTTGAATAGCAATTGGCCACTCAATATCTTAGAACACTGTATCACAGTTTTTCTAGGTGCAACTTGATAAGAAAAGTTTTTTTTGTCAAGTTCTTGCTTTGTTTGTCACCAGGTGATCTTGGAACTGCAATGGACATGGTTATGTTAATGTATATTTAACACATCATCCTTTGCTATCTACCTCCAGCATAATGCTGCCACCATCAACCATGTCTTTTCCTCCCTTTCAGCATTGTGAAGGGATCATTTTTTCTGTTTACCTAGCCCATTCTTCAACCTCCGCAAAGCCCTCTCTCTTTTCCATGGACTTAACCCTGCAAGGGGAGAAGATACAACATTGCCTTTTTACCTTCTCACCGTCCAAGGCCCCAAATATTCCTTGCAGGTGACAAAGCAATTTACTTATACTACTTTCAATTTAGCTTATTATAATCCATGCTCGCAATCAATCTCCTCTACACTGGGGAGACCAAATGCAGACGGTTTTGTGGAATCCCTCTGTCAGCCTGTAAGGTTAAACCCGAAGCTTCTGATTACCCGCAGTTTCAATTCAACACCTTGCGTCCACTCTTTCCTTGGCCTGCTGCAGTGTTCCAATAAATTTCAACACCAGCTCGAGGAAAGATACCTCATCTTTATATTGGGCACTTTACTGCTCGCTGGACTCAACATTGAGCTTAACATAGTCTCTGCAATCCCCCCCTGCTTTTTATCTTTTCTTTGTTGGTTTGTTTTTATTTTGGCTGTGTTTGCTGACAGAGGGCATGTTTCCTGCACATGTAATCGCAGTGCCTGTGACATCAAAGGCAGTCCCATCCTAGGCAGCTGGCTGCATAAAGATGGTGGAGATCTTTACAGAGTCCTCCCTGGCCAGCACAGAGGAGTTCCAAGCACTAAGGGGAGGGCTCCTCTTGACAATGCACTTGTTAGCATTACTACTCATAAGAGGTGGGCGTGCTACTTTGGCAGAAACGCTTGTCCAGCTTTCAGGGCTATAAATCACTGTTTCTCCTGCCAACACAAGGTGGCCATGCAAAATGACTGGGTACAAAGCGGCTGCTGATGCCTGTCTGCACATGCGCACTTGGTATGTGCAGAATCTTGTCATCATTTGTGGAGACACAGTGCGGATTGGAAGCTGTTCACCCAGTTTCTGAGCTCCGTGGTGAGCCGGCAGTTGTAGTGCAGCCTTCCTGCTGGGGAGGCTTCTGATTCTGGAGATCAGGATGGGGAGGAAAGGCTGCTGATACACCTATTGACAGCCTTAATCCGTTTGCAGCTCTGGGACTTATTCTCCCAGCACAACACATTTAAGCACCAAAAGGCAGGCAGAAGATGGAATACAGATGTCTGATTTAGGATTCTTGTAAGGCTGCACTGAATCGGTATGAAAGGGGTGGCACAGTGGTTAGAACTGCTGCCTCAGTGCCAGAGACCCTGGTTCGAGTCTGACCTTGGGTGACTGTACATTCTTCCTGCGTTTGCGTGAGCTTCCTCCGGGTGCTCCGGCTTCCTCCCACAGTCCAAGGATGTGCAGGTTAAGTGGATTGGCTATGCTAAATTGCCCTTGGGTTAGGGTTATGGGGATAGGGTGGAGCATTGAGTCTCGGCGGTGTGCTTTTTCAGAGGGACGGTGCAGACCCGATGGACTGAATGGCCTTCTTCTGCACTGTGGGGACTTCTCTGAAAAGGATGCCATTTTGCAGCGCCCGAGGACTTGCTCTCCAACATCAATTCAGAAAGGACTAACGAACATTAGAAAGGTGTTTCCGGGGTTTGGGACGTCAGTTTGGACACCTCTACTCTTCGAAACTCAAATATCATTGCCAAATTTATGCATTCCTTGCAATATTGGATCAGCATTGTCAATATTGGGTGGGGGGTGGGGGTAAACCTTCAGCAGGAGTGAGCTGGTGAGGTGCGATTGTGTAATTTAATAGATTCCATCAATGAGTTGCTGTAAAGCCCACACCCATATGATTTTCATACATCTTAATCTGTTCAATTCAAAAGACTCAACCAGCCTCCTGTGACTTTTAATATTGTGTTTTATTTATGGAAATGATTGCATTTGTGGTACAACATAAGTAATGCTCAACAAAATCTTTTGTTATATGTTTATAGCTACAATGAGCCATGTTACTGTTGTTATATTATATGGATTATATGACTGGACTAATAATTCAGAGGTTTATAAATAATGCTGAGACGTGAAGTTCAAATCACACCAACCCAATCTGAGAAATTGAGTTCAGTTTTAAAAATCTAGAAACAAAAAGCATCAATCATGGCGATCATGAAGAGGTTCAATTGCTATTAAAACCCAACTGGTGTCTTAGTGTCCTTCAGAGAAGGAAATCTGTTGGCCTGGCCTACAACACCAACAACTTCTACATGGATAGTGTCTCTAACGCAATGAACCGCCCAAGGAACTTCACAAGAGCATTATAAGATGAAATATGACACTGAGCCACGTAAGGAGATATTAGATCAGATGACGAAAAGCTTGGTTAAAGATGCATATTTTAAGGAATGTCTTAAAAGAGAAGAGATATTTGAAGAGGTATAGTGAGGGAATTTTACGGCTTGGTGCATAGATAACTGAAATATCCAGCTACCAAGGATGGAGCAGTTATAATTGGGAATAGATTAAAAAACAGAATTAGAGAAGTGCAAATATCTGATGATTGTGGGGCTGGACGAGATTACACAGATGATGAGCAAGGCCACGAAGGGATTTGAAAATAAGCATGATAATTTTAAAATCAAGACATTGCTTAGCTGGGAGCCCAAGTAGGTCAGTGACCCGATCTCCGTAATCTATAACTGTAATCTCAGTTGTATCAAACTCCTTCAAGAAGACATCTCACTCCTGCATTCTCTTACTAGGGGTGAGCAATACATGCTGACCTTGTCAGTGATACCCATATCCCAAGAAAGTTGCGTTGTGATTATCTCAATATTCTTTTTAGGAGAGTCACAACTATTGAAGTGACCTAAAACTACCTTCAGCAACCATGGGGTGGAAAATGAGGACAAGTACACCTATGTCATGGTTCTGGGAGGGGAAGGGTATATGTAGAGATGTGGGAAATGGAGTGGATAAGGTCAAGGATACTGAAAATCTTCGAGGGGAATCCTTGGTTAAGAGAAAAGGAAGACCTATTAGTAGCACTGGTGTGAGAAGTGATGTAGAACAAATGTGGCAGACAAACTGTGAGAATGGGACTCTGGAAGAATCACAATCTGAGTTGGAAGAAACAGGAGAAGAACTGTTGATATGGGAAGAAACAATGATGTCAGTGACGGCCTGTGAAGCAATAACTTGATGTTTGTTTGCTGGGACATGGCCTGGAATAATGGAATAATAGAGGAGAAAGCATCAGGCAGTTTGGTTTTTTTCTCTACAGGGTAGAGTTCTGCTTCTGAAAGAACAATGCTGCTCATCCAGTCATATGAGAACACTGGTTAAGTGGCTCACATGGCTGCTGGCATTCTCAATCTAAAAACGGCTGTTGGGCGCTTTTCCAGCGATCGGGAGAGACACGACCGATCGTTCACCAACCTTCCCGACACCCATCCACGATCCACCAGTGGGTCGCGACCATGGGTTTGAAAACCCTGATGTAAAAGATGGTACAAAGTGACACAGTCTGCTCATGGTCATATGAAATGTCATTGTCATGATGGCTTCACAACCAAAGGCGAGGCACCTGGAAAATTAAGTGCAAGGTCGATGAACAATCTAGAAATTAAAATCATGGCTTTTGCATTTGAGGTTAGACCCAAATTCTTCAAACTCCCAGCAGAGCCTCATCTCTAGAGGTGCATAAGGCACTCATTTTTATGCAGAATGGGTCAAGGTTCCTCCACCCCCAACTCTGCTTCCCCTACAGGTTCTTTCCTCACTATGAGGAGACTCCTTAACCCTGTAACCTCGAAGGAAATATAACTTTGGAACCCTATGGGTGTCCCATGAGTTGAGATCCTGGCGATGCAGACAGTCACTGCAGATGTGATCACAATGCCTCCACAACTGCCTACGTGCCACACTTGTGGCACATTCCCATCACTGCCATCCATACAAACCCCTGATTTATTTAATTCATGCAACAAAAATCAATTTAATGTTTGGGGTTCTTTTTAAATTGAAAATACCTCCTGATCATTTACTCTGCTGATTGTTTGTTAGCTCCTTTGTTTCACTGTTTACTCAACCGATCAGGATAAGAAATCTGGAGTCAAAGTTGCACCATGCCAAAAATGCTCAAGTTGGTAAGTGTTGTGAAATTGGACATATGGCAAGGTGAGGACGCCACTGGCTCAATCTCCCATTGTACCAAAATCCCAGCTCCAGCTTTGCTGTACATGGATGGCAGATTTATACAAAGTGGGAGAGAGGAAAAATGATGTGCAACCTATGACCAGCCAAGAGTGGATCTGATGATGGGCTGGAAGTAAGCAATGTAGTTGCCTGGTCATTTCGCTTAGAGAGTGTATTGGAGCTCTTTACCCAAATGAGATCAATGGAAAGAGGACTGGTTAAGCATGCTTATTCTCCCCTTGCAATGGGTTTCTATCAATATGCAAAATGAAACATCTAATGATGTTCAAGTTAAGAAACATGAACCGTTTGTTAGTAAAACAACTCTAGTCTGAGATTTGAATATTTACTTGTATTTCCCATCTACCTTATGCTTTTATTGCCATCTGAATTAGAATTAAATAATTGCATCAACATATAGGTTACATGAGTTGACCCACTCTATGAGTAAAAAACAACAGTCCATTCTTAGACCCACTGTGTTCTTTTCTACTCCAAGCCAAAATCTTGCTTTGTTTCATTAAATTGCGCTGCTAAAGTTTTGTCTGTGGTTTGGTATGTGTACACTTGGAAAGGTGGGAAACCCAAGCAAGCTTTTGGACTACCTGCCTACAAAGTAATACCATGTACTCTAAATTCACTCTCTGGATGTGGATGATGCTTGTCAAGCTGGTGTTTATTGTCTATCCCTATTTGCCATGAGCAGACGGTTGTGGTCCTTCTTGTTGAACTGCTTCAATTCTATCGAATTTGTCACAACTGAGGGCAGTACATACTTCAGACTGGGTGTGGACAGCAGGTTTCCTTCAATAGAAAACATGAATAAATCAATTTGGTTTTGGATGGTCACTTTTGGTGATAGCAGCTTATTTCCAAGATTGTAGTTTTAGGGTAAGGGAGAATGAGGGTATAGAGGTCAGGAGCACAGATTTGACGTCGCAGGAGGGGGCCAGTGTTCAGGTAGGTGGTTTGAAGTGTGTCTACTTCAATGCCAGGAGTATACAAAATAAGGTAGGGGAACTGGCAGCATGGGTTGGTACCTGGGACTTCGATGTTGTGGCCATTTCGGAGACATGGGTAGAGCAGGGACAGGAATGGATGTTGCAGGTTCCGGGGTTTAGGTGTTTTAGTAAGCTCAGAGAAGGAGGCAAAAGAGGGGGAGGTGTGGCGCTGCTAGTCAAGAGCAGTATTACGGTGGCGGAGAGGATGCTAGATGGGGACTCATCTTCCGAGGTAGTATGGGCTGAGGTTAGAAACATGAAAGGAGAGGTCACCCTGTTGGGAGTCTTCTATAGGCCTCCAAATAGTTCTAGGGATGTAGAGGAAAGGATGGCGAGGATGATCCTGGATAAGAGCGAAAGTAACAGGGTAGTTATTATGGGAGACTTTAACTTTCCAAATATTGACTGGAAAAGATATAGTTCGAGTACATTAGATGGGTCGTTTTTTGTACAGTGTGTGCAGGAGGGTTTCCTGACACAATATGTTGACAGGTCAACAAGAGGCGAGGCCACGTTGAATTTGGTTTTGGGTAATGAACCAGGCCAGGTGTTGGATTTGGAGGTAGGAGAGCACTTTGGGGACAGTGACCACAATTCGGTGACGTTTACGTTAATGATGGAAAGGGATAAGTATACACCGCAGGGCAAGAGTTATAGCTGGGGGAAGGGCAATTATGATGCCATTAGACGTGACTTGGGGGGGGGGGGCGGGGGGGATAAGGTGGAGAAGTAGGCTGCAAGTGTTGGGCACACTGGATAAGTGGAGCTTGTTCAAGGATCAGCTACTGCGTGTTCTTGATAAGTATGTACCGGTCAGGCAGGGAGGAAGGCGTCGAGCGAGGGAACCGTGGTTTACCAAAGAAGCGGAATCTCTTGTTAAGAGGAAGAAGGAGGCCTATGTGAAGATGAGGTGTGAAGTTTCAGTTGGGGCGATGGATAGTTACAAGGTAGCGAGGAAGGATCTAAAGAGAGAGCTAAGACGAGCAAGGAGGGGACATGAGAAGTATTTGGCAGGTAGGTTCAAGGAAAACCCAAAAGCTTTCTATAGGTATGTCAGGAATAAGCGAGTGACTAGGGAAAGAGTAGGACCAGTCAAGGACAGGGATGGGAAGTTGTGTGTGGAGTCTGAAGAGATAGGCGAGATACTAAATGAATATTTTTCATCAGTATTCACTCAGGAAAAAGATAATATTGTGGAGGAGAATGCTGAGACCCAGGCTAATAGAATAGATGGCATTGAGGTACGTAGGGAAGAGGTGTTGGCAATTCTGGAAAGGCTGAAAATAGATAAGTCCCCGGGTCCTGATGGGATTTATCCTAGGATTCTCTGGGAGGCCAGGGAAGAGATTGCTGGACCTTTGGCTTTGATTTTTATGTCATCATTGGCTACAGGAATAGTGCCAGAGGACTGGAGGATAGCAAATGTGGTCCCTTTGTTCAAAAAGGGGAGCAGAGACAACCCCGGCAACTATAGACCGGTGAGCCTCACGTCTGTAGTGGGTAAAGTCTTGGAGGGGATTATAAGAGACAAGATTTATAATCATCTAGATAGGAATAATATGATCAGGGATAGTCAGCATGGCTTTGTGAAGGGTAGGTCATGCCTCACAAACCTTATCGAGTTCTTTGAGAAGGTGACTGAACAGGTAGACGAGGGTAGAGCAGTTGATGTGGTGTATATGGATTTCAGCAAAGCGTTTGATAAGGTTCCTCACGGTAGGCTATTGCAGAAAATACGGAGGCTGGGGATTGAGGGTGATTTAGAGATATGGATCAGAAATTGGCTAGCTGAAAGAAGACAGGGTGGTGGTTGATGGGAAATGTTCAGAATGGAGTTCAGTCACAAGTGGAGTACCACAAGGATCTGTTCTGGGGCCGTTGCTGTTTGTCATTTTTATCAATGACCTAGAGGAAGGCGCAGAAGGGTGGGTGAGTAAATTTGCAGACGATACTAAAGTCGGTGGTGTTGTCGATAGTGTGGAAGGATGTAGCAGGTTACAGAGGGATATAGATAAGCTGCAGAGCTGGGCTGAGAGGTGGCAAATGGAGTTTAATGTAGAGAAGTGTGAGGTGATTCACTTTGGAAGGAATAACAGGAATGCGGAATATTTGGCTAATGGTAAAGTTCTTGGAAGTGTGGATGAGCAGAGGGGTCTAGGTGTCCATGTACATAGATCCCTGAAAGTTGCCACCCAGGTTGATAGGGTTGTGAAGAAGGCCTATGGAGTGTTGGCCTTTGTTGGTAGAGGGATTGAGTTCCGGAGTCAGGAGGTCATGTTGCAGCTGTGCAGAACTCTGGTACGGCCGCATTTGGAGTATTGCATACAGTTCTGGTCACCGCATTATAGGAAGGACGTGGAGGCTTTGGAGCGGGTGCAGAGGAGATTTACCAGGATGTTGCCTGGTATGGAGGGAAAATCTTATGAGGAAAGGCTGATGGACTTGAGGTTGTTTTCGTTGGAGAGAAGAAGGTTAAGAGGAGACTTAATAGAGGCATACAAAATGATCAGGGGGTTAGATAGGGTGGACAGTGAGAGCCTTCTCCCGCGGATGGAAATGGCTGGCACGAGGGGACATAGCTTTAAACTGAGGGGTAATGGATATAGGACAGAGGTCAGAGGTAGTTCTTTACGCAAAGAGTAGTGAGGCCGTGGAATGCCCTGCCTGCTACAGTGGTGAACTCGCCAACATTGAGGGCATTTAAAGGTTTATTGGATAAACATATGGATGAGAATGGCATAGTGTAGGTTAGATGGCTGTTGTTTTGGTGCAACATCATGGGCCGAAGGGCCTGTACTGCGCTGTATCGTTCCATGTTCTATTGTGAAATTCAAGAGCACCAAACTCGAGGCTAACACTGCACTGTCTTTCAGCTGATATTCGAGGCCCTAGCTACCTGCTCTGGTGGATGCGAAAGATCCCATGCCAATATTTTGAAATTGGACAGGAAAGCACAATGTCCTGACCAATATTTTTCCCTCATCAGCACAAAAAAACCCAGATTATCTGAAGATTATTACATTGCTGATCGTCAGAGTTTGCTGTATGCAAATTGGGTGCCTCTTTTCTTACATCACAGTAGTAACTACACTCTAACTGTTGACTGTAAAACATTTTGAGATGTCCCGTGGTTGTGAAAAGCACTATTTTAAATGCAGGTCTTTTTTCAAAAGTTTCCAACTGTGGAATTCCAACTAGAATTAAGCATTGCAGGGTGGCATGGTGCAGTGGTTAGCACTGCTGCCTCAAGATGCTGAGGACCCGGGTTGAATCCTATCTCCGGGTCACTATCCTGACTCCGGCTCACTGTCCATGTAGAGTTTACACATTCTCCCCATGTCTGCGTGGGTCTCGCCCCACAATCCAAAGATGAGCAGGGTAGGTGGATTGGCCATGCTAAATTGCCCCTTAATTGGGGGAAAAAAGAATCGGCCACTTTATTTTAAAAGAAAAAGTAAGAATTAAGCATAGCTCTGAATTATTCTTCCAGTAACATATACATGATGGTACTACGCTTGTGGTCAACAGAGTGGAGAATTTGAACCATTTGACCCTATTTTAACTCTGTACAAGTGGATGGGTTTTAAAGATGTTAAAATATCACTCTGGCACGACACATTTTATCACTTTATGCTCTTAAAAACTAAATTTGACTTGCATTTTCAACGTTTCAACTTTTTTCATTCACCTAACTAGGAATGTTAGGTCATAAACCAGTTAAATGTGTTGTGGCACATCTTTCTGTTACCCTTTAGTTGGCCAGGCAAGGAGAATGCTCATTTTTCGTTGGCCGTTGAAATGTCCATAGCGCATTTCTTTTTCTTAAGTAGGAGTCTGAGCAAAAATGGCAGAAAGGGGATTATTTCAGTAAAAGTGGGTTACCTACATTCAGCGTGGCTTTCCTCATCACTTAGTGCTTCATGTTAAGAGTTGTGTTAAATCTTCAACCTCACCACTGCTCATATTGTTAGCCTCTGCCTCAGTGCTTCAGCTTAGTGGGAAGGTTTCCATAGTTGCTGTATGAATTAAACATTCAGTCCTGATTACATTGCAAAGTGATTGGAAGAAATTTTTCCAACAAAAAAGGGATTTTGTTTTTTACAACACTTCAAAACATCTGAAAACGCTGCATTTACGTTGAACTTCATTGCAATGCATCAGTTGTTCATTCTACAGACTTGGCTGCCATGTAAAAACAAGATCTCACATCAACATGATGTGAATGACCAGTTACTCTGTTCTTCATAACAGTTGAGGGGAAATTCCCTGCTCTTCAACCTTTTCTTTGAATAGAGCCATGGGATCTTTAATATCTGTCAAGAGTTTACCATTTACACTCTGAATATTTTTTTTTCAAAATGCTGCTTCTATTTCTCCTATTATGCTTAATTATTTTCATTCAGATTCACTCTGTTTGTTTATGCAAAACCCAATTTCTTCTCAACATTGCATGTCACTTGAACTAGGAATCTGATTTATCGGATCCATGGTGGTATACCCTTGGAACACACGTACATCAACTTTAAATCAGTTGGATTGACAAAATGAATTTTTAAAAACAATATTTAACAGCCGGATTTTAAGGAGGGGAGTGTTCCCTTGATAGCTATCTTTTGAAGACGAGTTCTACATAGAGAAAGGAATTTTTATTGTCTTAGTGCATTTATCATTTTCCCACTTCTGAAAGGGTTGTCTTTTGCTAGAAATCTAATTGATTTTACGCAGTTTTTTGATCTGACAAAAATTATGTTTTTGTACTTTTTGCCCATGCCTTTTTTTTATAAAAAGAAAGTACCTTTAAATCTTTAAAATAATGAAAAACCGATGCCTCAGAATCTCTCTGCAGAAACAATTCCCCAAATGACCGTAGACTTAATGATGGAAGGAATTCAAAGGTGCAGAGAGCCTCAAAGAGACACAATTTTATTCTAGTCGCATTATAGCCCGTGGAATGTGCTTTATCATCCACATAAAATAAATGAAAGAGCCAGATGGCAGTTTGCCATTGAACTGTATAAATGTTCATGTGACCTCTAGTGGCAGAACCTAGCCATTGTAGCACAACATGGATTTTGTGCATTTGCAATTTTTGCTTCTCAAAACCTACGAAGCTTGCTTCATCACAGAATGAAATGGCTGGCTACTTTCTCTGTGAAGCACTGAACCCCCAAAATGTATCATTAGTACCCATCCCACACTTCCAAGAATGTAAAGAAGATGGTGATGGCAACTAAATTACTAACCCAACAATGTTTGTGTAACTGAGGGGTTTTTGTGTCATATAACAATGCCACAAGTTGCACTGTTTCTGCAACCCACTGTGAAATAAGTCTGAAATGTTCTCTCCTCAGATGGCATAACCCAATGATTTTCAACCGATTTTTCCAGGGACCCATTTTTACCAACCGGCCGACCTTCGCGACCCTCGGCGGCCGACCTTCGCGACCCTCGGCGGCCGACCTTCGCGACCCTCGGCGGCCGACCTTCGCGACCCACGCTGGCCGACCTTCGCGACCCACGCCGGCCGACCTTCGCGACCCTCGCCGCCAACCTTCGCTATCCATGTGGCCGACCTTCGCGACCCACGCCGGCCGACATTCGCGACCCACCATTTCCTCTTACCTTTAATGCGCGAGGTGAACCTGCTTGGTCCTCATTTACTTGTTTGCCGCTGACAAATGAAGGCATCGCAATCGCGCCCAAAGCACGTGGCGTTGATGTTCGGTGGGGGTCTGACCTGCTCTTTGTCTCCCTTGGGAAGATTACTTAAATTTACAAAAAAATCTTCTCCTGCGTCTTCAATTGTGCAAATTTGCGCGCAACAGCCGCAGCAGCCAGCTTTTCACAATTCTTTTTTAAGAACTCATTTGTTTCATTTTATTGGGAATGGAATTCTAATCATTAACATTTTAAATAAGATTCAAGTTACTGCACAGTGTTCTGGTAAATATGACGGCCGCGACCATATAAAAAAATGTGGCACGCTGTGCATGCGCACCGATGAGCGGGCACGCATGCGCATTGCGCCCGCATTTTTCTATATGGACCTGGCTGTCATTCTGAAAGCCGGCTGTTGTGCGCTAATTTGCGCAATCGGGAGCGCTGCAACGGACGGCTCTGCGACCCTCCCAACACCCGCCCGCGACCCACCTGCGGGTCACGATCCCGACTTTGAAAATACCTGACACAATCCATAATAAAAAAAGCTTTTTGCGACTTCCGGTGGCGTTCACGAACGGAGCCTCCGCAGCTTAGAGGCTCCCCCGGGTCCACGAAATTGCAGCTTTTTTCGGGGGGGGGTCGGGGGGGGGGGGGAAGAGTGCAGACGATCAAGATGAATGTACTGCCAAGATTCCTCTTCCTGTTTAGATCCATTCTGATCATGATCCCCAAGGCCTTTTTCCAAAACGTAGACCGGCTAATCATGACGTTTGTGTGGGGGAGTGTAAGAACCCGAGAATTCCCAAACAGATACTGCAAAGAAGGAAAATCAAAAGGGGCTTGGCCTTACCAAACCTACAATACTACCACTGGGCAGCAACGGCAGAAAGTGTGAGGGTATGGGTACAAGAACACGACACAGATTGGATACAAATGGAGGAGGCATCCTGTAAAGGTACGACCCTCTGCTCCCTGGCCACAGCAGCACTCCCATCCTCAACAAGATACACAACGAGCCCAGTGGTAGCGGCCACGCTGAGAACATGGATCCAACTGAGAACACTTCGGGATAACCAAAATGTGGGCTTCAAAAGATGGAGGTGGGACAGGGGCACACTGACGGTCGGGGACTTCTACATAGGGCACAGACTGGCGACACTGGACGAACTGACGGAGAAGTGGGAACTAACAAAAGGACAGGAAATGAGACACCTCCAAATAAAACACTTCCTCCGCAAAGAGACAGTTTTGTACCCCGGGGCCCCAGAAACCACACTACTAGAGGACCTGATAGGCACAAGCAACGAGAAGGGGGGCCTATGTGGGAAAATGTACGGACGGCTACTGGACAGAGCCCGGACCCCACTGGGCGAGACCAGACAAAAATGGGAGGACGAACTGGAGACAGAGGTAGGGTGGGGACTCTGGAGCGAAGCACTGAGCAGGGCTAACTCCACCTCCTCCTACGCAAGGCTAAGCCTAATGCAGCTCAAAGTGGTGCACAGAGCACACCTGACCAGAACCCGAATGAGCAGGTTCTTCCCGGAGGTGGAGGACAAATGTGAACGGTGTCAGAGGGGCCCAGCCAACCACACCCACATGTTTTGGGCTTGTCCCAAACTTGCTGGGTTCTGGGCAACCTTTGCCGAGGCAATGCCCAAGATTGTGGAGGTGAGGGTGAAGCCATTTCCGAGAGGCAATCTTTGGGGTATCGGAGCAGCCAGAGTTACACATGGGGAAGGGGGCCAACGCCCTTGTTTTCGCTTCCCTAATCGCACGCCGGAGAATCCTGCTCGGATGGCGATTGACAGCTGCAGACTGGCTCGCTGACCTCTCGGAATTTCTCCACCTGGAGAAGATTAAGTATGCCATCAGAGGGTCAAAGGAAGGCTTCCTGGAGGCTTTTTTCCTGGAAAAGAAAAACAACTGAGTCAAAACCAGAACCCCCCCCCCCCCCCCAAACACATCTAACGGTCACCAGCTCCTTGGAATCTGAATTGAAAGGCTGCCATCTCAAGTAGAACCCTTCAGCCGACCCCCTCATGGTATACTTGAACTTTTCTAAGTGCAAAATCTTCCTACAGTCACTCAACCAGGCCAAAGCACTGGGTGGAACCAGAGTCCTCCACCCAAATGGAACTCGCCTTTAGGTTATTAGTGAAGCAAAGGCAAGAGCATTCACCTTCACCCCCGGCGAGTCCGAGACCCCAAAGACAGCCACGGGCAAGGCTCCAACTAAATCCCAAGAATTCCTGACATGGCGCTGTGGAAGGAGACCCAAAATCTCACAAGTTTAGGGCAAGACCAGAATACATGAGTATGATTCGCTGGATCCGGTGAACAATGGTCGCACCTATCCCCTGCTGCCAGAAAAAACCCACTCGTCCGTGCCATGGTCTGCACCACTTTGAACCGAATCGAGCTGAGCCTAGCACATGAGGAGGTGAAGTTGACCCTGTGCAGGGCTTCACTGTACACAGCCACTGTGCTCCTCCCCTCCCCCCCCCCCCACCACCACCAATCAAAAACCTGACCCAACTCGCTCTCCCATTTCCTTTTTACCTCATCCAATGGAGCTTGCTTCATCAACACAAGCCGACTTTAAATATCCAATACTTTCCCTCCCCTAGCTCAACCGAAAGGACCCTATCCATCAAAAAAGGCAAGGGTGTCAAAGGGAAGGAAGGAATTGCCTTAGGCAAAAGGTTACGCACCTGATAATACCTGAACAGATTGTTCTCAGAAGCTGAAACCCAACCACACCTCAAAAGCAGCCACCTTCCCTTCTATGAACATGTCCCTGAACCGCTCCAATCCCATCTTTCCCCATATCCCAACAATGAGTCCAAAACATCTGGAACAAAGCCATGGCTTCCACAGATTGGGGCTAACAACGACATGGCACCCAGCTTGAAATGTTGCCTAAACTGTCTCCATATTCTGAGTGGCCACCACCACTAAACTTGGAAGCCCACTTGGCAGGGGAAAACGGAAACGGACCTGTAAGACCCACAAGCTAATATCTCTACAGGCACTCCTCTCATCCACCACCATATGGTCTCCGTACCCTTAAACCACCCCCTGTACCTTCTCAATGTTCTCCACCCAATAATAAAATAATAGATTGGGCAACGCTAGGCCCTCCGGATTGCCTTTCCCTCTGCAAAAACACCCTATGAATCAGTAGGGTCTTGCCCGCCTAAATAAATGTAGATATCCTTTTATTAACTTTCACAAAGAAAGATTTGGGAAGGAAAACCGGGAGACACAGAAACAGACATAGAAATGTTTAGAGGATATTCATCGTTACCAATTGGACCCTGCCTGCCAGGGACAAAGGGAGGTTCTCCCACTTCTTTAAGTCAATTGACCCCATTTAACAGATCAACAAAATTTAGTTTATGGGGCAAGGCCCAATCATGGCCCACCTGGATCCCCAGATAACTCTAGCAGTTGGCTGTTTTCTCCTAATTCGTATCGGCGTCAATTCTAGTAGGACTCCTGATGTCCCAGTTGGTAAAATGCTGCCTGATGTGAAGGGTGGTTACCCTCGGGTCCAGAATTTAGCTGTTTTGACCATGTTTAGACAAATGTTGTAATGAGGTCTAAAGCTGAGTGGCTGTAATGGGATGCAGATTTAGGTTATTGGTGCATAAATGCCATTTTACAACATTCATTGGTTTGCAGATTGATGAGGTGATATTTGGCTAGATTGAATTTGTTTTTTGAGGACCGGGCAACGAGGCAAATTCCACACTGTTGACGAGATAACCATGTTATAGCTTTATTGGAACGCCTCAGCTAGAGCTACAGCACATTCTGGAACAAATCTTCAGCACTTCAGCTGGGATGATGTCAAGGTCCATTGCCTTTCCAGTGTGCTCAACCATTTCTTGACATGTAGAGTAACTGAACTGACTGAAGATTGAATCTCAGGAATAGGTTGAATTATTATTTACTCAGCACTTCTGGCTGGAATTGCTTAAGGTCTCGTCTTTTGCATTCATGCCCTAGGCTCTGCCATCTTGGAAGATGGTGATATTCATGGCACCTTGATTTCTGATCAGTTGTTAAATTGTCAACACTATTCATGACTAGAGGTGACAGGACAGCAGGACTTTGATTTGATCCAATGATCATTGACTCTCTTATCTCTGTAAGTTGCTTGTATTATGCGGCTTCACAGGGTTGGGAGCTCATTTTTGGGTATCCCTGATGTTGTTTCGGGCCGATTCTCTGACATTCCTCAGCGAACCAGAGTTGATCCCCTTGTTTTGATGGTCATGCTCGATTGAATAGATTGAAGACTATGCTGGGACATGATGGTAGAGCAGGCACTTTCAAAGCCGGGGTCGTGACCCGCGGGTGGGTCACGGAGCCGTCCGTTGCGGAGCTCCCGATTGTGAAAATCCGTGTGCAACACCCGCAGCAGCCAGCTTTTAACTATGCCGGCTGCAAGCGGCCTTCAAAATGACGGCCGCGACCATATAAAAAATGGTTCTGCACGTGCGCACTGACGAGTAGGCACGCATGCGCAGTGCGCCCGCATTTTTTATATAGTTGCGGCCATCATTTTGAAGGCTCCTCACCGCCGGCATTATTAAAAGCCGGCTGTTGTGCGCAAATTTGCGCAATCGGAGACGCAGGAGAAGATTTTTTTTAAAATTCAATGCAATCTTCCTGCCTGAAGGGTGGCAGAGAGTAGGTCACACTCATCGAACATTGACGTCATGTGCTTTAGGTGCAATTGCGATTCCTCCATTTTGTCAGCAGTAAACAAGCAAATGAGGACCAAGCAGGCTCACCTTTCGAATTAAAGGTAAGAGAAAATGGTGGGTCGCTAATGTCAGCCAGCGTGGGTCACGAATGTTGGCCGGTTGGTAAAAATGGGTCCCCGTTAAAAAAAAGTTTGAAAAACACTGTTAGAGTGTGATGGAATGTGGTTATGCTGCTGCTGAAGGCCACATCCAAAATTCACCCTAAACTGCACAGAAATTGAGAATGTACCATGTAGGGAAAACACAGGCGCGGTGTACCTATTAAGATGTGTACATACTTGGCCATTTTGAAGGGACCAAGCAATGCAACAAAGGGGCCATGTACAGTGAAGGGTAATAAAATATGACGTTGTAGATAATGCCCTATATGACATCAAAGCTGGTCATCCCTCTGTTCAAAATCATTCCCATTCAGCATGTAGGCCATGTCATGATATGCAAAAATGCAGCTAATGAACACATAGAATAGGACACGACAAATGAGCAGTCAGGACACTCAGAGGTGGTATTTCACTATAAAAGGGATGAGGCATTCACACCCCGCCTCTTTCCACAGACCAACATCTACAGAGTGAGACAGGGTGTATCCTCAGCATCACACCTCAGCACGTGGCTTAGAACAAGGCTGGTTCAGTTAGACTGAGTTACTACATTTAGATTAGCAGAGAGTCGAACTCATTGAGAACTGTGCTAATAGTTCAATAACCACATTGAACTCACTTCAAAGTCTGGAGCATCTTTTACTCAAAACTGCATCAAGTGGAAGCTTGTGTTATTCCAAATTACATAACACAACAGGCCAGACCAGGTAAGGAGGACAGATCTTCTTCCCTAAAGGACATTCGTGAACCAGTTGGGCTCTTACTTTTTTTATTTTTGTAAATTTAGAGTACTCAATTCTTTTTTCCAATTAAGAGGCAATTTAACGTGGCCAGTCCACCTACCCTGCATATCTTTTTGGGTTGTAGGGGTGAGATCCATGGTAACAGGGAGAATATCAGATGGGTTTTTACAACAATTGACAATGGTTTCATGGTCGTTATAAGAATTTTAATTCCAAATTTAAAAAAAATTGAATTCCAATTCTACCATCTGCCCTGGTGGGATTTGAACCCATGTCCCCAGAGTATTACACTGGGTCTCTGGATTGCTAGTCCAGTGACAATACCACTCCGCCAATGCCTCCCCTAATTTGATTATAATGAAGTCCTCCACCCAGAGTACATTTCTGTGCTCTTACTCCTCTCCAAATGGTAATCAACATGACTGTAAATCCCTGTGGAATATTGAGTAAACTGCTATTTGTTATTAAGTACTGTGTTCTGATTATAGATACTATATTGAATTGAATGTTCCACATTGCGCAGTTATGTGAAATAGTGTGTTATAGTGTTCTCAAAAGTAAATTTAATAGAATGCAGTGAGGGCTTCTGTTATGGCGAGAGCCTAGAGAAACTGGGAATTTTCTCCCGAGATCCGAGATAATGGAAGTTTAGACAGAGGTGGGTCTCCAATGAATTTTGATAAATCAGGAGAAACTTTCCACTGACAAGATAAATAAACAAGAAGAGTCAGAATTAAAGTAAATGGCGAAAGGGCCGGCAAATTGTTGAGATGCTCTGCCTAAAAGATGGGAGCAAATTAATAGTTACTTTCATAATGGAGTTGGATATGTCCTTGAAAAGGAAACATTTGCAGTGCTGTGGGCAAAGAGTTGGAGAATGTGACTAGTTGGGTAATTCTTCCAAAGAGCCGTCATCAGCACAGTGGACTGAATGGTTTCCTGTGCTCTGTGATTTGACAATGTTCTTCAAGCCTGTTGAAATTCAGGATCAAGTTTTGCTGAGAGTTATGTTGTTGTACAAGCTCCTCTTTATATTAACAGCTATGTTTTTCTTTCTCCATCTCCAATCACAGCTGAAAATAAAAAGCACTTCGAAACACAGATAGTTGCAATTAAAGAAGAGCCAATGGAGGTGAAAACACCCGAACCTACGGCCTCTCCGTTTTCTAGTCGTGTGTTCAACTGCAAAGCAGTGAAAAATGAAAGTTCACAGAATTCCCCTGAAATTATACCTCTTACAGAAATTAAACTTTTCACTCAAGACATATCCGTGAAAATGGCATCAGAACTTCTTTATCAGCTCTCAGGTATTTGTGTTGATGTTCCACAAACATGTATATTCTGTGTCAAAGTAATATTGTATTCACAAAAGCGTAATTTCTAACTTGCAGCCTTAATAAGTAACATGCTTCTTGAGCTCTCCTCAGTTAAATATTGCATCGCAGTTTCGTCAACAGTAACACAATAATTTCTGTATGCAGTTATGATTGAAAAAGAAAATTAGTTACGAAAGAAAATTGCAGCAGTCACGAAACATAGTACCAATTAAAACTAAGTGCCTACTTTTGACGTCTTTTTATAATATCAAGTCAATAAAACTGCTTAAATGCATAGCTGATATTAAGGTTTTTGCATGTTATTCATGCCTAATAACATACACTTTTTAGAATATATAAATGTTCAGACCTGTTCCTTACTCGTGTAGCTCTATAGAACTATTATTTATCCAGGCTCCCCTAAGATCTGTGGCTTGTTGTACAATACCATCTCAAATAGATATATGATTTTTCACATATTGCTGGTTGTTGTATCATGTGAATGATTCGTTGCACAGACTATACACCACCACCTTTCCTTCTGTCCCTCAGTTCTTAAGGCAGGTTACAGGTTCAGAATCACAGAATAATACAGTGCAGAAGAGTCCCTTCAGCCCATCGAGTCTGCACCGATGCATGAAAGATACCTGACCTGCCTACCTAATCCCATTTGCCAGCACCTGCCTACCTAATCCCATTTGCCAGCACTTGGCCCATAACCTTGAATGTTGTGACATATCAAATGCTCATCCAGCACTTGAAACGAACTTGAACCATACCTGAGCAGTTTGGGCGCCTTTAGGAGAGTAAAGGAGAAAACCGTGGCAAACAAAGAGCTTGTGTCATTTTTGGAACTGTAAATTGAAATTATGCTGAAATATTTTTTCGGATAAGTATAAAATAAATTCTAGTCCATTAATAGTCAAAACAGCAGTGGTTGGCACTGCTGCCTGTAGTGCTGAGGACCCGGGTTCGATCCCGGCCCCGGGTCACTGTCTGTGTGGAGTTTGCACATTCTCCCTGTGTCTGCGTGGATTTCACACCCACAACCCAAAGATTTGTAGGGCAGGTGGATTGGCCACACTAAATTTCTCCTTAAAACAGTGAATTATAGAATTAAAATATAATAAAATTGTTACAGTGGCTAAACTGTTGGTAATTCCAACTGTTCATTAAAGGTCATGTTGTAAATAACTTGGAATGTTTGCAGATAAAGTTGCCAAAACTTGCTTTAAAAAAGCAAGAGAAACCATAGTTGGTCTATGGTTTGTCATCTCTTTCTAATGGTCTGCCTGCCACCAAATCATACTTTCATTTGTCATTGTACCCTTTGACTGTACTTGCACTCGGCAGTAGCCAATACACATATTATCATGCACACAATTTATTTCTGGAAATAATTGTTGCTGAACCTCCAATAATTGAAAAACATGATCCTTAGTTGCTGCTTTATCTGTCTTCCCAGGCAGTTTGTCAGTTAGGTGGGGAGGAGGCACAACAAATGCCAGCTTGCACCAGTCATAGACTTTAGCTGTTCGAGTGAAATAAATGGTTTTCCTGTTGTCTGTAAGCTCTATGCTGAAGTAAGCATGGTGTCGGAGAGTGGGGAAACACCCCCTTCCTCGTCCCTCTTGGTCCTCTTCCATTGAAGTAGAATTGATTGGATGTTTAAGTTTAAAAAGATTGTTGTTTCCTTTTTAGTGAATTTTTTGTTTTCTGGTCGAGGTTTTGGAATCTGTATGTAAATTTTGAGTGCTAATGAAGCATTAATTTGAGGCTGCATTTTCTGCCAGTGTTGTGCTTGTGCAGTTTGTTTTATTTAGTTTCGCCATTGAGAGGGATGATGTATGCACCGGCCAGGACCAAAGATGGTGCTGCTCAAATCATCACAGCTGGGCAGCTGAGTCCAGCAGTGAGTGGTTAATTAAAATGTCTTCCTTGTTGACTTGCTGGGCTCCAGCTGTAATGTTAACACCCTTCATATTTTAAAATTTAAAGATTCAGGTCATCAGTGAGCTGCAAGGATTGTTTATTTTTCCACACCATCCTATGTTTTTCGGTGTTCCGACAGTTTGCCTCGTTTCCTCATGGGATGAGGGCACTGCTGGCATAACTACCATATATTGCCCATGCATAATTGACTTCAAGAGTTCAGATTTTGCACAGCATGAAAAAAAGTGTGGAAATATTGTTTTATTTCAATGAGTTGCAAGTGGAGCTTGCAGAAACAAAAAGATCAATGATGGAGGAAGATGGTCAGAGTAAGGCAAACTCATGACCAATGATGCAGCTTTTTAGTTCCTGTCTGCAGAAGAACAGGTCTTAATTGCGCATGTGCAGAGTGAAACTGGCAAGCTGAGTGCAGTAGAGTGACGTTACTAGATTTCTGCACATGTGAAGGCACGGTGTATATGTGCAGATGGCCATCTTGCATTTCCAGGAGACACCATGTTGATTTAAAACATACCAATGTCACTCAGATGCTGCTTTTGGCGTTCCATCTCAATTACAGCACCTCTCCAAGACTTAATTACACCCTTGAAATGCCTGCTGACCCTGGCTACGTTTCCAGCTCAGTGTTGTTCACATATCTCTGAGAGGAGAACTAGGCCTAGAACAGCCTGTGCAATGCTTTTGGATGGATGTTTTACTTGGACCTGTGTGCATCTGAGATGTGCAGGTACTTGCTTAGAACCTCTCATCAATTTGGTTTAAAATTACACTTGAATGCCAGGCTTAATGGGTGGTCCAACATCGGAACCATGCAGATTGCAGAAAACCCTGCAGATGCATTTGATGTCAACATTTCCTTCCTGAAACTGTGGGGAAAGGGAGGGTAGGAGGCAGGAACATTGACAGAATGTGTCCTGGAGCTAATTTCCAGTTCCATCTGCCCCAGGAAAACCATGGGATGAGACTGGAAAACACGGCTTTAATTTTCCCTGCATTTTGTTTCATTTTTGTAGCGCCATTCTCTTGTGTCTGTGAGATTTGCTGGCTTTTTTTGTGGGAATGAGGAGCGTGTTGGGCATCTATTATATAGGCTATGTAAGTGAGAGTGAAAATGAGTCAACATCAAGGAGTTAACAGTTACAAAGTCCTAGAAATTGAATTGCTGACTGTAAAACTTGATGTCTGCTAAATGTGTGTGGTATGATTATCGGTGGGTAGGTTGCTGAGTGTGGCATTGCATCAGATTGCTATCTGACCTGTAACTGACCTCAGTCCCCTGTGTAAGTTGGTTCTGCAAAAAACATCCATTTTTCTTTTGTATAACCTCAGGCCATGTTTTATAAGTTGTGCATCACCTTTTCTCGCTGCTGCTCAGTAACTTATTTTCCTGGAATACTGTCAAGCCAACAAATTACTTCCGTCCTTGTAGAACTGGGAATATTGTTATTCGAAAATGACAGGGCAGAATACTCCAATGGGGCATTTATTGTAATAGCTCATTTGTGTATGTGCATTAAGTTATTAGAGCCGTTACTCATGGATTCGGCCTATCTTTAGTGAACTCTGTTTGACCTGTAAGTTTGGCAGACAAATCTTGGAACTACAGAACTGGGTACTGCTTCATTTCTGCAATTAACATCAATTCTTAGTCTAAGACCTGATGTTTCTCTGTATGCTCCTCCTACTTAAGACTTCCTTTTTATTTCAGCCTTGGCCTCTAGAGAGCAACCTAAGTGTACCATTCTCCTGTATTTACATTTCAGTAACGTGCACAGTTTCTGTTCAAACTGGCATCAGAGTGGAACTTTGTACGCTTGCAAACTATCTGTAACATATAGAACTAACATTCATGCATTAAGTTTCATTGCATTATTACTGCGCTGACGGACAGTGTGTTCACTTAGACCCAGGGAGGCTGAAGGAAGTGTGCACAAGGTTAGGATGTTACCCTCAAAAGTCATTCAAAGCAGAAATGCTCTTCTCGTCTCAACATCAGTTTTAAAAAAAACAGTTCCTCATGTTGATGCACAGGCACTCTCCAGCTTTCCCACACAAGTGCAGAAATGCAATAGAACATCTACAATATCGCACTCAACATATGGAAAGTAAAACCAGAAAAACTAGTATGAGCTAAATCACTTGTGATGGAACCTGTCATTGACACCAAGCAGTCTGCTCTCATTAATTACAAGTGAGAAAACTCTGAATGCATTGAGAGCCGTTCAAAGTAAGCCCAACAGACTGCTGAGTGATGCGACAATGATTACTGATTACAACTTTTCCAGAATATCCAGATGTCCTTCAATACAGGGAATGCTATGTATGATGGGATCAAAAAGGCAACAGGACCATCAGCAAAGAAAACAGTTCGATTGCAAACAAAGACAGCAGACGTCATTGTCAACAGCAATAAATAGTTGGAGAGATGGGTTAAACACTGCTTGGAGTTGTATTCTAGGGAGATTACTGCAATCGATGAAGCTCCAGACACTATAGAAAGCCTGCTTGTCTTGGCATAACCCAAAATGAAGGAGTTCAGCAAAGCTCCTGAATCACTTGCCATGGGCCATGCTACACCACCTGAACTCAAGCTTGGGAAATCCACATTCCTGCATCATCAGGACAGATTTTTCTATTCCTTGAGGGAGGGCCCAGTGTCCAAGAAAGTGTGATGTACACATGTTTGATTTATTTTTTTTGCAATTATGCGAATTTTAGAAAGAAATGGATCAAGGGATTGTTGTTCCAAGTCTACGGCAGCCTTCTATATCGAAAAAAAATAGTTTGTGCTGTGGTGGGCAACTCTGCTCCGCATTGCCTGGTGTGGCCCACTCTGGCATGGCAGTCTGCTGCATTTACTGCTGAGAAAGACAATGGGCTGAGAAGGTGCATGCTTCGCTGGCTTCTGGGCCCTCTAGTGTTCATTTCTGCATCAAATAACAGGTTGCTGATGAATGTGGAGCCTAGTTATGTGAAGCTATTAACAGAGGAGGTGGTGGCGTAGTGGTATTGTCACTGGACTACTAAACCAGAGAAATGCTCTGGGAACCGAGGTTCAAATCCCGCCACTGCAGATGGTGACATTTGAATTCAATAAAAATCTGGAATTAAAAGTCTAATGATGACCATGAAACCATTGTCGATTGTCGTAAAAATCCAGCTGCTTCACTAAGGAAATCTGCTGTCCTTGCCTGGCCTATATGTGACTCCAGATCCACAGACTCTTAACTGCCCCCTCAAGGGCAATAAATGCTGCAGACCTGCAGACATTTTTAAGAAGAAGAAAAGAAATCTAGAGACCAAGACACGAGCAGGAGAACTGCTGGGCCAGATGAGCAGGGCAACTGCTGGACCCCCTATGCCTCTGTGCATTGTGCAATTTTGGAGGAGGGGAGCTCACAGCCTTATTTGTTGTTCTGTAATCTCAGTTGGGGAACCACTGTCTTACGTGAAAGCAAGTGTCAGGCTAAGAAATAGTTAACAACTAATTAAGTTAGTTAGTATTTAGAGGTTAATAGGTTAAGCATATCGTTGGGTGCATATGAAGAGGAAACCAGTGATGACCTGGAGAGAGAATTTTATGCAAGTTGAAATAAAATCTGTCTGAAAGAAGTAAAGACTTGGTTTTCTTTCTTTCCAACTAGCCATTGGAGTATTACAATGGAAGCAGAGAATGAATGCTGCTTGTAAGTAAAAAAAATTAAAACATTTGAAACTAAGCTCTCTTTAGACTAAAGACTGTATTTGGAGTTAATTTGAAGAAGAATGGTTCGAGTCACTTTAGAAAATGGTTGAACCAAACCCTAGAGTGTCAGGGAATGATAACCACCTGATGTTTCTGAGCGTCAACCTTCTGATCAATGGGAGAACAAAGTAACCACATGGACACTGGTTACATAGTTACCGAAGAAAAAGCCTGTATAAAAAATGTGGACTGCATTGGGATACGTTAAACTTGTATAATGTTTGAAATGATACTTGAAACTTGTACTTCTGATGTGTTAATTGTAATTTTATCAAGATATAAATTTAAATTTTGGATAGACTCGATTGTTCCACTATCGTATGAAAGCATAATAAGATGCTTTCTTGGAATTGGAGCTCTGAGAATTTGATAACTGGTGAAGGTTTGGCGACATACTTTAAAAAAAAAATTTTAAAAATTTTTTTAAGAGTACCCAATTAATTTTTTCCAATTAAGGGGCAATTTAACGTGGCCAATCCACCTAACCTGCACATCTTTGGGTTGTGGGGGCGAAGCCCACGCAGACACTGGGAGAATGTGCAAACTCCACACGGACAGTGACCCAGAGCCGGGATCGAACCTGGGACCTCGGTGCCGTGAGGCAGCAGGGCTAACCCACTGCGCCACCGTACTGCCCTGGGTTTGGCGACATACTTAATATATCAAGTGCTTACAAAATGTGGCCAAATTACGACAAATTTAACAAGCTGGAGGATAGTTCCATCAAAGGCAACATAATGGAATTCAATAGGCTCTATGCAAGATTGCAAAACTTCTGTCTATCAAAATTCCCCAATCAGTGCTGGCATTTAAGTATCGAATATGCTTCTAGTTTCAACAGGAGTCAAATTTGTGGAAAAATACACAATGCTTAGAATAGATGTCAGAGGCTCTTAAAAAAAAATCCTAGAAAAACATTCCTTTCCAGCAGCATTCAGGACACAAAGGGCCTTCGGTGGCAAGTCGGAAAATGGAGGATACAATGTTAACCATGAGGCGAGACCATCTAGATAGGACGCAAGGGTTAATATGAAAGGAAAATTGTAACTTGAAAAAATGAGAACAGAACCACTTAATTATGGCAGGCAAAAGAATTGGGGACTTGCAACAAAAGAATGAACCCCAGAAATGCCCAGGATGTGAGCTATCAAGGTTTTGGGTGTGACTTAAAATACCCGTGTGCAATTATTTGTCCTAAACGATGTGTTCGAAATGAAACACAATACAGACCACTTAGAAGAAGACGAAGATAGAGATATCGATGGAAGAGAGGTGATTGTTATTGACAAGAAGTTTCAGCTCGGTGATTAGTGTGTTGGGTGCAGAGTCCTTCAGTTGTGTGGTGTTAGACAATGGATGCGGGTCTACAGTGTGTGGAATAGACTGGCTGAAATTTTACTTAAGCTCCTTAAGTAGTATGGAACGGAAAATGGTTAAGGAATTTGAGAGTTTCAACAGTTTCAAATTTGGAGATGATAACACACTGAAATCTTTAAAAAGTGTAGTAGCCAAAGTCAATCGCTTTATCAGCACGAACGTAGTGTCCAGTGAATTACCAGGGCCAGGATTCTCCGAGCCTGTGCCGGGTCGGAGAATCGGCGGGGGCGCGAGAATCCCGCCACGCCGCTCTGACGCAGGGCCGCCGATTCTCTAATCGCCAATCGCGCCCGCGCAGTTGCCGCGCCGCCGGTCGGGGGCCGTTGAAAGTAAAATTGTATCTATGGAGCCGCCCCCCCCCCCCCCCCGTCCTGTCCTGCACCACCTGCATCCCCAAATACTGAAGTGACATTCGCTCTATCGCAAGTGTAAGTAGCAAAGGGGACATAGGACAGCCGCTGCCTGGTCCCCTGGTGCAAAGTACCCCAAACTCTTATTGTTTATGCGGACATTTGCCATCGGTTCCTTATATAATAACCATACCTACCCTGTAAACCTCAGCCCAATCCCGAGCCTCTCAAGAACCGCCATCAAATACCCCCAATCTACCCGATCAAATGCCTTTTCCGCATCTAGTGCAACCACCACCTCCGTCTCCTTTCCTTCAGCTGGCGTCATGATTACATTTAGTAACCTCCTAATGTTTGAAAATAGCTGCCTTCCTTTCATGAACCCCATCTGGCCCTCCCCTATAACCTTCAGGAGGCACCCCTCCAACCGAGCCAGTACCTTCGCCAGTATCTGGGGCATCAACATTCAGTAGCGATTATAGGCCTATATGACCCACACTCTGTTGGGTCCTTATCTTTCTTTAACAGCAGGGAGTTCGATGCCTGCCCCAATGTTTGTGGTAGCAACCCCTTCCCTGTCGCCACCTCGAACGTCCCCACCATCAGGGCGCCAGTTTGTCTTTACATTTCTTGTAGTACTCCACTAAGAATCCATTAGCCCTACCACCTTCACCGATTACATCCCTCCAATTGCGTCCTTTACCTCCTGTTCCCCCATCGACCTCCACTGGGACTATCCTCCTCCTCCTCCTCCATCCTCCACCGACCTCTACTGGCCCTATCCTCCTCCTCCAGCCTCGGATACTCCAATCCGTCCAGCAACTCCCGCATCTCCCCCCGTGACTCCAACCTATACAATTTTTCATAGAACCCCTCAAACACCTTATTAATCTGGTCCGGGGCCACCACCAATTTCCCCGTCCTATCCCACACCTGGACTATTTCCCTCACCGCCGCGTCCCTCAGAAGTTGGCCTGCCAGCGTGCTTCCCATCTTCTCCCCATATTCGTAAACCGCTACCCTTGCCTGCCTCAGTTGGCGTTACGCCTTTCCATGGGCAACCGATCAAAGCTAGCCTCAAGCTCTCTCCTTCTATCCAAAAGGGCCAGATCTGCATCCCCCGCGTACCTCCTGTCCACCTCCAACATCTCTATCAGCCTCTGACGCTCTTTCTTCTCCTTTACCTCCTCATCCACCTTGGCTTTAAATTATATCACCCCCCCCCCCCCCCCCCCCCCCCCCCCCCCGCTCACTACCGCCTGCGATACTGCCCCTGCACAATTAAAGCCCACGTACTCCTCAATCACTTTCTCGATCTTCTCACAAAAACTTTGGTCCCCCAGAAACCACACATCCAATCTCCACCTCGGCCTCTGCACTACCTCCTTCTCCAGGACCATATCCACCCGATGCGCGCGTGATCAGTGATCGCTATCGCCAAATACTCTGATCCCCAAATTCCCGTCAAAAATGCCTTCCCTCGCTGAGAAAGCGTTTGACTGGGTAGAATTGATGGCAGTTCTGGAGCGGTTTGGAATTGGACGCAGATTTGTGGACTGGGTAAAGCTATTATATAAGGAGCCGAGGGACAGTGTCCGCACAAATAACATCAGCTCAGAATACTTTCCTCTCCACCGTGGGACCAGGCAGGGACGTCCTATGTGCTGTTTGCACTCGCAATTGAGCCATTGGCCATTGCATTAAGAAGTTCGGGGGTATGGAAAGGGTTAGTGCAGGGGGGTAATAGAGCATAGGGTGTCCTTATATGCCGGTGACTTATTATACGTGGCGGAACCAAGTGTGTTAATAGGGGGAATACTGGAGCTGCTTCGGGTGTTTGGGTCTTTCTCAGGGTACAAATTAAATCTAGACGAGTGAATATTTTGTGGTGTCTCGGACAGGGGTAGCGGCAAGGATGGGGAGGTTGTCATTCCGTATGGCAGGGGCTCACTTTAGATACCTGGGGTTCAGGTTGCTCGAGATTGGGTGGGAGATGCTCCGTAGGTACAACATTTCTAGTTTGGTGGGGGGGGTAAAAGCTGATCTGGCAAGGTGGGATGGTCTCCCTCTGTCACTGGTGGGTCGGGTACAGGCAGTTAAAATGAATGTGCTGCCGCGATTCCTGTTTATTTTTCAATGCCTGCCGATTTTCCTGCCAAAGGCATTTTTTAAAGAGATTGAAGGGATCATTACCTCATTCATATGGGGAGGGAAGGTGGCTAGAATTAAAAAGGTGCTACTACAGAGAGGAAGGCAGGCAGGGGGTTTGGGTCTTTCGAACCTCATGTATTATTACCGGGTGGCGAATGTGGAGAAAGTATGGAGCTGGGTCAGAGGGATTGACTCCCAATGGATCAGAATGGAGGAGTGTTTGGGCAGGGGGTTGAGATTGAAGGCGCTAGTGACAGCACCGGTCCCGACGGCCCCGGGGAGATACTCAGGGAGTCCGGTAGTAATAGCTTTGTTGAGAATTTGGAGGCAGTTTTGACTGCACTTTGGGCTGGGGGCAGGGTCAAGGGAAATGCCGATTCGGGCAGGGTCAAGGGAAATGCCGATTCGGGGGAACCATAGATTTGAGCCAGGGAACTGGGATAGAAATTTTCAGAGATGGGAGGAGAAAGGAATTAGGGCGGCACTAAAAGATTTGTTTCTTGGGGATCGTTTTGCGGGATTGAAGGAACTGGGAGCGAAGCAGGGGGAAATATTTAGATACATACAGGTTCGAGACTTTGCCAGAAAGGAGATACAGACCTTCCCAGTAGATCTGGCTTCCACATTGCTGGAGGAGATGCTGACGACAGGGGGACTGGAGAAAGGGGGTAGTATCGGTGGTTTACGGGGCTATTTTGGAGGAGGAGAGGGTGCCGCTAGAAGGGATCAAAGCAAAGTGAGAGGAAGAGTTGGGAGAAAGTATGGAGGAGGGGTTCTCCAGAGGGTGCGAGGTTGGGGCTAATACAGTTGAAAGTGGTGTATAGAGCGCATCTTACAATGGCGAGGATGAGCCGGCTCTTTGAGGGGGTAGAAGATGTATGTGAACGTTGCCGGGGGGGGGGGTGGTGCAAACCACGTTCATATGTTTTGGTCCTGGCCAAAGCTGGAGGATTACTGGAAGGAGGTGTTTAGGGTAATCTCTAAAGTGGTGCATGTGAAGCTGGACCCGAGCCCTTTGGAGGCCAGAGTCGGACCAGCCGGAGTTGGAAACTGGCGCGGAGGCAGATGTTGTAGCCTTCGCCTTGTTGATTGCCCAAAGGCAGATCCTGTTAGGGTGGAGATCAACCTCTCCACCCTGTGCTCTGGCGTGGCGGTGGGAACTGCTGGAATTCCTGATGCTTGAAAAGTCAAATTTGAACTGAGGAGAAGGATGGAGGGGTTCTACAATTCATGGGCATTATTCATTATGCACTTTAGTGAATTGGATCACATCGAACATTAGGGGGGGTTGGGGGCTGGGAGTGTTGGGGGGAGAAGGACTGTATGTGTTAATGGTGACATTGGTGATTCCTGATTCCTTTTTGTCATTTGTTTATGTTACATGCGGGCAAATGTTTGGGGGTTTGTTGGGAGGATGGGATCGTTGTTATTGATATGGGGATTGACATTACATTCATGACTGATTATTGTTTATTGTTGGGTGTAAATTTGGGAGAAAATGTGAAAACTGAGGTGAATAAAAAAATATTTTAAAAAACAAACAAACAATGCCTCTCCTACTCCGAAAAGGTCTATCCTTGAATGAGCCTTGTGAACCGAGGAGAAAAACGAATACTCCTGCTCCCTCGGGTGCAAGAACCTCCTTGGGTCCACCCCTCCCATCTCCCTCATAAGCCCAGTCCATGCCTTTGCCTCCCCGTGACTGGGCAAGCTGGTGCGGCTGCGACCTATCCATTCTTGACTCTTGTGATAGATTCCAATCTGCTCCCTCTATTAGCTCGTGCGAATCCAAGTCCGGAATGGCCCCAAGCACCTTCCTCACAAATCCTGCATCATCCCAATTAGGGCCATACACGCGTGCCAACGCCACCAACCTCCCTTCCAACATCCCTGTTACTATCACGTATCTGCCCCCTTGGTCCGCCACCATCTCCATCTGGAACCTCACGCTTTTTAAAAAATATATATTTTATTAAATTTTTCAAACAAAAATATTTCCGTTTTTGCAACTCAACAAGAGATTATACATTAACTGGTAGATAACATTATTTAAATAATATAGTGAACTTACAACAAAAACTAAAAAGAAAAAACAAATAGCAAAAACACAGAATAATGCTCTCCCCCCCCCCCCCCCTCCCCCCTGGGTTGCTGCTGCTGTCATTTCTATCTTTTCATTATCGTTCCGCGAGATAGTCAAGGAACGGTTGCCACCGCCTGGAGAACCCCTGAGCCGATCCTCTCAATGCAAATTTTATTTGTTCCAATCCTATGAACCCTGCCATGTCGTTTATCCAGGCCTCCACGCCCTGGGGTTTCGCTTCCTTCCACATGAGTAGAATCCTACGCCGGGCTACTAGGGCCAAAATATCGGCCTCTTTTGCCTCCTGCACTCCCGGCTCTTCTGCAACCCCAAATATAGCTAACCCCCAGCCTGGCTTGACCCGGACCTTCACCACCTTTGAAATTACCCTAGCCACACCCCCCCCCAGAACTCCTGCAGTGCCGGACACGACCAGAACATGTGTGTGTGGTTCGGCGAGCTTCCTGAGCACCTCCCACACCTGTCCTTGACCCCGAAAAACCTGCTCAGTCTTGCTCCCGTCATATGTGCTCTATGTAGAACCTTAAATTGAATCAGGCTAAGCCTGGCACACGAGGACGAGGAATTTACCCTACTTAGGGCATCCGCCCAAAGCCCCTCCTCAATCTCTTCCCCCAGCTCTTCTTCCCATTTTCCCTTCAGCTCCTCTATCATCGCCTCCCCCTCGTCCCTCATCTCCCAGTATATTTCGGACACTTTGCCCTCTCCAACCCATGCCCCCAAAATCACTCAATCTTGGATCCCCTGCATCGGGAGCTGCGGAAATTCCCTCACCTGTTGCCTCGTAAATGTCCTCACTTGCATATATCGGAAGGCGTTCCCTGGGGGCAACTTATATTTTTCTTCTAGCGCTCCCAGACTTGCAAACGTCCCGTCTATATACAGGTCCCTCAGCTTCCTAATTCCTGCTCGTTGCCAACACTGGAACCCCCCATCCATCCTCCCTGGGACAAACCTGTGGTTATTCCTTATCGGGGACCACACCGAGGCACCCGTCACTCCCCTATGTCGCCTCCACTGCCTCCAGATCCTCAAGGTTGCCACCACCACTGGGTTTGTGGTGTACCTTTTCGGGGAGAACGGCAGCGGCGCCGTCACCAGCGCTTTTAGGCTCGTTCCCTTACAGGACGCCATCTCCAGCTTCTTCCACGCTGCTCCCTCTTCCTCCCTCATCCACTTACAGACCATCGACACATTGGCAGCCCAATAGTAGTCGCTCAAACTCGGCAGCGCCAGTCCCCCTCTGTCCCTGCTGCGCTGCAGGAACCCCCTCTTTACTCGGGGGTCTTTCCTGCCCACACAAAGCTCGTAATGCTCCTGTCTATTTTTTTTAAAAAGGCCTTTGTGATCAGAATGGGGAGGCACTGAAACACAAAAAGAAACCTCGGGAGGACCACCATTTTAACTGCCTGCACTCTGCCCGCCAGCGACAGCGGCACCATATCCCACCTCTTAAAGTCCTCCTCCATCTGCTCCACCAGTCGCGTCAGGTTAAGTCAATGCAGGGTTCCCCAGTTCCTGGCCACCTGGATCCCCAGTTATCGGAAGTTCCTTACCACTCTCCTCAGCGGCAGAGCATCTATCCCCCTACCCTGTCCCCCGGGGTGCATTACAAAAAGCTCGCTCTTCCCCATATTTAGTTGATATCCCGAGAACTCTCCAAACTCCCTAAGTATCTGCATTACTTCTGGCATCCCCTCTACCGGGTCCGCAACGTATAGCAGTAGATCGTCTGCGTAGAGCGACACTCTGTGTTCCTCTCCCCCTCTAAGCACCCCCCTCCACTTCTTAGAATCCCTCAGCGCTATGGCCAGTGGTTCAATTGCCAACGCGAACAGTAATGGGGACAGGGGACACCCTTGTCTTGTACCCCTATGTAGCCGAAAATACCCCGATCTTTGCCGGTTTGTGACTACGCTTGCCATAGGGGCCCCATATAGGAGTCTGACCCATCTAATAAACCCCTCACCGAACCCAAACCTCTTCAGCACCTCCCACAGATAGTCCCACTCCACCCTATCGAATGCCTTCTCTGCATCCATTGCCGCCACGATCTCTGCCTCCCCCCTCCGGTGGGGACGTCATCATCACCCCCAACAACCTTCGTACATTAACATTCAGTTGTCTCCCCTTTACAAACCCTGTCTGATCGTCATGCACCACCCCTGGGACGCAATCCTCTATCCTTGTCGCTATCACTTTGGCCAGCAGTTTGGCATCTACATTTAGGAGTGAGATAGGCCTGTATGACCCGCATTGCAGTGGATCTTTATCCCGCTTCAGGATTAGCGATATCGTCGCCTCCGACATTGTCGGGGGTAGCATTCCCCTTTCCTTAGCCTCATTAAAGGTTCTCGCCAAAAGCGGGGCCAACAGATCCATATACTTCCTGTAGAATTCCACCGGAAACCCATCTGGTCCCGGGGCCTTCCCTGCCTGCATGTTCCCCAGTCCTTTAATCACCTCATCCACCTCGATTGGTGCCCCCAGACCTGCCACCTCCTGCCCCTTCACCTTCGGGAACCTTAGCTGGTCCAGAAAGTGTAGCATTCCTTCTTTTCCCTCTGGGGGTTGGGACTTATATAGCCTCTCATAAAAGGTCTTGAACACCTCGTTCACTTTCCCTGCTCTCTGCTCCATATTTCCCGTTTCGTCCCTAACTCCCCCGATCTCTCTCGCCGCCGTCCTCTTCCGAAGTTGGTGGGCCAACTGCCGGCTCGCCTTTTCCCCATACTCATATTGCATCCCCTGTGCCTTCCTCCACTGTGCCTCTGCCTTTCCCGTGGTCAGCAGGTCAAACTCCGTCTGTAGTCTTCGTCTTTCTCTGTATAGCCCTTCGTCTGGGGCCTGCGCATATTTTTTATCCACCCTCAAAATTTCCCCCACTAATCTCTCTCTTTCTTTGCCCTCTTGTTTCCCCTTGTGGGCTCTGATGGAGATCAGCTCTCCTCTAACCACCGCCTTCAGTGCTTCCCATACTACCCCTACCTGAACCTCCCCATCGTCGTTGACCTCCAGGTATCGCTCAATACACCCCCTCACGCTTCCGCAGACCCCCTCGTCCGCCAGTAGTCCCATATCTAGTCGCCAGAGTGGGTGCTGCTCCCTTTCCTCTCCTAGTTCCAGATCCACCCAATGCGGGGCGTGGTCTGAAACAGCTATGGCCGAGTACTCCGTTCCTGCCACCTTCGGGATCAGTGCCCTTCCCAAAATGAAAAAGTCTATCCGGGAGTATACCTTATGGACGTGGGAGAAGAAAGAGAACTCTTTAGCCATCGGCCTGGCGAATCTCCACGGATCCACTCCCCCCATTTGTTCCATAAATCCCTTAAGCACCTTGGCCGCTGCCGGCCTTCTCCCGGTCCTGGATCTGGACCGGTCCAGCCCTGGATCCAGCACTGTGTTAAAATCCCCCCCCCCCCCCCCCCCCCCCCCCCCCCCCCCCCCCCAATTATCAAATTTCCCACCTCCAAGTCCGGGATACGTCCCAGCATTCGCTTCATGAATCCCGCGTCATCCCAGTTCGGGGCATATACATTCACCAGCACAACCACCTCTCCCTGCAGTCTGCCACTCACCATCACATATCTTCCCTCGCTGTCCACCACTATATTCTTAGCCTCGAATGATACACGTTTCCCCACCAATATTGCCACCCCTCTGTTTTTCGCGTCCAACCCTGAGTGGAATACCTGTCCCACCCATCCTTTTCTTAGTGTAACCTGATCCGCCACCTTCAGGTGCGTCTCCTGGAGCATGACTACGTCCGCCTTCAGTCTCTAAGTGCACAAGCACCCGTGCCCTCTTAATCGGCCCATTTAAGCCTCTCACATTCCACGTGATCAGCCGGATTGGAGGGCCATTCACCCCCCCCCCCCCTCGTCGACTAGTCATCCCCTTTTTTAGGCCATCTCCTCATCCAGGTCCCGCACACCCGTCTGTCCCCCAGGCAGCGCCTTCCCGCTCCGACCACCTCATCTCTTACCAGCTCCCCCTTGCACTCAGCAGCAGCAACCCAGTTAATCTCCCCCCCCCCCCCCCGCTAGATCCCCCTCTAGCTTGGTTACTCCCCCCATATTGCTTCCGG
The DNA here is from genome assembly GCF_047496885.1 of Scyliorhinus torazame. NCBI lineage: Eukaryota > Metazoa > Chordata > Chondrichthyes > Carcharhiniformes > Scyliorhinidae > Scyliorhinus > Scyliorhinus torazame. Next base: position 111,230,697 of record NC_092709.1, on the reverse strand, counting down.
AAGTCAGCTAACTCTGTGGGGCTCCCTTCCTTCCTGCGCCCGTTTTCCCGCTATAATTTCCATAGCGCAGGAAAAATACCCGCGCTTTCCCCTCGGCCCCGCCCCCTGTGGCGCAGTTCCCTCATTCCCCTTCCCTGTCCCTTTTCCCACCGGCGCCCACATTTCTTCGTGTGTCCCCCCATCGGGGGGAGAAGAATTCCCCGTCCAACATTGCTGTACAATAGCCCTCCCCTTTCCCCACTTTACATTTCTGTACCACCACCTCGCTGCTTCTCTCCAAGCATCAAACTCTCAAACCTAGTCCAGTTTCTCTTCTTGGATGAATGTCCATGGCTCATCCGCCGTCTCGAAGTAGTGGTGCTTGCCCTGGTGCGTGACCCACAATCGCGCCGGCTGCAGCATCCCAAATTTTATTTTCTTCCTATGGAGCACCGCCTTGGCCCGGTTAAAGCTCGCCCTCCTTCTCGCCACCTCCGCACTCCAGTCCTGATACACACGTATCACCGCATTCTCCCATTTGCTACTCCGTGCTTTCTTGGCCCAGCTCAGGACCATCTCTCTGTCCCTGTAGCGATGGAACTTCACCACTATTGCTCTTGGTGTTTCACCTGCCTTTGGTCTTCTCACGAGGACCCGGTTCGCTCCCTCCACTTCCAGGGGGCCCGTTGGGGCCTCAGCTCCCATTAGTGTGTGGAGCATCGTGCTCACATAAGCCCCAACATCAGCTCCCTCTGCTCCTTCGGGGAGACCTAGAATCCGTAGGTTTTTCCCCCTCGAGCTGTTCTCCAGGGTTTCCAGCCTTCCTATGCACCTCTTGTGTAGTGCCTCGTGTGTCTCCGTTTTTACCACCAGGCCCTGTATCGCATCTTCATTTTCGGCTGCCTTTGCCTTCACTCCACGGAGCTCCATCGCCTGGACCTTTTGTGTTTCCTTCAGTCCCTCGATTGCCAGTAGCATCGGCGCCAGCACCTCTTTCTCGAGCTCCTCCACACATCGTCGGAGAAACTCCTGCTGGTCCGGGACCCATACCATCTGGGCTCCATCCGCCGCCATCTTGCTTCTCCCTTCTCTTCTCTGCCGCTGCTCCAAAGGATCCTTCGCAATCTGGCCACTACCGCCGCTCCTTTCCATACACAAGGAGTCCCCCTTCGTCACCCAATACTGGGTTAGGTCGGGAAAAAATTCCGTTGGGGCTCCCGATAAGAGCCCAAAAGTCCGTTGGAACGGGAGCTACCGAAACATGCGGCTTAGCAGTGCATCACCGCAACCGGACGTGAACCTCACGCTTTTACCCACCAAAGCCGCCACCTCCCTACTGTCGAACCCCGAATGAAATACTTGGCTCACCCAGCCCTTCCTGAGCCTCACCTGGTCTTTCACCAGATGCGTCTCCTGCAGCATCACAACATTGACCTTTAAGCTTTTTAGGTGCGCAAACACCCTCAACCTCTTCGCTGCCCCCCCCAAACCCCTCATGTTCCACATTAACTAAGAGACCGGGGGTCTCTTCCTCTTCCCCCCCCCCCCCCCCATCCGCCATCATCAGAACTCTGAGCCCTGCCCATTGGGCCCGTCCCGCCCCATCCCTTTGTTGCCAGCGAACCTCCCAGAATCCCCCCATCCACTTCCTCTCAAAAACACCTCACCCAGTATTGTACCATTCCCCCCACTTTTCACACCACCTAGGCCCATCAAAACCTGTTTGACCAGGCTCCAATGTCCGCAGCTCCACCCCCACCGCACTTCTGTTCACTAGCCGGCTTGAGCTTGCTAGTGTGGAGGCCACTGCCCAGGCCCCCCTACCAGTCCCAGGAAAACAAAGAAATCCCCTTCCAACAAACAAGCCAAGTGTAAACACAAAAAACCCAGAAAAGTGTCATTGCAAAAAATCCCAATTCCTACCTCGCCCAAATAGGCACCTTCACCCCATTTAACACCTATAACAACATGAAATAAAAAATAGAATTATATACCAACTTCCACCCAACCCTCAGTCCAAGACCAATCCTCAGTCCCATTTCTCTCTTCTGCCCCAGTCCTTCTGCCTTCACAAACGCCTCTGCAGCTTCCACCGTCTCGAAGTAAAAGCCTTGCCACCCTACACTGAGCTGGACTACGCTGAACCGCACACTTCTGTTATGCAGTGCCGTCTTCACTCGACCGAAGGCTGCCCGGACCTCCTCACCAACTCCACGGTTAAGTCCTGGTATATATGTATACTGGCTCCAGCCCACTGCACCCCCCGCTTCTGTTTCACCCAACTCAGGACCTTCTCTTTCGCATGGTACCTATGGAAACAAATAATCACTGCTCTTGGTGGCTTATTCTTCTTCGGCTTAGGCCTCAACGACCGATGAGCCCGATCCAGTTTGTACCGGGAGGAATCTTCCCCCTCCCCCAACAGCTCTGCCAACATCTTGGCAAAGTACTCAGTCGGCCTTGGTCCCTCCACCCCTTCGGGCAGGCCCACAATTGTCAGATTTTGCTGCCTAGATCTGTTTTCCAGGTCCTCCACCTTCGCTCTCAGACCTTTGTTGGCCTCCACCACTCTGCAGCTCCTCATCCATCGAGGTGAGCTGATTGCTGTGTTGTGACAAAGCCTCCTCCACTCTCTTCAGTTTCTCACCCTGCTCCCGCACCACGGCCGATGCCTTCGACACCGCCACCTTCACCGGGGCAATCGCCTCCTCCACCAGCATCTTTTTTGCTGCCATAATCTCCTTCCTCATCACCTCTACGTGCTTTGCAAACTGCTTTTCAAACTCCACAACCATCAACTCGGTCATCTTTTCTGCCGTGAACAGTGCGGCCCCACCCAGCGACCAGCCTCTGCCATCTTTCCAGTTGTCAAGCTGACCCTTTCGCTTGATGGCAAACTGTCACTCGCCCCCTTCTTCATGGCAGCTTTGTTTCGATTTTTGGACATCCCCCTTCTTCATTATGTCTTCATGCACTTATTTGTTGAAATATTGCCCCCGGGACTGGGCATTAAATTCTAAAAAATCAGGCACCCAACATGTGACTTCCTCCTACATGCCATCACTGAAAGTCTTTGTGTTATGGTGTTTCAAGTGCTCATCTAAATACTTCTCGAATGTTGTGGGTTCCTGCCTCTACCACCCTTTCAGGCAGTGAGATCCAGATTCCCACCACCCTCTGAATGAAAACCCTTTTATCCAAATCCCCTTTAAATCTCCTGCTCCTTACCATAAATCTGTGCTCCCTCGTTACTGACCCCCGCTTGACTAAGGGGAAAAGAGTCTTCCCATCTACCCTTCCTTTCCCTCATAATTTTTTATATCTTGATCCGGTCCCCCTCCGCCTTCTTTGCTGTAAGGAAAACAACCCTAGCCTAGCCAGCCTCTCTCCATAGCTGAAATGGTCCAGCCAGACAATATTCTGGTGAAAAAAAGCAAATTACTTTGGATGCTGGAATCTGAAATGAAAGAAAATGCTGGAAAATCTCAGCAGGTCTGGCAGCATCTGTAGGGAGAGAAAAGAGCTAATGTTTCGAGTCCGATGACTCTTTGTCAAAGTTGATATCAAATATGTCAAGTAAATCAACTATGATATATTTGACTGTCAAAGTCAAATATTCTGGTGAATCTCCTCTGCGGCATTTCTAGTGCAATCACATCCTTTCTATACTATGGCGACTGCACACAGTTCTCCCTGCTGTGAAGAGACATCCGGCGGCGACTGGGAGAAGGTCGCATATAAGGTAGTTCCCACTATGGTCTTTGTTTTTTGGACTTTTCAACCCGGTGCCCGGGGATTATGGGTACCAAAACTAGCCCACTGCGTGGGGTAAGGAATTTGTCGGCGACAATATGTTAATTTATGAAGAAGGTTGGTGGCAAGATGATTAGAGGGGACATAATCATTCGACAAAGCCAGAAATCCCACGAAGCTCAGCAGGAGGGAAGGTGGCTGACGCGGCCTTGCGGGGGGGGCTGCTCATATCACAGCGGAAATGAACCTGGAAAAAACCTCGAGGCGGTGAAGGAGCATGGAGAGGTGCTCAAGGGTATGGAGGCGGCCTTGTCATGGCATGGGTATTGATTCACCTCTTTGGAAGCTGTGATGTCACCAGTGGAGGAGAGGAACAAGACTCTTGAGAGCAAAGGTGGATGACATGAAGAACAGGTTGAGGAAACAGAACCGCAGAATTGTAGGATTGCAGGAGGGGGTGGAGGCTTGCTCAAAACTGACTAAGTACTTTTCTCAGATGTTTGCCAAGCTTTTGCAGGGGAGGAAGAGCCATTGTCCCCTCCAGAGTTGGATCAGGCCCACCGAATACTCCAGCGGAAGCTTCGGCCGAATGAGCCGCCATGGGCGGTGATTATTGGACTCCACAGCTTACAGAAGGAGCGGGTTCTTCAATTTGCCAAAGTGAATTGGGACTTGAGGTGGGAAGGAAGTATCGTCAGGGTATATCAAGATGTCAGAGCAGAATTGACGAAGCAGCGTGTGGCTTTTAATAAGGCGAAGTCAGCACTATTTAGTTTCTCCTGTCGGGTTTGGAGTGTGTACCCGGCGAGGCTGAAAGAGGTTTTTGGGTCGAAAGATAATTTGGAGGAGGCAGAGGCTTGTGTCGAGGAGCATGGACATGGATCTGGTTAAATGTATTTGATTGGGACTTTAATGAGGAAGGTTGGATGGGGTTGGTTTGAGATGTTGGATGTTTGGGACTGAGGGGGTTAAGGTTGTCGGGGTGGCAGTGGTCAGGGCAACGGAATGAGGAATATATGGTCCCCCAGGGGAGGTTTAATTATTGTAAGGGCTTTGCGTTTTGGTTGCTCATCCGTAGTCGGCATGGGTTTGAGGGGTCGATTTTCCTTTGTTCTATGTTCCTGGGTGGGGAGTTACCTTTGCTAGTGTTGCTTTTTCTTTTACTCTGTCTTTTCTGTGGCTCTGTTCCAATTATGGCAATCCATGAGTTTGCCTTTCTTTCTATGTTATCTATGTCTTAATGCTTAGAGTCGCCAGGTATCGAATGATACCACCACAGGTTTCAACCGGCTATCGATCAAAGAGCCAAACACCAGTTAGTTAGTTCAAGGTCAAGGGTACTTTATTTACACACAATTAGTCATGCAACATAAACACTACTAGTTAACTACACCTATCGACTAAGACAACCTGTACTTAACTTTGGGCACCCGGCTGAGTTCAGAAAACAGTGGCCACTGTTTAATTCTGGCTCTCTCGGGTTCGAAGGAGTAACTGCAGCTCAGCTGGGCTCATCCGTCTGGTAGCGGGCGTTGAACCTGGACTCGTTTCTGGTGTTGCTGCAATTGCCGATGGCCGTGACCGGGGTAGCAAGGCCAAGAGGGCGCTAAGAGAGAGCGAACATATGGCGAACTCTTCTTCATATACTCGGGGGGGGGTTGCGCTCTTTTGGGCGGTCCTTCGATTTGGGCCTTACTAATTGGGTGATCCCTGACCACTCCATTCGATTCCTTAGTCAATAAGTGGGCGGGGATCTGGATGGCTGGGTGTGTCCCAAGCGGTCACTGACCCCGTTGTTTGCGTTTCCCTTGAACAGGGAGTGGCGCCGAAATGTCTGGGACTATCCCGGTTGCTTGAGTACCAGTCCTTTGACTTGGGGAAGGTGGGCCATCAAATGCTAATCGGCCCCATTAAAATGTCTGGATCTCTTGGTTACGAATATGCATTTCAGGCTCTGAGCCTGCCTGGGTTGAAGGGCTTGGAAGTGTCTCGTCCTCGTGGCTGTCTTGGGTGGGTCCTGGTCTCATGCTGGCTGCCGGGACTTTTATCTTTAGGAATTGGTCACTGTCAGTGGGTTGGTAGGGGGGGGAGAATCTGGGGTTGTTGATTTTTTTTCTCTTCAAGGAAAGGGGCTTGTAAATGGTATTTTGTTTGTATGGATTTATTTATTTTGTGTTTTGTAAAACGAAAACTTTAAATAAAATATTTTCAAAAAGAAAAACCTCCCTGCTCTCATATTTTATGACTCGGCTAATAAAGGCAAGTATCCCATGTGCCTGAACCATCTTATCTACCTGTCCTGCTGCCTTCAGGGATCTTTGGACATGCACCCAAGGTCCCTCTGGTCCTCTGTACTTCCTAGCGTCCTACCGTTCATTGAACATGGAAACGGAAATAATTGTTGATAAGTAACGGAAACGTGGCTCGGGACCAGACTGGGGCCACTGGCAAAATTCCTCACTGAAAATAGGGGGAATTTGCTAATAGTGAATTTAGGGATATGTGCAAAAATATGAATATAATAATGATGAAAAAGGCAGCAGAAAGCTCTTGTGTGTATGAGAAAGGAATCACGCGGTGATAGATGAGTTGCTCCATAAAATTTTGGCAGATCAACCAAGCTGTAAATTAACATCTGCTCTAGCACGGGCTTCATATCAGTTTATTTTTAGGAGGAATCACTGAAATTCCTTCAGTTATGAGTGATCATCCCACAGTTTGGGAGAGAACTATAATCGGTTCCTCTTTTTCAAAGCATTTAAATGCACTGCACACCTCAAAGAATTCTAATAAATTTGGCAGGCATGAGTTGGGGAAAGACTTATGCGAGTTGGAATAAAGCAAAGACTTGGTTTTATTTCTTACCAACTAGCCATCGGAGTTTTGCAGCAAGTACCTTGTGTGTGCATTGCAAGTACGATGCTTGCATGGATTGTTTGGGCCAAATAGCTTGTTTCAAGGCCATATACCGTATGTAAAAGTGGTGCTCCCATGCACCTGCTGCCCTTCTCCTAGATGGTAGTGGTTGTGTGTTTGGAATGTGGGTAGCGTTTAAGCTGCTCCCACCCGTGGTTTCTGACCCTTGCAATTCCTAATCTCCACCCATACTGATTCTACCTCCTGATAATCTGAGCCAAGATCTAATGTCCTTATGTCATCCTTTACTATCAATGTTCCTTTTCAATTCTTTGTCTATTCAAAAATATGTGTATCCTGGAATATTTATTTCTCCACTTTGGGCACCTTCTAACCATGTCTCTAATGGTGGTTAGATCTAATCCATTGGCCTCTAATTGTACAACTAGTTCATATGTCTTATTGCAGATGCTTTACGCATTTTGATAAAGAGCTTCATCGCTGTACTGTTCTTTGCATGGACCTTTGATGCACTGTTACTCAAACCCTCTGTCCCTTCCTGTCCCATTCTGTTGTTCTTTACCCACACCACTATACTGTTTCATTGTCCTAACTTTTCTCTTTGGACTTCTAAATCTTCCTTCCTGCCCCTTTAGATTATTCAGAGCCTTAGTTATAAGATTTACCAGGACACCGATCCCAGACCAGTTTAAGTGCAATCCATTCCAATGGAACAGCTCCTTCTTTCCTGAATACAGGTGCCAGTGACCTATGAATCAAAACCTCTTCTTCCAACACCATTCTTTGAGCCATGCTTTTAATTCTTTCATCTGCTCGCCCAAATGCCAGTTTGCGCATGACACGGGTAACAATCCAAAGAAGATTATCTTGGAGGAGTAAGGATCCAAATTAAAGCACAGATACTCAACCTTCAGCCGAACATCTAAATACCTGCTTTTGGCCCATATCACTTGATATGTTTGCTGAACAAAAATCTTATCTATTTCAGATTTAAAATTAACAACTGATCGAGCTTCAACTGGTGTTTGTGGAAAAGAGTTCCAAACCTCTACTACCCTTTGAGTGAAGAAGTGCTTCCTAACATCTGTCCTGAATGGTCTAGCCCTAATTTTTAGACTAAACTATATTTTAGAATCTCCAACTAGTGGAAATAGTTGATCTTTATCTACCCTGGATTTGGATATATGATTTTCTATGCCATCATCCAAGTCATTAATGAAAGCATGAATAATTGAGGCCCCAACACAGATCCCTGTGGTATACCGCTAGTCACCTCCTGCCAATTAGAATAATTAACCGTTATTCCCACTCTCTGTCGCCTGCCACTCAACCAATTCCCTAACCATAAAAATAATTTGCCCTCCACTCCATTAACCACCTTAGTTAGCAGTCTCTTATGTGGGACTTTATATCAGATGCCTTCTGGAAGTCCAGATAAACGACATCCAGAGACATTCTCCTGTCCACCATCTTAGTCACCTCTTTTTAAAAATTCAGTAAGATTAGTCAGGCATGACCTTCCCTTCACAAATATATGCTGGCTCTCCCTGATTGACCAAAACTTTTCATGGTGTTCAGTTATCCCTTCCTTGATTACAGACTCCAGCAATTTCCCCACCACAGATGTTAGGCTAATCGATCTGTAATTCGCTGGTTTTCCCCTTTCACCCTTCTTAAAAAGTTGAGTAACGTGCAATTTTCCAATCCAGAGGGATTACTACTATTACTACTTTCTTTGATCCCCGATACCTACCTGATTCTATCACAGCCTGCCGTCCCTGATGATGAGTTCTACTTAACCAAAGGGGCCTGACCGCCTCCTGGAACAACCTGTACATGTAACTCTTCCTCCTCCTGATGCTCTGTAATGTCTGCAACCCAAACTCCAGCTCAGCAACTCTGAGCTGAAGTTGCTCATGCAACTGATGCTTACCATTGATATGGATGTCTGGGAATGCAATGAATTCTGCAGATTCCCGCATGTTGCAGTTACGGCATATCATTCTCCCCGCCTGGTTTGTCTAATGTTATTTATTTACTTTACCAGTTAATTATTTACTAGGTTAGACAATTGTTTTGTTCTTTCATGGGATGTGGGTGTTGCTAGCAAGGTCAGCATGTGTTGCTCATCCCCAAGTACCCTTCAGTACGTTCTAAGGAGCCACCTTAAACTGCTGCAAACCATCTGATGCCGGTAAACGTGAACTGCTATGAGGAAGGGAGTCCAGGATTTTGATCTGGTGCTATTGAAGTTACAGTGATGTAGTCCCAAGTCAAAATGGTGTGTGGCCTGTAGGGGAACTTGCACGTAATGGTATTCCCAGGAGTCTGCTGCCCTTGCCTTATTAGTTAACATAGTGGCAAGCTATAATCTCCTAGGTCTGAGACAAAAGAAGATTGCTCACCAGCTGTTGAGGTAAAACAAATAGAGCAGTGATTACAATCGAGCAGTGTTTTTTTGAGATGGATTGATGTTCTCCAGCTACCAACAAATGCTGATTTTTCAACTAAGAGCTTCCATGTCACTGAAGAGACTTCATGCCAATCCACATCCAGCGACCAATTCTGAAAACTACTCTCTTTTTGACAACTGTGAAAAATTACACCATGGCAACTGAGACAATCCACAGCATTCTAAAGCTAGGGTTCCCAAACTGGGGTGCGCAGGGTCTCCAGGGTATCCACGTAGCTGCAGCCACCACGTGACCAGGAAATGCCAGTTTGAAAGGAGCAACCGACCATAGATCGGTATAGTTGAAGAACGAGTCATAGAATAGAATCATAGAAGTTTACAGCGTGGAAACAGGCCCTTCGGTCCAACCAGTCCATGCCGCCCAGTTTTTACCATTAAGCTAGTCCCAGTTGCCGGCACTTGGCCCATAACCCTCTATACCCATCTTACCCATGTAACTATCTAAATGCTTTTTAAAATACACAATTGTACCCGCCTCTACTACTACCTCTGGCAGCCCATTCCAGACACTCACTACCCTCTGAGTGAAGAAATTGCCCCTCTGGGCCCTTCTGAATCTCTCCCCTCTCACCTTAAACCTATGCCCTCTAGTTTTAGACTCCCCTACCTTTGGGAAAAGATGTTGACTATCTACCTTGTCTATGCCCCTCATTATTTTACAGACCTCTATAAGATCACCCCTAAACCTCCTACGCTCCCAGGAAAAAAGTCCCAGTCTATCCAGCCTCTCCTATCAATGTTAACCACAAGTCTTTAGCACTTGCTAACAGCTCAGTCATCACGTGGAAGAATCATCTTCACACTTAGGATATTCTCGACGTGAGCACTAAGCGCATGAACAGTGAAAGATCAAATGGAACACTTGGAGCTGCAATATGAGTAGAAAGGTACAGCAATGAAGTAGGCCAATCAGACTAAGGCCTCTTGCAGAACTGGTTGCTGATACATAGATACATAGAAGATAGGAGCAGGAGGTGGCCTTTTGGCCCTTCGAGCCTGCTCCGCCATTCATCACAATCGTGGCTGATCATCCAACTCAATAGCCTAATCCTGCTTTCTCCCCATAGCCATCCCATTCTTCCCAAGTGCTATATCCAGCCGCCTCTTGAATATATTCAAAGTTTTAGCATCAACTACTCCCTGCGGTAATGAATTCCACAGGCTCACCAATCTTTGTGTGAAGAAATGTCTCCTTATCTCTGTCTGAAATGGTTTACCCTGAATCCTCAGGCTGTGACCCCTGGTTCTGGACACACCTATCATTGGTAGCATCTACCCTGTCTAGTCCTGTTAGAATTTTATAAGTCTCTATGAGATCCCCCCTCATTCTTCTGAACTGCAGCGAGAACAATCCCAACCTAGTCAATCTCTCCTCATATGACAGTCCCGCCATCCCTGGAATTAGTCTGGTAAACCTTCGCTGCACTCCCTCGAGAGCAAGAACATCCTTCCTCAGAGAAGGAGACCAAAACTGCACACAACACTCCAAGTGTGGCCTCACCCAGGCCCTGTACAATTGCAGCAACACATCCCTGCTTCTATACTTGAAACCTCTTGCAATGAAGGCCAACATACCATTAGCCTTCTTTACCACCTGCTGCACCTGCATGCTTACCTTCAGCGAATGGTGCACAAGGACACCCAGGTCCCACTGCACACTCCCCTCTCCCAATTTACAACCATTCAGGTAGTAATCTGCCTTGCTGTTTTTGCTTCCAAAATGAATAACCTCACACTTATCCAAATTATACTGCACCTGCCACTGATTTGCCTACTCGCCCAACCTGTCCAGATCTTGCTGTAGGATCCCTGCATCCTCGGCACAATTCACCCTCCCACCTAACTTGGTATCATCTGCAAACTTTGATATGTTATATTTTGTTCCCTCATCCAAATCATTAATATAAGCTGTGAGTGATCCAAGAAGCTTTTTTCTGGTTGCCCCATTTGATTTATTCAATCTTACTGTTGCTGCGCAGAAAAGCCCGCGGCCAACATCAAGGATAGGTCCTGAAAATGGAGCCGGCGGCGACAAGGGGTTGCAGCGGGGAGAAGCAGTGGTGTGGCTTACAGGCGCCGGGACCTCTGTAATGGAGCAGGGAGGGAGGGATCGGGCGTGAGAGAGAATGGAGTGTGCGCACATCAGGATGAGTGTGCGTTTTAAAAAGTAAATTTACGGGATGTGGGCATCGCTGGCTAGACCAGCATTATTGCCCATCCTTAGTTGCCCTTGAGAAAGTGGTGTTGAGCTGACCTCTTGAAGCGCTGCAATCCATGTAGTGTAGGTGCACCTACAGTACTGTTAGGGAGGAAGTTCCAGGATTTTGATCCAGTTACAGTGAAGAAACAACAATATATTTCCAAGTCGGAGTGGCTTGGAGTGGAACGTCCAGCTGATGGTTTTCCCACATATCTGCTGCCCTTATCCATCAAGAGTAGTAGTGGGATTGGAAGGTGCTGCCTAAGGAATACTGGTGAGTTCCTGCAGTGCATCTTGTAGATGGTACACACTGCCACTGTTTGGCAGTGGTGGAGGGATTGAATGTTTGTGGAAGGGATAGCAATCATGCAGCTGCTTTGTCCTGGAGGGTGTCACACTTCGTAAGTATTGTTGGAGCTCCACTCATCCAGGCAAGTGGAGAGTGTTCCATTATAATCCTGACTTGTGCCTTGTATGTGGTGGACAGATGTTGGGAGCCGGGAGGTCAGTTACTCATTGCATGATCCCTAGCCTTTGACCTTTTCTGGTAACCACAGTATTTATATGGCTTTTTCAGTTCAGGTTTTGGTCAAAGGTAACCCCCAGGATGTTGGTAGTGGGGGATTCAACGATGGTAATGCCATTGGAATGTCAAAGGGCAGTGGTCAGATCCTCTCGTTGGAGATGGTCATTGCCTGACACTGGTGCACTGGTGTGGCGTGAATGTTACTTGCCATTTATCAGCCAAAGCCTGAATAATAACAGGGCTTGCTGCATTTGAACATGGACTGCTTTAGGATCTGAGGAGTTGCAAATGGTACTGAACATTGTGCAATCATCAGCCAACATCACCACTTCTGATCTTACGATGGATAGAACGTTATTGATGAAGCAGCTGAAGATGGTTGGTCCTAGGACACTACTCTGAGAAGCATGTGTCTCCGTGCGTGCGGGTTCTGCTTTCAGACGATGGCGAGGGGGGTCCAAAATAACAAAAAATAAGATTTAATACTTTTTCAATAAGAACATTTTAATTATTACTAAATTACCCACTCCTAAAGTATGTACTACTTCCAGGGGTTAATGCTCTGGGGCCATGAGACGGTAACTTAGCCAGGGGTTATCTGAGGGGGCCATGTAGCAGGCGAATGTATTTGTGAGCGTGTCCCTCTTCCTAATTCTTAATATATGCATAGATATAGCTAGAAAAGACGTGTTTACATTTCATTTCTGTGTTCACACTAATTTTGTGGCAAAAACAGGGTGTTGACATTGAGAATGCTTGAGAGGTCGCTCGGGGTTCCACACCTCAAAGTTTGGGAAACACTGTACTGAAGTAATCAACAACATTGCCAATAAAAACACTTTATTCAAAAAGTGTTCTACTTCAGTACTTTTGAAATGGAGCCACTGTTGTCATGTAGGAAATGCAGTAGCTAATTTGTGCTCAGCAGGTTCCCACAAACTCTTCTCTCTTCGGTGATCACTCGCCAATGCGTATGATTGTCCACCTAGGAAATTCCATGTTACTGGTCATGGGTTCTTGCATGGCTGATGAGCCCAGTTTTGGAGCCGCATCTTTGACTGCACACTTGGCAGGACTTTCCAGGAGGTGGGATTGTTCCTTGCATTCTAGATCGCTGGTATTCCTTTCTCAGGCTTCTTTTCCAGGCCTCCTCTTGCCACCGGGTGTCCTTGAAGAATGATATTCCTTCAATCAGGAGGTTTCTCCAAGTAGGTCCTCTCTGAGCAAGGGTCTCCAAGGCATTGACGTTGATGCTGCATTTCTTAAGGTAAGCATTCAGGGTGTCTTTGAAGCTCTTCCTTTGTCCTGATCTTGTTCAGAAACCTTCATTGAGCTGGGCAAAGAAGATTTGCTTTGGCAGTTGGGTGACGTGGCCGGCCCAGCGGAGTTGGTTTCGGATGATCATGGCCTCGATGCTGGTGCTCTTGGCTCCTTCAAGGATGCTGATGTTGGTTAGCCTGTTCTCCCAACTGATGCGGAGAATCCATCTCGGATAGTGTAAATGTTACCTTCCCAGAACTTTGAGGTGGAACCATCTGTAAGTCCAAGTTTCTCTGTTGATGGAAAGAGGGACTAGATCTTGCCCTGGGGCGGGTTGGTAAATGACTCGAGTCGTCTTGACGTTGAAGCTGAGACCGATTCTTTGGTATGCTTCCGTCAAGGTGTCAAACATGGCTTGGAGATTCTCTTCTGAGTGAGTGGTGACAGCGATGCCATCTGCATACTCAAGTTCCACAAGAAATGTCAATGCTGTTTTCTTCTTGGATTTCAACTGATTAGGTTGAAACGTTTTCCGTCCATCCTGTAGACTATGTCCACTCAACTGGGAAGCTTGCTCTTGACAAGGTGGAGGATGGTGCGATGAAGATGGAGAAAAGGGTGGAGGCGATAACACATCCTTGCTTGACTCCAGCCTTGATATCAAAAGAACAGTACAGCACCGGAACAGGTCCTTCGCCCCTCCAAGTCTGCGGCAATCATGATGCCTGTCTAAACTAAAACCTTCTACAGTTCCTGGGTCCGTATCCGTATATTACCTACTTCCACCACCTCTCCCATCGGGTGAGGACTATGGACATCTTGTAGTGGAGGCGCCTATCAAAGGCTGGCTGTCCAGAGAAATTAATTCTCACAAACAGTCAAGTGCTTATGACCAGGTACAGTAATTTCTCACTTGACATCATAGTTGCATTTCTGGAAAATCTACTTTTAAACGAAACAACATTAGGCGAATCAGATTTTCCTATTAGAACCAATGTATAAATTGGAGTTCGGTCCTTTTGGGCATTTCTCTTCAGGGGAAAAAAATTAAATACTGTACGTGTGCAGTACATTTCTTATAAAAATAACTTTTAAAATAAGATCTATTTGTAAATATAAAATAAATATAAATTTAAGCTATTCACATAAGTTTCACCATTGAACAAACCAACATTGAGAATAGAATTGGTGAACAGTCTGCAGGAGCAGGATGTTAGGATAATATTGGATGGAGAGAGAGACTAAATCAACATAATAGAATCGGTTATTAAAATACTGCACTTTGAATTCAACAGTCACAGAGATTTTAATAAAAAGTGAGACTGAATTCATGAATACGTTAAATTCTCTTGGTTTTGGCTTGCTGACAAATGACAATAGTGAACATTTTGACATTAAAGCAATATATTTTCCTTTTTTTAATCACAAAAAATGTTGACAGAATCAACATTTAAAGTGAGGAATCCCTATAATCTGCCTTGTTTTTTGTGATGTTGATTGAAGGATAAATATTGGCCAGGGCACTGAGGGTAACTCCTGCTCTTCTTCAGAATAGTGCTATGGGATTGTTTGCATCCAACCAAGCAAGACAGATGGGGTCTCATCCAACAGATGGCACCTCCCATGATGCAAGGTGCCATAGTTACTGCATTGAGATGTCAGTCTTGATTTTTGTACTCAAGTTCCTGGAGTGGGGCATGAACCCTGTGACTCAGGCACGAGTGCTATCAACTGAGATACAGCTGACAAACATGTTAAGTGAAATATTAAACCTGTATTTTATTGTTTTGGCTCTGCTTTTTCCTCTTGTAGCAAAAGTAAGCAAAGCACAAGAAGAAGCTAAAGAAATGTCAGATTTGGGTAGTAACAGGTGAGTGTCTTGTTTTAATTTAGGTGTACTTATCTGTATGATAAAATGGATCTTTTCATTTGGATACATGCCTGATCAACGAATCCCCTTCTGTTCTGTACCAGAATCAACAATGTGAAAGTGGTCTCGCTAAAATGGTTGCATATAAGTTTGTGTGATTTAAATAAATTGACTCTGGCTCACTGGTTTACTCTTTGAGGAAAATAAAAGGCAATAGGGGTATAGCTTTTGGAGATGGATAGGATGAGTCCGATTTATTGATGTAAGATATTGTACATTAACTTGTTGAAATCTGCATTATCCTAAATGTAAAGGCTAAGGGAATGTGGGATTTATTTTTGCTTGGTGCTGACTCTTACCATGAGACAGGCAGTGTTATTTCCAAAGAGAATATGCAACATCTTTTGTGGAGCAATGACTATCAATTTATAATATGGTATTTCCTGAAGGATTCGTTTGATCAAATTTAAGGAGCAGAATTTGAAAAAAGATTAAGCCTTGAATGGATCACTAGATGTCAAAAATAATTAAATAAGGTAGAATGATATTATTAACTGAAGATTGGAAGATTTCGCATCAGGATCCTTCAGAGAGATAGCGATATTCTAATTCCATTGCAATCATCATTTTAGCCTTCATTCTTCGTTGGGGATGAAACTAGGGAGATAGTTCTTCATCATCTTTGATCTTTCTTGAACACGTGGAAATCTTTGTCAGTTCTTGAAGTGGATACCAGTATCCTGGGTCTTCTAGCAAAGCATTAGCTCGAAGTAAAACGTATCTGTCAATGACTCAACGCATCTTACAAAAACCATAAACTTCTTTACCATCATTTGGAAAATGCCAACACGCGTAGATATCCCTGGGCTTGTATTAAAATTAAACTCCAGTTCGATGGTTTGTTTAAAGAAGTAGAAATGACTTGGTTTGCAAAAACTTTTCTCTGTATCAATTTGGATGCTACAAAGGTGACCTTGTTAATATTCAACTGGTATCTATTTGTTTGCTATGCTGCACATCCGGCACAACATTTATTCAAAATGGACTACGGGTAGATGGGTGGACCTCGGGCTGCATAATTTGACATTTAAATTGAACCGCATGGCAATAATTATGCAATGTCCAACCAGCATCTAGGACAGAGGCGATACTGATTGCTGCACAGTTAGGCTAGTGCTCCAGGGTCACAGTTGTAATGTCCAATGATTCTAGTAAATGACATGCTTTAAAAAGAGGTGCTAAGAGTTAACTATTAGATGAATTTGGTGAAGAGATTGGGATTAAAATCCTGGAGGAATCTATGTATCAGACAATTTTATTGAGGATCTTGGAGTTAGGCATGTCATCAAATCAAGTGCATTTTTGTTGTGTTGCTGAGTTAGAACATTATAGCGCAGTACGGGCCCTTCGGACCTCGATGTTGCGCCGACCTGTGAAACCTTAAAGCCCATCTACACTATTCCCTTATTGTCCATATGTTTATCCAATGACCATTTGAATGCCCTTAGTGTTGGCGAGTCCACTACTGTTGCAGGCAGGGCATTCCACGCCCTTACTACTCTCTGAGTAAAGAACCTACCTCTGACATCTGTCTTATATCTATCTCCCCTCAATTTAAAGCTATCTATCTCCCCTCAATTTAAAGCTATGTCCCCTCATGCTAGACATCACCATCCGAGGATAAAGGCTCTCAGTGTCCACCCTATCCAATCCTCTGATCATCTTGTATGCCTCAATTAAGTCACCTCTTAACATTCTTCTCTCTAACGAAAACAGCCTCAAGTCCCTCAGCCTTTCCTCATAAGATCTTCCCTCCAAATCAGGGAACATTCTGGTAAATCTCCTCTGCACCCTTTCCAATGCTTCCACATCCTTCCTATAATGCGGCGACCAGAATTGCACGCAATACTCCAAATGCGGCCGCACCAGAGTTTTGTACAGCTGCAACATGACCTCATGGCTCCGAAACTCAATCCTTCTACCAATAAAGCTAACACACTGTACGCCTTCTTAACAACCCTCTCAACCTGGGTGGCAACTTTCAGGTATCTATGTACATGGATACCGAGATCTCTCTGCTCATCCAGACGGCCAAGAATCTTACCATTAGCCCAGTACTCTGTCTTCCTGTT
This sequence comes from Scyliorhinus torazame, assembly GCF_047496885.1. NCBI lineage: Eukaryota > Metazoa > Chordata > Chondrichthyes > Carcharhiniformes > Scyliorhinidae > Scyliorhinus > Scyliorhinus torazame. Next base: position 111,213,627 of record NC_092709.1, on the reverse strand, counting down.
ATTCCTTCCAAAATGAATCACCTCACACTTTTCTGCATTAAACTCCATTTGCCACCTCTCAGCCCAGCGCTGCAGCTTATCAATGTCCCTCTGTAACTTGTAACATCCTTCCGCGCTGTCCACAACTCCAACGACTTTAGTGTCATCTGCAAATTTACTCACCCATCCTTCTACGCCCTCCAGGTCATTTATAAAAATGACAAACAGCCTTGGCCCCAAAACAGATCCTTGTGGTACACCACTAGTAACTGGACTCCAGTCTGAACATTTCCCATCAACCACCACCCTTTTGTCTTCTTCAGCTAGCCAATTTCTGATCCAAACTGCTAAATCACCCTGAATCCCATGCCTCTGTATTTTCTGCAGTAGCCTACCGAGGGGTAACTTATCAAACGCTTTACTGAAATCCATATACACCAAATCAACTGCTTTACCCTCATCTACCTGTTCGGTCACCTTCTCAATGAACTCAATAAGGTTTGTGAGGCACGACCTACCCTTCACAAAACCGTGTTGACTATCTCTAATTCCTTTCCAGATGATTATACATCCTATCTCTTATAAATCTTTCCAAGATTTTGCCCACAACAGAAGTAAGGCACACTGGTCTAGTTATCGGGGTTGTCTCTACTCCCCTTCTTGAACAAGGGGACAACATTTGCTATCCTCCAGTCTTCTGGCACTATTCCTGTAGACAAAGTTCTTCACACAAATTGACCGATCACACACTGATGAATGAATATGTAACAAATACTTGGGAGTTATTTTTATTGAAGACTTACAATACTATATACAAATTAAGGAGAGTTCTACATGCACATATTACTAGGGAATCAGCACAGCGCCTATTGTGTCACCGGTTGTATGACATCACTTCAGTGATGATGGACTCTCACTGTTTACATATTCCATTACAACAATGTCACAACATCGTCTTTCTCTTCAAGTCTCACCCTCCCCCTCCTTCCTCACCCCCCTCCCCTTTCTTCTCCCCTCCCCTTTCTTCTCGCCTCCCCTTTCTTCTGCCCTCCTCTTCCTCCCACGGGCAGACAAAAAGTGTAAAAGGCTGAGCTAACCCACCCCGGTTGTTAGTTGGAGGAACACAACAGAATCCCTGACCTCGAAGGGGCCTGTTGCAGGTGAGAGCTTATCCCTGACCCACAGCTCTCTACTCCGAGGGCCTCCATACATCCGCCTCCCCCTGAATGAGGGCCTTTCCACTGAGCCTCTCACACTGCCGTACCTCCACAGCTGTCCCTCTCAACCCCACCAGGATTATGTGCCTGGACCATCTAGAGTCTCACTGGCACATCTCCCGACATTTGCCAAACCCCCCACCACCCCCAAACCTTGCGGTAGGTAACAGGGCTATTGAGTAGATGCATGGGACCCATGTCAGCATCCTCAGACGACACCTCAAAGATGCCAGCCCGCCATGATCTGTAACCAGGTGAGTGATGATCGACTTCACCATGAAGCCTTGCATTGGGGTTCACATCATTGTATCATGTGTGATGTTAACTTTTTAAAAAAATATATATTTTATTCAAAATTTTTGGCCAACCATGACAGTACATTGTGTATCCTTTACACAGTAATATAGCAATATAAATAACAATGGCCAGTTTTAAGCAAGAAATAAATAATATATAAACAACATCAAAATTAAAAAAACAAAACTAAATGGCAACTGCCTTGTCCCAAATAAATACTCTCCAAAAATACAATTTAGCAGTCCAATATACAATTACCTATAACAACAACCTATACATATTATACATATACACTAACACCCCTGAGAGTCCTTCTGGTTCCTCCCCCCCCCCCCCCCCCCCCCCCCCCGGGTTGCTGCTGCTGTCTTCTTCTTTTCCATTCCCTCTATCTTTCTGTGAGGTATTCAACGAACGGTTGCCACCGCCTGGTGAACCCTTGAGCCGATCCCCTTAGGACGAACATAATCCGTTCCAACTTTATAAACCCTGCCATGTCATTTATCCAGGTCTCCACACCCGGGGGCTTGGCTTCCTTCCACATCAACAGTATCCTGCACCGGGCTACTAGGGACGCAAAGGCCAAAACATCAGCCTCTTTCGCCTCCTGCACTCCCGGCTCCTCTGCAACCCCGAATATAGCCAACCCCCAGCTTGGTTTGACCTGGACCCCCACCACCTTCGAAAGCACCTTTGTCACCCCCACCCAAAACCCCTGTAGTGCTGGACATGACCAGAACATGTCGGTGTGATTCGCTGGGCTTCTCGAGCATCTCGCACACCTATCGTCTACTCCAAAAAATTTACTGAGCCGTGCTCCAGTCATATGCGCCCTGTGTAACACCTTAAATTGTATCAGGCTTAGCCTGGCACACGAGGACAATGAGTTTACCCTACTCAGGGCATCAGCCCACAGCCCCTCCTCAATCTCCTCCCCCAGCTCCTCTTCCCATTTCCCTTTCAGCTCATCTCCCATAATCTCCCCCTCGTCCCTCATTTCCCTATATATGTCTGATACCTTACCGTCCCCCACCCATGTCTTTGAGATCACTCTGTCCTGCACCTCCTGTGTCGGGAGCTGCGGGAATTCCCTCACCTGTTGCCTCGCAAAAGCCCTGAGTTGCATATACCGGAATGCATTCCCTTGGGGCAACCCATATTTTTCGGTCAGCGCTCCCAGACTTGCAAACGTCCCATCTACAAACAGATCTCTCAATTGTGTTACTCCTGCTCTTTGCCATGTTCCAAATCCCCCATCCATTCTCCCCGGAGCAAACCTATGATTATTTCTTACCGGGGACCACACCGAGGCTCCCGTCTTACCCCTATGCCGTCTCCACTGCCCCCAGATTTTCAGAGTAGCCACCACCTCGTCCCACCTCGCTTGTGGTGTATTTCTTCGGTGAGAACGGCAACGGCGCCGTCACCATAGCTTGTAGGCTAGTCCCCCTGCAGGACGCCCTCTCCAATCTCTTCCACGCCGCTCCCTCCTCTTCTCCCATCCACTTACATATCATTGAGATATTGGCGGCCCAGTAGTACTCACTTGGGCTCGGTAGTGCCAGCACCCCCCCTATCCCTACTACGCTGCAAAAATCCCCTCCTCACTCGGGGTCTTCCCGGCCCACACACAACTCATGATATTCTTCTCAATCCTTTTGAAAAAAGCCTTCGTGATCACCACCGGGAGGCACTGAAACACAAAAAGGAATCTCGGGAGGACCACCATTTTAACCGCCTGCACCCTCCCTGCCAGTGACAGGGATACCATGACCCATCTCTTGAAGTCCTCCTCCATCTGTTCCACCAACCACGTTAAATTTAACCTATGCAATGTACCCCAATTCTTGGCTATCTGGATCCCCAAGTAGCGAAAGTCCCTTGTTACCTTCCTCAGCGGTAAGTCCTCTATTTCTCTGCTCTGCCCCCCTGGATGCACCACAAACAACTCACTTTTTCCCCCATGTTCAGTTTATATCCTGAAAATTCTCCCAACTCCCCAAGTATCCGCATTATCTCTGGCATCCCCTCCGCCGGGTCCGCCACATACAACAACAAATCGTCCGCATACAGAGATACCCGGTGTTCTTCTCCTCCCCTGAGTACTCCCCTCCACTTCCTGGAACCCCTCAATGCTATTGCCAGGGGCTCAATCGCCAGTGCAAACAATAATGGGGACAGAGGACATCCCTGCCTCGTCCCTCTATGGAGCCGAAAATATGCAGACCCCCGTCCATTCGTGACCACGCTCGCCATCGGGGCCCTATACAGCAGCTGTACCCATCTAATATACTCATCTCCAAAGCCAAATCTCCTCAACACCTCCCACAAATAATCCCACTCCACTCTATCAAATGCTTTCTCGGCATCCATCGCCACCACTATCTCCGCTTCCCCCTCTGGTAGGGGCATCATCATTACCCCTAGCAGCCTCCGTATATTCGTATTCAGCTGTCTCCCCTTCACAAACCCAGTTTGGTCCTCATGGACCACCCCCGGGACACAATCCTCTATCCTCATTGCCATTACCTTGGCCAGAATCTTAGCGTCTACATTCAGGAGGGAAATAGGCCTATAGGACCCGCATTGCAGCGGGTCTTTTTCTTTCTTTAGGATAAGCGATATCGTTGCCTCTGACATAGTCGGGGGCAGCTGTCCCCTTTCCCTCGCCTCATTAAAGGTTCTCATCAGTAGCGGGGCGAGCAAGTCCATGTATTTCCTGTAAAATTCAACTGGGAATCCATCCGGTCCCGGAGCCTTCCCCGCCTGCATGCTCCTAATTCCTTTCACTACTTCCTCCATTTCGATCTGTGCTCCCAGTCCCACCCTCTCCTGCTCCTCCACCTTAGGAAATTCCAGCTGGTCCAGAAAGCACATCATTCTCTCCTTCCCATCCGGGGGCTGAGCTTCATATAATCTTTCATAGAATGCCTTGAACACTCCATTCACTCTCCCCGCTCCATCTCTCCCTCCTCATCCCTCACTCCCCCTATTTCCCTCGCTGCTCCCCTTTTCCTCAATTGGTGGGCCAGCAACCTGCTCGCCTTCTCCCCATATTCGTATTGTACACCCTGTGCCTTCCTCCGCTGTGCCTCTGCAGTACCCGTAGTCAGCAAATCAAATTCTACGTGTAGCCTTTGCCTTTCCCTGTACAGTCCCTCCTCCGGTGCCTCCGCATATTGCCTGTCCACCCTCAGAAGTTCTTGCAGCAACCGCTCCCGTTCCCTACTCTCCTGCTTTCCTTTATGTGCCCTGATTGATATCAGCTCCCCTCTAACCACTGCCTTCAGCGCCTCTCAAACCACTCCCACCTGGACCTCCCCATTATCATTGAGTTCCAAGTACTTTTCAATACACCCCCTCACCCTTAGACACACCCCCTCATCCGACATTAGTCCCATGTCCATTCTCCAGGGTGGACGCCGTTCTTTTTCCTCCCCTATCTCCAAGTCCACCCAATGTGGAGCGTGATCCGAAATAGCTATGGCCGTATACTCCGTCCCCCTCACCTTCGGGATCAGCGCCCTTCCCAAAACAAAAAAGTCTATTCACGAATAAACTTTGTGGACATAGGAGAAAAACGAAAACTCCTTACTCCTCGGTCTACTAAATCTCCATGGGTCTACTCCTCCCATCTGCTCCATAAAGTCTTTAAGCACCTTGGCTGTTGCCGGCCTCCTTCCAGTCCTGGACCTCGATCTGTCCAGCCCTGGTTCCAGCACCGTGTTAAAATCTCCACCCATTACCAACTACCCCACCTCTAGGTCCGGGATACGTCCTAACATGCGCCTGATAAAGTTGGCATCATCCCAGTTCGGGGCATATACGTTCACTAAGACCACCGCCTCACCCTGTAATTTGCCACTCACCATCACGTATCTGCCCCCACTATCCGCCACTACGCCACTATGGTCTTTACCTCAAACATTACCCGCTTCCCCACTAATATGGCCACCCCCCTGTTTTTCGCATCTAGCCCCGAATGAAACACCTGCCCCACCCATCCTTTGCGTAGTCTAACCTGGTCTATCAGTTTCAAATGCGTCTCCTGTAACATAACCACATCTGCCTTAAGTTTCTTTAGGTGTGCGAGTATCCGTGCCCTCTTTATCGGCCCGTTCAGCCCTCTCACATTCCACGTGATCAGCCGGGTTGGGGGGCTCTTTACCCCCCCCCCCCTTGTCGATTAGCCATCCCCTTTTACCCAGCTCCTCACCCGGTTCCCACGCAGCTGTGTCCCCCCCAGGCGGTGCCCCGCCCACCCCACCCCATACCAGCTCCCCCTTCTCCCCAGCAGCAGCAACCCAGTAAATCCCCCCCCCCCCCCCCCCCCCGCTAGATCCCCCACTAGCGTAGTTACACCCCTCATGTTGCTCCCAGAAGTCAGCAAACTCTGGCCGACCTCGGCTTCCCCCCGTGACCTCGGCTCGCACCGTGCGACGCCCCCTCCTTCCTGCTTCCCTATTCCTGCTATAATTATCACAGCGCGGGAACAAAGCCCGCGCTTCCCTTTTGGCCCCGCCCCCAATGGCCAACGCCCCCAACTCCTCCACCTCCCTTCCTCCCTCCCCCACAGCCTGTGGAAGAGAGAAAAGTTACCGGGTCGCAGGATTAACAACATAAAAATCATCTCTCCCCCCTTTTTTCCCCCCCTCTTCACCCCCCATATTCGCCCCACCACTTTGTCTCGAACGTTCTTTTTAAATAACCCACTCATTCCAATTTCTCTTCAACAATAAATGTCCACGCCTCATCCGCCGTTTCAAAGTAGTGGTGCTTCCCTTGATATGTGACCCACAGTCTTGCCGGCTGCAGCATTCCAAATTTGATCTTTTTATGAAGCACCGCCTTGGCCCGATTAAAGCTCGCCCTCCTTCTCGCCACCTCCGCACTCCAGTCTTGATATACGCGGATCACCGCGTTCTCCCATCTACTGCTCCGAGTTTTCTTTGCCCATCTTAGGACCATCTCTCTGTCCTTAAAACGGAGGAATCTCACCACTATGGCTCGAGGAATTTCTCCAGCCCTCGGTCTTCGCGCCATAACTCGATAGGCTCCCTCCACCTCCAGCGGACCCGTCAGGGCCTCCAATCCCATCAACGAGTGCAGCATCGTGCTCACATATGCCCCGACGTCCGCCCCTTCTGCACCTTCAGGAAGACCAAGAATCCTTAAATTCTTCCTCCTCGCATTATTCTCCAGCACCTCCAGCCTTTCCACACATCGTTTATGGTGTGCCTCGTGCATCTCCGTCTTCACCACCAGGCCCTGTATATCGTCCTTGTTCTCGGCAGCCTTTGCCTTCACGACCCGAAGCTCCCGCTCCTGGGTCTTTTGCTCATCTTTTAGCCCTTCAATCGCCTGTAATATCGGGGCCAACAGCTCCTTCTTCATCTCCTTTTTAAGCTCTTCCACGCAGCGTTTCAAAAACTCCTGTTGTTCAGGGCCCCATATTAAACTGCCACCTTCCGACGCCATCTTGGTTTTTGCTTGCCTTCCTTGCCGCTGCTCTAAAGGATCCACTGCAATCCGGCCACTTTCCTCTCCTTTTTCCATCCGTATCCAGGGGGGATTCCCTTCTGGTTTACCGCACAGTGCTTTTAGCCGTTAAAATTGCCGTTGGGGCTCTTATTAAGAGCCCAAAAGTCCGTTCCACCGGGAGCTGCCGAAACGTGCGACTTAGCTGGTCATCGCCGCACCCCGAAGTCTGTGATGTTAACTCTTGTATGAACATTGGAGTTCAATGTTTGGGACTTCAGTCAGTGGCAGTGAACTTAGCTATCCAGATTTCATTAGTACAATTGAGTTGTCAATGAAGGGGGACCCAGAATATCAGGCAGATTATTTCCTCTTGTGGCAAACGAGGCTCAACTGATTAAAATGAAACCTGCAATTAGCAAGACAAGTACAAACCTAAGGGTACACTCATTCTCCCATGTCACAGCCCTACACACTAATTCCTGACAGACAAACATCACATGAAAAGTGGAATAGAAATTCAATAGAGCTTAATTCATTGGTCCTCCCTGCGCTGAATGAGTGTGGGGTTCAGTTCAGTTGTGCTTCTCTAAGTGAGAGGATCTTCATTCCTCATGAGGCTGGGATGCAACCTATTCCTGAGAACCCCAGTCTGCCCTTGCATTGGACCCCACCCAGGAACCTCCCAACTGCCCCCATTGTTGACACTCCATATTCACCTTCTCCCACCCATTTTCCAGTTCTCACTCCGGACAGGCACTCTCTCAGTGGTGATTTGACCACAAGTCCAGCAAGGAGGGCACAGGAAGTGATGCCAGCCTGCAGACCCCCTTCAAGCAAGGGGTGCCCCGAAGTGAAAGGAGGCAAGGCCTGCTCGTGACCCCTCCCCTGCGATTGTGTGACGGAACCTGCCCTGACCCCAAGTTGAACTTATTTGTGTCCCCCACCTCCTCTCCCAGTGCACCCCGAGTAGGGAAGACCCTGGGGAATCATGGCTGCATGAGCACTAACCTCCGATATCCCCCTTTGAGTTGAGGCTGTCAGGTTCATGCTTTTGTAAATTTGTGGTAAATGACGCCGGTGTGATGTCACACCAGTGCCTTCAGCGGTGGATATTTGTTATTTCTTCTCTTAAACTAGTTGCACATGTGTTGTTTAAAAACTCACTAAATAAATGAAGTACGCCTTCGATCTCTGTACCATACTGCCAACTTGTAGGTCTAATTAACTATTTGCTGGGGGGTTTCTGATTTGGCAATTGGTTCAATGTGTCCCATGTAATCATCTGTTCCCTGGTTTTTAACACTTTACAGTTACACCCTTGGATTCTGACAAGTAACCTTTGTAATCTCGGTGACATGCTTGTCACAGAGATTTACGCCATATCATTTGTAATGGCTTTTGGTTTTAATAATAATCTTTATTAGTGTCACAAGTAGGCTTACATTACACTGTAATGGAATGGCTTCCACAATGGCTCACCTCACAAAAAGCTGTGTGTAACCTTGTAATGCAGAACTTGTGCTCTATGTTTGAGTAATTGGCTTGCGTCGGTTTCACCTCCCACATAAAGCAAGCTCCTAGCTTTACTGCGACGCATCAACTTCCAAGACTGTTCCTTTCTTGATTGTAGTATTGAGGAAGACTTGTCTTTTGTGACAATGCCTGTTTCAGTGATTTTAATCTATCACACAACAGAATACCTTTTCCACGCAGTTCACAGTGATGATACTTTCTTGGCAAAGTTGGGTGTATGGGGTATAAAGAAATTGAATGACCTTAGATGTCATTGCAAATCACAGCTTTGAGGTCTAGGCATAGATTGTACTTCTTCTACTGCTTGGATCAGGACATATCCCAAGACTTTCTCTTCTAACTGTTTCCATTAACACATGAAGATCTCTATCATGTTCTTAGTGGTACTCATGACTGCAATGTCATCTGAAACGCATATGCAACCTGGAACATTTTCAGTGATCCTATATAAATTGCTGGATTATTTCTTGGTTTGCAGATAATCTCAATGGTAATCTCTGGAAACATTACCTTCTAAAATGTTGTTCTAAACATAGTTGCTTCTTGTAATCTTTCTGACAAATGCACAGAGCAACAACATGTTTTGTATCTAATTTGGAGAACAACTTTGCTCTGGGCGGCACGGTAGCACAGTGGTTTGCACAGTTGCTTCACAGCTCCAGGGCCCCAGGTTCAATTCCCGACTTGGGTCACTGTCTGTGCGGAGTCAGCACATTCTCCCCGTGTCTGCATGGGTTTCCTCCGGGTGTTCAGATTTCCTCCCACAGTCCAAAGATGTGCAGGTTAGGTGGATTGACCAAGCTAAATTGCCCTCCGTGTCCAAAAAGGTTGGGTTGGGTTACGGGGATAGGATTGAGGTGTGGGCTTAGGTGGGGTGCTCTTTCCAAGGGCCGGTGCAAACTCGATGGGCCGAATGGCCTCCTGCACTGTAAATTCTATGATTCTATGGTTTAATTCTTCCAATGATGGAATTTTTTTGAGCTACCTCTTAAATGCATGATTTTTGATGTCTGTATCCAAACACACCTAGGTTGTATTATTTTCCTTCCGTACGTAAGAGAGCTACACCAGTCAGTGTCGTACTGCACACACAGAATAATGCCATTTCATCTAGCTCAGTCTTTAGCTTTTCCTGGATGTGTACACTGCACTTCCTAGTGGGTGAATTGAAGGAATTGCATCTTCTCTTAAATGCAAACAGCATCACCGTTGAATCTCCCCACCTCATCTAACATGTCTGAGTGCTTCAGCTGTAAATTAAGGAATGACTCGATAGGATCATTTTTAACATTTTCTTCTACCAATGGTACATTGTTAAATGGTCACAATTTTGAGCTCCCAAAATGCCAGCAATCCTGCTACAGCGAACTATTCGTGTCTACCAAGCAGAAAACTTGTGATGACCATGAAATCTTGCCACAGCTGCATTTGGACATTAATATATTGATGCAATGGATTAGTGACCCGTTGTAAGTTGTCAACCTGGCTGTCGTAGGCCATTGGTCAAGATACATATCTTTTAAGATTGTTAATGGCAGAATGTTGACACTAGCTCCGGTGTCTATCTTGGCTTTATGTATGTTTTGCCATTCTTGTTCAGACATATAATGTTGATTGTAGCAAAAGCTTCTAACTGTGTGATCGCATCCACACATCATGCCACATTTACAACGTGGAAACCCTGCTGGCTTTCAAGTTGAACAGTACCTTCCACTTGGTCTGTACTGTTGGTGACCTCATTAACTTTTGGCAGACTCTTTGCTGCCGCCAGTACAATGTACAAACTTTTTATTTGACCAACGCATATTTTAATTTTTGACCGCACTGCCATAGCTAGGTTTTCTGTACTGATGTGCCTTATAGTCTTTCAAACTGCTGCTTTGCAGAGGTCTTGAAATGCCAGACAATTCTGCAGCTGGTGTAGGAGGCCGCACTGCCCAGAGGATTTAATCTGTGTTGGTGTCTAGGTCACTTCACCCATAGTCTTAGCCACACCCAACTCTTGCAAGTATTGTCTTCACTGCCACAATGACTTCATACTGTCTTTCAACTAAGTGTTGATTTAATGCCCTTACTTTTTCTCTCTCTAATTGGTCTCTCTGGAAGGCTTTGATTGGTGCTGAAGAAGAGATCCAAGATTCTGTTCAACAACTGGGCATCAGAGAAATCACAGTTTCTGCCCTTATTATGGTGTAGGCTGATCACTTGACTCCTTGCGCTATTGTTTAATGCCAGTAACTAAAGGGTGGATCTTGAAATTCACCTGTCTTTCAGGTTCAACGATGTGTAAGTCCAAACAACATGATTCCATTCTCTGGTGGAAAAAACGTGAACTCGGATAGGACATGTGTTGCCTTCCAGTTCATGGCGGAACATTTAGTAGTCATTTTTCTAATGCTGCTTGCTTCTCGAGGATTTTTCTGGTTTACTGTGGATTGGGTTTCCTTTGATGCAAATACTAAACAGTATAGCAAAACTGTTGGCCCTGCAACTTGAATCTTCACGCCTAGCCCCAGGCTCTGTGGCACTGTGGCCTGTATCATGCGTTTTTTATTTGACCCTGCCCAGAACACACTTTTTGCTGGCAACCACATCACAAAGCCCACATGACTTTGCAACCTGTCAGCCCGATTCCAAACCAACTTTTGCAGCTCAGTCCTGAACCGACTTATTCTTACTTTCCACCAACCCGGTTATCTACGCGGTCAATTACTTACTGTTTTTTTTAGCATTGCCCTCCAAGGTCACTTCCACTTCTTGGTGCCTCACTGTCTCGCTTCTGGTTTTGCAACAGACTACTTGTGTTGTCCCAATTTATTATTATTATTTGCCTTCTCCCAATCTCCCATGGTCTCTACACTGTAGCAAATCACCAGGATTCAGATCTTCACTGTATTTCAACTTCTGCAATATGGTATTCAGAAATGCACCACTGCCACCGTGTTAGTTACTGGGTTCTTCGCACAAACTTTCTGATCACACACTGATGAATGGTAATGGTAACACATACTTTGGGTTCTTTATATTGAAATCAAACAGTACTCTTAAGTTACAAGAGACCACTATGTGAGCATTTAACTAGGAAATCAATACAACTGCTGTATCACATGCTGTATGACATTTTCTGCAGTGATGATGCATTCTCACTATTTACATATTCTATTAAAGCAATATTGCATCAGGTTTTATAAATCTTTGCAAATTACAGGATTGTAGGGAAAGTTAATGCTTATCCTTAAGATAAAGCAGACAATTAAGAACTGGTGCCCTTATAAAATAAATTAGTGTGCCTTACTCCAAAGTACTATGTATTCTATATTTTATAAGCGGGCATCTACATCATCTGAATAATTTGAGAATTAAATAGAATGGGAAGGACTGCATTGGCTTGACGAAAGTAGCATCTAGCTGGTTTCTGTTCAGAACAATGTTGGTAGGATGTGACCAAGTGAATGAGGTAATCCTTTATGTCAAGCTTGTTAAATAAGTTTTGGTCAAGAGTGGCAAGCTATGGTGGTGGTGCAATACGGTGGAGCCCAATGAAGTATGCCATGGGGTGTTAGGTGGGCAATATTCAAAGCCGAGTTTCTTATCTCAAGTTGTTCTGGCCAGTGTGGTGAATGTAAGAAATTTTCATATTTTATATTTTTTGCAGTAATGTTATTAAAACCAAGGTTAAAATGCATACAGACGGTATGACTGCTAGAGATGTGATTATGGTGTCGTAAAAGTGAGATAATCATTGATTTGCATGTGAAATGTTCTGCTAATGATTTTGAGAGACATTTACTTGTTTACAGAAATCTAGCTAATGGAATTTTGTTTATGTTTGAATATGAAGGGTATTTTGTTGGGTCCTTGCTAAATCAGTCAAGGGACATCTTGTAAGAAAAGACGGAATGCCTTATGCTTTGGGTAAAGATGATATAATTAAGGGGAGGAACCAGGTCTTCTGAAAAGGTTGGTTCTCCCTAGGATTTTAATCTGAGCAGAGGTGTTCCAGCTTTGGTCCTGATAGGTGCTCTCTCCAAAGGTTCAAAAACAAATAGAAACCTGGTTGTTATTTATTCATTGTACCTGTGAACTGTAAAGCTAGTTCTTGCTAATGTAGTTAATTCTGTGTTTAAATTAACATAAAATATACCAATGGGTCAGTGTTATCACTCATGTTGTGCAGTAACATTTCCTCACAGTTTTACCAATTGCAAATAGTTGGGTTCTCGTCCGGGATCCTAACACCAGATATTTACACAAAGGGGGGAAAGCTTAAATAATCATCCAGCCACTCTCACGCACTTCCTCATACCATGATTCAGAATGGTGGAAGCCTCCAAGCACATCAACTATCCAAATTCTCAGCTAAAGTTGATGCATAACTCACAAAGAATCAGAAATGGAAAGAAGTGATCAGATGTGACATCGCCTCAACCAAGCACTGCTTGAATTTGTCTATGCTCTCCAGAAAATATACAAGTGTACAAACAATCAAATTTGATCAATTGCCCTGTGGTATGCAACTTGCCTGCATTTGATTAGCAATCTGGTAAAGCAACTAGATGGAGTAATTGATAGTTTTGATGCTTAATACAGACAAGTTTATGACCGTATTTCAGTGGTTTTCCAGATGTGACTTTCACTTAAGTCTGATCAGGAAATTACTTGATTATGGCCATAATGGGAGGTTTAAGATTTTTCTGCATGGTTCAATTTATAGACAAAGTGCTAACTGAGTCGCATAGACCAGAGGGGCCAAGATTAATCCGTGGCAATTTCATGACACTGTATAGGGAATGGAAAATTGACTGGAGGTTCTACCTTTTGATTACTATCCAGTAACTCCACTTGTAAAGACGAGATGACTGATGAGCATAGGACAACTGGTAAGGCTAGGATAGGGCCAATTTACATGCATCAAATGGTTAACCAATTGGCAGAGCTCATGCATAAAGGATGGTCACTTGACTAAGGTACAGAGGATTGAAGAGGCCTGTGAAATCTATCCATCACGAGCCATTGCTATCCAGAGATGAGGCAAACTAAGTCAGCAAAAATATATTTCTAAGAGGTTAAGGTTAATGCAAAGATTAATATAAGAATATCTGGTGGACAGTCTTGTGGTAATTCATTATAGAACAGGACAGCACAGAACAGGCCCTTCGGCCCTCGATGTTGTGCCGAGCATTGTCCAAAACCAAGATCAAGCTATCCCACTCCCTGTCATTCTGGTGTGCTCCATGTGCCTATCCAGTAACTGCTTGAAAGTTCCTAAAGTGTCCGACTCCACTATCACAGGAGGCAGTCCATTCCACATTCTAACCACTCTCTGAGTGAAGAACCTACCTTGGACATCCCTCCTATATCTCCCACCCCGAACCTTATAGTTATGCCCCCTTGTAACAGCTACATCCACCCGAGGAAATAGTCTCTGAACGTCCACTCTATCCCCCTCCTCATCCACTACTCCACCAATCTTGGTGTCATCAGCAAATTTACTGACCCACCCTTCAGCCCCCTCCTCCAAGTCATTGATAAAAATCACAAATAGCAGAGGACCCAGCACTGATCCCTGTGGTACACCGCTGGTAACTGGTCTCCAGTCTGAAAATTTTCCATCCACCACCACCCTCTGTCTTCTATGTGATAGCCAGTTACTTATCAAATTGGCCAAATTTCCCTCCATCCCACACCTCCTTACTTTCTTCATGAGCCGCCCATGGGGAACCTTATCAAATACCTTACTAAAATCCATGTATACGACATCAACTGCTCTACCTTCATCTACACACTTAGTTACCTCCTCAAAGAATTCAATCACATTTGTGAGGCAAGATTTACCCTTCCGAATCCGTGTTGACTATCCCGGATTAAGCTGCATCTTTCCAAATGGTCATTAATCCTATCCCTCAGGACCCTTTCCATTAACTTACCGACCACCGAAGTAAGACTAACCGGCCTATAATTACCAGGGTCATTCCTATTCCCTTTCTTGAACAGAGGAACAACATTTGCCACTCTCCAGTCCTCTGGCACTATCCCCGTGGAGAGTGAGGACCCAAAGATCAAAGCCAAAGGCTCTGCAATCTCATTATTTGCCTCCCAAAGAATCCTTGGATATATCCCATCTGGCCCAGGGGACTTGTCGACCCTAAGGTTTTTCAAAATTGCTAATACATCCTTCCTCAGAACATCTACTTCCTCCAGCCTACCCGCCTGTATCACACACTCATCCTCAAAAACATGGCCCCTCTCCTTGGTGAACACTGAAGAAAAGTATTCATTCAACGCCTCTCCTATTTCTTCTGACTCCATGCACAAGTTCCCACTACTGTCCTTGACCGGCCCTAACCTCACCCTGGTCATTCTTTTATTTCTCACATAACAGTAAAAAGCCTTGGGGTGTTCCTTGATCTGACCCACCAAGGACTTCTCATGCCCCCCTCCTACCTCTCCTAAGCCCTTTTTTTAAGCTCATTCCTTGCTACCTTGTAACCCTCAAGCAACCCAACTGAACCTTGTTTTCTCATCCTTACATACGCTTCCTTTTTCCTCTTGACAAGACATTCAACCTATTTTGTGAACCATGGTTCCCTCACTCGGCCATTTCCTCCCTGCCTGACAGGGACATACCTCACAAGGGCACGCAGTATTTGTTCCTTGAACAAGCTCCACTTTTCATTTGTGCCTTTCCCTGACAGTTTCTGTTCCCATCTTACGCTCCCTAATTCTTGCCTAATCGCATCATAATTACCCCTCCCCAAATTATAAACCTTGCCCTGCCGTATGGCCCTATCCCTCTCCATTGCAATAGTGAAAGACACCGAATTGTGGTCACTGTCTCCAAAGTGCTCTCCCATAAACAAATCTAACATTTGTCCCGGTTCATTACCCAGTACCAAATCCAATGTGGCCCCACCTCTTGTCGGCCTATCCACATATTGTGTCAGGAAACCCTCCTGCACACACTGTACAAAAACTGCCCCATCCGAACTGTTCGACCCATAGAGGTTCCAATCAATATTTGTAAAGTTAAAGTCACCCATGACAACTACCCTGACACCTCCACACCTATCCATAATCTGCTTTGCAATTTTTTCCTGCACATCTCTATTACTATTTGGGGGCCTATAGAAAACTCCTAACAACATGACCGCTCCTTTCCAATTTCTAACTTCAGCCCATATTACCTCAGTCGGCAGATCCCCCTCGAACTGCCTTTCTGCAGCCGTTAAACTATCCTTGATTAACAATGATTAACTTGATCAGGGGGTTGGATAGGGTGGACAGTGAGGGCCTTCTCCCGCGGATGGAAATGGCTGGCACGTGGGGACATAACTTTAAACTGAGGGGTAATAGATATAGGACAGAGGTCAGAGGTAGGTTCTTTACGCAAAGAGTAGTGAGGCTGTGGAATGCCCTACCTGCTACAGTAGTGAACTCGCCAACATTGAGGGCATTTAAAAGTTTATTGGATAAACATATGGATGATAATGGTATAGTGTAGGTTAGATGGCTTTTGTTTTGGTGCAACATCGTGGGCCGAAGGGCCTGTACTGCGCTGTATTGTTCTATGTTCTAATGCTACTCCTCCACCTCTTTTACCACCTTCCCTACTCTTGCTGAAACATCTATACCCCGGAACTTCCAACAACCATTCCTATCCCTGTTCTAACCATGTCTCCGTAATGGCCACAACATCGTAGTCCCAAGTACCAATCCACCATCCAAGTTCACCTACCTTATTCCGGATGCTCCTTGCATTAATGTAGACACACTTCAACCCACTTTCCTGCCTGCCGGTACACTCCTGCAACCTTGATACCCTCCTCCGTACCTCACTACTCTCAACACTGGCTTCTGGACGACAGCTCGTTTTCCCATCTCCCTGACAAATTAATTTAAACCCCCCGAAGAGCCGTAGCAAATTCTCCTCCCAGGATATTGGTGCCCCTCTGGTTCAGATGCAAACCGTCCTGTTTGGACAGGTCCCACCTTCCCCAGAATGTGCTCCAATTATCCACGTAACTGAAACCCTCCCTCCTACACCATCCCTGCAGCCACGTGTTTATCTGCACTCTCTTCCTGTTCCTCAATTCGCTAGCACGTGGCACCTGCAACAAACCAGAGATGACAACATGGTTCGTCCTGGCTCTCAGCTTCCACCCTAGATCCCTAAATTCCTGTTTTAAATCCCCGTCACTACTCTTACCTATGTCGTTGGTACCGATGTGTACCACAACTTCTGACTGTTTCCCCCTCCCCCTTATGGATTCTGAAAACACGGTCCAAGACGTCACGGACCCTGGCACCCGGGAGGCAACATACCATCTGTGAGTCTCTTTCGTTGCCACAGAACCGTCTTATCTGTCCCTCTAACTATCGAGTCCCCAATAACTATTACTCTCCTGCTCTCCCCCCTTCTCTTCTGAGCTACAGGGACGGCACTCCCCCCCCCCCCCCCCCCCCCCCCCCCCCCCCCCCGCCCAAAACCACCACCACCACCAGTATCCAAAGCGGTATACCTGTTACTAAGGGGAACAACCACAGGGGATCCCTGTATTGACTGCTTCCTCCCAGCCCTCTCACCGTCACCCATCTATCTTCATTCTTTGGAGTAACTACATCCCTGAAGCTACTATCTATGACCACCTCTGCCTCCCGAATGATCCGAAGTTCATCCAGCTCGAGCTCCAGTTCCCTAACGCGGTTTCTGAGGAGCTGGAGATGGGTGCACTTCCCACAGGTGAAATCAGCAGGGACACTGACGGCGTCCCTCATCTCAAACATTCTGCAAGAGGAACATTGCACTGCCTTCCTTGCCACCCCCCCCCCCCAGGATAACTTGCGGTAAAAACAAGAAAAAGAAAGAGCTTACCTGATATTCACTTCACCCCCTTAGGTTAGAGGAGGTAGAAGGGTGGGGGACACTACAAGTGTAGTGTCTCGGGTTTAGCAACCACCCACCTTAAATACAGGTAAAAATAAAACACCTAACCAGCAACCACTGCGTCTCGCACTATAACAGCAATCATTAGTTCATTAACACTGAGTTGCAAGTGAAATAAATTCATAAGTGAGGTCAGGGCTAGAGTCATACTCTGGTCTGAGAGAAAAAAGCATAATCATCTACGTTGCTACCCAGTTTTTTTTGAACTTGTTACCCCCATTTAATTGCTGTTTCATAGGTAACATTTTGTTTTCCATGTCTAGTTAAGCACACATTTGACATGCTGAAAGCTTCAGAAATACTTAGTGAGCTATTTTCCTTCTCTTTTGGTCCAGCTCTTCTCTCTGCGAAGAAGCATTTCGACAATCACTGTTCACTTCAAACATGAGAAATCCTTTATCTGATCTCCATGGGGGACCACAATCACAAGGTATGTGATGTTTACAGTTTTGTATTCTGCCTGTGGCTTTAAAGATTTAGAGATCTTAAGAGTCTCGTATCTTATTTTGGAAAAATACTTTTTCAAAATTGCATGCTCTGCATACAATGATTTTCAAAAAATGCAAATTAATTGTGTAAGTTCACCAATTCCAAGCTTATGTATTTGGAGAAATGGCTACAACACTGACACTTTTCTCTGATCCAATCTCCCTTCAAATGCAACTCCTGGCTGCTGCATGGGATTAGTTACTTTATTTCACAAAAACCAATAACGTTTAGTCTTTATTTAAGAGTCCACCTACAATATCCACAAGGATGGGCCCACCCTGTCATGTATGAAGATCGTGGCAGTAGACTTTTAGGGCATTCCATTGAATCCCTACAGTGCAGAAGGAGGCCATTCGGCCAATCGAGTCTGCACCGACCGTCCGAAAGAGCACTCCACCTAGGTCCACTTCCCACCTTATCGCCAAAACCCCGCACATTGATCATAACCAATTCACCTAACCTGCACGTCTTTGGACTGTGGGAGGAAACCGGAGCTCCCGGAAGAACCCATGCAGACCTGAGAATGTGCAAACTCCACACAGACAGGCTGGAATCGAAACCGAGTGGGTCCCTGGCTCTGTGAGGCAGCAGTGCTAATCACTGTGCCACCTAGAAAGGCATTAGAAAGAGTAAGGCAAATTATTGGAATCTGAAACAGAAAATGCAGGAAGATCTCAGCGGCTCTGACCGCATCTGTGGAGAGAGAACAGAGCTAATGTTTCATAGAGTCATCCAGACTAAAATGTTAGCTCTGTTCTCGCTCCATTAGAAAGATTAACTTAATTTGACTGAATGGACAATGAACTTTTCTTGACTTTTAAAATAGTTTATGCTCAATGCTGGTAGTTTTAAAGAACTGACAGTATCTCATGCTAGATACTATGGCATCCATTGAAATTGAACATCCAGTAAAAAGCTAAAATAATTTAAGTACGAAGCATAAAGTAATGAGTGTAAAAACTGCCATTCATTTTATAAGGTGATCCTGTATAGGTTCTTCATTCTGCTGTCCCCAACCTCGTAAGTGTCAGCACCTTCAGGAACCGAGGGGAGAAAACATCATGTTCTACAAAATTCTTACAATTTAAAAGGGAATTTCATGCCATCAGAATATTGAAATGACTGATTTTGCTCCACATGTTAGTGGCATTTAATTTGAAGTATTTTTCACCTTCTGCACATTTTGCTTACTTCTTATCATATGACCCATATGTGAGGTACAATTTGTGTGTATTATCTGTGGATTCCCATAAATATGTGACACAATTGTAGGCTTCTGTTCAGGAAATTGATTACGGTTGAATCAAATAGTTGCCGACTTTGATGCTACTTTTGACCCTGAGATGAGTTTCCAACCACAAATCCGTGCTATCATCGTGACAACTTACTTCCACCTCCAGAACGTTGCCCGACTATGCCCCTGCCTCAACTGCATCTGCTGCTGAAACCCTCACCAATGCCTTTTTTTTTAACCTCTCGGCTTGATTATCCAATACTCTGCTGGCTGGCTTCCCATCTTCCTCCCTCCATAAATTCAAGCTCATCCTTAACTTTGCTAACTCGCACTGAATCCCATTTACTCATCACTACAGTTACATTGGCTCTAGGTTTGGAATGCTTTATTTTAAAATTCATATGTTTTTTAAAAATTAAATTTTTTTTCAATCCTCCGATTGCATCATCGGTAGCTCTCCCCTCCTCCTACTTGTAATCTCCTCCACTTTTGCAACCCCTCTGGTTCTCTAAGCTCCTCTGAACTATTTTTATTCTTTCAGTTTCGCTGGCTAGGCCAGCATTTTTATTTCCCATAACTAATTGCCCTTGAGAAGGTAGTGGTGATTCGCCTCCTGCTGCAATCCAGTGTTGTTAGGAAGGGAGTTCCAGGTCTTGGACCGGGCTACAGTAAAAGAACAGTAATATGATTCCAAGTCAGCGTGGTCTGTGGCTTGGTGAGGAACTTGCAAGTGTTGGTATTCCCATGCATCTGTTGCCCTTACCTTCTAGATGGTAGAGGTCTCGGGTTTGGAAGGTGATGGCAAAGGAGCTTTGGTGAGTTTCTGCAGTGCATCTTGTAGATGTCACAGTGTGTCAATGGTGGAGGGAGTGGATTTTGGAGATGGTGGGTGGTGTGCCAATTAAGTGGGCTGTTTTGTCCTGGATGGTGTCGAGCTTTGAGTGTTGTTGGAGCTGAACTCACCCAGACAAGGGGAGAATATTCTTGTGCTGTGTAGATAGTGGACGGACTCTGGGATGTCAGGAGGTGAGTCACATGATTCCCAGCTTCTGGCCTTGTTTTGCAGCCACAGTATTTATATGGCCAGTCCAATTCAGCTTCTGGTCAATGGTAATCCCCAGGATATTAATAGTGGGGGATTCAGGAATAGTAATGCCACTGAAGGTCATGGGGACAAAAACAGCAAATGTTGGACAATCTTAGCAGGCCTCACAGCATCTGTGGAGAGTGAACTGAACTAATGTTTCGAGTCTGGATGACTCTTTGTCAAAGCCATCAAGATGGTTGGATTTTCTCTTGTTTGAGATGGTCATTGTCTGACACTTGTGTGGCACAAATGTTACTTGCCATTTATCAGCCCAAGCCTGAGTGATGTCCAGGATTTGCTGCATATTGACACATACTGCTTCAGTATCTGAAGAGTTGCAAATGGTGCTCAACATTGGTGCTCATCAGCAAACATCCCCCCACTCTGACCTTATGATGGAGGGAAGGTCATTGATGAAGCAGCTGAAGATGCTGGATCCAGGGCGCTGGGCTGTGATGAAGTCAGGAGCTGAGTTACCCTCGTGAAACCAAAACTGAGCATCAATGAGCAGGTTATTGCTGAGTAATTGTCGCTTGACAGCATTGTTAATGACCCCTTTCATCACTTTGCTGATGATTGAGAGTAGACTGATAGGGTGGTAATTGGCTGGGTTGGATTTTTCCTGTTTTTTTGTGGATAGGACATACCTCACCATTTTCCACATTGCTGGATAGATGCCAGTGTTGTTACTGTATTGGAACAGTTTGGCTAGGGATGCAGCTAGTTCTGGAGCTCAATCTTCAATACTGTTGCTGGAATACTGTCAGGCCGACAGTCTTTGCAGTACCAGTGCTTTCAGCTGTGTTTTTTGATATTGCGTGGAGTGAATCGAATTGGCTGAAGACTGATATCTGTGATGCTGGGGACCTTGGGAGGATCCTGAGATAGATCATTCACTTGGCACTTGGCAAAAGATTGTTGCAAAGAGTTTGGCCTTCTCTCTTGCACTGGTGCTGGGCTCCTCCATCATTGAGAATGGGGATATTTGTGGAGCCTCCTCCTCCAGTTGTTTAACTGTGCACTGCCATTCACAACTGAATGGGGGAATTCCTATTTTATTAAAAACATTAAAATTCCTACTTCAATCGCTCCACCAATGGTGGCTGTGTTAATTTTGCTCCCAAATCTTCTCCGCCTCTTTACCTCACTTTCCTCCTTAAGATGCACCTTAAAACCTACGTTTTTGACCAAGTTTTTGATCATTGTTATAAAATCCCCCTTTGCGGTTTGGTATCACGTTTTGTTGTTGGTGCTTCCAATGAAATACCTTGAGATATTTTACTACCTTAAGGGTGCATGATGTTGTATATCTAGTAGAAACGTACATAAAGACATCCTGGATCAACAATCTAATTCTTCTCCCGTTCACAAAAGCATTAAATACATCTGCTAAGGTTTATTTGGTTTTTAAATGGTTATTGTGAGGAACTACAAATGTCACCCTGATAGAAAAGCAGGACATAATGGCCGGGATTCTTCCCTACCCGGCGGGGCGGGGGGTCCCGGCGGGATGGAGTGGCGGGAACCACTCCGGTGACGGGCCGCCCCAAAGGTGCGGATTTCTCCGCACCTTTAGGGGCCAAGCCTTCACCTTGAGGGGCTAGGTCCGCGCCGGAGTGGTTTCCGCTCCACCGGTTGGCGTGGAAGGCCTTTGGCGCCATGCCAGCCGTGGCCGAAGGGACTAAGACGGGCGGCGGAAGTCCGTGCATGCGTGGGAGCGTCAGCGGCTGCTGATGTCATCCCCGCGCATGCGTAGGGGGGGGGTGTCACTTCCGCATCGGCCATCGCGGAGGCTGTGGCTGAGGCGGAAAGAAAAGAGTGCCCCCATGACACAGGCCCGCCCGCGGATCGGTGGGCCCCGATCGCGGCCGGGCCACTGTGGGGGCACCCCCCCGGGGCCAGATCGCTCCCCCGGAGCCCGCCCGCACCTCCAGTCCCGCCGGGAAGGTAGGTGGTTTGATTCACGCCAGCGGGACTGGCATGACAGCAGCGGGACTTCGGCCCATCGCAGGCCGGAGAATCGCCGGGTGGGCCCGCCGACCGGCACGGCGCGATTCCCGCCCCCGCCGAATTTTCGTTGCCGGAGAATTCGGCGGCCGGCGGGGGTGGGATTCACGCCGCCCCCCAGCGATTCTCCGACCCGGTGGGGGGGTCGGAGAATCCCGCCCAATATCTTTGAAGGAAAATGCATACTTGAAATACATAAAAAGGTTTTGTCCATTTTGAAACGTCCTGTGGTTCCCACTGTGAATAGAACTTTGCTGGTTCTGTCACATCATGCTTTCCAATCTGTGGAATAATGCTGCTAGCCGTCTTAGTAGAACTTATAGTTTGCCCACTCAATTTCTGAACAAAGTAACATAGGACTGTTGAGAGCAGAGGGTGTAAATAAAATGATTAGGGAATCAATTTGGCAATGATCTTCATACGAACTCTGATAAACCAATTATCACTCTAAACATAGTTGAAAACACTGTTATGCCTATGAAGTAAAGACTACATAAGAACTATTGTCCATTTGCAGAAGCAGGAAAATTAACTGTCGAGTCAGGGACTATAACCCCACCGTGGAAATTTTGTGAGCAGCTTTTTCCCTGTAAGGTTTGTGGGAAAGTTTTTGGCCGACAGCAGACACTATCTCGACACCTTTCTTTGCACACAGGTAAGAAGATGATATGAATACAGTGCAGTGTTTGTAAGTTTTTAAATAAAAATTATAAACATTCCTGTAGCGAAGTTGAAAGGTTATCTTGCAAGAGTGTGCTAATCATTGTAAACTGTTATTTTTGTAGAAGAACGAAGATACAAGTGTCATTTGTGTCCATATGCTGCCAAATGTCGAGCGAACTTAAACCAGCATTTGACAATCCATTCAGTGAAGTTAGTGAGTGGCGATTCCGAGGACATAGCTACTGCTGTAATCGCAAGTTGCGATCGTAAGAGCTGCCCATATTACTATAGGTAACTTCTGTTCCTTTTTTGTGGGATGTTAATTCACTTCAGCTCAAGGTCATGGTGAATCAGTGTAATTTTACTTAAAAGCACTGCATACATGAGACACAAAATGAAAATAAATGATTTTAACTTTGGCTAATTTTCTATCCAGCTGCCATGTTTGTGGATTTGAGACGGAGGTAAACCTGCAGTTTGTCAGCCACATGTCATTACATGTAGATAAGGAACAGTGGATGTTTTCATTATGCTGCAGTATCTGTAACTTTTCCTGCATGGATGAAACTGAAATGAAGACGCATGTAGATGTGGCACACACAGGTAACCAAAGGAGATAATTATAGTACTGAGTAAGAGTTTGTTTTGGTTGTGTGTGTTTTTAATTTTCCTTCTGTGGCCTCGTTTAAATTGCATTTAACTCCAGTGATACCATAGCCTTGTAAGTAAAATATATCTATGTTTTCATTCCTTAAGCTTCGCTCGCCGAATCATACCTTCCAGTCAATGTCCCAGACACCTTCATCACCATCCCTGGGTATGACCTGGGTATGGGCCAAGCCCATCAGAGGTGATTGTGCAGTGGTATACAGTCCCGAGGGAGTGCCGTTTGAAGTCCTCAACATTGACTCCAGACCCCAGGAGGTCTTGGCATCAGACCAAACATGGGCAAGGAAACCTTCTAATTACCACCTAGTCCCCTTCCTCATCTGATGAATCAGTACTTTTCCACATTGAAGAGCACTCAGAAGAAGAATTGCAGAAGTGGCAATGGCACAGAATGTACTCTGAATGGGGGACTAAAATGTCCATCACCAAAAGTGGCTCATTACTATCACTACTGATTGAGTTAGTTGAGTCCGAAAGGACATATCTGCCAGACTGGGCCTGTAGCAAATAGAGAACCAACAAATGAAAAACCTAGCTGAGCTTGCCCTACAATATGCATGTTGCTGATGCAACTGTCCATGATGGTGGTATTTGAAGGATTGACCGAGACAAAGAAAGGTGAACGACCACCCCCCGATCAAGGAATTGCCCCATTATTGGAGCATATCGAACCAAGTGATTGGGACCAAGTCCAATCACTTGGAACCAGGGTCAAGGTCCGCCCCGAGAGGCGGGATGCCCCTGGGAACTATAAGAGTAAGGGGTCAAGTTCAGATCGACCCTTCTCTTCCTGCTCGCAACCTTGTTCTGTTCTGTCTGCAGCTGTCCGTTTGAGTCCTGTTGGCTGCTTTTCCCATCAGCCTTTTCAGTTCGCCCTTTTAGATCGGGGTTTGGCCAAATTAATCGGGAATCAGCTATTTTAGGTGGCTCTCATTAGCCTTAGTTTTATTAGCTCTAATTCTGTCACCTTTGCTCACGAGTCGCCAGGTATCTTTCTGATACCGCCACGTGTTTCAAGTTCAAGTTATGATTAATAAGGCAGCACACCGCTTAGTAAGAGTTAAATCAACGATCATTTATTATATACAGCAATAAATACTTATACAATAATCCTACTTTCTAGACTACTACCTACCACTACAGGCCAATACTTAACTTTGGGAATGGCCCACCAGGTCAGGGAAACGAATGGTCTTTCGAATTGGTCTGAGCCTGCGGGATTCAAAGGCTGATACAGGTCGATGGTTAGGAGTCTCTATCGGGTAGCGATCGCTGGAGTCAAACTTACGGTTTCTTGTCGATGGTTCTTGCGAAGGTTGCGAGCAGGAAGAGAAGGGTCGATCTGAACTTGGCCCCTTACTCTTATAGTTCCCAGGGGCATCCCGCCTCTCGGGGCGGACCTTGACCCTGGTTCCAAGTGATTGGACTTGGTCCCAATCACTTGGTTCGATATGCTCCAATAATGGGGCGATTCCTTGATCTGAACTTGGCCCCTTACTCTTATAGTTCCCAGGGGCATCCCGCCTCTCGGGGCGGACCTTGACCCTGGTTCCAAGTGATTGGACTTGGTCCCAATTACTTGGTTCGATATGCTCCAATAATGGGGCGATTCCTTGATCGGGGGGTGGTCGTTCACCTTTCTTTGTCTCGGCCACTGCTGGTGCCGAGAGATCTGGATCGGCTTTCAATTGCTAATTTGTTGCAATTGTTCCCGGGGATCGCCGATTAAACTGCAGATGGCTGGGTTGATGTGCTGCTAATGGTTGCAGGTATCGGTTCTGGGCCGACTTCCCCAGAGTCGAATATCCTGTTCTGTCTGCAGCTGTCCGTTTGAGTCCTCTTGGCTGCTTTTCCCATCAGCCTTTTCAGTTCGCCCTTTTAGATCGGGGTTTGGCCAAATTAATCGGGAATCAGCTATTTTAGGTGGCTACATGGCCACCACACAAAGCCCTATCTTCACACTGAAGATACCATCCTTTATGTTGTGTGGAACTATCCAGCTTTTCCTCTCTTGTCTCTTCCCCCCCCCCTTCCTGTTTATCACTGCTTCTCGGAGGATCAGCCTCTTTTCTCTCTCTCCACTTTAATAAAAAGATTATCATAGATTATCATAGAATTTACAGTGCAGAAGGAGGCCATTCGGCCCATCGAGTCCGCACCGGCTCTGGAAAGAGCACCCTACCCAAGGTCAACACCGCCACCCCATCCCCACAACCCAGTAACCCCACCCAACACTAAGGGCAATTTTGGACACTAAGGGCAATTTATCATGGCCAATCCACCTAACCTGCACATCTTTGGACTGTGGGAGGAAACCGGAGCACCCGGAGGAAACCCACGCACACACGGGGAGGATGTGCAGACTCCGCACAGACAGTGACCCAAGCCGGAATCGAACCTGGGACCCTGGAGCTGTGAAGCAATTGTGCTATCCACAAGGCTACCGTGCTGCCTGGAACAAGATGCCGAGCATGTCCTTCACTGACATGAAGTGGAACCTGCTAACAGCTGCAAAAATAACAACCTAGAAGGTGGAGAGATGCTGGATGTCAAGAGAGTAATGCTGATAGCCCTGGAGCAGGTTTTTTGTTCGGTCTGGACAACAACGAGAATTCCATTTACGATAACGAGCCTGGACCACGGTGTTTTGCACCTTGTACCCCCCCCCCCCCCCCCCCCAGATCATGCACCATCTGTTTGATGCACTGCAGCAATTCGCAAACCTCCTTTGACAACAATTTCCAAACCCATGAACTCCACCATGTGAAAGAACAAGGGCAGCAAGTGTATGGGTAAACTACAACCTACCAAGTTCTCTCCAAACTACACTCATCGTGAATTAGGACTATGTTACCGTTTATTCTCTGTGGCCTGGTCAAAATCACGAAGCTCCAACCTACACCACATTAAGTTGAAAGAAAAAGCATATAAGGAGACAAAAGTCAGTGATAGCCCCAAAGATTGGGATCAATTCAGAATCCAGCAAAGGAGGACTAAAAAGATAATGAAGAGAGAGAAAATAAACTACAAGAACAAACTAGCAAGGAATATAAAAACTGGCCCGCACTACTTTAAATATATAAAGAGGAAGCAAAAGTGAACGTAGGCCCCTTAGAAAATGAATCTGGGGAGATAGTTATGGGGAACAAGGAAATGGCAGGGGAGTTAAACAGATACTTTGCATCAGTCTTTGTAGTGGTAGATACTTTAATACTAAAGCATACAGGGGAGCAATTAAATACCATCACTAGAGAAGTAGTGTTAGACAAACTAATGGGGCTAAAGGCAGACCCATAGTAATGATCTTTATTGTCACAAGTAGGCTTAAATTAACACTGCAATGCAGTTACTGTGAAAAGCCTCTGGTCGTCACATTCCGGCGCCTGTTCGGGAACACAGAGGGAGAATTCAGAGTGTCCAAATTACCTAACAGCACGTCTTTTGGGACTTGTGGGAGGAAACCCACGCAGACACGAGGAGAACGTGCAGACTCCACACAGACAGTGATCCAAGCCGGGAATGGAACCTGGGACCCTGGAGCTGTGAAGCAACAGTGCTACCCACTGTGCTACCGTGCTGCCCATCCTAGGTTTGTAGCCTAGCACCCTAAAAGAAGTAGCTACAGAGATAGTGGATGCATTCCTTGCAAATTCTAAAAAACCTTGGATTCTGGAGATGTGCCGGAGGATTGCCAATGTAACACTCCTGTACAAAACGGGAGGGAGGCAAAAAGTGGGTAACTAGGCCGATTAGCCTAACTTCTGGTGTTGGAAAATTGTAGGAATCAATTATTAAGGAAGAAATAGCAACACATTTGGAAAATCATAATCTAATCAAGCAAAGTCAACATGACTTCATGAAAGGGATTCTTAAGGGGCTTGGCAGGGTAAATGCTGAGAAAATGGTTCCCCTCATTGGAGGGTCTAGGTCCAGAGGGCAAAGTCTCAGAATAAAGGGAAGTTTCAACCAAAAAGGATAGAGGGCACTAGATGTGTTGTATTTGGACTTTCAGAAGGCATTTGACAGGTCACGGAAAGTTAAGTCATAAGATAAGAGCCCGTGGTATTTGAGGTAGTATATTGGCATAAATAGAGAATTAGCGAATGGGCAGGAAACAGAAAATGGGGATAAGGGATTCTTTTCAGGTTGTGGGGTTCCACAGGGATCAGTGCTGGGGCTGCAACTGTTTACATTATATATTAATGAATTTGAGGAAGGAAGCACTACTGTACTGTAGCCAAATTTGCAGACAACACAAAAATATGTGGAACTGCAAGTTGCGAGAGAGATGCTAACTGTTTGTAAAGAGATATTGATAGGTTAAGTAAGTGGGCAAAAAGTTGGCAAATGGAGTATAATGTGGGAAAATGTTCATTTTGGAAGGGAGAGTATTTAAGTGGAGAAAAATTGCAGATAGCAGCAACACAAAGGGACTTGGGGTACTTGTGCACGAAACACAGAAAGCTAGCACACGGATGCAGCAGGTAATCAGGAAGGCTAATGGAACGTTGGCCCATTTTTCAAGGGGGTTGGAGTGTAGGAGTAGGGAAGTCTTGCTGCAACTGTACAAGGTACTGGTACTGGTGAGACCACATCTGGAGTGCTGAGAGTCGTTTAGGTCCCCTTATTTAAGGAAAGATATTATTTCATTGGAGGCGATTCAGAGAAGGTTCACTAAGATGATTCCCAGTATGGAAGGATTGTCTTTGGAGCAGGATTTGTTTTGGAATGGCAGAGCAGGCTCGAGGGGTCGAATGGTTCATTCCTGTTCCTATTTCTTATGGTCTCATGGGTTGCAGCACTTTCTCTAGGGCAATTCTGCACTATCAGAAGGACATGGAGGCTTTGGAGAGAGTACAGAAAAGGTTTACCAGGATGTTGCCTGGTATGGCAGGTATTATCTATGAGGAGAGATTGAATGAACTGGGATTGTTCTCCCTAGAGACGGAGGCTGAGGGGCAACCTGATAGAAGTTTATAAAATTATTAGGGGTATAGATAGGGTGAACAGTTGGACGCTTTTTCCCAGGGCGGAAATGACAATTATAAGGGGACACAAGTTCAAGGTGAGGGGGGAAAGGTTCAGTGGAGATGTGCAGGGGAAGTATTTTGCACAGAGGGTGGTGGTGGCCTGGAATGCACTGCCAAGTGAGGTGGTTGAGGCAGATACGTTAGCAACCTTTAAGATTTATCTGCATAGGCACATGAACAGACGGGGTATAGAATAGGACACGTGATCGGCGCAGGCTTGGAGGGCCAAAATGCCTGTTCCTGTGCTGTATTGTTCTTTGTTCTAGGATGGATTGGCCTCATTGACGACACTTGCTAATTCCACTAACAAATTTTTCGAGAAAGTTTTGTGTCTTTCCAACTATATTAAATTAATAAAGAAAATTGCTGGGAAATTCTGCAGGAGTTCTTCCAATCTCCCACTGTAATTTATATGGGCATCCAGTGAAACCATGGACGGAATTTTCCACTACTTTGACTCAGTGTCGTTTATGCAAGAAAAGCAGCGAGACGCCCGCCGGCGAGGCGCCTGCCAGTGGCATCGGTGAGGTGCCCACTGGTGAAATCAGCAAGGTGCCCGCCGGTGGCATCGGCGAGACTCCCACCGGTGGCATCACCAAGTTTTCATGCCGTATTTTCAGGCACTTTTAAATCAAAGTTTTGCACGAGTTCCACGCCGATCCCATGGCGGGCTGACTGTTTCGCCTGCCCTGATATCGTGCGGCACATCAATCGGGGAGGGGGGGGGGCACTCGATTTAAACATTTCCCCAGGACCTGTTCCACATCCAACCTAAAAAGAATTGCTGCTAGGAAGGCTGCCCTAAGGTTTTCAGAAGAAGCACTCATCAGAGTTCTGGGTGAGGTAGAGGAGAAGTAGGACACTGGTAAGCGCAAGTCCCTGCACAAGAGGACAGGCATCCAGTGCAGCAAGAAGATGAATGGCCTCTTCTGTCCAGCCAAGTTAAGTCACTTTTCTAATTTCTCAACACTCACCCACTCAATCATCCACACCCGTCCTGTTTGCAGTATTCCCATCAGTCTCCTTGCAGGACAAGCTGGCTCACAATAAAAAGGAGCGATCACAGATGGGTGGAAGGATGCCCAAACTGAAAATCCTTTCATGTTTTGAGGAGAGGGCCCTCCAGCTTGCCGGGGTGGAAGCGGACCGCTCTTGCACTACGGGTGAGGTAGGCGCAAGAGTAGTAAGTGAGGACCCACAACACAGTCCTCCATCTGGACATGAGAATCCTCTCTCCAATTCCCCTGCCATGCACTAATGCCATCTAATTCCCTTCAAGGAAAATCAGTAGAGCAGCCCGGTCCATTCACAAGTGCGGCTTTGGAGACCAGCCAGGAGAACAACTCTGTCGATTTCTTGGACATGACCACCGAAGAGGCGTCACAGCTGTCACCTGCACCCTACACTAGCGCAGAGAGACACACACCTTGGTGGAAATTCGTAGTCGACCAGATTCTGGGTGACTAACTGGTAAGCACCTCACTTCAGATGATCCACAGCTGGCGGATGCTGGTGCATCCCAGGGATCCAGCACTCGCTGACTACTGAAGACCAGAACTCTGCTGAGTTCCAGTCAGATGACTTGCCTCTGGACTTGGTCAATCTTCAGCTACTGGAGCAACAAAGGCAAAGTTGGGAAATCAGGAAGGGATCTCAACTTCACTCCTTGGATTGCAAGGCCGTTTGGAGGAGTCCATCGCCTTTTGTCAAAGACGATCATGCCAACACTCCGAGGGTGGCAACCGCAGTGGAAACCTTGGCGCAGGACGTTCACTCCATGGTGGGGGAATTTTCACTGCATGGTTAAGAATATGAACTCCACAGTTCAGGCAAAGAACTTCATGGTTCATGGCATCAACAGCATGATGCATTCACTTGTGGGCATCCATGCGTGCCAGTACAAGAGGACGGCAGGACTTCTCGTCCTCACTCCAGCCTCCCTCTATCCAAGGAAGGAACCCAGGGGCTCCAAAGCTCCCATAAGGAGCAGTATGAGCTGGTGCATGGCCTGGGGCCTTCCACCCAGGAAGCCCTGGGGGTGTCCATCCCATCTGACTCCCCTCTTCCTGTGACCGGCACAGCTCCAGTCCTGAAATCGAGGGATTGGCACCACTACATACGTGCTGCCCAAAAGCAAGCCAGAACCCTCCAGGTCTCGCCCCTCCAGAGGATGCTCACCACGGTCATCTCAGACAACAGGGTGGGCTGGGTCCACCTCAACTGTGGATTCTGGGGAAACGCCCAAGATGTGTGGCAGTGTTCGGAGGGTAAAGAAATTACAGGTGCACAATGTGGGCACAGGTGTTGTTAGCCACTTGCACAAATCGAGCACATATGTATGTATGTGAGCACCTCTGTCATGTATTAAAACTTAGGGACTTCCGGTTGCGGCTATGCGGAGCTAAGCCGCACGATTCGGCAGCTCCCGCTACTACAGACTTTCGGGCTCATTGGAGGAGCCCCAACGGAATTTTTTTGACGACAACCCGTGGAGAAGTGAAGAGAGAGGTCCCCCTCCAACTTTTATGGACCGGACCAGAAGTGCAACGGCCAGAAAAGCGGCATTGGAGCAGCGGGAGAAGCGAGGGAAAAAAACAAAATGGCGGCGGGCGGAGACAAAGTGGAGTGCGGGCCAGAGCTGCAGGAGTTCATCAAGCGCTGCTTCGAGGAGCTGCGCAAGGAGATGCTGGCGCCTATGCTGGCGGTAATCGAAGGATTAGGGATAACCCAGAAGGCCCACGAGGTGAAAATCCAGGAGGTACAGAAAAGAGTTAGTGAGAATGAGGACGAGCTCTTGGGCCTGGCGGTGAGAGTGGAGCGGCACGAGGCGTTACACAAGAGGTGGGTGGGAAGACTCGAAGACCTGGAGAACAGGTCGAGGAGAAAGAATCTGTGGATCCTGGGTCTCCCTGAAGGAGTGGAGGGGGCCGATGCCGGGGCATACGCGAGCACGATGCTCGGGGCGATGATGGGCGCGGAGGCCCCTTCAAGTTCGCTGGAGCTGGACGGGGCACACCGGGTGCTGACAAGGAAGCCCAAGGCAAATGAGCCGCCAAGGGCAATGGTGGTGAGATTTCACCGGTTCACGGACAGAGAGAGGGTCCTGAAATGGGCCAAGAAGGAGCGGAGCAGTAAGTGGGACAATGCAGAGATCCGAAAATACCCGGACTGGAGCACGGAGGTTGCAAAGCGGAGAGCGGGTTTCAACCGGGCCAAAGCGGCGCTGCACCGGAAAGGAGTGAAATTTGGAATGCTGCAGCCAGCGCGACTGTGGGTCACATACAAGGACCAACACGACTACTTCGAAACGCCTGAAGAGGCGTGGACCTTCATACAAACTGAAAAGTTGGACACTAACTGAGGGTTTGTGAGGGTGGGGGGGATGTTTGAGGGTTGATGTGTGATGGTTGTTGTATATAGGGGGTCAATCACGCGCAGGAAATGTTACATGGGCTGGGGGAGAGAGACAGGAGCTGCGCCAGAGGGGGCGGGGCAGGATTTGGAAAGCGCGGGTTTTTTCCCCCGCGCGCGGGAAGAAAGGCGGGAAGGGGAACGAAGGAACGCACATTGATTGGGAGACTCTCACACTGGGGGGTCAAGGGGACAGCGGGGGAAGCCGGGGTCAGCTGACTTACGGGAGTGATATGGGGGTTGCATAAAAGCTAGACGGGGGTCTAGAGGCGGGGGGGGGGGGGAGGGGTCCTGCTGCACTGGCCGAAAGGGAATGGGGGACACAAGAGGTGGTCGGGACGGAGGTCCCTGATAACGTGGAACGTGAGGGGCCTGAATGGGCCGGTGAAGAGGGTTCGAGTGTTCGCACACTTGAAAGGACTGAAGGCAGACGTGGCTGTGCTCCAAGAGACACACCTGAAGGTGACGGACCAGGTCAGATTAAGAAGGGGATGGGTAGGACAGGTATTTCACTCGGGACTGGACGCGAAGAATAGAGGGGTGGCAATATTGGTGGGAAAGCGGGTGTCATTTGACGCCAAGACTATCGTAGTGGATAATGGAGGGAGATATGTGATGGTGAGCGGTAGGTTGCAAGGGACGTGGGTGGTGTTGGTAAATGTATACGCCCCAA
The DNA here is from genome assembly GCF_047496885.1 of Scyliorhinus torazame. Taxonomy (NCBI): domain Eukaryota; kingdom Metazoa; phylum Chordata; class Chondrichthyes; order Carcharhiniformes; family Scyliorhinidae; genus Scyliorhinus; species Scyliorhinus torazame. The sequence goes on along the minus strand of NC_092709.1, from coordinate 111,180,916 downwards.
ACTCGGATGATGCTGGATTCATGTTGGGGCGCATTCCGGACCTGGAGGTAGGAGGCCTGATAATGGGAGGGGACTTCAATACAGTGCTGGACCCAGCACTGGACCGCTCCAAATCAAGGACTGGAAAGAGGCCGACGGCGGCCAAGGTGCTTAGGGGGTTTATGGATCAGATGGGGGGATGGACCCATGGAGGTTTGCAAGACCGCAGGCCAGGGAACTTTCCTTCTTCTCCCACGTGCACAAAGCCTACTCCCGGATAGATTTTTTTGTTCTGGGCAGGGCGCTCATCCCGAGGGTGGAGGGGACGGAGTATTCGGTCATAGCCGTTTCGGACCACGCCCCGCACTGGGTGGAAATGGGCTGGGAGAGGAGAGGGACCAACGGCCGCTGTGGCGGCTGGATGTGGGACTGCTGGCAGATGAGGTGGTGTGTGGGAAGGTGAGAGGGTGTATCGAAAGATACCTGGGGGCCAACGACAATGGGGAGGTGCGAGTGGGGGTGGTATGGGAGGCGTTGAAGGCGGTGATCAGGGGAGAGCTAATCTCCATCAGGGCTCATAGGGAGAAGACAGAGGGCATGGAAAGGGAGAGGTTAGTGGGGGAGATTTTGAGAGTGGACAGGAGATACGCAGAGGCCCCGGAGGAAAGATTACTTGGGGAAAGACGACGGCTCCAGACAGAGTTTGACCTGTTGACCACAGGGAAGGTGGAGGAAGGCGCAGGGGGCGACCTACGAGTATGGGGAAAAGGCGAGTCGGATGCTGGCACACCAGCTCCGCAAGAGGACGGCAGCAAGGGAAATAGGGGGAATCAAAGATGGAAGGGGAGCCACTGTTCGGAGTGCAACAAAAATAAACGAGGTATTCAAGAAGAGCTGTACAGATCCCAGCCCCCAGTGGGGGAAGAGGGGATGAGACGATTCCTAGACCAACTGAGATTCCCGAGGGTGGAGGAGCAAGAGGTGGCTGATTTGGGGGCACCAATTGGGTTGGAGGAGCTGAGCAAGGGTTTGGGGAGTATGCAGGCGGGGAAGGCCCCGGGGCCGGACGGGTTCCCGGTGGAATTCTACAGAATGTACGTAGACCTGTTGGCCCTGCTACTAGTGAGGACCTTTAACGAGGCAAGCGAGGAGGGGACCCTGCCCCTGACAATGTCGGAAGCGACAATTTCTTTGATCCTAAAGCGGGACAAGGACCCACTGCATTGTGGGTCGTACAGGCCGATCTCGCTCCTCAATGTGGACGCTAAGTTGTTGGCAAAAGTGCTGGCCACGAGGATTGAGGACTGTCTCCCGGGTGTGATCCATGAGGACCAGACTGGATTTGTAAAGGGCAGGCAATTAAACACATGTGCGGCGGCTCTTAAACGTGATAATGATGCCATCGGAGGAGAGAGAGGCGGAGATAGTGGCAGCTATGGACGCGGAAAAGGCCTTTGACCGAGTAGTGTGGGAGTACCTCTGGGAGATGCTGCGTAGGTTTGGGTTCGGGGGAGGGTTTATCAGCTGGGTTAAGCTCCTTTACAGAGCCCCGGTGGCGAGTGTAGTGACGGCCAGCGGAGGTCGGAGTACTTTCGGCTGTACCGACGAACGAGGAAGGGGTGTCCCCTGTCCCCCCTGTTGTTTGCATTGGCGATCGAACCCTTGGCCATGTTATTGAGGGAGTCTAATAAATGGAGTTGGGTGGTCCGAGGGGGAGAAGAGCATCGGGTGTTGCTATATGCGGATGACCTGTTGTACGTGGCGGATCCAATGGAGGGGATGGTGGAGGTCATGCAGACTTTTAAGGGAGTTTGGGGAGTTTTGGGGCTATAAGCTCAATGTAGGGAAGAGTGAGCTCTTTGTATTACAGGCAGGGGACCAAGAAAGAGGGATAGGGGACCTACCGCTGAGGAGGGCGGTGGGGAGTTTTCGGTATCTGGGGATCCAGATAGCCAGGAGTTGGGGGGCCCTACATAAACTGAATCTGACGAGGTTGGTGGACCAAATGGAGGAGGACTTCAAAAGATGGGATATGTTACCGCTCTCGCTGGCGGGTAGAGTGCAGTCGGTCAAAATGGTGGTCCTTCCGAGTTTTCGGTTTGTGTTTCAGTGCCTTCCCATCGTGATCACCAAAGGCTTTTTTAAGAGAGTAGGTAGGAGTATTATGGGGTTTGTGTGGGCGAATAAGACCCCGAGGGTAAGGAGAGGATTCCTGGAACGCAGTAGGGACCGAGGAGGGTTAACGCTGCCAAACCTAGGGAGCTACTACTGGGCAGCAAATGTGGCGATGATCCGCAAGTGGGTTATGGAGGGAGAGGGGGCGGCATGGAAGAGGATGGAGATGGCGTCCTGTAAAGGAACGAGCCTGGGGGCGTTGGTGACGGCACCGCTGCCGTTCTCGCCGTCAAAGCATACCACGAGCCCGGTGGTGGTGGCAACGTTAAGGATCTGGGGCCAGTGGAGACGGCACAGGGGTGCAGTGGGAGCCTCGGTGTGGTCCCCGATCGGGGTAACCACAGGTTTGTCCTGGGGAAGATGGACGGGGGGTTCCAGAGCTGGAATCGGGCGGGGATTAGAAGAATGGGGGACCTGGTCATTGACGGGACGTTTGCGAGCCTAGGGGCACTGGAGGAGAAGTTGAGTTACCCCCGGGAAATGCCTTTAGATATATGCAGGTGAGGGCTTTTGTGAGGCGACAGGTCAGGGAATTCCCGTTGCTCCCGGCACAAGAAATTCAAGACAGGGTGATCTCGGGTGTATGGGTCGGGGAGGGCAAGGTGTCGGAAATACACCAGGAGTTGAAAGAAGAGGGGGAAGCGCTGGTAGAAGAGTTGAAGGGTAAATGGGAGGAGGAGCTGGGGGAGGAGATCGAGGAAGGTCTGTGGGCTGATGCCCTAGGTAGGGTTAACTCCTCCTCATGTGCCAGGCTCAGCCTGATACAATTTAAGGTGGTTCACAGAGCTCACTTGACGGGGGCGAGGTTGGGTAGGTTCTTTGGGGTGGAGGACAGATGTGGAAGTTGCTCAAGGAGCCCGGCGAACCAGGTCCATATGTTTTGGTCATGCCCGGCACTGGAGGGGTTCTGGAGGGGAGTGGCGGGAGCGATATCTCAGGTGGTGAAAGTCCGGGTCAAGCCAAGCTGGGGGCTAGCAGTATTTGGAGTAGTGGACGAGCCGGGAGTGCAGGAGGCGAAAGAGGCCGGCATTCTGGCCTTTGCGTCCCTAGTAGCCCGGCAAAGGATCTTGCTAATGTGGAAGGAGGCAAAGCCCACCAGCGTGGAGGCCTGGATAAACGACATGGCTGGATTCATTAAGCTGGAGAGGATAAAGTTTGCCTTGAGAGGGTCTGCGCAGGGTTCTACAGGCAGTGGCAACCGTTCCTAGACTATCTCGCGGAGCGATAGAGGAAGGCCCGTCAGCAGCAGCAACCCTGGGGGGGGGGGGGGGGGGGAGGGAATGGGGGACTGCTTGGGGGGATGGATGAGCAAGAGATAACATGAAGGGTGGGGGAAACTGGCACATGCGGGAGAGAGCCAGTGTATAAAGCTATGTAAATATACCATTTTGCCATGTATATATCTTGCTCAGTGCGATTTTTTTGTTATTTGTTACGGGGGCGGGGGGGTATTGTTTGTAAGGGAGAAAAATTGTGTTGTTGTTAAAAAACTTTAATAAATATATTTTAATGTATTAAAACTTAGTTCTCGTATCCTCTTAGTGCCCTCTGCTCTCATTCCATTGCTCCCTAACCTGCCGTGTAAACAGCAACATACATCAAACACATAGACTGGATGTTAGCAAACAGCGCCGCCTCCATCTCACGTCTGCGAGCCCCACGCCTCTATGGTCAACCCACCCACTCGACCCAATCATTTGGGAAAGTCTGCCCTCAGCACAACAAACCCAGACGTTACACCCATGAGAGCCGTTTCTCTGGCACTAGTGACACAGATCCTCGGGGCACCGCTAACTAAGGAGGAGCTTGTATCAAGACGGATGGTTCTGTCCGTATATCATTGTCCTGTTATTCCCAGGTCACCGCGATTTCACAAGTTGTCTTCAGTCAGGCCTCACAAGCTGTCTTCAGCCAGGCAAGAGTAAGACACACACAGAAGCTCTTTGATGACCAATGCTCTGTTCTCAATGCAAGTCATCAACATCCTCATGTATCGTATGGACCATGGGTAGCTGCCATCCTTCTCATGATGGGAACAATCTGAGGGCTGTGGCTACGCTGCGGCCACACAATTAGAAAGGGCCACCTCCCATGAAGGAACCTCAGTGCCCGCCCTTGTCCTGGTCATCCGTGAAGTAGGATGCTATCAGGGCCCCAGATTCTCCTTGCTATTGCCTGATGGCCTTCCTCTGCCTCCTCCAGGGATTTCCCCTAAGCACCCTTCCGCAGCATCCTCCTCATTAGAGGATAAATGCCACTCATCATCTCTCTGCCAGTTCCTCGACCTGTGCAGTGCCAGATTGTAGATGGCGCAGCACACAACAACAATGCATGAAACCCTCTGGGGGGCTATATTGGATAGCACGGTAGCATTGTGGATAGCACAATTGCTTCACAGCTCCAGGGTCCCAGGTTCGATTCCGGCTTGGGTCACTGTCTGTGCGGAGTCTGCACATCCTCCCCGTGTGTGCGTGGGTTTCCTCCGCGTGCTCCGGTTTCCTCCCACAGTCCAAAGATGTGCAGGTTAGGTGGATTGGCCATGATAAATTGCCCTTCATGTCCAAAAAGGTTAGGTGGGGTTACTGGGTTACGGGGATAATGGAGGTGTGGGGCGCTCTTTCCAAGGGCAAGTGCAGACTCGATGGGCTGAATGGCCTCCTTCTGCTCTGTAAATTGCTAAATTGCCCTTAGTGTCCAAAATTGCCCTTCGTGTTGGGTGGGGTTACTGGGTTATGGGGATAGGGTGGACTCGATGGGCCGAATGGCCTTCTGCACTGTAAATTCTATGAAACAACGAGCTCCTCCTTCCGTGAATTCCAAGGCTTGCCCTTCAGCATTCGTCGAAGACAGCAAATGCACTGCATCCGGGCCAAGGGCCAAAGGTTTCAGAGTTTACCAGGCCGCTCAGCTGCAACATCATTTGTTGCAGTGGCATCCGCACAGGCCATTCTCTTCCCCCGCCTCCCCCCTCAAGAGGTTTATGCACAGGGTCGTTCAGCTAACCCATGGGCCTCATGCTTTTGCCTTTCGTAGGATCTGAGGGTTGAATAAGGTCTCCAAAGTGGATGCCCATCTGTCAGAGTATGGAGGGGCTGGTGTAGGGGCTTGGACAGTGAAGGAGTGGAGCTCATTGTGATGGCTAGCATAGCAGTCACTGACCATCGGTAGGATGTTCCCAAGGTTGGATAGGCAATGGGTCAGGGCACGGACAGGATTCTAAGGGTCACTCATTCTCTCCCTTCACTTTCACACGGATACAAGCATGGAACCAGTAGAATTGGCAATAATCCTTCTTGCTGGGAGGCAGGAGAAATGACCGCAGGGTCAACGTTAGGCTTCCTGGAGACAGAAGCAGAACCCAGAGGTGGAAGCAAGGGCAGGTCCTGCACAGCTACCAGAGGCTGTACCGCAGAGGGTGGTCACTCAAGGGAGACATCATCAGGTCAGAGTTCACAGATGGTGGCTGACTTTCTTGGAGATGAACGAGAACCAGGGCAGGAGGAGATTTCGAAGCCCATGGAGTCACACACCTTGGTCAGGTTCTCCAAGAGTTTGTGCCACATGGTCTCAGAGACCACCCACTGCCCGTCATCCTGAAGGTCAAAGCCATCCTAACTTTGGTTGTGGAAAGTGTTAACTCGTGAGCGTCAGTTAGTGGCACAGGCACAGGCATACATCATATTTATATAACTGAACAGACTAGCATTGAGAGGGAGGAGGTATTAGCAGTTTTAGCAGACATAAAAGTGGATAAATCCCCACGCCTAGATATGTATGCAAGGCTACTGTGTGAGGCAAGGTAGGAGATTGCATGGACTCTGACACTAATTTTCAAATCCTCTCTGGCCACAGGAGAGGTGCCAGATGACTGGAGGACAGGTAATGTGGTGCCATTATTCAAGAAGGGAAGAGGGAAAAAAACAGGTAATTACAGGCCAGTGAGTCTAATATCAGTGGTAGGGAAATTATTGGAAAAAATTCTGAGGGACAGAATTAATTTCCACTTGGAGAGGCATGGATTAATCAAGGATAGTCAGCGTGGCTGTGTCAGAGGGAGATCATGTCTAACAAATTTGCTTTAATTTTTAGAGAGGAGGTGACTAGGTGTGTAGATGAGGACAATACAGTTGATGTAGTCTAGGATGGACTTCAGTGAGGCTTTTGACAAGGTCCTGCATGGGAGACCGATCAAGAAGGTAAGAGCCCTTGGATCCAGTGCAATTTGGCACATTGGATCCAAAATTGGCTTAGTGGCAGGAGGCAAAAGGGTGATGGTTGAAGATTGTTTTTGTGACTGAAAGCCTGTGTCCAGTAGTGTACCACAGGGATCAGTACCAGAAGAACAGTAGCAAATGATGGCGAAAGCGGGTACAAAATCATGACTTGTGTAAATGGTCATTTATATTCTCACATGGTTCACCTTATCTCCTGCGAAAAATCAAGATTAATAATAATGATCTTTATTGTCACAAGTAGGCTTATATTAACACTGCAATGAAGTTACTGTGAAAATCCCCTAGTCGTAACATTCCAGCGCCTGTTCGGGTACACGAAGGGAGAATTCAATGTCCAAATTACCTAACAGCACAGCACGTCTTTCATGACTTGTGGGAGGAAACCGGAGCACCCGGAGGAAACCCACGCAGACACAGGGAGAACGTGCAGACTCTGCACAGACAGTAACCCAAGCGGGAATCGAACCTGGAACCCTGATACTATGGAGCAACAGTGCTAACCACTGTGCTACATGCCGATTAGGAGAATCCCCACATTTATTTTTGTCAAAGAGGCTGTCACTGTTGCTTATGATGAAATATGTCTTTGTCTGAGTCTTAACATCACTGTTTATGACATTTCTATAGGTGAACAAATTCAAGTGCCCTCTTGTCTGAGCCCCACCAGTGATTTCAAGGCAGTACCAACATTTTCCTCTTCATCGTCATCATCCTCGTTATCTTCATCTTCAGCACTTTGTGATTCTATTACTGAATCTGAAATTCCCAATTCTGACTTCACCAAAGAGGAGCAAACCACTTCCTTCAACTCTCCAATGGCACTCAGTGGGTCATCCACATCAGCTTCTGAGGAAAAGCCTGAGAAAGGTGAGAAAGTGTTTATTGCCTCAAGAATCCAATTGAAGATTTTAATCTCAATAATTGTACCCGGGTGGTTACATTCTTTTTCCCTTCTTGTGTTGAGCGACTTTAGCACTTTAAGCTGGAAGCCAAGTCGATGGGGAGGTATACATCTTATTCATAGACCTGAGACTCTCGTGCCATGCAACTGAATATTAAGATGTGCGATTGCACCCATGTATGACAAGTCGGAATGGTGTAGAAGTAGCTAGGATTTAATTAGTTGCTGCCTTTCAGTAAGTTTCTGAAGAAAATACAGGAGACTGTAAGTCTGCAAGAAAGCTGTGCAGATTTTTAGAAAATGATGGCAAGTGAATGCAGCATATTGTTCAGCATGGAACTGTAACTTCCATTTACTGCAGGTGTCAAAAGAAGCAAAGTGTAAGGAACCCACTAGCCTGATAAATTGTTTTTATTTTTTTGGTCTGCTAAGATATTAAAACTTAGAATTTTGAATGCTGCAAAGAAATGGTTTCAACTTCAATGGAAAGAAACAAGGTTTGGGCTTTACACCAGCACTCCTGTGTTCATATTCCTGGACTACACTTTCCACAAACAGACCGAATCTCCCATGACCAAAAATCTTCATTCATATACATGCTGTGTATGGAATAAAGTGCCCCTGCTTAATAGTTATTTCTTAATCATTTGTCCATTGTGTTTTCCTTATTTGTTGTCCATTATTTTATTCCCAAGAGCAATCTGCTTTTGGACCAAAACGTCAAGGTCAAAAGTACTTGGCTATATTTATTTACTGCTTACATAACAGAAGTCAAAAGATCCAGCAAAGTTTCCAGCAACATAGCATTAACAAAATAAGCTACAATTTGTCCACAAGAGGTTGAGAAACTCTTTTCTTAAATTGTATTGCTTGCATTGTGTAATGGGCAGCAAAACCTTTCGATTAAACAATGAGATTTGTTTCTTCAGTTGGTTGGACGACTGGTTCATGATGCAGAGCAACACCAACAGCGTGGGTTCAATTCCCGTACCGGCTGAGGTTATTCATGAAGGCCCCGCCTTCTCAACCTTGCCCTTCATCTGAGGTGTGGTGACCCTCCGGTGAAATCACCACCAGTCAGCTCTTTCAAAGGGGAGAGCAGCCAATGGCCCTCTGGAATGGTGGTGACATTTACATTTTTAAACCTTCCAAGATGAGATGAAATCTAGCTTGTCCACAAGCTTTGGATCTCAATGACAAAAATAGCTGAACACTTTATCCTGAAATGTGTGCATTGGATCTTATTTCATGGTACATGTTTCAGGGTGCAGAATGCACTCTGGGTGTGGAGCTTCAATATCTTTCACCAAGAGTAGCACCACTACTGGCCGAGTCCGAAAAGACAGCTGCTCGACTGGGTCTACGGCAGGTGGTGAGAGAACCAACAAGACGGGAAAACCTAGTTGAATTTGTCCTCTCCAATCTAGCTAATGTATATATCCATGATAATTTTGGTAGGAGTGACCACCACCTATTGTGGAGACCAAATCGCATGTTCAATTTGAGGATACTCTCCACTGTGTTGTCTCGCACTACCGCCTGCTAAATGGGATAGACTTTGCAAGATAAAGCAACTGAAAACTGGGCATCCATGAGACACTGTGGGCCATCAGCAGAATTTTATTCAACCACAATCTAACCTCATGACCTGACATAATCCCTCATTTACCATTACCATCAAGCCAGGGGATCAACCCTGGATCATTGAAGAGTCCAGAAGGGCATGCCAGAAGTAGCCCCAGTAATATCTAAAAATGAGGTGTTAACCTAGTGAAGCTTCAATTGGGACGACTAGCATGCCAGCAGCGGAAGCAGCATGCCACACGCCGAGCTCAATGGCCCCACAACCAACAGATTAGAACTGCGCTCTGCGTCCTGCCACATCCAGCTGTAAATGGTTTGGGGCAATTAAACAACTCAGTGGAGAAGGAGGCTCCACAAATATCCCCATTCCCAATGATGGGAGAGCCCAGCGCATCAGTGCAAATGACGAATCTGAAGCATTTGCAACCATTATCAGCCAGAGGTGTCGAGTGGCTGGTCCATCTCGGCCTCCTCCTGAAGTCCCCAGCATCGATTCACTCCAAATAATATCAAGAAATGGCTGGAGGCACTGTATATTGCAAAGGCTTTAGGTCCTGACAACATTCTGGCAATAATACTGAAGTCTTGTGCTCCAGAACTAGCCACGCTTCTAACCAAACAATTACAGTACAGCGACAACGCTAGCTTATACCCAGCAATGTGGAAAATTGCCCAGGCATGTCCTGTCCACAAAAAGGACGAATCTAACCTGGACAATTACTGCTCCATTAGTCTACTGTCAAATATTAGCAAAAAGATGGAGAAGGTCATCTAGTGCTATCAAGTTGCTCTTGGCAAAAAACAGCTCAGGGTGGCACGGCGGTGCAGTGGTTAGCACTGCTGCCTCAATGCGCCGAGGACCCGGGTTCGATCCCGGCCCCGGGTCACTGTCCGTGTGGAGTTTGCACATTCTCCCCGTCTCTGCGTGGGTCTCATCCCCACAAGACAAAGATGTGCAGGGTAGGTGGATTGGCCACCCTAAATTGCCCCTTTTTGGACACTTTTTAAAAAATAAATAAGAAACTAAAAATAAGAAACAGCTCACTGACATCGATTTGGGTTCTGCCAGGCTACTCTGCTCCAAACTTCATTGCAACATTGATCCAAACATGGGCAAAAAGAGTTAAACTCACGGTGCAGTGAGAGTGACTGCCCTTGACATCAAGGCAACATTTGATCAAGTATGGCATCACTGAGGCCTAGACAAAACCCAAGTCAGTGGTATTTTGGTGGGGGGAGGGGCCTCTCCACTGGTTGGAGTCATAGCTCACACAAAGGAAGATGGTTGTGGTTGTTGGAAGTGAATAATTTCTGTTCCAGGAGTCCCTCAGCTAGTGTCCTAGCCCCACCCATCTTAAGCTGTTTCATCAATGACCTTCCTTCCATCACCATGTCAAAACTGGGGATACTGAAGCAGTTCGAGTCCATATGCAGCAAGACCTGGGCAACATTCACGCTTGGGCTGATAAATGGCAAGTAACAGTAATGCCACAAAGTGCCAGGCAATGGCCATCTCCAAAAATAGAATCTAACCATCTCCCCATGACATTACTATCACTGTATCCCCACCATCAACATCCAGGGGCTCACCACTGACCAGAAACCTAATTGGACCAACCATATAAGCATTGTGGGGATTCTGTGGTGATGAACCCCCTCTCCTGACTCCCCAAAGTCTGCCCCACCATCTACAATGCACAGATCAGAGAGTGTGAAGGGAGAGTCTCCATTTGCCTGAATGAGTGAAGCTTCAGCAACATTCCAGAAGCCTGACATGATGCAGGCCAAAGCAGCCTGGCTCATTAGCACTCCATTCACCGCCTTAAATATTCAACCCCCCGTAACAAAAAAAAAGAAAGCTCGCGTAGCAAGACATGAACATGGCAAGTCAATATGATACAGAACTTTGTACATTGGATTCCTCCCGTACATGTCAGTTTTCCGGATCATTTCATGTGTTTTCTTGCTCAAATGCCCCCCAGAACCCCCCCACCCCTGGGTTGCTGTTGCTGCTGTCCGACCTTCATCTAACGCTCCACGAGATAGTCTAGGAACGGTTGCCACTGCCTGTAGAACCCCTGCGCAGACCATCAAGGCAAACGTTATCCTCTCCAACTTGATAAACCCTGCCATATCATTTATCCAGGCCTCCACGCTGGGGGGCTTCGCCTCTTTCCACATTATCAAGATCCTTCGCCGGGATACTAGGGACGCAAAGGCCAGAATGCCGGCCTCTTTCGCCTCCTGCACTCCCGGCTCGTCCACTACTCCAAATAGTGCTAGCCCCCAGCTTGGCTTGACCCGGACTTTCACCACCTTAAATACTGTTCCCGCAACTCCCCTCCAGAACCCCTCCAGTGCCGGGCATGACCAAAACATATGGACATGCTTCGCCGGACTTCCTGAGCACCTCCCACATCTGCCCTCCACCCCAAAGAACCTACTCAGCCTCGCCGCCGTCATATGCGCTCTATGAACCACCTTAAATTGTATCAGGCTAAGCTTGGCACACGAGGAAGAGGAATTAACCCTACTTAGGGCATCAGCCCATAGCCCCTCCTCAATCTCCTCCCCCAACTCTTCCCATTTACCCTTCAGCTCCTCTACCAAAGCCTCCCCCTCTTCTTTCATCTCCTGGTATATCGCCGACACATTGCCCCCTCCGACCCATACGCCCGAAATCACCCTGTCTTGAATCCCCTGTGCCGGGAGCAGCGGGAATTCCCTCACCTGTCACCTTACAAACGCCCTCACTTGCATGTACCTGAAGGCATTTCCCGGGGGTAGTCCAAATTTCTCCTCCAGCACCCCTAAGCTCACAAACGTCCCATCGATGAACAGGTCCCCCATTCTTCTAATCCCTGCCCGATGCCAGCTCTGAAACCCCCATCCATCCTTCCTGGGACAAACCGATGGTTATCTCTGATCGGGGACCACACCGAGGCTCCCATCGCACCCCTGTGCCATCTCCACTGCCCCCAGATCTTTAGCGTTGCCACCACAACCGGGCTCGTGGTGTACCTTGTCGGCGAGAGCGGCAGCGGTGCCGTCACCAGCGCCCCCAGGCTTGTTCCTTTGCAGGACGCCATCTCCACTCTCTTCCACGCCGCCCCCTCTCCCTCCATCGCCCACTTACGGATCATCACCACGTTGGCTGCCCAGTAGTAGCCACCCAAATTCGGCAACGCCAACCCTCCTCTATCTCTGCTATGCTACAGGAACCCCCTCCTTACCCTCGGGGTCTTGCTCGCCCACACAAATCCCATAATGCTCCTGCTTAGCCTCTTAAAGAAGGCCTTGGTAATCACAATTGGGAGGCATTGGAATACAGAAAGAAACCTCGGGAGGACCACCATTTTAATCGACTGTTCCGTGCCCGCCAGCGAGAGTGGCAACATGTCCCACCTTTTAAAATCCTCCTCCATCTGTTCCACCAGCCGCGTCAAATTAAGTTTGTGCAGTGCCCAGCAGCTCCTAGCTACCTGAATCCCCAAGTATCGAAAGCTCCTTTCCGCCCTCCTCAACGGTAGGTCGTCTATCCCTCTTCCCTGATCCCCCGGATGCACCACAAAGAGCTCACTCTTTCCCACATTGAGCTTATAGCCCGAAAAGTCTCCAAACTATCTTAGGATCTGCATGACCTCAACCATCCCCTCCACTGGATCCGCCACATACAGCAACAGGTCGTCTGCGTACAGCGACACTCGATGTTCCTCTCCCCCTCGAACCACCCCCTTCCATTTCCCAGACTTCCTTAACGCCAAGGCCAAAGGTTCAATTGCTAATGCAAACAGCAGAGGAACAGGGGGCACCCCTGCCTCGTCCCTTGATACAGCCGGAAATACTCCGACCTCCGCCGGTTCGTGACCACACTCGCCACCGAGGCTCTATACAGGAGCTTAACCCAACTAATAAACCCTCCCCTGAACCCAAACCTGCTCAACGCTTCCCAGAGATACTCCCACTCTACTCGGTCAAAGGCCTGCTCCACGTCCATGGCTGCCACTATCTCAACCTCTCCCTCCACCGATGGCATCATTGTCACATTTAGGAGCCTTCGCACATTGGTATTTAGCTGCCTACCCTTTACGAATCCCGCCTGGTCCTCGTGAATCACCCCCGGGACACAGTCCTCAATCCTCGTAGCCAACATTTTTGCCAGCAACTTAGCATCTACGTTGAGGAGCAAGATCAGGCTATACGACCCACATTGCAGTGGGTCCTTATCCCGCTTCAAGATCAAAGAGATTGTCGCCTCCGACATTGTCTGGGGCAGGGTCCCCCCCTCCCTTGCTTCATTGATGGTCCTTACCAGCAACGGGGCTAACAGGTCTACATCCTATAAATCTCCACCGGGAACCCATCCGGCCCCAGGGCCTTCCCTGCCTGCATGCTCCCCAGTCCTTTAACCAGCTCCTCCACCCCAATTGGCACCCCAAACCAGCCACCTCCTGCTCCTCCACCCTCGGGAACCTCAGTTGGTCCAAGAATCGTCGCATCCCCTCTTTTCCCCCTGGGGGCTGGGACCTATACAGCTCCTCGTAAAAGGCCTTGAATGCCTCATTCACTTTCCCCGCACTCCTCACCGTAGTTCCCCTGCCATCCTTGACTCCACCTATTTCCCTCGCTGCCATCCTCTTACGGAGCTGATGTGCCAGCATCCGACTCGCCTTCTCCCCATATTCATATATCGCCCCCCTGTGCCTTCCTCCACTGTGCCTCCGCCTTCCCTGTGGTCAACAGGTCAAACTCTGCCTGGAGCCGTCATCCTTCCCCAAGTAATCTTTCCTCCGGGGGCCTCTGCGTATCTCCAGTCCACTCTCAAAATCTCCCCCACTAACCTCTCCCTTTCCATGCCCTCTGTCTTCTCCCTATGAGCCCTGATGGAGATTAGCTCTCCCCTGATCACCGCCTTCAACGCCTCCCATACCACCCCCACCCGCACCTACCCGATGTCGTTGGCCTCCAAGTACCTTTCGATACAGCCCCTCACCTTCCCACACACCACCTCATCTGCCAGCAGTCCCACATCCAGCCGCCACAGCGGGAGTTGGTCCCTCTCCTCTCCCAGCTCCAGTTCCACCCAGTGCTGGGCGTGGTCCGAAACGGCTATGGCCGAATACTCCGTCCCCTCCACCCTCGGGATGAGCGCCCTGCCCAAAAGAAAAAATCTATCCGGGAGCAGGCTTTGTGTACATGGGAGAAGAAAGAAAATTCCCTGGCCTGCGGCCTTGCAAACCGCCATGGGTCCACTCCCCCCGTCTGATCCATAAACCCCCTAAGCACCTTGGCCGCCGCCGGCCTCTTTCCAGTCCTTGATCTGGAGCGGTCCAGTGCTGGATCCAACACTGTATTGAAGTCCCCTCCCATTATCAGGCCTCCTATCTCCAGGTCCGGAATGCGCCCCAGCATGCACTTCATGAATCCAGCATCATCCGAGTTTGGGGCGTATACATTTACCAACACTACCCACGTCCCTTGCAACCTACCGCTCACCATCACGTATCGCCCTCCATTATCCACTACGATAGTCTTGGCCTCAAATGACACCCGCTTTCCCACCAATATTGCCACCCCTCTATTCTTCGCGTCCAGTCCCGAGTGGAATACCTGTCCTACCCATCCCTTTCTTAATCTGACCTGGTCTGCCACCTTCAGGTGTGCCTCTTGGAGTATGACCACGTCTGCCTTCAGTCCCTTTAAGTGCGCGAACACTCGAGACCTCTTCACTGGCCCGTTCAGGCCCCTCACGTTCCACGTTATCAGCCGGATTGGAGGGGCTCTCACTCACACACACACACACACACACACACACACACCCCCCCCCCCCCCATCCCCTGCCGACTAGCCATCTCCTTTTCTGGGCCAGTCCCGTGTCCGCGCCACCCTCGCCCTCCAGTCCCCCAGCCGGGGGACCCCCGTCCCGACCACCTCTTCTGTGTCTCATTCCCTTTCGGCCAGTGCAGCAGCAACCCTTTTTCCCCCTCCCCTCCCCCCCCCCCCCCCCCCCCTCCCCTCCCCCGCTTGACCCCTGTCTAGCTTTTTTGCTCCCCCCATATCACTCCCGTAAGTCAGCTGACACCTGCTGACCCCGGCTTCCCCCGCCGTCCCATTGACCTCCCCGTGTGGGAGTCTCCCAATCAATATGCGTTCCTTCGTTCCCCTTCCCGCCTTTCTTCCCGCACGCGGGAAAATCCCCGCGCTTTCCAAAGCCCGCCCCGCCCCCTCTGGCGCAGCTCCTGTCGCGGCCTTGTCACTCTCCCCCAGCCCATGTAACATTTCCTGCGTGTGATTGACCCTCTATATACAACAACCATCACACATCAAACCTCAAAATCCCCCCCACCCTCACAAACCCTCAGTTAGAGTCCAACTTTTCGGTTTGTATGAAGGTCCACGCCTCTTCAGGCGTTTCGAAATAATAGTGTTGGTCCTTGTATGTGACCCACAGTCACTCAGCTGCAGCAATCCAGGTCTTCGAGTCTTCCCGCCCACCTCTTGTGTAGCGCCTCGTGCTGCTCCACTCTCACCGCCAGGCCCAAGAGCTCGTCCTCATTCTCACTGACTCTTTTCTGTACCTCCTGGATCTTTACCTTGTGGGCCTTCTGGGTCATCCCTAGTCCTTCAATTGCCGACAGCATAGGCGCCAGCATCTCCTTGCGCAGCTCCTCGAAGCAGCGCTTGATGAACTCCTGCAGCTCCGGCCCGCGCTCCGCTTTGTCCCCGGCCGCCGCCATTTTGTTTTTTCCCTCGCTTCTCCCGCTGCTCCAATGCCGCTTTTTTGGCCGTTGCACCTCTGGTCCGGTCCATAAAAGTTGGAGGGGGACCTCTCTCTTCCCTTCCCCACGGGTTGTCTTCAAAAAAATTCCGTTGGGGTTCCTCTAACGAGCCCGAAAGTCCGTAATAGCGGGAGCTGCCGAATGGTGCGGCTTAGCTCCACATAGCCGCAACCGGAAGTCGCCATCTCCTATCTTAGGCCAGTCCCGTGCCCGCGCCTCCCGCACCCTCCAGTCCCCCAGGCGGGGAACCCCCGCCCTGACCACTTCTTCCATTTTCAGTTCCCCCTCGGACAGTGCAGCAGCAACCCTAATGTCCCCCCCTCTTCTCCCTCCCCCCCCCCCCCCCCGCTAGATCCGCATCTAGCACTTTTGCTCCCCCCATATTACTTCCGTGAGTCAGCTGACTTCTGCTGACCCGGCCTTCCCGTTGATCTCCCCGTGTGGGAGTCTCTCCTCCTCCTTACCTTCCTCCATTCTCTCTCCCCCCCCCCCCTCCTTTAGCGCGGGAAAAAAGCCCGCACTTTCCTGAGCCAGCCCTGCCCCCTGTGGCGCAGCTCCTGTTGTGGCCATTATCCCAGTTCCCTCATCCCCGAGTCTCGCCTCCCTCCTGGACCTCCCTTCTTAACAGCACTGTGGACACCACATGGACTGTTGCTGTTCAAGAAGATGGGCTCAACACCATCTTGAGGCCAATTAGGGATGAGCAATAAATGCTGGCCTAGCCAGCGACGTACACATCCTATGAACGAATAAATAAAGAACCATTGTTTTCAAGGACAACTCATCATCTTGATAAATGAGATGTCAACCGGTCTCACCAAAGACATTAAATTGTTGGTGCATCTCATTGCAATTTATGAAACATTACTGTGGATAATGCCTACATAATAGTGACTGCACTTAAAATCAATTTATTTTCTACAAAGTAAGTTGGGATAATTCTGAGATGCAATAAAGTACTAAATAAGTCATAACCACCTTTTCTTATAATGAGACCATAAGACATAGGAGCAGAATTAGGCCACTCGGCCCATCGAGTCTGCTCCGCCATTCAATCATGGCTGATATTTTTATCATCCCCATTCTCCCCATAACCCTGATCCCCTTATTAATCGAGAATCTATCTATCTCTGTCTTAAAGACCCTCAGTGATTTGGCCTCCACAGCCTTCTGCGGCAGAGTTCCACAGGTTCACTACCCTCTGGCTGAAGAAATTCCTCCTCATCTCTGTTTTAAAGGATCATCTCTTTAGTCTGAGATTGTGTCCTCTTCTAGTTTTTCCTACAAGTGGAAACATCCTCTCCACATCCACAGGCCTCGCGGTATTCTGCAAGTTTCAATAAGATCCCCCCTGTGATAAAGCCACGGGAGTCCAACAAGCTTCTTAAAAGTTCTTTATTTCAGCAACAGCATCATACATGCACAGGGCCATTTCACCGGGTCCTCATTACTTTTTAGCTGGCTCTACAGCTGCCTGCCTTTTATGCTAGTGCTGGGTTAACTCAGTCCAATTGAACACGGGGAACAATCATCCCCAGGTGGATGAGTCCTGTGCAGGTTATTACACCTCCCCGCCCCCCCCCCCCCCCCCTCATCCTTCTAAACTCCAACGAGTACAGACCCAGAGTTCTCAACCGTTCCTCATATGACAAGTTCTTCATTCCAGGGATCATTCTTGTGAACCTCCTCTGGACCTTTTCAAGGCCAGCATATCCATCCTTAGATATGGGGCCCAAAACTGCTCACAATACTCCAAATGGGGTCTGACCAGAGCCTTATATAGCATCAGAAGTACATCCCTGGTCTTGTATTCTAGCCCTCTCGACATGAATGCTAACATTGCATTTGCCTTTCTAACTACCGACTGAACCAGCACGTTAACCTTAAGAAAATCGTGAACAAGGACTCCCAAGTCCCTTTCTGCATCTGATTTCCTATGCATCTCCCCATTTAGAAAATAATCATAACCTTTCCACATTGTATTCCATCTGCCACTTTTTTGCCACTCTTCTAGCCTGTCCAAGTCCTTCTGCAGCTCGCTTGCTTCCTCAATACTACCTGTCCCTCTACAGATCTTTGTATCATCTGCAAACGTAGCAACAGTGTCTTCAGTTCCTTATTCCAGATCATTAATGTATATTGTGAAAAGTTGCAGAGATCTTTGTATCATCTGCAAACTTAGCAACAGTGCCTTCAGTTCCTTCTTCCAGATCATTAATGTATATTGTGAAAAGTTGCGGTCCCAGCATCGACTCCTGAGGCACACCACTAGTCACCAGCTGCCATCCTGAAAAAGACTCCTTTATCCCCACTCTCTGCCTTCTACCAGTGAGCCAATCCTCTATCAATGCCAGGATCTCACCCTTAACACCATGAGCTCTGAATTTATTTAACAGTTTCCTATGTGGCACCTTGTCAGTGGCCTTCTGGGAATCTGAATAAATCATGTCCACTGGTTCTCTTTTGTCTAATTTCCTTGTTACTTCCTCAAGGAACTCTAACAGATTTGTCAGACGTGACCTCCCCTTGACAAAGCCGGGCTGACTCGGTCCTATTTTATCATGCACTTCCAAGTACTCCGCGATCTCATCTTTAATAATGGACTTTCATAATTCTACCAATGACCAAAGTCATGCCAACCGGCCTATAATTTCCCGTCTTCTGCCTCCCTCCCTTCTTAAACAGCGGTGTTACATTAGCCACTTTCCAGTCCTCTGGGACCCTTCCGGCCTCCGGTGATTCCATAAAGATCACCACCAATGCCTCCACAATCTCCTCAGCTATCTCTTTTAGAACCCTGGGGTGTAGTCCATCCAGTCCAGGTGATTTATCCACCTTCGGACCTTTCAGTTTACCCAGAACCTTCTCCTTAATGATGGTCACTGCACACACCTCTGCTCCCTGATTCTCCTGGAGCTCTGGCATCCCAATGGTGTCTTCCACCGTGAAGACTGATTTAAAGTAACTACTCAGTTCCTCTGCCATTTCTTTGTTTCCTATTATTACTTCTCCAGCCACATTTTCCAGCGGTCCAATGTCTATTTTTGCTTCTCTCTTACCTTTTATATATTGAAAAAAACTCTTCCTCTAGCTTGCATCATACTTCATCTTCTCCCCCCTTATTGCTTTTTTAGTTGTCCTCTGCTCGCTTTTAAAGGCTTCCCAATCCTCTGGCTTCCCACTAATTCTCGTCACTTTGTATGCTTTATCTTTTGCTTTTATGCTGTCCTTGACTTCCCTCGTCAGCCATGAATGCCTTGTCCTCCCCTTAGCATGTTTCCTCCTCCTTGGGATGAATTTCTGTTGTGCCTCCCGAATAACCCCCAAAAACTCCTGCCATTATGCTGTTCCACTGTCTTCTCTGATTGGCTCCTTTTCCAATCAACTCTGGCCAGCACCTCCCTCGTCTTTGTAGTTACCCTTATTTAATTGTAATACCGTTACATCTGATTGCAGCTTCTCCCTCTCAAACTGCAAGGTAAATTCTATCATATTGTGGTCACTGCTCCCTAAGGGTTCCTTCACCTTAAGTTCCCTAATCATGTCTGCCTCATTACACATCACCAAATCCAGAATTGCCTGTTCCCCAGTAGGCTGTCACAAGCTGCTCCAAAAAGCCATCTCTTAGCCATTCCTCAAATTCCTTTTCTTGGGATTCACTATCAAACTGATTTTCGCAGTCCACCTGCATTTTGAAGTGCCCCATGATTATTGTAATATTGCCTTTTTTACATGCCTTTTCTATCTCCTGATTTATTTTCTGCCCACATCCTGACTACTGCTAGGGGGCCTGTACATAATTCCAATCAGGGTCTTTTTAGCTTTGCTATTCCTCAACTCTAACCACAGGGATTCTATGCCTATTGATCCTATATCGCTCATTGCCATCGATTTAACTTCATTCCTTACTAACAATGCAACCCTGCCCCCTTTGCTCATCTGCCTCTCCTTTCGATAGGACACAAATCCTTGGATATTTAGATCCCAGCCCTGATCCCCTTGCAGCCATGTCTCTGTGATGCCCACAACGTTGTACCATAATATCGCCATATTTATTATTTCCTTAAACATACATTTCTTTCAATGTGGTCTGCTCCCAAAATTGGATTGTTCTAATGAATCAACATTTCAAGTTGCCCAATGCACATGGAAACAGCAAAGTAAACCCACGTAGATATTTCCTGCTGCATATAATGACTAGATCGGCTTGCATGCAGCTGATTACCTGATATTGCAGCAGAACAATAGGGTTCTCACCAAACCTTTCAGAATCTATAGCATTTTGAAAGATAACCACTCATGCATCCACTGTTTCTATTGCCACGTCCTTGAACACTCTTGGATGTAACTCATCTGGTCGGGGGGTTTATCAACTTTCAATCCAAGTAATTTAGCAAGTACTTAACAAACAACTCCCGAGTTTTTTAATGTATATATATTTTTTTTAATTGAAGTTTTCATTTTAACAAATAATGCAAGAAAACCCCAAGATTGGTACAGTACAGCATAAATGTGTCAGCATACATAAATCCAGAAGAGGACAGGAGAACAGAAATAACAGATGAATCAGTAATATCATTAAGCTTGGTGCTTTCATATGTAAGAATGGATATGCTAGAGAACAAGGGAGATGTGGAAAAGGCCATGTAAACATAGTGAAATGGCGCACACCTTCCCAAGCAGCGAGTGAGCACTGCCCACAAGAGTCCAGGATAAGATCTTCGTGCCATTTTCGGGCGCGCACCAGAACTCGATCTCCCCCAGCTCCAGTCATACTAGAGGCATCAATGACACATCCTACATCCCTTTCTTGGATACAAGACCTGTCTGTACCTTTCCAGGAAACAGTCAATGATTCTTTAGCCCGAAATAGCAGAGACAAAAATTTCAGAACAAATTCACAAGTCCTAAACGGATTTGTTACATATAACCATCATACACAATAAACCCCCAACTTCGACCCAGCACCAAACGATCTTCATTCCACATTACTACACAGAGAAGACCAGCAAATGTTCATACAGTTGGCTCAGATTATAATCGATGCAGTTAGGGTCTCAACACAATGACAGGATAGGAAAGTGCTACCAAAAGCAGAGGATCTCAGTCCCCTGGCACATGGTCCTCACCATAAGACAAAAACGAAAAAGCTGCTCCTTCCAAACTACACTCAGCCTCTCAAGACAACCCAGCCAAGAAGGAACCTCCCAAGCAAAAGAAGACAGCAGGAAACCGACCACAGTACAAGACCCGGCCCGGCACCACACACCCGACCTCACTCCTCTTTCACCACATCCGAGACGGTGCACCATCATAAGATCTGCACTGTCCTCCACCAAAGAAGCTCCACCCACAAGGAGAGGAAGGTTTGTCGAGACACCCATCTCAGGAGGGGTACAATCCCAGCCCCCCCCCCCCCCCCCCCCCCAAACCAGGATGCAGCAAGGAACCCCTCCCCCAAGAGACACTATACCAAATTAGGGCCTATATCAGCATGCTACCTACACAAGTAATGAAAATAAACCCCAAAAGAGAGACACACCAGGATTAGCCAAAATATGCCAGACAAGTACCAGCATTGTACACCATCACAAAAAGGATACTAGGGGCAGAGCAGTATTGTCTCACTAGAGACAAAACATTGCCTCCCCAGAGGAGACCCGCTTCAAAAGGAGGGTATTGAGAAAGTCTCTCCTCAAGGCCACTTGGAGGAGGCTGCCTATCTCCCCCTTTCAACATACCTTCGCACTAAAGAAGGGCTCCGTCAATGCCGATCCACAACACTCAGACTCCCACTCAAACCCTGCAACCCACAGCCTGCTACCTCCCCAGTAGAACCCTATCTCTCAAGGGGGGGGCAGACCAGGAGCTGCCAAAAAGAGACAACTAGGGGAAGGGAAACTCTCCACCAATCAACAGACCCTCCATCCGGCCCAGATAAACACAAGTTACTTCTGCCCTAACCTACCCAATCAAGCGACCACTACTTCACCTCCGCCACGCCATTGTCCCAACACCCAGGCAGCAAGAAACCAACGACCCAGAGTGTCCAACTGCATCCGACTCTCTTCAATAAAGCATCAATGACAAGACAATGCTGGACCAAAGTCTGGGTACAGTGTGCTCAGTCGAACTCCTAGTTGAGATTATGAAAGCTTGGCAGTCAATTCCCAAATTCAGCCAGAAATCCATTTCCCGCTGTCCTTAAGGGACCTCGCATACCAATACTCCCCGAATCATCCAGGATAAATGGCACACCATGCAACAGGACTTCCAAGGGCCGAAGGCATGCCCTTACAAGGGAAATTGCCCCAACAAGCAACATGATTCTCTTCTCTGCTGCCACTATTCTATCAAAGATATTTCGCAGTTCATCAATGTGCACACCAACAACCTGCACCACGGAGCCAAGACCATTGACCAAAACATTATTCTCTGACAACCATCATCACAATGCTGACAGCACTGCCAAGGCGTAGGTCCGTTTACCAGAAAGACTGCCACTGCAAGCTGGGCCCCACCTCGGCCTCCTCTGACCACCTCAATCAAACAAGGATTTTTTGACTTAGCTCCACATTGCCCAAATCTAGCCAGGGTCTTCCAAGGACAAAGCACAAGACGTATGCACCAAAAGCAAATAATTATGAGATGTCATCAGGATTTTTAAAAAAAGGTTGTAAAGCTGAATAGCGCCGCTCCTGCACTCACATCACATGACCCCGTACTACCTTTCTTTAATACTATTTTCTTTCGTTCCTAATTTTCACAAGTCCCTTGGTTACCTAGTATTTCTGAGAGATGTTTTGTATCTTCCTCTGAAGACTTTTCAAATCTGATATGCCTTCACCATCTGAGACCACATCATATAAAGACAAAAATCCCCTGAAGATCATAGGATGTCATTGAAGACTTCCGGTTGCGGCTATGCGGAGCTAAGCCGCACGTTCGGCAGCTCCCGCTTGGAATGGAGTTTTGGGCTCTTTTCAGGGCCCGCAACGGCATTTTTTTGACATTTCCCGGTGTGGGAAGAAGACTGCAACATTTCCCCGACAGTGTATGGCTTGGACCAGGAGCGGGGCAACTAAAAAAGTGGTGGTGAAGCCAAAGAAAGTGCGAGAGAAGAAGAGCAAGATGGCGGCGGGCGGGGACCAGGCAGCGTGGATGAAGTGGGCGCCGGGGCAGCAGGAGGTTATCCAGCGCTCCTTCAGGGAGCTCAAGGCAGACCTGCTGGAGCCGATGAAGGCTTCTATTGATAAACTGCTGGAGACTCAGACGGCCCAGGGAGTGGCGATCCGCGAGGTCCGACAAAAGATCTCAGATAACGAGGACGAGATCTTGGGCCTAGCGGTAAAGGTGAAGGCGCACGAGGCGCTCCACAAGAAATGGCAGGAACGGTTCGAGGAGATGGAGAATCGGTCGAGGCAGAAGAATCTGCGGATCCTGGGCCTCCGGGAGGGGCTGGAGGGATCGGACGTGGGGGCCTATGTGGTCACCATGTTAAACTCGCTGATGGGAGCGGGTTCCTTCCAGGGGCCCCTGGAGCTGCAAGGGGCCACAGAGTGCTGGCGAGGAGGCCCAATGCTAATGAGCCGCCGCGGGCGGTGCTGGTGCAGTTTCATCGGTTCGCTGATCAGGAGTGTGTACTCTGGTGGGCCAAGAAAGAGAGGAGCAGCAGGTGGGAGAACGCGGAGGTTTGAATATATCAGGACTGGAGTGCGGAGGTGGCGAAGAAGAAGGCCGGGTACAACCGGGCGAAGGCGGTGCTGCACAGGAAGGGGGTGAAGTTTGGCATGCTACAGCCGGCGCGTCTGTGGGTCACCTACAAGGACCAACATCATTATTTTGAGTCCCCTGATTAGGCGTGGGCCTTTGTTCAGGCTGAGAAGCTGAACACAAACTGAGGGTCGGGTGTGGGGATGGTAGGGGATTGTTGTTGTTGTGTTACATTTTGAGGGGGGGTTCTTTGTTCTGGTTTATGTTTGGTTCGGTGTGGGTGGTTAGGGTGGGTTGGGCACTGTTTTGGTTGGGCCTGTCGGGTGGGCTCTTGGAGGGGGACAAGTAAACGGAGTAGGGGGTGGATGGCCGGTAGGAGGGATGGGGCCCCGCAGGGGAAGGGGAGGCCCGAGTCGGGGGTGAGGGGACTGGGCCTGTAAAAGGAGCTGCGCCAGAGGAGGGGGGGGGGGGTCTGCCGCTGTGGGGAACAGGCCGGGCGTGGGGCGCGGGCGCGTGGTTGGCCGAGGAGGGGTTATGGCTAGTCGGCGTGGGGAGCGGGTCGGGTAGCCCCCTGATCCGGCTGATAACCCGGAACATAAGGGGACTGAACGTGCCGGTTAAGCGGGCCCGGGTGTTCACGCACCTGAAGGCGGATGTGGTCATGCTCCAGGAGACACACCTGAAGGTGGCAGACCAGGTAAGATTGAGGAAGGGGTGGGTAGGCCAGGTGTTTCATTCGGGGATGGATGCCAAAAATCAGGGGGGTGGCGATCTTGGTGGGAAAGAGGGTGTCGTTCGAGGCGTCGAGCATTGTGACAGACAATGGCGGCAGGTACGTAATGGTAAGTGGTAAGCTGCAAGGGGAGAGGGTGGTGCTGGTCAACGTGTACGCCCCGAAAGGGGACGATGCGAGTTTTATGCGCCGTATGTTGGGTCGGATCCCGGACTTGGAAGTGGGGGGGCCTAATAATGGGGGGGGGGGGGGGGGACTTTAACACGGTGTTGGATCCGGCACTGGATCGCTCCAGGTCTAGAACAGGTCGGAGGCCGGTGGCGGCTAAAGTGCTGAGGAGGTTTATGGACCAGATGGGACCTTTGGAGATTTGCAAGGCCGGGAGCTAGGGAATTTTCATTCTTCTCGCACGTTCATAAGGCCTATTCCTGGATCGACTTTTTTGTTATGAGCAGGGCGCTGATTGCGAGAGTAGGGGATACCGAGTTCTCGGTGATAGCCATTTCGGATCACGCCCCGCATTGGGTAGACCTAGAGCTGGGGGAGGAGAGGGACCAGCGCCCGTTGTGGCGCTTGGAGGTGGGGGTGTTGGCGGACGAGGAGGTGAGCAAGCGGGTCCGAGGAAGCATAGAGAGATACCTGGAGGCCAACGATAACGGGGAGGTCCGAGTGGGGATAGTCTGGGAGGCGCTGAAGGCGGTGGTTAGGGGAGAGCTGATCTCCATTAGTGCCCACAAGTAAAGGAGAGAGCAGAAGGAGAGGGAGAGGCTGGTGGGGGATATGGTGAGGGTAGACAGGAGGTATGCCGAGGTGCCGCAGGAGGGATTGTTGAGGGAGAGGCGTAGCCTCCAGGCCGAATTCTACCTGTTGACCACCAGGAAGGCGGAGGAGCAGTGGAGGAAGGCCCAGGAGGCGATTTATGAATATGGGGAAAAGGCAAGTCGGATGCTGGCGCATCAGCTTCGGAAGCGGGACGCAGCTAGGGAGATTGGGGGAGTTAAGGATAGGGGAGGGAGTGTGGTGCGGAGTGTGGTTGGCATCAATGGGGTCTTCAGGGACTTTTATGCGGAACTGTATCGGTCCGAGTCTCCACTGGAGGAGGGAGGGATGGGCCGCTTTCTGGACCAACTGAGGTTCCTGAAGGTGGAGGAGTGACTGGTGGCGGGATTAGGGGCCCCGATTGGGCTGGAGGAGCTGGCCAAAGGAATAGGGAGCATGCAGGTGGGAAAGGCACTGGGGCCGGACGGTTTCACGGTCGAATTTTACAACAGATATGTGGACCTGTTGGGCCCGTTGTTGATTCGGTCCTTCAATGAGGCAAGGGAGGGGGGGGGCTTTTCCCCCGACGATGTCCCGGCACTGAGCTCCTTGATCTTGAAGCGGGACAAGGATCCCCTGCAGTGTGAGTCTTACAGGCCGATTTCGTTGTTAAATGTAGATGCCAAGGTGCTGGCGAAAGTCTTAGCCACGAGAATTGAAGATTGGGTGCCGCAGGTCATCCATGAAGACCAGACGGGGTTCGTGAAGGGGAGGCAGTTGAATGCGAATGTGCAGAGGCTCCTGAATGTTATTATGATGCCGGCGTGGGAGGGGGAGGCGGAGATAGTGGCGGCGATGGACGCTGAGAAGGCCTTCGATAGGGTAGAGTAGGGGTGCTTGTGGGAGGTGCTGAAGAGGTTCGGGTTTGGGGAGGGGTTCGTCAGGTGGGTTAGGCTGTTTTGACTGACTGCACCCTACCCGCCAGGGACAGCGGCAACCTCTTAAACACCTCCTCCATTTGCTCCACCAGTCTCGTGAAATTAAGTCTATGCAGGGCCCCCCAGCTCCTGTCCACCTGGACCCCCAAATACCTGAAGCTTCTCTCCTCCCTTTTTAGTGGGAGCTTGCCAATCCCCCTCTCCTGGTCCCCTGGGTGAACCACGAAGAACTCGCTCTTCCCCATGTTGAGCTTGTACCAGGAGAAATCCCCGAACTCCCTGAGGATCCTCATTACCGCCGACATTCCCCCCACCGGGTCCGCCACATATAGCAGCAAGTCGTCCGCAGGTCCCGATGGCGAGTATGGCCACGAACAAGAGGAGGTCTGAGTACTTTCGGTTGTATCGAGGGACGAGGCAGGGGTGTCCCCTGTCCTCCCTGCTCTTCACACTGGTGATTGAACCCCTGGCTATGGCACTGAGGGAGCCGAGGAACTGGAGGGGGCTGGTGCGGGGTGGGGTGGAGCATAGGGTGTCGCTCTATGCGGACGACTTGCTGCTATATGTGGCGGACCCGGTGGGGGGAATGTCGGCGGTAATGAGGATCCTCAGGGAGTTCGGGGATTTCTCCTGGTACAAGCTCAACATGGGGAAGAGCGAGTTCTTCGTGGTTCACCCAGGGGACCAGGAGAGGGGGATTGGCAAGCTCCCACTAAAAAGGGAGGAGAGAAGCTTCAGGTATTTGGGGGTCCAGGTGGACAGGAGCTGGGGGGCCCTGCATAGACTTAATTTCACGAGACTGGTGGAGCAAATGGAGGAGGTGTTTAAGAGGTTGCCGCTGTCCCTGGCGGGTAGGGTGCAGTCAGTCAAAATGACGGTGCTCCCAAGGTTTTTGTTCCTGTTCCAGTGCCTCCCCTTTCTTATCCTGAAGGCCTTCTTTAGGCGGGTCAACAGGAGCATAACGGGGTTTGTGTGGGCGCGAGCGACTCCGAGGGTGAGAAGGGTGTTCCTGGAGCGGAGTAGGGATGAGGGGGGGCTGGCGCTGCCCGGCCTCTGCAGGTACTACTGGGCCGTCAATGCAGCGATGGCGTGTGTGGGTGATGGAGGGGGAGGGGGCGGCATGGAAGAGGCTGGAGGGTACGAGTCTGGAGGCGCTGGCAACGGCGCCGCTGCCGCTCCCTCCAATGAGGTATTATACCATGAGCCCGGTGGTGGCGGCTACCCTCAAATTTTGGGGGCAATGGAGGCAGCACAGGGGGGAAGTGGGGCCTCGGTGTGGACCCCGATACAGGGGAACCACCGGTTTGTCCCAGGGAGAATAGATGGAGGGTTTTCGGGATGGTACAGGGCAGGGATAAGAAGGTTGGGGGACCTGTTTGTGGATGGGAAGTTCGCAAGCCTGGGTGAGCTGGAGGAGAAGTACGGGCTCCCCCTGGGAAACACCTTTAGGTATCTACAGGTAAGTGCGTTTGCCAGGCGGCAAATGGTGGAATTCCCGCTGCTGCCGCCACGCATGGTACAGGACGGGGTGCTCTCGGGGGTGTGGGTCGGAGAGGGGAGTATTTCAGCAACATACCAGATGATGCCGGAGGAGGAGCTGAAAGGTAAGTGGGAGGAGGAGTTGAGGGAGGAGATAGAGGAGGGGACGTGGGCAGATACCCTAGGGAGGGTGAACTCCTCCTCTTCGTACGCGAGGCTCAGCCTCATACAGTTTAAGGTGCTGCGCAGGGCACACATGACCGGGACAAGGATGAGCCGGTTTTTTGGGGGTGAGGACAGGTGTGTTAAGTGCTCAGGGAGCCCAGCAAACCTCACCTATATGTTCTGGGCATGCCCAGCGGTGGAGGAATTTTGGAAGGGCATAGCGAGGACGGTGTCGAGGATGGTAGGATCCAGGGTCAAATCGGGCTGGGGGCTTGCAATATTTGGGGTTGCAGAGGAGCCAGGAGTGCAGGAGGTGAAAGAGGCCGGTATTCTGGCCTTTGCGTCCCTGGTCGTCCGGCGAAGGATTCTTCTTCAGTGGAAAGATGCGAGGCCCCCAAGCGTGGAATCCTGGATCAACGATATGGCGGGGTTTATTAAATTGGAGAGGGTGAAATTTGCCTTAAGGGGATCGGTGTAAGGGTTTTTCAGGCGGTGGCAACCGTTCTTAGACTTCCTGGCAGAACAGTAGACAATGGTCAGCAGCAGCAACAGCAGCCGGGGGTGGGGAGGGTTCTATTTTATTTTTGTTTGTCTATACTGGGGGATCTGAGGGGGTGTATATATTTGCTATGTTTGCTATGTGTTTCGGCGGGTGTTAATTTATTATTTATGTATAGGGGGGAGGGGGGCACTGGGTTGTTTTGTTTTGTTTGGTATTTAATTCTATTGGGTTCCTTTTACATTTTGTTGTTGATATTTTGTGAAAACTTTAATAAAAATTATTTTTTTTTAAAAACAAAAATAGGACATTGAAATGCAGGCACTTTATACATGAATGGAAAATCGGATTTTGCATCACTGGCAAATCAAGTATATCAGTTGCTCATCCCTAATTGCCTTCGAGAAGATAGTGGCGAGTGCCCTACTTGAACGATGTAGTACACCCACAGTTCTGAAAGGAAGGATGTTTCAGGTTTTTGACCCAGTGACCGTGAAGGAATGACAATATTGGGAACCAAGGAACTTGTGAAAATGAAGAACTAAAATAAATTAGTAGTTAAGTTGTTCTGCTTTAACACCGGCCAGTTAATATTAGAGTTTGGGGTCGATTAGCTCAGTTGGTTGGACGGCTTGTTCATGATGCAGAGCAGGGCCAATAACGCGGGTTCAATTCCCATACAAGTTGAGGTTATTCATGAAGGCCCCACATTGTTAACCTTGCCCCTCGCCTGAGGTGTGGTGACCCTCAGGTTAAATCGTCACCAGTCAGCTCTCTCTCAAAGGGGAGAGGAACCTATCGTCCTCTGGGACGATGGTGATGTTTTTATTTATTGTACAGCGCAGAGTGCTGTTCACAATTTATGTAAATGATTTGGATGTGGGGAACAAATGTAATATGTCAAAATTTGCTGATGATACAAAACATTTTGTAAGTTTTTTGAGGAGGATGCAAGAAAACTTAAAGGGACAGGCTAAGTGAGTGGGTAAGGACATGACAGATGTAATGTGAATAAGTGTGACATTTACTTTGGTAAACAAAAACCAGAAAAGCAGAGAGAGTATTTTTTAAATAGTGGGAGGCTGGGAAGAGTTGTTGCCCAAAGGTACTTGGATGCCCTTATTCATGTAACTGGTAACTGTTACAGAAATGAGGGGAGTTAATTCAATCCGCACTAATTTCTCCTCTCACTCCCTGTCCATAAACAGACAGGTGTTTTGATTTGTTTATCTCTTTATAGGCAGTGGCATATTTCCCAACCCCACTATTTTAACGCCGCAGCAAATTCGAGATAGAATGAACTCAAAGGATTAGTTTATTTGCATACACTCAAAGTGCAAAAAGAAGGTTCACAACATCATCCCCCTTGCAATCAAATAATAAAGATAGGGATGGAGAAAAGAAGATGTTACTGCACAGAGAAACTACATATTGTTTCACGTAGATTCCAGATTTCAGAATCAAAGGCCAATCAGGTATTACTTCACGGAGGTTGGTGGATTTAAAGCTGATGCTGGATGACTCACTCTTCCAGTAATGTTGACTTATATGATAGGCATGCAGAGATGAATCAGGTGATCGCACAGAACCTCCAACAGAAGCAGTGAAGTGGGGGCTAGGTATTCCACTTGGGCAGAGCTGCTTGCCTGTGAGGCTGTCGGTGGATGGTAAACAACAGACTGAGCTGTACAGTTCAGCAATGCAATATTACTTGTTCCAGAAGCTAGAGGCCTGTGTCACTTGGTTCCCACTGCTCCTCTAGGTCTTTAATAAAAGATGTGTATCCATCATTTGGTCTCCAAAGGCTGTTAAATGTCTCGGCCATTAGGAATTGAAAGGAATGCTGGGGAGCCTTTGTCTTCGTAGATCCATTTCCTCTGCCCAGCCTGGATTATTAAATGCTAATTGCCTTTGTATAGATCTCTTTGAAATTGGGCTATACAGCCCACAGGTGTCGTTTGTGGCTTCTCCAAGATAACGGGGTGAGAGTAGCTTCTTTTGTTCGAGACTCGCAGAACGACATAGGTTTAGCTATGTTAAAGGTCTTTGTTCAGTCTTGAAATCTTAGAAATAGCAATGAGCATACATATATATATTTTATAAAAATGTACAGTGTGAGATCATCTCTCACAAGTCACTAAAAACTAGTGTGCAGGTGCAGCAAGCAAGTAGGAAGGCAAATGACATGTTGGCCTTCATTGCAAGGGGTTTTGAGAACAAGAATAAAGATGTCTTGCGCAAATTGTATAGAGCCTTGGTGAGACCACACCTGGAGTATTGTGTACAGTTTTGCTCTCCTTATTTAAGGAAGGATATACTTGCAATAGAGTGAGTGCAACAGAGGTTCATCTGATTAATCCTGGGGATTACGGGATTGTCGTATGAAGAGAAATTGGGAAAACTGGGCCTGACTTCAGAAGAATAAGAGGTAATTTCATTAAAAGTTATAGAATTCTTATAGGGCATAACAGGTAGATGGAATGTTTCCCCTGGCTGGTGAGTTTAAAACCAGTAACACAATCTCAGAATAATGGGCAGGCAATTTAAGATTGGGATGAGGAGAAATCTTTTCACTGCGGTGAATCTTTGGAATTCTCAATCGCAGAGGGCTGTGGAAGCTCGATCATTGAGCATGTTCAAGACAAAAATGGATAGTTTCCAGACACTAATCACATCAAAGGATATGGAGATAGGGGGGTAAAATGGCGAAGAGATAGATGTTCAGCCATGATCTGTTTGAATGGCGGAACAGGCTGGATGGACCTAGTGGCTTACTCCTCCTCCTCCTTTGTTCCTGTGTTTGGAAGATGGTGTTGTGGCAGTCTTAGTGCAGTGCGTCTTGTATATGGTACACACTGCTGCCATTGTGCATCAGTGGTGGATGAGGCAGGCGCTGATCAAACGGGCTACAGGGTTATTACAGGTGTGCGCAGAACATTTGCTAATAATCTAGTATTCCGGAATGAATAAAAGCAGATAAAGTAAAAGTAGGGAAACATCTAGACAATAATGACCATAATATATATTTTAAGATGATAGGGACTGACTTAAGTAAGACAGTAAAGTTAATAGATTGGAGTAAAGCTGTTTTTACGGTCATGGGACCCCATGAATGATAAAGGAATTCAGGAACACTTGAGGGTTAGGAAGGGAGCATACATTAAGTACATAGACAGCAGAGTAATGTAGGGTAAATGATAATGTGAAGAGGTGAGGAGAGATGTAAAAAAAACAATTAGAAGGCAAAGAAAAAATATGATATGAAATTAAATTATCAAGGAACCTAAAATAGCAACATCATTAAAAAGGCAGACTTGATGTTGACGGGAATAAAAATATTAAAAAGCAGACTGGATAACATCGCATGGAATGAGAGATGGCAGAAATATTAATTTTATTTCGGTATTTACCAGGGTGATAGAACAGGAAGACATTATATTAAACGATGACGAATGGGATAAGTGCATTTAATTTATTTTTGTAAAGGACTGTATTGAGTAAGCTAAACCAATCTCAGAGGATAGAGATAGCAGTGGCGTTACTATTTATATTTAACAAATTTGTTCAAAAGAAATGTAGTGTCAGAAGACTGGAAGACAGCTGGTTTCATTCCCTATTTTAGAAGGGAGAGAGAGCATGTTCAGGAAAATATAGATCAGTCAGGTAACATCAATGGTAGGGAATATGATGGAATCCCTACTAAAGGAGAGAACAGGAGAAGAAATGAAGAATTTAATAATAAATAGTCAGCATGGATTTCAATAGGGTAAATCTTGCTTGGCCAATCTTATTGAATTTTTTGAGGAGAGAGCAGGGAGAGCAGACAGTAGTAATGCAGTGGATGTAATTTATCTGGATTTTCAAAAGGCCTTGGATAAGGTGCCCCTTTATAGACTAATGAATAAAGTCAGAATGTGGAGTTGGAACAAGAGGAAGAATGGATGGCTAGTTGGTTTCAAAAATAGCAGAGAGTAAAGTGTAGTTGCTCAGAGTGGCAGAAGGTGGGAAGTGCTGACCCCGATTGTCCGTAATTCATAGTAATGATTTGGACTTTGGAATCAAACACTTGCCAAATTCAAGGATGACACGAAATTTTGGGGCGGAGCTGTAATCGCCGATGAGGAGGACTGCAAGAAAATTCAGGAGGACGTTAATAATCTTGCAGAATGGGCAGAAAATTGGAAAATTAAGTTCAACAATGAGATCATATATTTTGACAGGAAGTATAGGAATGTCACTTGTTACTTGGCAGGTTCAAGCCTAGGTGGGTCTTGGAGTACAAATACATCAATCACTAAAAGTTGCATCACAGGTTAGCGAGGCCATAAAAATCAGACAAAACACTAGGCTTTATTTCTAGAAGAATATAATATAAAACTAGAGAGGTTAGCTTGGTTAGACCATACATAGAGTTTGATTTGATTTGATTTATTGTCACATGTACCGAAGTACAGTGAAAAGTATTTTTCTGCAGCCGAGGAACATACACAGTACGTACATAGTAGACAGAAGAATAATCAACAGGAAACATTGACAAATGGTACATCAACAAAACAGTGAGTCATGTGTGCAGTTCTGGTTGCAATTTTGTAGAAAGGATACCGAGAATGTTTCCCCTTTTGGAGAAAAGCATAACTGGAGGCCATCAATGTTAGATAATCACCAAGAAATCCAAGAGAGAATTCAGAAGAAACTTCTTAACCCAAAACCTCTTGAGAATGTGGAACACAATGCCACAGGTAATGGTTGAAGTGAATAGTATGGATGCATCTAAGGAGAAACTAGATAAACAAATGAGAGAGAAGGGAATAGATGGTTATGATAGCAGATTTAGATGGGAGGTGGCTCAAGAGGAAGGTAACCAAATGCAGGGACTGATAGAGCCGAATAACTTCCTGTGCTGTATAGCATATGTAAACCCTGACGGGACTCTGATAGGAAGTGTCACAAATTAGATAAGGCCTTAAATACGCATACCCCAGGTCCACAGCCTTTCCCTGAAGCTTCTATGCAACCCTGTAAGTTGCCAGCCACCTTTCCCCAAACAAGATCAGCAGCATTTAGGTGGTATAATAGAGGGAGGAGACTTGCAAACTAGGGTTTCCACTTCCCTGGCCTGGCAAAACATTGGAGGACAGATGCATTGAGTAAGACAGCACACAGACCCATCCGACGACCGGTATGGGGCTCACGTTGGCATCCAGGAATGAATCCCCAAAGAAGCAAGGCTTTGCAATGGTAAAGGGGGAGAAATAAAAGCACATTAGTTATGTTTCATAAAGAAGGCATTACTTAACAGAACATTACCCTGTCCCTCCAGCCCAGCTTTCTCTTGGGGAGGCAAGCATTTGATGCCCTGAATGTCATGGACGCCTACCTGTGGCATTTATGTTCGGGAATTGCCTTCTGCTCCAGTGAATTTTGTCAGGGTCAGTAACAGATATCCCAGTTGAATGTATGGTGGAATTTATCCTTGGATGTGGTGACTGGATTTTCAGTGCCACTGCCTTTTTGAACAGCTTGGTTCCTGTGTGAGTTTGTTAATGCTGCTGTTTAATAACTCATCAATCTTTATTCTTATGCACGTTACTTTATCTCTAAATAAACATGTACTTGGTACTTACACTTTGGGTGGTGACATGAGAAAGTGATGAACATCCCATTTTGAAGGGAGCAATTGTTACATTTCTGGATGAATTGACGGACATGGAATATACTAACATAGACACAGCAGAGTATATAGGTGTAGATTTCAGCTTTCGGGAGATTCGGTCTGCTTACTGAAACTGTTCTTGAGGAAAGGCAGGGTGGGGTGACAGGAAAGAGCCCACAATGGAACTCCATGGTTCCTCAAATGGTGAATCCAGGCTTGTGTATTTTTCTACTGTTGGAGATTGCATCAGTAACACAGGTGCATGGTGTCAGCCTTGGCAAATCTGGCACGTTTTTTTTGAATTGCTACCTACTGCATGAGATCTGCATGTCTGGGCTGACAACACCAAGTCTATGTAAAAGCAAAAATGCTGTTGGAGGATGTAGTCCTCATACCTTTCAAACCCTCCATTCTAGCATGGCTGATCATAACTCAACTAACTTAATTACTTTTCAGTAAAACCTAATGCCATTTATTATGTACTATGCTATATGCCCAGCGTTATATAGATATTTTCCAATCCACCCTGTCCTAATGTGTTCACTTTTTAGGTTTATAATTATGGTGCTTGTGTTAATCCTTAGGTTTTGAGTGCATCTTCTGTAACTTTGTGTGTAAAACAAAGATGATGTATGAACGACATCTACAGATCCACCTCATTACCAGGATGTATGAGTGTGACATCTGTCACAAATTTTTGAAAACGCCAGAGCAACTTGTGGAGCACAAAAAATGCCATAACGTATCTACTGGAGGACTCAAGTAAGGAAAGCTGGGATGTAGTCTGCCATTCTCAGGGTCTGGCATTTAGGCAATTATCGGCAGAAATTATTTTTCAACCTTTGAATTTTGATGCAAGCTAAATTTATACTGGCTTTTAGAAACTTACTTTGGTGTTTTTAAAAAAAGGAATGAGAAGATCATCCAATTCTATTCAATAACACAAAAAAGCAAAATACAAGAAATCTGAAATAGATAGAAAATAATGAAAATGCTCATAAAGGCAGACGTCATTCTTGATGAAAGGCAAAATATTAGATTAACATTTCAGATCTATGACCTCTCTTCAGAGGTGGGTGCTTACAAAGTATCATGGACCTAAAATAATAAACTTAACATATTTTCCTTTCTGCACAGGTTGTGTCTGCATTTCTGAAGCTTTCCAGCATTTCCTGTTTTACCAAATGCTCCTGTTACTGTTGAAAATTGTGTTGGTTTCCCATAACTCGGTCAAAATACTAAAAGCAAGTAGTTACCTTAAAGTGGAGTTGAAACTGAAAATTAGAAGTAATTGCAATTTTGTACATGATGAATGACCACTTGCTTGTGGCCATGGAGAGGTAACAAAAGGATATTGCAGCTGAGTCCAAACTGACCTCACCAGCACACAGGTATATGTAAATTCCCGTAGGATCCAGTAGTTGATTTCTGGTGTTGATTTTCATCCTCATTTTCCAGAGGGCAGTGGTAGCATCTACCCCTATTGCTGCAGCAACAAAAGCTGACTAAACTTAGACTAAGGTTTGAAGTGTAGCATTTCTATATGTACAGTGAAATTTCCAGTGGAGGTATGGATATGAACTAAATGGACTTTGTGATTGAGATATCCTTTGAACTAGAGAAACTACGCCCATTTTTTTTTTTTTAAGTAATCGTTTCCATTACTAGGTGCTTTGAACTATACATTGCTGTGCCTGGTAACAAAATAAACTCCAGTCTTCTTTACTGCTTACTATTACTGAGAATGTATTGCAAAGAATAAGCAATAATGGCAGCACTAACAATAACGTTTATTTATTTGGAATCATTGAATCCATAATATGCAGAAAGGGGCATTCGGCCCATTGAGTCTGCACCAACCCTCCGAACGTGCACCCTACCTAGGCCCTTGCCCCCACCCTTTCCATAAACCCAGTAACCCCACCTAACCTTTTGGAAATTAAGGGGTAACTTAACATGGCCAATCCACCTAACCTGTACTTCTTTCGAATGTGGGAGGAAACGGAGCATCCAGAGGAAACCCTCACAGACAGCCCATATAGCCCCTCGAACTTTGGAAAACATCTCAAGCTTCCCAAATGCTTTCCCGATGACCCTTCGTGTATCACCCGATTGAACATTTTGGGGAGTACAAGAGATGTTGAGTGGGGAACAAAAGTTGCTGAGTGGGGAGAGAGATGAGGGAAATGCTTCAGCTGTTGAGTGGGGTGAGTGCGGGGACATAGTTAATGTATTATTAATGTATTTGGACTCTGATTAATGATGTAACAGCATCCTGATCATTAATCTTGTACGATCATGATTATTGACACAATTCGCAAATTACTCCTGTAATAGGATCCTGATTACTGATCCAACAGGACTCTGGTTATTAATTGAAACAAATGGCAGCTGGCTTTTAATGCAATATGAACTGTAATTAATATAACAGAATCCCGATTCATGAAATAGGATGCTGATTATTTAAGCAAAAAGATCCTGATTGTTGAGGCAAAAGATACCAGACTATTAATGTAATAGAACCCTGATTATTAATGCAGAATCTACAATCCTGACAATGCAGAGGGAGGCCATTTGGCCCATTGAGACTGCATCAACCTTCTGAAAGAGAATCCTACCTAGGCTCAATCCCCCACCTTATCCCCGTAAACCCACCTAACCTACACATATCTGGACACAGGTGCAATTTTAGCATGGCCAATCCACCTAACCTGCACATCTTTGGAAAGTGGGAGGAATCCAGAGCACCCGGAGGAACCCACAATGACTTGGGGAGGAAGTGTAAACTCCACGTCGGCTCTTAGCCAAGGCTAGAATCGAACCCGGGTCCCTGGTGCTGTGAGGCAGCAGTGCTCGCCACCATGCCGCCCTAATAGTAATAAGCTAATTTTAAAGTAATAGGATTCTAATTATGAATATAATAGGAACCTAATTATTAATAGCACTCTTAAGTATGTATTTAATAGGATTCTCAGTGATGCAACAGGATTCCAATTAATGTTATAAAATTATGATTATTAATGCATTATGATTCTGACTATTCTACCTCAAAAACAAACTCTTACCTTTTCACGGCCTATTTATTTAATAATCTTTATTGTCACAAGTAGGCTTATATTAACACTGCAATGAAGTTACTGTGAAAATCCCCTAGCCTCCACACTCCGGCGCCTGATCAGGTACACGGGCGGGGGGGGGTGTTAATTCATAATGTCAAATTCACCTAACGAGCACGTCTTTCGGGACTTGTGGGAGGAAACCCAAGCAGACAGGGGGAGAACATGCAGATTCCGCACAGACAATGACCCAAGCCGGGAACCCACCCTGGGCTGTGAAGCAGCAGTGCTAACCACTGTGCCACCCTGCTGCCCTATCAGCAGCAGTCAGGCCTCGGAGAGCAATCCATTACACCACATCAAACAACAAAAGATGCAAGGATTTATAGGGGACTTGCAACTGTGAGAAATTAGTCTGAGCTCCATCAGCCGCCATTGTTGCCTTGGAGCGTACAATCCCAAAATATTGTCTTGTGACCCCATTGGGGCCATGACCCACAATTTGGGAAGCCCTGGAATAGGTTGTTCAGCCTCTTGAGCCAGCTCTGTCATTCAGTAAGATCATGGCTGATCTTCTACCTCAACTACTCCCTCCTGCACTATCCCCATATACATTGATTCCCTTTGAAACCAAGAATCTATCCACCTATATTTTGAATATACTCAACAACAGGTCTCTAGTATAGATAATTCCAAATATTTACAATCCTTTGAGTGATGAAATTTCTCCTCATCTCAGCCATAAATGCCAACCTCCTATTCGGACTTTGAGATCCCTAATTCTAGACTGGGGAAATGTCCTCCCAGAATTTGTCCTATCAAGGCTCTGAATAATTATATGTTTTGATGTGATCTCCTACTTCTAAACTCAAACAAGTATATACCAAACCTGCTCACCTTTTCCACATAGAGAAACTCTCATCCCAGGAATCAACCTAGTGAACCTTCTCTGAACTGCTTCTAATGCAAGGATGCAGGAAGCCAAAACTATTCACAGTACTCTAGGTGTGGCCTTACCAACATCCTGTACAATTGTAACAAGCCTCACCTATATTTTTATACTCATTCCCCTTGCAATAAAGGTCATCGTTTCATTTGCCTTCCTAATTACTTGCTGTTACTTGCATGTTAACCTTTTGTGATCCACCCATATCCCTCTGTACCACAGCATTCTGCATTGTCTCTCTGTTTATTTTTTTTCAAGATATTTTATTTCAAACATATTCATAATAACACAACCTTAACATCCAACAGAGTATACAGTTTTAATTTTTTTTCTCCACCTACCCCCCCCCCATGACAAACTGCTCCTCAAATATAGCCACGAACGGCCGCCACCGTACCTTCCGACCCCCATGGGAAAAATTTGATTTTCAGCAACTTGAGAAACCGTACAAGTCTCCCAGCCATGCCGCAACACCCGGCAGTGTGGCCAACCACCAATTCAAAAGTATCCGTCACCAGGCAATTAGAGAGGTGAAGGCCACGACATTTGCTGCCTTCCCCTCCAGCTTAGCACCTCTAATACCCCAAAGGTCGCCACCACAGGGTCCACTTCATCTCAACCCCTATAATCCTCGATAAGTTTCCAAACACCACCTCCCAAAAGTTCTCCAACTCCTCACCCCCCCAGAACATATGGGCATGGTTCACTGCCGCCCCACCCCCCTCCCACCTGTCTGCTTCCTCCAGAAAAGTCATGTGGACCTTGTGCACCACCT
This sequence comes from Scyliorhinus torazame, assembly GCF_047496885.1. NCBI lineage: Eukaryota > Metazoa > Chordata > Chondrichthyes > Carcharhiniformes > Scyliorhinidae > Scyliorhinus > Scyliorhinus torazame. The sequence continues at coordinate 111,142,547 of NC_092709.1, read as the reverse complement.
TAAATTGCAGGAGGTTGAGTTCACTTGGCGCACGAACCGAAGTCTCCATCCTATCTCTTTTCCCAACTCCTCCTCTCACTTCCGCTCTATCCTCTTCACTGGTAAACCAATCCTACCACTTCTTTTCTCCAAATGCTCTGGCACCTGAGGGAACGAAGGCAGCTCCTTGCGTGCAAAGTCCCACACCTGCCAATATCTAAACTCATTCCTCCTTGGTAGCTCGAACCAGTCCTGCAGCTACTCTAACCCAGCAAACGTTCCCTCTGCAAACATGTCCCTGACCCACTTTAACCCCTCCATCTCTTATACATCCCATCCATTCCCCCCCTCCCTCTCCGGCATAAACCTATGATTCCCACACTGTGGAGTCATCACGGACACGTGACCCAGTTTAAAGTGCCTCCTCAGCTTGTTCCAAATTTTTATAGACGACTCCACCACCAGACTTCTCGAACATTTCCTCGGGGCGAACGGCAGAGCCCTCAGGCTTGTACCCTTTCAAGCCACCTCCTCTAACCTGACCCAATCTGCCCCCTCCCACCACCGTCTCACCTTCTCCACATTTGCTGCCCAATAGTAATGCAACAAATTTGAGAGCGCCAGTCCCCCCTTCCTGCCTCTGCCTTTGCAACAGAACCCTCGGCACCTTCCCTGCCCACACAAATTTCCGAAATTAATACATCTACCTTCCAAAAAATGCCTTGAGGAGAAAAATCGGGAGGACTGAAACACAATCCGGAATCTTGGCAGTGTGTTCATCTTCACCACTTGCCCCCTCCCCGCTAATGTCGGGTTCAGCGCATCCCACCTTTTAAGGTTGCCCTTAACCTCCTTCACCAACCCTGTCAAATTCCATGTATGCATCGTGGCCCGCTCATGCATTACCTGAATCCCCATGTTCCGGAACTGCTCCCTTGCCACCTTGAATGGCAGTGCCCCCAGGTTTGATCCTCTGAGACCATCTCTGGCACACACCCCTCCAGAGGGTCAGTGTAGACTTGATGGGCTGGCTGGCCTCCTTCTGCACTGTAGGATTATGATTCTGACACCACATTACATTTGATAAGCTCCCTATTCCTTCCTATCCTACTCTGCTTTTTTATCAAATCATTGATGTGAACAATATAAGTTTATGAGATGGAATGAGGGGAAACGGGAAAGAAGCAGGTAAAAGATGGCGGTTCAGAACAAAGGGGTATGTCTTGGTGGCAAGAGAAAAAGCGGGGGCAGCTGAATGTTTGGTCTCAATTTTGAAGATTAAATTCCATGAGCTCCTGACAATTGATGGAGATGAGGAGAGGGGTTTAAGAAAATAATTGGCAATGGAAAAAAGAAGCTGGGATTTTGTTCTCCAGGATGATCTTGAAACAAGCAAAATGAGTAGAGGAGAGCAAGTTCCGTTTGCATTTGATGTGGCCCAGCAAGATCAGTTGCTGGATGGCTAATCTAGTTGTGCCCCCAGAAATGCTCAGGTCAGTGGCCCTAGAATTTGAAGAAGCAAATATGGCCATAGCAAGGGAAATTATCAGAATGGGAATTATACAATAGTTTTCCTATGGTTATGGTGTTTAGTCTGGAGCTTTTGATTAGTGATGGTAAAGGTTCCAACTTTCTTTCCAACACATGGCTGACCAGGAATCACTTTCGGTCTTACTGCCTTCAATTGGCCTATGTTGGAAATATTTTCAAGTTGATAATCAATTTGTTTGGCCGCATAATGAACCCACCTTCCTTGGCCATCATGTCCTAGGGTGGGACTCAAATCCAGAGCTTCTGGCTTAGAGGCAGGGACGTGCTACCCATTGCACCACAAAACCTCATGTATCAAAGGTACAGGATAATAAATAGTTAAGTAGATAAACAACTGCAGAAGTATTGTGGCAAATGAAGTGCCAAAGGATTTTGGCAACTTGCAAGTGCATTTTTAGTTACTTTGGGGATAAAGAATGGCCACTTGAGGCAGTACAAGGAGGGCACCTTCAGAATCTTACCCAGTAAGGAGTCAGCATCTTCAAGGGAGATGAAGCAAAGAGAAAAAAATGATAAAGAGGTAAAAAGTAAAACAAAATATTAAATATCTTAACTTCTCCCTTTCTCATACCTCCCCCAATCTCAGATGTCAATCACAGGTTGGGCTTATAGACAATTCACAACAAGCGGTTCAAATCTATAGATAATTGAATTTCTGAAATAAATTGATTTTGGTTAAAAGAATGTGCATCGAGAAGTAACCTTTTTAAAAATAAATTTAGAGTACCTAATTATTTTTTTTCCAACTCGGGGGCAATTTAACGTGGCCAATCCACCTAACCAGCACATCTTTGGATTGTGGGGGTGAAACCCACGCAGACATGGGGAGAATGTGCCAAGTCCACACGGACAGTGGCCCAGGGCCGGGATTCGAACCCTGGTCCTCAGAGCCGCAGTCCCAGTGCTAACCACTGTGCCACATGCCGCCCCAATTTTTTTTTCCAATGAAGACACTGGGAGAATGCACAAGCTCCACACGGACAGTGACTCAAGTTCAGGGTCGAACCCGGGTCCTCTGTGCCTTGAGGCAGCAGTGCTAACCACTGCATCACCGTGCCGCCCTATTGAGAAGTAGCTTCTATGGAACTGAATAAAACTGTTCTCTTTTGCTTCAGCTAGCCATTGCAGGAAGTGGCTGAATACTCCACATTAAAAAAATTCCCAGCCTCTATACCAGCCTGGATTTGTTCAGTAAGCCGATCTCCGCAAAGGTGCTTTAATTGTCTTCCATACTTCTTGGTTTAGAGGGGGAAATTAGCCAGAATTATCCTCCTCCTCTCCAACCCCCGGTCTTTATCCAGTGTCCCTGCTAAATATAGATATATGTAGATTACTTTAAGAGCAGGATCAGACTACTGTGATGTGCCTAACGGTCACCAAAATTCACTGTGAATGTTCACATATGATTAATGGCCAGGTCAGGCAGCATCTGTGGAGAAAGAAACAGTTAACATTTCATCAGATTTGTTTCTTTTTCCTCAGATGCTGCATAACCTGAAGAGTATTTACAGCATTTTCTGTTTTTATTTCAGATTTCCAACATTCTCAGTATTTTGCTTTTATATAATTAATAGCCATTTGAAGCATTATGGAGTCAACACCTTCAGGGAAAAAGGAATAAAGGAGAAAGAATCTTTTTTTAAAGAAAGGAAATGTATGAAAGTATTGCTGTAAATTGAGTATTTTGGAAACAAATGGGGCAGATTTGTTCAACGTTTGATGGCAAGTTCTGCTTAAGCAGTGTGTTTGTTTCTGCAGTCTGTTCAATTGAATTTGCCCCTCTTCTGTCTACTTCAATTGAATAGTTATTCCTGCCATGAGCTGATAAATGAATTACTTGTGCTCATTAAGATGAGGGATAATACTGGGGATTGAAATGTTTTTCTATTCTTAATACCAGTGTCAACGCATACATATCTTGCCCTCTACACTTTTAGCTTACCATTATGAACCATCAGTTTTTTTCTCCTGAACATTGAGGTAACATTGGCAACTTCTGAAGAACAACTTCATCAAGTTTCTCATTTTTTAAATTTCATAAGAGAATAACAGAATTGTTTTACAATGCAGAAAGGGGTCATTCAGCCCATCAAATCTGTACAGGATCTCTGAAAGAACATTCTACCGAGTCTCACTCCCTTGCCTTATCCCCATAACTTTGCACATTCCTTTTTTTCGGATACCAATTCAATTCTCTGCCTTCACCTCCCCCACAGAAAGTTGGTTCTAAACTCCAGTCATCCTCGGGTGAAAAACCAATTCTTCATCACTTTTATTCCTTCTGTCAATTATTTTGAATGTGTGCCCTCTAGTTCTTGATTCTCTCTTGAGTGAGAACAATTTCTCACTATTTACCCTGTCCATACCCATCGGGATTTTGAATACCTCTATCAAGTTTCCTTTCGGCCTTCTTTTCTCCCAGGAAAATAGTCCCAATCTCTCCAATCTGTCTTCATAGCTGCAGTTCCTTATCTCTACAATCATTATTGTGAATCTCCCCTCTACTCTCTCCAATTCCTTCACAACTTTCCTCAAGTATGGCACCCAGAACTGGATGCAGTACTTCAAATGAGGCCTAACTACTAGTGTCTTATACGCAAAATTGAACTTTCTACTTTTCTAATCTTAAATCTCTCTCCTTGCCGAAAGGGCCCACATTTCGCCACTTCCCAACTCTAGTTGCATTACCTGACACACCTATCTGTCTTTTGTCCAGCTCGTAATGCACAATCTGCTGCCTCCTTACAATTTTCATCACTTGCTCTCCTGCCAGTCCATGTGCTGTCTGCATCTTGAGCTTTGCAGCACATTTTCAATACCTGTCTGCACCAGCTATCTTTTATGCTGGAATATCCTTGACGAGGCTAGTTTTATGCAACTGTCTTCCCCTCTACTCACCTCCAAAATTAATAAATCCTTGTTCTCCTTATTCATTTCTCTAAATATTTATTTGAACAGATACTTTGAACCATGAAGTTGCAATTTCTGTAAAGTGATGTGGTATAAATCGGATGCACAACTTTGACTTGATGGTTTACTGTGGCATTGGTGAGTTGTAAAGACTTTTTTTAGTAAACCACTAAGCCTCGTTGTATATCCTTTACTTACATAAATTTCTATATGAAACGTAGAAATCACATAGAATCCCAGTTTGTGATTATACCAAATTAATTATTGATCATTACAGTGCTGAATTATAAACAATTTATGCTTGAATAGGGCTTCTTACATAGCAGAATTTCCTATGGCACTTCGTTGAGGGACTAATATCACACCAGGCAGGAGTTAGAGGAGGTAACCAAAGGTATGAACATATGATTAGTTTTTGAGAAGTTTTTGATGGTGAAGAGAAATATGGCAACCCAAATAATGAGTTTTAGGAAAAGAATTACAGCACATTGGGCCATGATGCCTGAGCAATTTGTTAGCATGATGGAGTGGAGGAAACAAGTCATCCCAAATCGGAAGAGTGAAGGTACAAGTTGAGACGCTGGGCGAAAAGAGGTTACAGAGGGTGGAGCAAGAACTTGGAGGGATTTTTAAATACGGACATTTTTTGATATCCATGCATTGCAAATTGAGAGAATAATAAGGGCATCCCCTCATAAGAAGATAAGAAACGGTAATATTTTTTAATAAAAACAATTAACTTAGACATTCGCATAAGGAGTAAAAAAAAATGTGCTGATGATATGAAACTTGGAGGTGTGACAAACATGGTGATGATACCAATCGACTGCAACAGGGCATACAGTTTGTCAGAGTGGACAGACAAGTGGTAGATGGAGTTTAGTACAGAGATGTGTGAGGTGATGCATTTTAGCAGAAGGTGGTGAGGCAATATAGATTTAATGTCCATAGTTCTAAAGAACGCTGAGCAGGGGGACCTTGGGGATTCATATGCACAGATCTTTGAAAGTGGCAGAACATATTGAGAGAGCAGTTTGCAAAGCGCTCTACAGAGAGACGCCATGAACACTTTGGATTCGATGATTACCTGTGTCTGATGACTCTGTGGCTAATTAGTAAAAATACTAAGGGATTAAGGAGAATTTTAAAACTTCCTAAATTCCGGACCTGTTCTCATCACTGTTTTCGATTTGAGGTGTACGGACTTGAAGTAGCACCAACCTATAGGAACATAAGCATACTAATTCCTAGTAAGTTGGTGGCTACCACTGCATGTTTCATAGAATCCCTACAGTGCTGAAGGAGGCCATTTGGCCCATTGAGTCTGCACCAACCCTCTGAAAGAGCATCCTACCTCTGACCAAACCCCCACCCTATCTCCGTAACCCCACCTAACCTGCATATCCTTGGACATTAAGTGTGTAATTTTAGCATGCCAGTCCACCTAAACTGCACGATCTTTGGACTGTGGGAGGAAACCGGAGCTCCCGGAAGAACCCACGCAGACACCGAGAGCTTGCAAACTCCATATAGACAGTCACACAAGGCCTGACTCTTTCAGTCAGCTAGAGGAATGGATGTTATCAACCTCTGCTAATAAGACTCTGCCTTTACGACTGAAATCATGCTTTATTAGAGGATGATTTTTTTTTTACCTCTTAGATCAAAACATACTTTCAAATTTTGCTCCTGATTTGATGTTGAAACTAATTCAGTAGTGTTTCATTTGCTGTATTGTCTCATACTTTTGCGATGCTTGATGCATTGTTTCACAATCCAATTGCAGTATCATATCTACTGGATACAATGGTTACCAATATAAAATCTCGGTTTTTGAATTTCACCTTTGTTTTTAATTATACCATAGGTGCCCATTCTGCATTTATGCCACAAACCGTCCTTCAGCCATGGAATGCCATTTAAGGACACACTACAAAATGGAATTCAAGTGTCGAATCTGTCAAGTGGTGAAAGTGAATCAACTAGAGTTAGAGATGCACATTCGTGAACATCGCCTTGGCAACCACTACAAGTGCGATCAGTGTGGCTATCTCTCCAAGACGGCCAATAAACTGATAGAGCATGTTCGTGTTCACACAGGGGAGCGCCCTTTTCATTGTGACCAGTGCAGTTACAGCTGCAAGCGCAAAGACAATCTAAATCTACACAAAAAGCTGAAGCACTCTCCTCGACAGACTCTGTGCTGTGACGAATGCTTTTTCACAACCACCCATCCATTTGTTTTCAGCCGCCATGTGAAGAAACATCAGAATGGTGAATATCCGGAAGAGGAAAAGAACGGGAGAATGCAGCCTGTAACTTTGAAAGAAAGTAGCTCTGTCTTAAACAGCAGAAATCCCAGAAACCTCCTTTCACCATTTTCCGTTATGTCAGCATCGCAGGCTTTGCAGACTGTTGCACTGTCAGTGACTGGCAACAATGGGATTTCACCCGGATCAGCACTTGGTTTATTTGGCTTGAATGGTATTTCTGCACACCTAGGTAAATACAGGAACTGTGACCTCACACACCTTATTCCACTGACTACACTTTTTCCACAAAATAAATGTGAACCTACATTCCATTCGTCTCAGCAGCAAAGTGCACCCCCAGATACTGTTTCCCCCAAACACTCATTCTTGGGCTATCTTGGCCTAACTGAACAGGCAAACACAGTTTATGCTTCAACAAAGGATTGAATAGTGTTTTTTGCTGCAATATGAGAATTTTTTTTAGAAATGTTTATTATTGTAGAAGAGTAGAATGTGTAGAAGTGGCTGTAAATGCTTCTTGTATTCATATAAGTGCTGCTTGAATTATATATAAAGTACTTAAATGTCCATAATTGTATGGAAACCCAATATTGGAAAGAGGTAGTTGAACTCTGGGCTGACAAATGCCCAGGCTAAAAAAAAAATATGTGATGAGGCAGAATTTTGCACAATGCTTAGTCTTGCACATTTTTGTGTTACTTAAAGTAGTATCATTTTCTACCTAGTGTTACTGATTTCAAAGCAGCAGTATGTTGACTAAATCTGATCAACGCAATAGTGATCAGTCACATTTATTTCAGCACCAACCATTAGCACTTTGAAAGATGCATGACATTGCTGACTTTTGTTTTCAGCATTTATCATCTCCAAGCTTTAGGCTGGCACATTGATGTTTTTGCATTCAATGCAGTATAAATAACCTCTGCACTATATTTGGAGTTCATCTTCAGCCACACAATTGTGTTCCAGTGTTTATTTTTTTGAAAATGCAGCATTGTTTTCAGTATTTTGAGCTTCTTGTTGATGCTGTGCGTGCGCGTGTGCACTAATATATATAATAATATATATATTTATATATATTATTCTGTTTATATATATTATCATATATATTTATATATTTTGCTTTGATTATGCTTTGCTGCATTTAAAAGAAAAGCTGTTAAAAGGCAGTTTGTGACAGTAATTGGCACTTAGAATTTTTGCTCTCTTTCATGTTCAGTTGCATTACCGATGCCTAGTGTAACCTGCAGTATATTCAAAATAAATCTACATTATTTTGGTTTCCTAGTTCTTTATCTATTCATAGTGTTATTCCTCCCAAGATGGCACTTGTATGCTTATATTTTCAACATAAGTTTTTACTCCATTCCTTATGTTCATGTACTTGATGAATTGAGCTGGTGCACTAACTGAGTCCGGTTCATTTCACAGCAAACGTGATCCTATAATGGTGAGACTGATTGCTTTCCAAATTCAACATATACATAAGATCTTATTCTTGCACCAAAATAGTGTCCCAAGATTTTTACAAAAAACAACTTTTAACAAACATCAATTTATCATGTATTTATTTTAAGCTTCCATTCTTGACTTTTGTCATTTACAAACAGTTCTGCTGTCTAATAGTTTTGCTACATAATTCAGAGTCCTGCATTGTGTAATGATTGTGCTATATTGAAAGTAGTGGGAATCAGAAACATTGGTTCATCCCAGGGAAACACTATCTAATGTAAAAATGCTGTTACATTCTGAGTAGAAATGCTTTATGCAATACATGCTGTTAGAAGGCAAGAACAATTTTTAAACTACCTTCTACTTCAATCAGTTGTACCACATAAAGCAGCCAGGTCAGCTTTCTTAACTTAAAACTTATTTTGTAACTCTTGCACTTTGATCTGTTTTTTCACATTTGGTTGCTCCCACCCCCATTTATAAACTATAATTCAGATGATTGCATTGACTATTGCACCAAAATGTAATTGTGCATCAAAAGTTAAATAATCCAGTGGCTATTTCAAATATTCCTTTGAAATAAATACCTATTCTGTAGATCTGAATTATGGGTGGATTAACTTGTGACTTATTTGTATATAAAACCAGTTCAGACTATCCTTGGATCCTTTCTCACAGTTCAGAGACTCCAATGAAGCAGTCAGCAGCGGACAGTTGGGATATTTTCACATCCTCAAATGACCTGTTCCAAGCTCACACAAATAAACTAGGCAGATCAAAGTATTTGCACTGCTGACTCCTGTGAGCAGTGGCTTCCCCACACTCCTATGCAAAGTTGCCAGGCATCCTTCTGTAATATTGCAGACTATCAGATCAACACTCTGTGCTTTTCCTGACAGACTCCAGATTTGTGAATATTTGTGATCTCCTTTGATGGCTGCAACCTATGTAGTAGACCTGTAGAGGTTTTCCCGCAATAGCTTCTTCTATTCTGCAATAAACCAAACTAGGGTAGTAATTCTCTATATCTGCTGCCGTTTTTGATGATGGTAGTATAACTAAAATGGTGTCCTCACATAAATGGAAAATGATACAATTTACATATCGGATGTTATATGCTCCAAACTCCATTACCCAGCCACTGAATCCGTCCCCTTTCCTGGCAAAAGTCTGAGATTAAGCCAGTCTGTTCACAACCTTGGTGTCCCATTTGTTTGCTGTGTTAACTGTCTTAAGTTGGCTCCTATTCAAACAACATCTTGATTTTTAAATTCCCGTTGTTTTCAAATCCCTCAGTGACATTGCTCTTATATCTTGGAGATATCTGAACCTCAGATATCTATGCTCCTCTAATTTTGGCCTCATATATTTTACCAATTTTAATTGATTGACCATTGGTGGCCACAGCTTCAGTTGTCTAAACCGTAAGTTCTGAAATCCCCACTCTACATCTCCCTGCCTCTCTGCCGCACTTCTTTCCTTTAAGACATTCCCTAAAACCTATTTATTTGGCCAAGCATTTGGAATTAATTCTTGTGGTGATGGGTCAGACTTTGTTTTATAATACTCCTATGAAGTGCTTTGAGGCATAAGTTGACGATGCAGCACAATTCTGGTCTCGGCTATAAAAAGGATATACAGGCACTGGGGAGGGTGCAAAAACAATTTAAGCTTTATACCAAAACATGAGGGGGATATACTTGTCAGGAAAGGGTGAACAGGCTGAACCTCTTCAGAAATGACAAAGGGGTGACACACATAAAATATATAGCACTTTCTATTTCCTTCGTCCTCATTTGCTTATCTAGCTTCCCCTTAATTGTATCTATTTTATTCACCTAGTGGTAGCAAGTTCCACATTCTTACCACCCACCCAATAAAGTTTTTTTTTTTTCGGAATTCCCTATTTGATTTTTTTGGTGACTCCAATATTAATGGTGTGGGGTTCAGATTCTATCAAAACCTTTCATAAACCTTTTCAAGAGAAAAGAGATCCGGCCTGTTCATTCATACCTGATAAGCTGTGAATATCCCTGTAAATCTTTTTTGCACCCTTTTCAGTATCTCTATATCCTTTTTTTAATAATGTGACTGGAACTGCACGCAGCACTTCATGTGATCTAACCAAGATTCAATACACCAGGGCAACACGGTGACGCAGTGGCTAGCATTGCTGCCTCACGTCGCCGAGGTCCCAGATTCGATCCCGGCTCTGGATCACTGTCCATGTGGAGTTTGCACATTCTCCCTGGGCGCGATTCTCTGCTCCCGCGCCATTTCAGAGAATCGCCTGGGGTGCCATTTTTACCTGCAACGCCGGTCCGACGCCCTCCCGCGATTCACCCCAGCGGCAAGAACGGCCCCGTCGAGGTCTGCGCGGCGCAGGCCAAAGAATCGCCCGGGACCCCCAAAATGGTGATTCTCTGCTCTCCCGATATTCTCTGGCCCGGATGGGTCGAGCGGCCTGCCCAAAACGACGGCTTCACGCCGGCGCCATCCACACCTGGTCGCTGCCGTCGTGAACACCGCGGGAACGCTGGGGGGGGGTTGAGGGGGGTTCCTGCACTGGGGGGGGGGGGTGCTCAAAAGGGGTCTGGCCCGCGATCGGTGCCCACCGATCGGCGCGCCGGCCTCTCTGAAGGAGGACCTCCGCTGCCCCGCAAGATCGATCCACCATCATCTTGCGGGGAGGATGTCAACCGGTCATGCGCGGGTTATCCCGCGCATGCGCGGTTGCCGTCATTTACGCGCGCCGGCCAGTCATTTTCACGGCGCCACTTTTACGCGGTGCCACGGCCTGGCGCGCGTAAATGACACAGCACCGCTCCTAGCCCCCCGGGGGAGTGTGAATCGGGGTCTGGGAACGGCCTCCGACTCCGGTTTTCACTCCGCCGTCGGCACTTAGTCTCCAGATCGGAGAATCGCGCCCCCTGTGATTGCGTGGGTTTTGCCCCCACAACCAAAGATGTGCAGGGTAGGTCAATTGGCCATGCTAAATTGCCCCTTAATTGGAAAAAATGAATTGGGTACTCTAAAATTTATTTTTAAAAAAGATTCAATATACCATTAATATTGTGGTTTGCTTTGTTAAATGTATAGGCCTAGTTTGGCTCAGTTGAGTAGGTCAGGACAGGAGTAACTGTGTTTTCCAGGACGGGCAGGGGAGTGGGTCACCCTCCCCCAAAATGTCTCCTTTTGGGAGCTTCTGGGCTATCTCCTTGTGATTTGGTTCCTGTAGTAATGTGCCCCTTTAAGATAATCTCTGCCTCTGCTAACAATTTCCTTTGTATGTCCATGTCGTTAACACCACAGACTAGTCTATCTCTCAACATGTCGTTGAGTGCAAATTCAAACACTCACTGTTCAGTCGTTTCTCTTAGGCACGCCATGAACTTCGCTATCCTCTCCTCTGGGGCTCTAGTTGCCAAATTTAATTTGTTTCGTTGCATTATCACCAAGGGCTTCAGGTGATAATGTCCCTTGACTAATTCCACAAGCTCCTCAAAAGTGTTGGAATCGGGGGCATCTGGAGAGGTCAGACTCCTAATTAGGGTATATGCCGGAACCCCTGTTAATGGGATTACTCGCTTCTCTTTCCCCTCCCCCCCCCCCCCCCCCCATTTCATTGCCCTCAGAAAATAGAACAGGCTTTCAACATATAGCACCCACTGCTCTGTGTTAGGGTCAACAGTTCAGGTTTCCGAAAAATGGGGCATTTGACATTCTCAGACTAACTATTTACAGAGAGTGAGATAAAGGCTACCATACTCTATGGTTCAGAGTCCAAACTGGCACAGAAAACCTGCACTTAGCCCCAGGATTTATGCACTGACCTGATTGGCTAAACAGGTCACATGACGCTCAGAACTCGCCCCTTAAAGGGGCACGCAATCACAGTTCCCCTGGGGATGTAGCATGCTGTTGGTTGCGGAGTCTGAGTGCTTCAGCTCAGCATTTTTAGAGTCTTTCTTTGTTGGAGGTTCGGCTGGACGGAGGAGTAGGTCACCCTCCTCCAAGTCGTCATATATAGGGACTTCCATTGCACTGCATATAGGGACTTCCAGACTGACGTCCTTCTTGACACTTGGACTCCCCTGGGAGGGCATTATCCTTTTTTTTTATGAGGTTGTGTTCTGTTCCTGGTATCCTTTTTGTGTCTGACGTCTATTGGCTAATCCTGATGTTCCTCTTTCTGTGAGATTTCCTTTCTCTATTCAGGTATGTGAGTTTCTGATACAAGCTCTGATTTGTTATATTTAATACTGGAGGTTTTCCCATATTTTGTCGGGAGAAGGAGAATTGCATATATCCCTGAGATATCCTGTTGATGGGTGTCATGATGGTGGTTCTTCCCCTTGTCGGTGAGGGTACCTTGGTAGGAAATTGTTTAATGATGTCCAGTGATGGCATGCTTGAATGGTGCCTCTGATTTGGCTGGAGAGAGGTGAGGTCTGTTATGTTGAGAATCTTGGCAGGATGTGAGAACCCTTGGCTTACTAACTCCTGTAGACAAGAAAGTACACTGCCAAGCTACTCTTTCTGCCGATGGCAGTATCCTAGAGTCATACAAACCGGCCCTTCGACCCAACTTGTCCATGCCGCCCAGTTTTTACTATTAAGCTAGTCCCAATTGCCCGCATTTTCCCATATCCCTCTATACCCATCCAACTCTAAATTCTTTTTAAAAGACAAAATTATACCCGCCTCTACTACTGCCTCTGGCAGCTTGTTCCAGACACTAACCACCCTCTGTGTGAAATTTGCCCCTCTGGATCCTTTTTTAGCTTTCTCCTCTTACTTTAAACCTATGCCACCTAGTTTTAAAGTCTATCCAGCCTCTCCTTATAACTCAAACCATCAAGTTCCAGTAGCATCCTAGTAAATCTTTTCTGCACTCTTTCTAGTTTAATAATATCCTTTCTATAATAGGGTGACCAGAACTGTACATGCCAACTGGTATTCCAAGTGTGGCCTGACTAATGTCTTGTACAACTTCAACAAGACTCTTGTATTCAATGTTCTGACCAATTAAACCAAGCATGCCACATGCCTTCTTCACCACCCTGTTCACCTGTGACTCCACTTTCAAGGAGCTATGAACCTGTACTCCGAGATCCCTTTGTTCCATAACTCTCCCCAACACCCCACCATTTAACCTTATGCAACAACCTACTATGCGGTACCTTGTTGAAGGCCTTGCCTTTAACATGTAGACAACGTCGACTGCACTGCCTTCATCTACCTCCTTGGTTACCCCTTCAAAAAACTCAAATCAAATTTGTGAGACATGATTTTCCACTCAAAGCCATTATGACTGTCCCTAATCAGTCCTTTGCCTCTCTAAATGCCTGTAGATCCTGTCTCTCAGAATACCTTCTAACAACTTACCCACCTCAGACGTGAGGCTCACCGGTCTGTAGTTCCCAGGCTTTTCCATGTGGCTCTTCTGAAACAAAGGCACAACATTTGCTACCCTCCAGTTTTCAGGCACCTCCCCTGTGGCTGTTGACAATTCAAATATCTCTGTTGGGGGGATCTACAATTTCCTCCCTAGCTGCCTCACAATGTCCTGGGATACATTTCATCAGGTCATGGGGATTTATCTACCTTGATGCACTTTAAGACGTCTAGCATCTCTTTAATATGTACACTCCTCAATACATCGCTATTTATTTCCCCAAGTTCCCTAACATCCATGCCTTTCTCAAGAGTAAAGAGATGTGGGCAGCACGGTGGCCTAGTGGTTAGCACAGCTGCCTCACGGCGCTGAGGTCCCAAGTTCGATCCCGGCTCTGGGTTACTGTCCGTGTGGAGTTTTCACATTCTCCCCGTGTCTGCGTGGGTTCCGCCCCCACAACCCAAAAATGTGCAGAGTAGGTGGATTGGCCACACTAAATTGTCCCTCAATTGGAAAAAATAATTGGGTAATCTAGAATTATAAAAATAAAATATATTTTTTTTTTAACAAGGGTAAATACCGATGAGAAATATTCATTTAGGATCTCGCCCATCTCTTATGGATCCGCACATAGATAACCCTGTAGATCCTTAAGAGGCCCTACTCTCTCCCTAGTTACATTTTGCCCTTTATGTATTTGTCAAAGCTCTTTGGATTCTCCTTTGCCTTATCTGCCATAACAATCTCGTCCCCTTTTTGCTCTCTTGATTTCTCTCTTAACTCTACTCTGACAACCTCTGTACTCTTCAAGGGATCCACTTGATCCCAGCTGCCTATGCATGTCATATGCCGCCTCCTTTTTGACCAGGGTCTCAATATCCCGAGTCATCCAGGGTTCCCAACTTCTACCAGCCTAGCCATTCACTCTAAAAGGAATGTGCTTAACCTGAGCCCTGGTTAACATGCTTTTTAAAGCCTCCCACTTAGCAGCCAGCCCTTTGCCTGCCAACAGACTTCCCCCAATCAACTTTAGATGGTTCCTGCCTAATACCATCAAAATCGGCTTAGCCCCAATTTAGAACATAACTTTTGTGCCAGACCTATCATTCTCCATAGCTATCTTAAAATTGAAATCATGGTAACTGGTTCCAAAGTGATCCCTCACCAACACTTCTGTTACCTGCCCTTCCTTATTTCCCAAGAGGAGGTCAAGTATCCTGTTCTTCATTTGCTGGACTGTCCTTTAATTTGCTTGGAGGACTTGGGATGCTGCGTTAGGTCCCAATTGGCTGTATTTTATCCCATAAGGGATCCCGTATATTATGCAGCTCTGTTTTTGCTGTCCTGTGGAGGAGAGCGTGCACCATCGTGCCATGTGCTCAGTGCTCATGGCTTTATCCTGTTATCCTGAGATACCCCACTCTTTCTGGTATCCTTTGTTGTATCTGTAAAATCTCAGATACTTCGACCAGTTTATTAATCAAAAGTTTTACCAAGATATCTTTATTGGCTTTATACAATCAAGTTTATTCGGGCAGCATGGTGGCGCAGTGGTTAGCACCGCTGCATCACGGTGCCGAGGTCCCAGGTTCGATACTGGTTCTGGGTCACTGTCCGTGTGGAATATGCACATTCTCTCCGTGTTTGCGTGGGTTTAGCCCCACAACCAGTTAGGTTGATTGGCCATGCTAAATTGCCCCTCAATTGGGAAAAATGAATTGGGTACTCTTAAATTTATTTTTTAAAAATCAAGTTTATTCAATAGCATTCACCAAATGATCCCAAGATTCGTTATACGAACCCTGCCGATGAACCCACCCGTGTCGTGGGTCTGATTCCTTGAGTCTCATGTTATTCAGGGCTGTCGTCGCACAGGTGGGTCTTGCTGTCTTTCCTTCTCTGGTCAGTCTTCCGAATGGTCAAGGTCACCTCCCCTTCCGTCTCTGCTGCATGGAGTCTTCGCTGCTGGTAGGTCTGGGTGTTTGATTCTTAGACCACTATCCGTGCGTTTCCAGAATATTCTCTGGCCCCCAGCCAATGAGGTCACGGTGCAAGTGGCACCATCCAATGGAGTCACTAATGACAACCCAGCAGGACATCGGGGGTCCATTACCTGGTGCATTGAGTAACATTATTTACTCAAAATAAAATCCATCCATGAATAGATTGATTATCTCTTGATGGGTGATTAATTTACTCAACGATATGAATAGAGCCAGTTGTGTTTTTTTAAAATATGTTTATTCAAATTTATCAACAAAATGTTGAACAACCCCCCCCCCCCCCCCCCCCCCCCAAATAACAAAAAGAAAAACAAACAACAGTCAAAAATTATACAAAGCTTTTAGGTTGGGTTTCCCCTATACGGTAACTCCCCCATATGACATTCAAAGGTACCCGTAGGGAAGCCCCCCCCCCAAAGATAATCCTCCCCCCACACCCGAATTCCCCCCCCCCCCAAAAGAGACCACTCCCTCCCCCCCCCCACACCCCACGCTTGGGTTGCTGCTGCTGCTGACGTCCTTCTAACGCTCCGCGAGATAGTCGAGGAACGGTTGCCACCGCCTGAAGAACCCCTGCACAGACCCTCGTAAGGCAAACTTTATCCTCTCCAGCTTAATGAACCCTGCCATGTCATTTATCCAGGCTTCCACACTGGGGGGCTTCGCGTCTTTCCATAATAGCATGATCCTCCACCGGGCTACCAGGGACGCAAAGGCCAGGATACCGGCCTCTTTCGACTCCTGCACTCCTGGCTCGGCCGTTACCCCAAATAGTGCCAACCCCCAACTCGGCTTGACCTGGACTTTCACCACCTTGGACATAGTCCTCGCGAAACCCATCCAGTGCCGGGCACGACCAGAACATGTGGACGTGATTCGCCGGGCTTCCTGAGCACCTCCCACATCTATCCTCTACCCCAAAGAACCTACTCAACCTCGTCCCTGTCATGCGCTCTGTGTATAACCTTGAATTGTATTAGGCTGAGCCTGGCGCAAGAGGAGGAAGAATTAACCCTACTCAAGGCATCAGCCCACAGACCCTCATATATCTCCTCCCCAAGCTCCACCTCCCATTTGCCCTTTAACTCCTCTACCGAGGCCTTCTCTTCTTTCAGCTCCTGGTAAATCGCCGAAACCCTGCCTTCTCCAACCCATACACCCGAAATCACCCTGTCCTGAGTCCCCTGTGCCGGAATTCCCTCACCTGCCGCCTCACAAACGCCCTCACTTGCATATACCTGAAAGCATTTCCCGGGGGTAACCCAAACTTCTCCTCCAGCTCCCTCAGGCTCGCAAACATCCCATCTATAAACAGGTCCCCCATTCTTCTAATCCCTGCCCGGTGCCAGCTCCGAAATCCCCCATCCATCCTTCCTGGGATGAACCGATGGTTCTCCGAATCAGGGACCAAACCGAGGCTCCCACTTCGCCCCTGTGTTGTCTCCACTGCCCCCAGATCTTCAACGTCGCCGCCACCACCGGACTCGTGGTGTACCTTGTCGGCGAGAGCGGCAGCGGTGCTGTCGCCAGCGCCCTCAGGCTCGTGCCCACACAGGACGCCATCTCCAACATCTTCCACGCCGCCCCCTCTCCCTCCATTACCCACTTACGGATCATCGCCACATTGGCAGCCCAATAATAGTCGCACAAATTCAGCAGAGCCAGCCCTCCCTGTCCCTACTACGCTCCAGAAACACCCTCTTTACCCACGGGGTCTTATTTGCCCACACGAAACCCATGATACTCCTACCTACCCGTTTGAAAAAGGCCTTTGGAATCATAATGGGAAGGCACTGGAACACACAGAGAAACCTCGGGAGGACCATCATTTTAACCGCCTGCACCCTGCCCGCTAGCGAGAGTGGCAGCACATCCCATCTTTTGAAATCCTCCTCCATCTGCTCCACCAACTGCGTCAAATTGAGTTTGTGCAGGGCCTCCCAACTCCCAGCCATCTGGATCCCTAAGTACCGAAAGCTCCTTTCCGCCCTCTTCAACGGCAGGTCGTCTAATCCCTTTCCCTGGTCCCCTGGATGCACCACAAAGAGCTCACTTTTCCCTACATTGAGCTTATACCCCGAGAAGTCCCCAAACTCCCTTAGGATCCGCATGACCTCCGCCATCCCCTCCACTGGATCTGCCACATACAGCAACAGGTCATCCGCATACAGCGACACCCAATGTTCCTCTCCCCTCGTACCAGTCCCCTCCATTTCCTGCACTCCCTGAGTGCCATGGCCAGAGGCTCAATTGCCAATGCAAACAGCAAGGGGGACAGGGGGCACCCGTGCCTCGTCCCTCGATACAGCCGAAAGTACTCCGACCTCCGCCAATTCGTAGCCACACTCGCCGCCGGGGCTCTATATAACAACCTGACCCAACTGATTTGGTTTGTTAAAAAAACTTCCCAAAGATACTCCCACTCCACCTGGTCGAAGGCCTTCTCCGCGTCCATAGCTGCCACTACCTCCGCTTCTCCCTCCACCGAGGGCATCATAATCACATTGAGGAGCCTCCGCACATTAGTGTTTAGCTGCCTGCCCTTTACAAATCCCGTCTGGTCCTCATGAATCACCCCCGGGACACAGTCTTCAATTCTCGTAGCCAGCACTTTTGCCAGCAACTTAGCATCCACATTGAGGAGCGAGATCGGTCTATACGACCCACACTGCAGTGGGTCCTTGTCCCGCTTCAGGAGCACAGAGATCAGCGCCCCGGATGTTGTCGGGGGCAAGGTCCCCCCCTCCCTTGCCTTATTGAAAGTCCTCACTAGCAACGGGCCTAGCAGGTCCACGTATTTCCTGTAAAACCCGACCGGGAACCCATCTGGCCCCGGGGCCTTCCCCGCCTGCATGCTCCCCAATCCTTTAACCAGCTCCTCTAGCCCAATTGGCGCCCCTAAACCAGCCACCTCCTGCTCCTCCACCCTCGGGAACCTCAGCTGATCCAAAAATCGTCGCATCCCCTCTTCCCCCGCTGGGGGCTCAGATCTGTACAGATCCCCATAGAAGTCCCTAAATACCTCATTTATTCTCACTGCACTCTGCACCGTATTCCCCCCACTATCTTTAACTCCACCTATCTCCCTCGCTGCCTCCCTTTTTCGAAGCTGGTGTGCCAGCATCCGACTCGCCTTCTCCCCATACTCGTACGTCGCCCCTTGCGCTTTCCTCCACTGTGCCTCTGCTTTCTCTGTGGTCAACAGGTAGAACTCCGTCTGGAGGTTCCGCCGCTCCCTGAGTAGTCCCTCCTCGGGGCCTCTACATATCTCCTGTCCACCCTTAAGATCTCCCCCACCAACCTCTCCCTCTCCCTGCTCTCTCTCTTCTCCCTGTGGGCCCTGATGGAGATTAACTCTCCCCTGACCACCGCCTTCAGTGCCTCCCAGACTACCCCCACCTGCACCTCCCCGTTGTCATTGGCCTCCCAATATCTTTCAGTGCACCCCCGCACCCGCCCGCACCTCCTCATCCGCCAATAATCCCACATCTAGACGCCACAGCGGGCGCCGGTCCCACTCCTCTCCTAACTCCAGCTCCACCCAGTGCGGGACGTGGATTGAGATGGTTATGGCCGAATACTCCGTTCCCTCCACTTTCGGGATTAGCGCCCTACTCAAAATAAAAAAATCTATCCGGGAGTAGGCTCTATGGACGTGGGAAAAGAATGAAAATTCTCTGGCCTGGGGCCTGATAAACCTCCATGGATCCACTCCCCCCATCTCGTCCATAAATCCCCTAAGCACCTTGGCCGCAGCCGGCCTCTTACCCGTCCTGGACCTAGAGCGATCCAGTGCTGGGTTAAGCACCGTGTTGAAATCCCCCCCCATTATCAAGCTTCCTACCTCCAGATCCGGAATCTGACCCAGCATGCGTTTCATAAATCCGGCATCATCCCAGTTCGGGGCATATACGTTTACCAGTACCACCCGCACCCCCTGCAACCTACTGCTCACCATCACATATCGACCTCCATTATCCACTACAATATTCACTGCCTCAAACGACACCCACTTCCCCACCAGTATTGCAACCCCTGTGTTCTTCACATCTAGCCCTGAATGGAATACCTGTCCTACCCATCCCTTTCTCAGCCTAACCTGATTTGCCACCTTCAAATGTGTCTCCTGGAGCATAACCACATCTGCCTTCAGTCCCTTTAAGTGCACGAACACTCGGGCCCTCTTGACCGGCCCGTTCAGGCCCCTCACATTCCAAGTTTTATCAGCCGGATCAGGGGGCTGCTGCTCACCCCCCCCCCCACCACCCCCGGCCGACTAGCCATCTCCTTTACTAGGCCAGCAATGTGCCCGCGCCTCCCGCACCCTCCAGTCCCCCAGACGGTGGACCCCCGCCCCGACCACCTCTCCTACTTCCAGCTCCCCTTTGGCCAATGCAGCAGCAACCCTATATGCCCCCCTCTTCCCCCACCCCCTCCCCCCGCTAGATCCACATCTAGCCCTTTTGCTCCCCCCATAACACTCCATAAGCCAGCTGACTCCTGCTGACCCCGGCCACTCCCGCCATTCCATCGACCCCCACCAGTGTGAGAATCCCCCCTCCCCCTCCCTGGCAGTCAGTGTGCGCTCCTCTCCAGCACCGCCCATCCCCCCCATGGCCCCCACCCCCGTCCTTCCCTAGTGCGGGAAAAAGCCCGCGCTTTCCTGAGCTGGCCCCGGCCCCTCTGGCGCAGCTCCTTTTGCGGCCTTACCCCAATTCCCCATCCCCGGACCTCCACTCCCCCTCTTCCTTCGTGGGGGTCTGCCCCTCCAACACCAACGCCCACACTCTCCCACAGTCTCCCCATCAAATCCCTTCACCCATCCCCATCCAGCACGCAAACCAGAGGAATATTCCCTAAACGTAATAAACACCATATACACAGTAAACATCCCCCCACAACAAACCCTCAATTTGAGTCCAATTTTTCAGCCCATATAAAGCTCCGTGCCTCATCAGAAGTTTCGAAATAGTGGTGCCGATCCTGGAACGTGACCCACAATCGCGCTGGCTGCAGCATACCAAACTTCACCCCCTTTCGATGGAGCACCGCCTTAGCCCGATTGAAATCAGCTCTCTTCTTATCCACCTCCGCACTCCAGTCCTGGTAGATTCGGATCTCCGTGTTCTCCCACCTGCTGCTCCGCTCTTTCTTGGCCCATCTCAGGACACACTCTCTGTCCATAAAGCGGTGGAACCTCACCACTACAGCCCTTGGCGGCTCGTTGGCCTTGGGTCTCCTTGGTAGGACCCGGTGAGCCCCATCCAGCTCCAAAGGCCTTGGGAAGGCTCCCGCGCCCATCAGCGAATTGAGCATCGTGCTCACATATGCCCCAGCATTGGGCCCCTCCACTCCTTCGGGGAGACCCAGAATCTGAAGATTCTTCCTCCTCGACCTATTCTCCAGGTCCTCAAATCTTTCCGCCTCCCTCTTGTGCAGCGCCTCGTGCGCCTCCACCTTCACCGCCAGGCCCAAGATCTCGCCCTCGTTCTCCGAGGCTTTTTGCCACACCTCCCGGATCCCCACCCCTTGGGCCTTCTGGGTCTCCACTAGCTTCTCAATCGCCGCCTTCATTGGTGCCAGCATTTCGGTTTTCAGCTCCTCAAAGCAGCGTCTAAGAAATCCCTGCTGCTCCTGCGACCACTGCGCCCATGCTGCTTGGTCTCCACCCGCCGTCATCTTGTTTTTTCTCCCTCTCACTTTTTGCGGCTCCAAGATCACTTTTTTCACCGCTCCACTCCTGGTCCAATCCATATAATGTCGGGGGGACCTTGCTGTCACCTTCCCACACTGGAAGCCGTCGAACAATTGCCGTTGGGGCCCCTCTAGAGAGCCCAAAAGTCCATTCCCGGTGGGAGCTGCCGAACGTGCGACCTACCCAGGCATAGCCGCAACGGGAAGTTTCGAGCCAGTTATGTCTTGATGGGTGATTGATGGGTAGATCCAGACATGGCCTGGCGGCTTGTCTGAGTTTGTGTATTCAAACTTGGCCAATTTTGAATTCCCATCAGCCTGCCCGAGGTTGACTGCAGTTTGATTTAGAGTGTCCAATTCTTAATTTACAATCCAATTTTATCGGGCCTAATACCCAGGCCATGCCAGATTACCACGCATTTCATTATCGGTACGAAAGGTGTCGGCAACTACAATGACTGACTGATAATTTGAACCATGTATATGCGTATTTGTTTGTCTTCTCAGTATGTATATGTGGAATAATGATGATTCTGTACCGAATGATTACTCTAATCATTTTGGGGATTTGTTGCGTCTTGTGGTAAAATAAAATTTAAAACCTGTAATAAAAATATTCTTGGGGATCACATGATGCAGGAACGGGAATAGCAGCGTTTCCATGGGCTCTGACGATACTTGTCTTTTAATCCATCATTTATACTTACCTAATCCAGGAGTAAGTACTCCATAGCATGTCCCGAGAAGATTTGGAGAATAAAATGCAGAGGAAGCCTAAGAAAATTGGCAATAAAAGGGAGCAGTCAGATGCAACTGAGGTGGCCCTAACTCATCAATATGACGACCTGATCTTCGAGCAGGCTCTGGATCCAGCACTCTCGAAGACACTGCTGCTGATGACTGCGAACATCATTAAAGTCATTGCTGATAAACTTGGTTTGTTGGCACAGAATATTAGTGCTCATGAGACTGAGCTGCAGAATCCTGAGTGTTGAAAATGAAACTTCCTCAGCTGAGGCCAATCTGCAATCCAGAGGCAAAGGCCAAGACGTCGGCCCCTTTCGCCCCCTGAACTCCCAGCTCTTCCGACACTCCAAAGATCGCCACCTCCGGACTCGGCACCACCCGTGGTTTTAGCACCGTGGACATTGCCTTATCAGTGCTCCCAAACTTGAGTCTTTACATGACGCCGCCTCCATCCGCACCCTTGCCTCGTCCCTCGGTGTAGTTTAAAATACCCCGACCTCAGCCGGTTCATACGCACACTCGCTACTGGTGCCTGATAAAGAAACCGCACCCAGTCAATAAAGCCCTCACCAAACCCAAACCTTCCCAGCGCCTCCCACAGGTAGTCCCACTCCACCCGATCAAAAGCCTTCTCCGCATCCATCGCTACCACCACCTCCACCTCCCTTCCTTCCGAGGGCATCATAATAACATTTAAAAGCCTTCGAACATTGGCCTTGAGTAGCCTGCTCTTTACAAATCCCGTCTGGTCTTCCCCTATCACACCTGGGACACAGTCCTCTATCCTTGTGGCCAGTATCTTAGCCAGCAGTTTGGCGTCCACATTCAGTAGAGAAATCGGCCTGTATGACCAGCATTGCTCCTGATCCTTCTCCCGTTTCAGGATCAATGAAATCGAGTCCTGCGACATGGTTGGGGGAGGACTCCCTTCTCTCTTGCTTCGTTAAATGTCCTCACCAGCAGTGGGCTCAATATCTCTGAAAACTTCTTATAGAATTCCACCGGGTACCTGTCCGGCCCCGGGGCCTTGCCTGACTGCATGCCCTCCAGCCCCTTGATTATTTCCTGAATCTCAATTGGGGCTCCCAGCCTATCCACTAGATCCTCATCAACCCTCGGGAACCTCAACTGATCCAAAAACTGCCTCATCCCTTCCACCCCCGCCGGGGGTTCCGACTCATATAATTTACTGTAAAAGTCCTTAAACGCCTCATTCACCCCCATGGGTCCAGGACAGTATTCCCACCTCTACTCTTTACTCTCCCCATCTCCCTGGCCGCCTCCCTTTTCCTGAGCTGGTGCACCAACATTCTGCTTGCCTTTTCCCCGTACTCATAAATCGCCCCCCTTGCCTTCCTCAACTGTTCCACCGCTTTCCCTATAGTCAACAACCCAACTCCGCCTGTAATCTCAGCCGCACCCTCAGTAACCCCGCGTACGGGGCCTCCGAGTATCTCCTGTCCACCTGGAATATCTCCTCCACTAACCTATCCCACTCAGCCTGTTCCGCCTTTTCTCTGTGGGCCCGTATCAAGATTAATTCCCCTCTGACCACTGCCTTCAAAGCTTCCCAAACCGTCGCTGCAGAGACCTCCCCTGTATCATTTGTTTCCAGTTAGTTCTGGATAGACTTGTTCACCCGCCCACAGATCGCTTCGTCTGCTAACAACCCCACATCCAGCCTCCACAGCGGGCGTTGTCCTCTCTCCACACAAACCCGTAGATCCACCTAATGTGGGGCATGGTCTGACACTGCGATTGCCAAGTACTCCATATCCACCACCCCCGGTATTAGCGCCCTTCTCAGAACAAAAAAGTCAATGTGAGAGTACACCTTGTGGACATGGGAGAAAAAAGAAAACTCCTTCGCCCTTGGCCATGCAAACCTCCATGGGTCTACTCCCCCCATCTGTTCCATAAACCCCCTCAATTCCTTTGCCGCGGCAGGCATCCTCCCTGTCTCGGATTTTGACTGGTCCAATTCCAGATCAATGACTGTAGTGTTGCCTGGGTTACTGTATCCTTTGCAGATATTGCCAATCATGTTGCCTGCTGGTGACGAATGTGATATAAAATAGTTACTTTAGAGATACTAGTTAATGTAATGTAGAAATAAGCCACTTTGATTCTGGCAGTTAGGGAGAAAGGGATTTGAGACCGCATGGAAAAAGCAGGAAGAGGTGTGTCTATGAGAGTGATGCTGCATTGATAGGGGCCAGAGAAAGGGATTGGAAGTGAGCCAATCAGAATAGATCAAACAGGTCAGGAGGGATATAGGCTGACCTATGGGCGTCGAGTATGTGAAACTTGATACCATTTGAATTGATTTGCAGAGATCCCTTTGTTTCTTTGTTCATTCGCTTTCTGGGATATAGGAAACTGGATGTCTCTTATATTTCTATGAAATGAATCAAGCTTGCAAGCTAAATAAATAACTTCTTTTTACGTGCGAATCCATCTCAACTTTTATTGAGGCCAGACTGACAGAGAAAGAAATTTGGGGGTTTAGTTAATGACCTACTGCAGGCCCTCCTTATGCCCGCGCAGATTTCCGTTATTAAATGCGCTGCCCACACGAATGGTACAACCCCAGTTGACGTTGGTAATGAACGAGCAGATTGTGCAGCGCGGACAGCCGCGCAAATTCAGCAAGTGATGGTGCCTAAGATGTTAAGTCAGACTAAACGATCTACTATAAATATGTCTGCTTCTGACAAGTCAATGCCAACCATCCAAGACGTCATAAGGTTACAGGAGGACGCTCCTGAGAGTGATAAACAAATGTGGAAACGGTTAGGTTGTACATATGATTCTGTTTCCTCTTTATGGACCACGCCTGCACATCAGACTTGTATGTCTGATGTGCTGGCTTTATGGGTCATTGAATGTGTACACTTTGCAACTCATTGTGGGGCTCGAGGGACTAGTGATTTGTTGCTGGACACTTGGTGGCACCCTAAAATGCAGGGGTTGGCCCAAAGTATCAGTAATCGGTGTTTGATTTGTCAGCAATATAACACCGGAAAAGGTATCCCTTGTGGGAAGGGGCAAACCCCGTTGCCCAGTGGTCCCTTTGAGACGCTCCAAATGGATTACATTGAGTTGGAAAGGTGTCAATGTTACAAATATGTTTTGGTCATTGTGGATGTGTTCAGCAGATGGGTCGAGGCGTATCCGACTATCTATAGTAAAGCTGCTACTGTGGTTAAAGTCTTGATGAGGGAAATCATTCCCCGGTACGGTATACCAGCTCAGTTAAGTTCTGATAATGGGCCTCATTTTATTGGACAAATTAACAAGGAGTTTTGCTCCCAGTTGGGCATACGCCAGCAGTTACACTGTGCTTACAGACCGCAGGCGGCCGGGTTGGTTGAGAGACACAATCAGACCCTCAAAACTAAATTGGCTAAATTAAGAGCAGACACGGGACTGACATGGCTTAAGTTGCTCCCCGTTGCCCTCTTCCAGCTGCGGGTTACACCTGCGGGACCGGCCCGGCTCTCTCCCGCCGAGATTCTTTATGGCAGGCCTCTTAGAACTCCCTGGAGCCTGCAGGTTCCCAGACTGGTTCAGTTTCATCAGATGACTGAAGAAATGACCGCCTATGTTCTAGCCCTCACGCAAGTGCTCAAGGAACTCCATGGCCAGGTCCGCGCGGCTCACCAGCCATTGCCCCAGTACCTAGCTCACTTTCAGTCCAGCCCGGTAGTTATGTCATGGTCAAAAATTGGACTAGGAAGGGGTCGGAGCCGCGATGGGACGGGCCCTTCCAAGTTCTCCTTACCACCCCCACAGCAGTTAAAGTGGAGGGGCGAAGTGCTTGGGTCCACCTACATCACTGTAAATTGAGTCCATCTCCACTACTGTAAAAGATCGGATACTAACCTGCCTCCCTTCTCCAGTGCTTTTTTACAGGTGTGGAGCATGATGGAGTGGCTACGCATCGTCTGTCTGATATTTGGCCTCACTTCGCTTGGCGTGTTATTGGCGATGGACATAGAAAAGGGGAATATTATGTATCTGTGTAGCCCCAACCAATCTACAAGGATACATCACCTATGCAAAGGTGATGTTCTTCGCTGCCCCATATACGAGGACATGGTATCGACTCATGGAAGGTCATCAAAGTTAAGGAGAATGCAGGAGTCATGAAGCAGTTGCACCGGTCCCGGCGATGGGAAGGGAACATTATATGGACATTGCCTTGTTTTAGGAATACATGTAAATTTGATTTTGGATGTGTTAAGAGTGGTACAATAAAGGTAAAATCAGGCTGTCAGAAGAGTGTAGGAAGAGGCTATGAGAAAGAGAAAGGGACTAGAGAGAGGACGGGGCGTATGAGAAGGGAAGTACAGCTAGAACGTAGGTTACCGGGAGATACACTTAAGTTAGTTAAAGGCCAAACAGAGGAAAACCCGGGTAGTAAACCTTGGGAGCCCTCGGGGCAATAACCAAGGAGTTGTCTCAGCTACGGTTGTTTGCAATGCAGAACCGGTATGCTCTTGACTATCTTCTGGCCCGTGAGGGTGGGGTATGCGCCATAGTACAGGGCAAGTGTATCATGGGAGTTCAGGACTTGACCGCTAACATCACTAAATTTATGGATCGCATACGGGATCACTTGGACGGGATGCAGGATCCTGGCTCTTGGGGTAACTGGGGATTTGGAGGATGGAAGGACTGGTTGATAAATATGGCCATGTATCTAGTGGTAGCTATCGGCTGCATCTTTGTGGGCCTGGCCATCCTTAAATGTGTGATGGGTAGAATGCGGGGTGCACTGGATCAGATCACCGCCCCAATCACCAAAAAAAATTTAACTGTTAAAATCCATGAGGGTGAGGCAGATGAAGGGCGGCTAAGACAGGAATTGGAAATGCAGCGACGGATCTTTTAGATGAGGAACCGTAGCTATGGATTGGATAGTTCGGTTATCATGGAATGATAAAAGGAGGGAATGACGAATGTGATATAAAATAGTTACTTTAGAGATACTAGTTAATGTAATGTAGAAATAAGCCACTTTGATTCTGGCAGTTAGGGAGAAAGGGATTTGAGACCGCATGGAAAAAGCAGGAAGAGGTGTGTCTATGAGAGTGATGCTGCATTGATAGGGGCCAGAGAAAGGGATTGGAAGTGAGCCAATCAGAATAGATCAAACAGGTCAGGAGGGATATAGGCTGACCTATGGGTGTGGAGTATGTGAAACCTGATACCATTTGAATTGATTTTGCAGAGATCCCTTTGTTTCTTTGTTCATTCGCTTTCTGGGATATAGGAAACTGGATGTCTCTTATATTTCTATGAAATGAATCAAGCTTGCAAGCTAAATAAATAACTTCTTTTTACGTGCGAATCCATCTCAACTTTTATTGAGGCCAGACTGACAGAGAAAGAAATTTGGGAATCAACACTGGGTTCCTAAAGGAAACTAATGGAATGTTTAGTTTGTTTACATGGAATCAAAAGAAACCTCGCTTGAGGTTGGCTGAGTTGCAGCTCCCTGCTCCAAAGGGTGTTTGGGGTGCCAAATATCAAAATGTACCAAGTGGCCTCATCTTCGCTTTATAAGGGATTGGCTGAGAGAGAATCCCTCTCCCATTTGGCTCTATATTGAAGCGGGCCAGTGGGTGTATCCCTTACAGGTCTCGTTCTGGATTTCAAGGCCGGGTCTGCTAAGTGCAAGAATCCTATCATTATCAACACTCTTGGAGCATGGAGGATGGTCCGTCAGTTAGTCGGTAAATTAAAATTCACTTCCACTCAGGGCAACCCATATTCCCACCAGGTCTTGTGGCCCATAGATTTGATATCTGGAGAAATAGAGACATGTGTAGGCTGGGTGACATGTTCGGTGGTGCTTCCTTGTCATCTTTAAGCAGCTATGCCAGCAATTTGATATCCTGAAACACTCCTTTTTTAAAATATCTGCAACTTAGAGACTTTATCCTTAATGACACAACTTTACATCTTGACGCTTCGGTCTCCCCGGTGGAGAAAGTCCTGATTTCTGCAGAACCTAAACATTTAATCCGCAAATTTTATGACATTTTGTGTTCTAGATCTTGTTTGAGTATATTAGAAACACTGCGGGCTTGGAAGAAAGACTGAGCAGTCAATATTGATGAGAAGACCTGGGGTAGTATATGGGAATATGCCAATAAAACTTCAGTATGTAATAGAAAGGAGGAGGTGACCACCGGATGGCGACATGGAAGAGGGAGGTTGCACTTTTATAGCTCCGGCCAGGATCTGCATTTTTTAGGTATTTTCACCCATTTATTCGGATGATCTTCATTAGAAAACGTTCTAGAGACTTCCGGGTGCGGCGATGACCAGCTGAGTCGCACGTTTCGGCAGCTCCCTGTGAAACGGACTTTTGGGCTCTTGATAGGAGCCCCAACGGCAATTTTGACGGCTAAAAACACTGTGCGGTAAACCAGAAGGGAATCCCCCCTGGATACGGATGGAAAAAGGAGGAGAAAGTGGCCAGATTGCAGTGGATCCTTTAGAACAGCGGCAAGGAAGGCAAGCAAAAACCAAGATGGCGTCGGAAGGGGGCAGTTTAACATGGGGCCCTGAACAACAAGAGTTCTTGAAATGCTGTGTGGAAGAGATCAAAAAGGAAATGAAGAAAGAGCTGTTGGCCCCGATACTACAGGCGATCGAAGGGCTAAAGGAGGAACAAAAGACCCAGGAGCGGGAGCTTCGGGTCGTGAAGGCAAAGGCAGCCGAGAATGAGGACGACATACAGGGCCTGGTGGTGAAGACGGAGACGCAGGAGGCACATCAGAAACGATGTGTGGAAAGGTTGGAGGCACTGGAAAACAACGCAAGGAGGAACAACCTGAGGATTCTTGGTCTTCCTGAAGGTGTGGAGGGAGCGGACGTCGGGGCATATGTGAGCACGATGCTGCACTCGTTAATGGGAGCGGAGGCCCAGGCGGGTCCGTTGGAGGTGGAGGGAGCATACCGAGTGATGGCGCGAGGACCAAGAGCAGGAGAAATTCCCAGAGCCATAGTGGTGAGATTCCTCCATTTTAAGGATAGAGAAATGGTCCTTAGATGGGCGAAGAAAACTCGGAGCAGTAAATGGGAGAACGCGGTGATCCGCGTTTATCAAGACTGGAGTGCGGAGGTGGCGAGAAGGAGGGCGAGCTTTAATCGGGCCAAGGCGGTGCTTCATAAAAAGAAGATAAAATTTGGAATGCTGCAACCGGCAAGACTGTGGGTCACATATCGAGGGAGGCACCACTACTTTGAGACGGCGGATGAAGCGTGGACTTTTATTGTGGAAGAAAAACTGGAATGAGCGGGTTATTAAAAAGAACGTTCGAACAAAGTGGTGGGGCGAATGTGGGGGGCAAAGAGGGGTTTTATGTACTAATCCTGCGATGTGGTAACTTTTCTCTCTCCCACAGATGGTGATGGGGGGAGGAGGGGAGGTGGAGGAGATGGGGCGTTGGCCATTGGGGGCGGGGCCAAGGGAGAAGCGCGGGCTTGGTTCCCGCGCTATGATAATCATGGCGGGAACAGGGAAGCAGGAAGGAGGGGGCGTCGCACGTGCGAGCCGAGGTCACGGGGGGAAGCCGAGGTCGGCCAGAGTTTGCTGACTTCTGGGAGCAACATGGGGGGAGTAATTACGCTAGCAGGGGATCTAGCGGGGGGGGGTGGGAGGGGGGAATTACTGGGTTGCTGCTGCTGGGGAGAGGGGGGAGCTGGTATGGGAGAGGATGGGCGGGGGGGCACCGCCTGGGGGAGATACAGCTGCGTGGGAACCGGGTGAGGAGCTGGAAAAAGGTGATGGCTAATCGACAAGGGGGGGGGGGGGGGGGGGTAGGAAGCCCCCCAACTCGGCTGATCACGTGGAACGTGAGAGGGCTGAACGGGCCGATAAAGAGGGCACGGGTACTCGCACACCTTAAGAAACTTAAGGCAGATGTGGTTATGTTACAGGAAACGCACCTGAAACTGATAGACCAGGTTAGGCGATGCAAAGGATGGGTGGGGCAGGTGTTCCATTCGGGGCTAGATGCGAAAAACAGGGGGGTGGCTATATTAGTGGGGAAGCGGGTAATGTTCGAGGCAAAGACTATAGTGGCGGATAACGGGGGCAGATACGTGATGGTGAGTGGCAAACTACAGGGGGAGACCGTGGTTTTGGTAAACGTATATGCCCCGAACTGGGATGATGCCAATTTTATGAGGCGGATGCTAGGACGCATTCCGGACCTAGAGATGGGAAAGCTAATAATGGGGGGAGATTTTAATACGGTGTTGGAACCAGGGCTGGATAGGTCGAAGTCCAGGACTGGAAGGAGGCCGGCAGTAGCCAAGGTACTTAAAGATTTTATGGAGCAGATGGGAGGTGTAGACCCATGGAGATTTAGCAGACCTAGGAGTAAGGAGTTCTCATTTTTCTCCTATGTCCATAAAGTCTACTCGCGAATAGACTTTTTTGTGCTGGGAAGGGCGTTGATCCCGAAGGTGAGGGGAACGGAGTATACGGCTATAGCCATTTCGGATCACGCTCCACACTGGGTAGACTTGGAGATAGGGGAGGAAACAGGAGGGCGCCCACCCTGGAGAATGGACATGGGACTAATGGCAGATGAGGGGGTGTGTCTAAGGGTGAGGGGGTGCATTGAAAAGTACTTGGAACTCAATGATAATGGGGAGGTCCAGGTGGGAGTGGTCTGGGAGGCGCTGAAGGCGGTGGTTAGAGGGGAGCTGATATCAATAAGGGCACATAAAGGGAAGCAGGAGAGTAAGGAACGGGAGCGGTTGCTGCAAGAACTTTTGAGGGTGGACAGACAATATGCGGAAGCACCGGAGGAGGGACTGTACAGGGAAAGGCAAAGGCTACATGTAGAATTTGACTTGCTGACTACGGGCACTGCAGAGGCACAATGGACGAAGGCACAGGGTGTACAGTACGAATATGGGGAGAAGGCGAGCAGGTTGCTGGCCCACCAATTGAGGAAAAGGGGAGCAGCGAGGGAAATAGGGGGAGTGAGGGATGAGGAAGGAGGGATGGAGCGGGGAGTGGAGAGAGTGAATGGAGTGTTCAAGACATTTTATAAAAAATTATATGAAGCTCAACCCCCGGATGGGAGGGAGAGAATGATGGGCTTCTTGGATCAGCTGGAATTTCCCAAGGTGGAAGAGCAGGAAAGGGTGGGACTGGGAGCACAGATCGAGGTAGAAGAAGTGGTGAAAGGAATTAGGAGCATGCAGGCGGGAAAGGCCCCGGGACCGGATGGATTCCCAGTCGAATTCTATAGAAAATATGTGGACTTGCTCGCCCCGGTATTGACGAGGACCTTTAATGAGGCAAAGGAAAGGGGACAACTGCCCCCGACTATGTCTGAAGCAACGATATCGCTTCTCTTAAAGAAGGAAAAGGACCCGCTACAATGTGGGTCCTATAGACATATTTCCCTCCTAAATGTAGATGCCAAGATCCTGGCCAAGGTAATGGCAATGAGAATAGAGGAATGTGTCCCGGGGGTGGTCCACGAGGACCAAACTGGGTTTGTGAAGGGGAGACAGCTGAACACGAATATACGGAGGCTGTTAGGGGTAATGATGATGGCCCCACCAGAGGGGGAAACGGAGATAGTAGTGGCGATGGATGCCGAGAAAGCATTTGATAGAGTGGAGTGGGATTATTTGTGGGAGGTGTTGAGGAGATTTGGTTTTGGAGAGGGGTATGTTAGATGGGTGCAGCTGTTGTATAGGGACCCGATGGCGAGCGTGGTCACGAATGGACGGGGATCTGCATATTTTCGGCTTCATAGAGGGACAAGGCAGGGATGCCCTCTGTCCCCATTATTGTTTGCACTGGCGATTGAGCCCCTGGCGATAGCGTTGAGGGGTTCCAAGAAGTGGAGGGGAGTACTTAGAGGAGGAGAAGAACACTGGGTATCTTTGTATGCGGACGATTTGCTACTATACGTGGCAGACCCAGCGGAGGGGATGCCAGAAATAATGCGGATACTTGGGGAGTTTGGGGATTTTTCAGGGTATAAATTGAACATGGGGAAAAGTGAGTTGTTTGTGGTGCATCCAGGGGAGCAGAGTAGAGAAATAGAGGACCTACCGTTGAGGAAGGTAACAAGGGACTTTCGTTACCTGGGGATCCAGATAGCCAAGAATTGGGGCACATTGCATAGGTTAAATTTAACGCGGTTGGTGGAACAAATGGAGGAGGATTTCAAGAGATGGGATATGGTATCCCTGTCACTGGCAGGGAGGGTGCAGGCGGTTAAGATGGTGGTCCTCCCGAGATTCCTCTTTGTGTTTCAGTGCCTCCCGGTGGTGATCACGAAGGCTTTTTTTAAAAGGATTGAAAAGAGCATCATGGGTTTTGTGTGGGCCGGGAAGACCCCGAGAGTGAGGAAGGGATTCTTACAGCGTAGCAGGGATAGGCACTACCGAGCCTAAGTGAGTATTATTGGGCCGCTAATATTTCAATGGTGAGTAAGTGGATGGGAGAGGAGGAGGGAGCGGCGTGGAAGAGATTAGAGAGGGCGTCCTGTAGGGGGACTAGCCTACAGGCTATGGTGACAGCCCCATTGCCGTTCTCACCGAGGAACTACACCACAAGCCCGGTGGTGGTGGCTACACTGAAGATTTGGGGACAGTGGAGACGGCATAGGGGAAAGACTGGAGCCTTGGGGGGGTCCCCGATAAGAAACAACCATAGGTTTGCCCCGGGGGGAATGGATGGGGGATATGGAATGTGGCAAAGAGCAGGAATAACGCAACTGAAAGATCTGTTTGTGGATGGGAAGTTCGCGAGTCTGGGAGCGCTGACCGAGAAATATGGGTTGCCCCAAGGGAATGCATTCAGGTATATGCAACTGAGGGCTTTTGCGAGGCAACAGGTGAGGGAATTCCCGCAGCTCCCGACACAAGAGGTGCAGGACAGAGTGATCTCAAAGACATGGGTGGGGGATGGTAAGGTGTCAGATATATATAGGGAAATGAGGGACGAAGGGGAGACTATGGTAGATGAACTAAAAGGGAAAT
Source organism: Scyliorhinus torazame (assembly GCF_047496885.1). NCBI lineage: Eukaryota > Metazoa > Chordata > Chondrichthyes > Carcharhiniformes > Scyliorhinidae > Scyliorhinus > Scyliorhinus torazame. The sequence continues at coordinate 111,109,506 of NC_092709.1, read as the reverse complement.
GGGAAGAAGAGCTGGGGGAGGAGATCGAGGAGGGGCTGTGGGCAGATGCCCTAAGCAGGGTAAACTCGTCGTCCTCGTGTGCCAGGCTAAGCCTGATTCAGTTTAAGGTATTACACAGGGCACATATGACTGGAGCACGGCTCAGTAAATTTTTTGGGGTGGAGGATAGGTGTGCGAGGTGCTCGAGAAGCCCAGCGAATCATACCCATATGTTTTGGTCATGCCCGGCACTACAGGGGTTTTGGATGGGGGTGACAAAGGTGCTTTCAAAAGTAGTGGGGGTCCGGGTCGAACCAAGCTGGGGGTTGGCTATATTTGGGGTTGCACAAGAGCCGGGAGTGCAGGAGGCGAGAGAGGCCGATGTTTTGGTCTTTGCGTCCCTAGTAGCCCGGCGCAGGATATTGCTAATGTGGAAAGAAGCCAAGCCCCCGGGGGTGGAGACCTGGATAAATGACATGGCGGGGTTTATAAAGCTAGAGCGGATTAAGTTTGTCCTAAGGGGGTCGGCTCAAGGGTTCATCAGGCGACCGTTCGTCGAATACCTCGCAGAAAGATAGACGGAATGGGAAAAAGAAGGCAGCAGCAGCAGCCCAGGATCGGGGGAGGGGGGGGGGGGGGGGAGGGGGGGGGGGGGTGGAGGAACCAGAAGGACTCTCAGGGTTGTTAATATATACTGTATAGTATGTATAGGTCGTTGCTACAGATAATTATATATTGGACTGTTAAATTATATTTTTGGAGAGTGTTACTTGTGACAAGGCAGTTGCCAATTAGGGCTAGTTTTCATTTTTGGTATTTATTATTTATTCATTTTTTGTTTATAAAATAGGTCATTGTTATTTGTGTTGTTATAATATTGTGTAAAGGATGCACAATGTACTGTGTTGGTTGACCAAAAATTTTCAATAAAATATTTAATTAAAAAAAAAGAAAACGTTCTGGACCGGTACAACAGGTTCCACCCCCCCCCCCCATGCCTATTCATGCCCAAAAGGAAGGGGAAAGAAACCAGGAAACCCGGAGTTGATATTCCTTCCACGGACTCGGGGGGGCCTCGTGAAACTCCTTGGTAGCTAAGATGGTGATGGCAGAGCTGCAGTCATCAGCTGTCCCAATTACAATGGATATGCTATCAGATGCACTGGTGAAGGAATTTAACATACAATTTAAAATACACATTGAGTGGCAGTGGAAGTTGGTCTTAGAGAGATTATGTAAGTCGATTGAGGATGTGTTGGGCCCAGTCCGGGTGAAGCTTGATAAAGCTGTTGGGGTGGTGAAAATCCTTGGTGAGATTCTGGAAGGTGTTGAGGAGGCGCTATCGAGGTATGATAAGTAGCGTCGTTGGAGGCCGAGATAAAAATTGTGGCCGATAAAAATGAAAGGTAGGAGGCAAAAGTCGACGACCTGGAAAATCATTTCGGGAGGCAGAACCTCCGTGTTGTGGGGTTGCTGGAGGGGGTGGAGGGCCTGTATCCCACCAAATATCTAGTATGGATGATTTGGAAGATGGTGGGTGATAGTGATCTCTCCTCCAGACCCCCCCCCCCCCCACCACCACCACCGGTACTCGACATAGTCCATTGGATGCTCGGGAAGAAGCCTCGACCAAATGAGCCATCTTGTGCAAAGATCATTTTGGTTCCAAGGTTTTCAGGATATGGAGAAGGTCCTGCAGTGGGCCAAGGAGAACTACGACACGAAATGGGAAAGAAATCTGATAAGGATTATCGAGGATGTTGGGTCAGAGCTGGTGAGGAAGCGGGCTGCCGCTAACAAGGTGAAGGCTGCTCTCTACATGCCCAAGGCGTAGCAATTTTGATTAATAAGCGAGGGCCCCTATCGGCCACTGGAATTGTGACATACCCCAAAGGTGATAGTAAGTAGGTATTTGGCAGGTACTTTGGTAATTATGGTACATGTATATGCCCCTAACTGGGACGATGTGGCATTTATTAAAGGTTATTAAGGGCCTCTATCACTGATTTGGACGCACCGGTTGGTCTTGAAGGGGGGACTTCAGTTGTGTGCTGGAACCCAAAATGGATCAATCGGGGCCTAAATCTCTGTCTCTCTCAGGATTGGTGAAGGTACTTCGGACCTTTGTGGAGCAGATGGGGGGAGCAGACCCGTGGAGATTCCTGCACCCACACAACCGGGAATTCCCGTTTATTTCACATGTGCATGAGGTCAACTCAAAGATAGACTGTTTTTTGTTGGGTAATTCCTTGCTCCCGGGGAGGGGTTCAGAAAGGCAGAGTGTTCGGCAATAGTAACGTAATCACACAAGCTTGCCACCCCACATTGATTCTGCATATACCTCCCGCTGCCTCAGGAACGCAGACAGCATTATCAGAGACCCCTCCCACCCAGGCATTGCCCACTTCCAGACCCTTCCATCAGGCAGAAGGTACAGAAGTCTGAACACTCACACATCCAGGCATAGGAACAGCTTCTTCCCCACAGCTACAAGACTCACCGACTCCCTCAGACTGATCTGTTCCCTGTAAGAACACTATTCACGACGCCCTATGCTGCTCTTGCTCATGTATTTGCTTTGTTTGGCCCCTTGTTCCGCACTGTAACCAATCACTGTTTGTCGATGTACCATTTGTCAATGCTCTCTGTTGATTATTCTTTTGTCTACTGTGTACCTACTGTGTATGTTCCCTCAGCCGCAGAAAAATACTTTTCACTATACTTCGGTACATGTGACAATAAATTAAATCAAATTAAAGAAAAAAAAATAGTACTAGCTTTTGAACAGAGAAACTCAGACGTTTTGGCACCTGAGAGAGATCAGAGGGATTCGGTTTGATTGATTGGCTGGTGGCCAATTAATTGGCAATAGGCCATATTCTGCCCGATGACCAGCAGTGATTAGGTCCTAGCAGAGTGGGATTTTATTCAGAGTACCAAGGAAAGAACAGTCGGGTCCTGGATGCTCAGAGACGAAGCTGTGTGTGTCTCTCTCTCTCTCTCTTTCTCCAGAGAAGCTGCAAAGCTGCTGTATTTCTGAACCTGCAGAGAAACTGGATGAATCTACAATGAAAATCATTACCGACTGAAAGCAGAAACTTTGAACTGAAATACTAGACTGAAGGAAAGTGTGCAAAAAGACAACCATCTAAAACAAAGACTCTTCTCCTTTTACATTCAACATTATTTTGACACCCCTCTTTTCCCCTCTGTGCTTGTTTGTCTGCGGGGGGTTAGTAATTAGATCATAGTTAACCAGTTGCATTTGCTGCATATTTAATTATAGTTCTTGTTAATAAAATTAAATGTATTTAAATTTACAAACCTGGTGACTGTAGTTATCGGGCAGCCAAAAACTTCAGGTGGTTTGATAAGAATTATTTGTTGATTTCAATTGTGTTGCGACTCCAAGTCAAGTGGGCTGAAATTGACCATGGACTAGCCCAGAGGGTGTCATAACACAAGGTAGTCGAGGATGGCTACATACACTGTGTGTGGACCTGTGTCAAAATTCAATCCTACTGGTCTGGTGTGGTTAAAGAGCTTGAGAGGATATTCAGCACAGCCTTAGAATTTGATCCTTTATTCCTTATTCTGGGGCTCCCAGATAGGAGAATTATTGACGTTAAAGAAAAAAGGCTATACAATATCCAAACTTTTGCAGCATAGAAGATTACCTTCTGCTCCTGGATTAGAGACAAGTGTCCTTTAATTCACAATTGGCATAAAATTATTATGGAAGGTTTTCCTTTCCTCTGTATTCTGTTCTAAATCGGAAACAATACAAAAAGTGAGACCCCCAATTCAAATTTATAGGTTCCGCTGTGTCTGACCTGTTCTTACAAGGTTTTCCATGGGTCATGGCGCACCATCTTGAATTCTCTGTATGTAAAGGTGTGCATCTTGTTACTTCATTTTACTATGTTTCTGCAGCCTTATCCTCTTCCCCACCCCGCAATCTCTAGCTTATCTGTTGTATGGTTGGAGACACTAAGTTTAAGAACCAATGTTTTGGCATTCTCCTATCTTTCTCTGTATGCAAGCAGAAGTAATTGTTCTGTACTATACCAATTTTTTGAAATCGCTAAAACTCTAATAAAACTATCATGGGCGGGATTCTCCGCTGGCCGTCGGCGGAATCAGGAAACGCGATTGGGCGGAGAATCGGTCCCGATGCCGAAATTGTGGGCATTAATAATGGATTTATCAGGACTGGAGCGCGGAGGTGGCTAAGAAGAGGGCCGGGTACAATCGGGCTCGACGGCAGCATCAGTGCGTTCCAGAACACACATGCAGTAAACGCCATTGGCATATCATTAGTGGGCTCGACCCGGTATTCTCCGGGGCCTCTGCGATTCTCTGCCTCCAATGGGCCGAATTCCTGACGGCAAGGTTCACTTGTGCTTTTAAAAATCGTGAAACGGGGGACTTCCAGTTGCGGCTATGCGGAGCTAAGTTGCATGTTCGGCAGCTCCCGCTAGAAACTGACTTTTGGGCTATTTTTAAGGCCCCCAACAGTACTTTTTCAACGATTCCCAGTGTGGGAAGGGGACAGCAATATTCCCCCGGCACTGTATGGATTGGACCAGGAGTGGAGCGGTGAAAAAAGTGGAATTGGAGCAGAGAAAGGTGCGAGGGAGGAAGACCACGATGACGGCGGGTGGAGAGCAGGCAGCGTGGGCGCAGTGGTCACAGGAGCAGCAGGAGTTTCTCCAACGCTGCTTCACGGAGCTGAAGGCAGAGCTGCTGGAGCCGATGAAGGCGTCAATTGACAAGCTACTTGAGACTCAGACGGCCCAAGGGCGGCGATCCGGGAGGTGCGGCAAACAGTCTCGGAGAATGAGGACGAGATCTTGGGCCTGGCGGTGAAGGTGGAGGCGCACGAGGCGCTCCATAAGAAATGGCAGGCGAAGTTCGAGGACGTGGAGAACCGGTCGAGAAGAAAGAATCTGCGGATTCTGGGTCTCCCAGAGGGGCTGGAAGGATCGGATGTCGGAACCTACGTGGTCACCATGTTGAACACGCTGATGGGCGCGGGGGCCTTCCAGGGGCCCCTGGAGCTGGAGGGGGTGCATTGAGTGCTGGCGAGGAAGCCCAAGCCCAGTGAGCTGCCACGGGGGGTGCTGGTGCAGTTCCACCGTTTCGTGGACAGAGAATGTGTCTTAAGGTAGGCCAAGAAAGAGCAGAGCAGCAGGTGGGAGAACGCAGAGGTCCGGATTTATCAGGATTGGAGCGCGGAGGTGGCTAAGAAGAGGGCCGGGTACAATCGGGCTAAGGCGGTGCTGCATCGGAGAGGGGTGAAGTTTGGCATGTTGCAGCCGGTGCAACTGTGGGTCACTGAAGTGGGAAATGGTTCAGAAGTGAAGTGGGAAATGGTTCAGAAGGGCACTTGGCACAGAAGATGGCTGCCTGACACACAAGATGGAGACACAGAGAATAAAGCAGACATAACTGATGACTGGAGTCCATCGGGGTGCCAGTGGGACAGATCGGAATAGATCCAGGACAAGGGGAGCCAGACAGGAAGATTAAGAAATACATAAATGCGGGACACCACTTGAATAAAGCTGACTTCAGCCAAGGTGTACACAATGATATGCTAATACGAATGTCTTGGGCCATTTCCTAAAACAAAGGGACAATCAATACTGTTTTCCTGCTGCTACCTGTAACTTGTAAAACCTCTTTAACTATAACCATGTGTAAATGGCAAAATGCTTACAAATAGCGATGTACAATCTATAAAATGTTTAAAGATAACAAGGTGATAATTGTTTTGTATCTGGGCTCATTGTGAACCCAAAGTATAAAATGAATGACTTCCATTCAAACCACGAGAAAGGCTGGCTACCGTACCGCGGGGTACGTACGCTTTCTCCCGAAGCTTTGTGTAACAATAAACTGCACTAATTGGACACAGCAAGTCTGACTCATGAAGTAGTTGATTTTCCCACAACAGTCACCTACAGGGACCGTCACCATTACTTCAAGACGCCGGAGGAGGCTTGGACCTTTATTCAGGCCGAAAAGCTGGAGTTGGATTGAGGGCTGGGGACGAGGGGATGCTGAGGGGGGATGGTTGGGACTGTTGACAGTGTCGTGTTTTGGGGGGATTGTGCGGTTGATTGCCCCCTGATCCGGCTGATAACCTGGAATGTAAGGGGCCTGAACGGCCGGTCAAACGGGCCCGTGTGTTCGCGCACCATAAGGGGCCGAAGGCAGATGTGGTCATGCTCCAGGAAACGCATCTGCGGGTGGCAGATCAGGTAAGGCTAAGAAAGGGGTGGGTAGGGCAGGCGTTCCATTCGGGGTTAGATGCAAAAAATCGGGGGGTGGCGATTTTGGTGGGAAAGCGGGTGTCGTTTGAGGCGTTGAGCATCGTGGCAGACAATGGAGGTAGGTATGTGATGGTGAGTGGTAAGCTGCAGGGGGTGCGGGTGGTCTTGGTAAATGTATGCGCCCCGAATTGGGACTATGCGGTGTTCATGCGGCGCATGTTGGGCTGGATCCCGGGCTTGGCGACAGGGGGCTTGATAATGGGGGGGGGGACTTCAACACGGCATTGGATCGCTCTAGGTCTAGGACGGGCAGGAGTCCGGCGGCGGCCAAGGTGCTGAGGGGGTTTATGGACCAGATGGGAGGAGTGGATCCGTGGAGATTTGCGAGCGGGGGCGAGGGAATTCTCATTCTTCTCCCATGTTCATAAGGCCTACTCCCGGATTGACTTTTTTGTAATGAGCAGGGTGCTGATTCCGAGGGTGGAGGACACGGAGTATTCGGCGTTAGCTATCTCTGTCCATGCCCCGCATTGGGTGGACCTCGAGCTGGGGGAGGAGAGGGACCAGCGCCCGCTGGAGGTGGGGTTGTTGGCGGACGAGGAGGTGAGCGGGCAGGTCTGGGGGTGTATAGAAAGGTATCTGGAGGCCAATGATAATGGGGAGGTGCATGTAGGGTGATCTGGGAGGCGCTGAAGGCGGTGATCAGGGGTCAGTTGATTTCCATTAGGGCCCACAGAGAGGGGAAGGAGAGGAGAGAGAGGGAGAGACTAGTGGGGGAGATGGTAAGGGTGGATAGGAGGTATTCAGAGGCCCCCAAGGAGGGACTACTCAAGGAGCGACGAAGCCTCCAGGCCGAGTTCGACCTGTTGCCCACCAGGAAGGTGGAGGTGCAGTGGAGGAAGGCGCAAGGGGCGGTGTACGACTACGGAGAGAAGGCTAGCCGGATGCTGGCACACCAGCTTCAGAAGCGGGAGGCAGCGAGGGAGATCGGGGGAGTTAGGGATGGAGGGGGCAGCACGGTGCGAAGTGCGGTGGGTATTAATGGGGTCTTCAGGGAATTTTACGAGGGACCGTATCGGTCTGAGCCCCCATCGGAGGAGGGGGGAATGGGTCGCTTTCTGGACCGGCTGAGGTTCCCAAGGGTAGAGGAGGGGCAGGTGGCAGGGCTGGGGGGGCCGGATGGGTTGGAGGAACTGGTCAAGGGACTGGGGAGTATGCAGGCGGGGAAGGCACCGGGGCCAGATGGGTTCCCGGTGCAATTCTATAGGAAGTACGTGGACCTGTTGGGCCCGCTGCTGGTAAGGACTTTCAACGAGGCAAGGGAGGGGGGGGTCCTGCCCCCGACGATGTCTAGGGCGCTGATTTCTCTAATTCTGAAGCGGGACAAGGACCCTGTACAGTCAGGATCGTATAGGCCGATTTCACTCCTTAATGTGGATGTGAAACTGTTAGCAAAGGTATTGGCCATGAGGATTGAGGACTGTGTTCCGGGGGTCATACACGAGGATCAGACTGGTTTTGTGAAAGGGAGGCAGGTGAATACCAACGTGCGTAGGCTCCTGAATGTAATGATGATGCCGTCGGTGGAGGTGGAGATAGTGGCACCTATGGACGCGGAGAAGGCTTTTGATAGGGTGGAATGGGGGTACCTGTGGGAGGTGTTGAGGAGGTTTGGGTTCGGGGAGTGGTTCGTCAGCTGGGTGAGGTTGCTGTACGAGGCCCCGATGGCGAGTATGGCCACGGACAGGAGGTGGTCGGAATATTTCCGGCTATACCGAGGGACGAGGCAGGGGTGTCCTCTATCCCCCTTGCTCTTTGCACTGGCGATTGAGCCCCTGTGCATGGCTTTGAGGGAGTCTAGGAACTGGAGGGGGTTGGTGCGGGGGGTGCGCGGGGGTGGGAGAAACACCGGGTATTGTTATATGCGGACGATCTGCTATTTTATGTGGCGGACCCGGTGGGGGGAATGCCGGAGGTGATGCGGATCCTTAGGGTGTTTGGGGATTTCTCCGGGTATAAGCCCAACATGGAGAAGAGCGAGCTGTTCGTGGTGCACCCGGGAGACCAGGAAAGGGGGATTGGTGAGCTTCCGCTAAAAAGGGCAGAAAGAAGTTTTAGATACCTGGGGGTTCAGGTGGCTAGGAGCTGGGGGGCCCTGCATAAGCTCAACTTAATGAGGCTGGTGGAGCAAACGGAGGAGTTCAAAAGATGGGATATGCTGCCGCTCTCTCTGGCAGGTAGGGTACAGTCGGTTAAAATGACGGTGCTCCCGAGGTGTTTGTTTTTGTTTCAGTGCCTCCCCATCCTGATCCCTAAGGCACTCCGTCTGGGATCCTCCGAGCAAATATGCCAGGACAAGCCCTCCACCCCCATTGGGTTAATACCAGTTGGCAACGGGATGAGACTTTTAATAAGTGGGCATTAATTGGCCACTTAAGGGTCTCAATTGGTGGTGGTGTAGGAAGGCCATCCAAGAGCCTTCCTGTCCTCGACTTAATTTCCACCTGGACTAGCCACCTCCCAACCAATTAAATACCCCATGCCACCAAACCGGGCATGGGGGAGGACACAGAATTCTGCTTCAAGTCTCTGAAATGGTGCCTGAACCCACAACCTCTAGCTCATGAGATGTACATCAGCTGAACCAGAACTGACACCTCCTATGTACTTCAGTTCTTCACTTCAAATTTCAACAAAGCGCTTCAATTGTGTTATTTTATTACATCACCTAAAGCCCTCAGTCACAATATTTAATTTATAAATTCTTCCTCCACTTCAATCCATCTTGTATAATGTGTCTTTTTTAGGTTGCAGAGAATTAAACAAAATTTAGGATAAAAGATCAGGGGCTCGATCCTCCGATTTTGAGGCTATGTCCTGACACCGATGTTTGAACAGTGGCGTTTTACACCTGAAAAAACGGCGCAAAAGCTGCACCGATCCTCCGTCTGATGGGGGACTAGCAGGCACGCAGCATAAGGCCCCCGGCTCTAGCTGCAGATACGGCTGGAGAATTGATGATCCGTGGCGGCGCATATGCACGGTTACGGCCTGCAGTGGGCGCGCCGTGCATCATGGCGTTGGCCGCACGCGGACCCGGCCTACCAAATACCCCTTTGGCCAGGCTCGCCACCCCCAGACCACCCCCCACTAGTGCCCTCAGCCCCGTCAAAGCCCCCAAGCCCACGGATCGCCCCCTCCTGACTGTGGCGGCGCTGGACTCAGTCTGCAGCTGCCATGCCAGGTTCCCAAAGAAAAAGCACATGCGCCTCACACTGTCGGGGACTCGGCCCATCGGGGGCGGAGCATTGGGGTAGGGCCTCAGGTGACGTCCTGAGGCCGTCCCGAAGGCGTACGGCGTACTCTGCGAGTATGTCGTTTTGGATGGGCGGAGCATCGCAAAAGCAGCACCGCCCCCGATTTCGGCACCAATGAGGATTCTCCAGTCAATCGCAAAACGCGATTTCGGCGTCGGAGACCGGAGAATCCCGCTTCAGGTCTAATCTTAAGCATTCAGGTAAATATGCTGGGAGATCATTCTAAATATAGCTTCCTTGAATCAATAGGTGATTCCAAACCCTGTAAATAATGGATCATTTATGTGCCAATTTGTAGAGATGTAACTGACCCTTAGATGCTGAATATGGGATTGATGACGTTAATTAGACATTTGTCCTTTCCCCACTCAGGTCTATCAGTTTTGAACATCCTTTCTCTTGTGATAATTACAACGAATGCCAAATGTCAGATACTTTGAGAGAAGTGCGTGCACTTAACGTTCAAATCAGTGATTTATGCAGCAGGCCTGCGTTCATAACTTATTTTTAAAAATATGTTGAACAGCTTATATTATATGTACTTGAGGGCTTAAAATCGCTTAGCAGGGGATTATTTTAAAATAAATTTAAAGTACCCAATTTTTTTTCCAATTAAGGGGTAATTTCACGTGACTAATCCACCTATCCTGCACATTTTTGGGTTGTGGGGGTGAGATCCACGCAGACAAGGGGAGAATGTGCAAACTCCACACAGACAGTGACCCGGGGCTGGGATCGAACCCGGTCCTCGGCGCCGTGAGGCAGCGGTGCTAACCACTATGCCGCCGTGCCGACCCAAACTAATGTAGTACCTAAATTGGTGAATGAGGGGAATCTTTTGGACATTGTCTCCCTGAACTTTCAGAAAGCCTTTGATAAGCTACCTCACACTAGATTGCTTCACAAAATAGAATCTTGTGATATTAGCAGGAATTTGATACATTGGATTAAGAAATAGATCTAATCCCTCAGCTAAACATATATTGTCAATGGTTCAATTGTCAATCTGGAGGCACATTACTAGAGGTGCCACAGGGATCGGTCTTTGGCCCATTTCTTTTCACTGCGTTTATTAATCTGACAGTGTTAGGGAGGTAGGTCAGATTGCTGATGATATCAAATTCTGTGCGTGGGTTAAGGCAGTAGAAGTGTACAATCGAATACAAAGAGAGTTAGATGCAATGGTTTTTTTTTGTGCCAAACAATGGCAAATAACATTTAATTTAGATAAATGATGCATGTCGGTAGGACAACATAGAATACGTTTATCATTTACAGTGAACAATGCTCCAACCGAACCTAATCCCTCATTCTTAGAACCATGCAAGTAAATCTCCTTTACACCCCTGCATGGACCCTCCACATCCATCCTAAACTGTGGTGATGATGCCAGACTTGCTGAATATTTCCAGCACTTGTTGTTTATATTTATTTTAGGCTTTGAACTACCACAGCAAATGCAGTCCTTGCTAAACAGGTTCAAGACAGGCCATGGACCATGGTTCCTGTGCAGCTAATTTCGACTGCTGGGTCCTGAGGTCAAACCCCCTTATGTACCTCTGGAAAGATACAAACCATGCTATACATTACTGAGGATTAAGTGGCAGACTAATCACCTTAAACTCAACAAAGGGCGACACGGTGGCACAGTGGTTAGCACTGCTTCCGCACAGCACCAGGGACCCGGGTTCAATTCCGGCTTTGGGTCACTGTCTGTGCGGAGTCTGCACAATCTCCCCCTGTCTGCCTGGGTTTTCTCCGGGTGCTCAGGTTTCCTCCCACATTCCAAAGATGTGCGGGTTAGGTGGATTGGCCATGATAAATTGCCCCTTAGTGTCCAGAGATGTGCAGGTTAGGTGATGGGATTACGGGGATAGGAGGGAGTGGGCCTGGTAGAGTGCTCATTCGAAGGGTTGGTGCAGACTCGATGGGCTGAATGGCCTCCTTGTGTACTGTAGGGATTCTATGAAATAAGGTGGCTATCGCTTGACTTTGGGGATTTGCATTCAACACAAAATATAATATCCAAGTCATAGAGTCCTTACAGTGCAGAAGGAGACCATTCGGCCCATCGACCCTCTGAAAGAGCACTTACCTAGGCCCACTACCCTGCCTTACCCCTGTAACCCCACCTAAACTGTACATCTTTGGACTGTGGGAGGAAGCCCACGCAGACACAGGGAGAACGTGCAAACTCGACACAGTCACCCAAGGCCGGAATTGAACTTGGGTCCTTGGTGCTGTGAGGCAGCAGTGCTAACCACTGTGTCACCATGCCGCCCAAAGTCTATCTTATATGTTTACCATTCTCCAGTCTGAAAAGCAACTATTTACAATGACTTGCTGTTTTCTGTCCTTAAGTCATTTATTTATTCAAGTGACACTGACTCTTCTATTCCATGAGCCACAATTTTCTTAACCAATCTTTCCTTTATGTGGTACTTTGTCAAATGCTTTCTTAAATTCATTGTAGACAAAATCCAATTCATTCCTTTCATCAAACCTCTCTAATACTTCATCAACAATTAGATTAGTCAAGTACTTTAACAAATCAGTGTTGGCCCTCCTTAATTAACTGAAACCTCCAAGAGCCTGTTCATTGTTTTCGTTGTAAGAAGTCTGACAACACCAGGTTAAAGTCCAACAGGTTTGTTTCGAATCACTAGGTTTTGGAGCACTGTTTCTTCCTCAGGTGAATTGTTTTCCTTGATTACTAGTCCTAAAACCATACCTACCACTGATGTTAAACTGTCTAGCCTGTAGTTACTAGGAATGTCCTTACTCCCTTTCTTGAATAATCCCCGGACACATCCCCCATATCTGTGAAAGATTGAAGATTATGGCAAACCCTACCAACATCTCCACTCCCATTTCGTTTAGCAACCTGCGATACAAGCTATTTAAATGTAGACAGCTTTTATTACTTCATAGCACTTTGCTCAGCATCCATTACCTCTATCATCCCTAAGCTTTTGTTAGCATCCTCTTCAGTAAACACCAATACAAAGTACCCAATGAGTATTCTAGCCTTGTCCTGCATTTCTAAGCACATAACACCCATTGTTCTTAAAGGACCCACCCAGCCCCTTCCTTTTTCGTGGAAGTATTTTATAATAATAATCTTTATTGTCACAAGTAGGCTTATATTAACACTGCAATTAAGTTACTGTGAAAACCTAGTCACCACATTCCGGCACCTGTTCGGGTACACAGGGAGAATTCAGAATGTCCAAATTACCTAACAGCATGTCTTTCTGGACTTGTGGGAGGAAACCGGAGCACCCGGAGGAAACCCACACAGACACAGGGAGAACGTGCATATACTCCACAGTGACCGTGACCCAAGCCAGGAATCAAACCTGGGACCCTGGAGCTGTGAAGCAACAGTGCTAACCACTGTGATACCCAATACCACGTAATGTCAGATCTGCTATTATAAAGTGTCAGAAGTAGATATGAACAACATGCCCTCTCTAATAAACAATGGCTATCATGCATAATTCAAGATTTCAATGTAAATGGGATGAAAATCCTAGACAAGCTGAAAAGGCTTAAAATAAATAAATTTCCAGAGAAAGATGGTTCCAGCACTCTGGGATAAATCCTATTGCGGAGATATATAAGACATTAGAAGGCAGTCAAACATATCCACAGGAAGTATCAGCAGATTTGAAAAATAATTATTTAGTGTAGACATTCAAAAAGGTAAGGACAAAATTGCAGAGAAGTACAGATCTTAAATAATGGAATCAATTATATGGAGTAAATATTAGGATTGGTTTTCAAAAACCAAGTAAGCAACCTTCAACAAGGCTTTAAATGGGAAAATCCTCCCTAATCAATGTCCTTGATTTCTTCGAGGAAATGTCAAGTCAAGTGGGTTGTATTAAACCCCAAGAATTTTGTATTTAGTCTTCCAAAGGGCACGTGATTAAGTTCCACAGAGAAGGCAATCAGTTAAATGAAAAGCTGTGAGCATTCGGATCAAATCTTGGATAGGGATGAGAAATGAGCTGAAGGGTGGAAAAGAACAGATGGGTTAAATGGGTAACACTGGGATGGGGGTCACTACTGAATATAGATCCAAGGAATCGGTATTCAGACCGCTGATTTTTCTAATTTATCTCAATGACTTGGGCCCCACTTATAACTTGTTCTGGTCACCAAGAAGCAACAGTTATTCAAACAATGGAAATAGTGCAGTCAAGAGCCACGAGGTTAATCCAAAGTGTTGGGATCTTGTGTTATGAGAAAAGACTGGAGACTTGGACTTTTCTGTATGGAAAGGAAGCACTACACAAGGTGAGTTTATCGTTATATCAAAGAGCAAATAGAAATCTGAATGACTTCAAAATAATCAATAGAAATCGGACACTGGCCTAAACTAAAATGTAACTTTCAGGCAGATACCAAGAGGTTGTTCACACTGAGTGATCAGCGCTTGGAATGGATTTCTGGGTAGAGCAATGGAGGTGAAAACCCTGAAATAATTTAAGAAATAACTGGAGGTGACAATGAGTGGCATGTAGGATTACTCCAGATGGATGACTTTATCCATAAGTATCTTGTGATCCAATTAGCTTTGTTGATAATAGCTTCACACTGATTGTAAGTGCTCAATAAAGGAGCAATGATGACATGCAAATTCTTTTACGACTTCACATTGTGATTCCTCCTCCATTTGAGACCATAAATCTTGGCCCATCATGCTTATGGTGTAGCTATGAGAAACTGCACCATCCTGCTGTGACTGGGCCCTTCGGTCATGGGGCCAGGATATGTTTTTATTTTACAGCATATTAATGAATCATGTCTGGTACTTTAATCCCTTTGCAATTTGCATCAGCTCTTAACTCATGAAGGGTGTCTCATTAACAGGTCTTTAAAAAATAAATTTTGAAGAACTATGAGTGACAGACTTTTGTTCTCTATTTCAGTTGATTTTTATTTCAAAAGTGGACATTGTTAATGGTGCTAGGCATTGTCTTGGAAGGTAAATTGAAACTACAGGAGCTAAATTGACAGCCAATGTTGAAGCAATGCAAGATCAAATAACTGTGTGCCTATAAATGTTTATTGAATTTACGTTTACATTCCGATTTAGTAACCCAGCTCAGCAGTTCATTATAAATGTTCCAAAATTAAGACAGCACGGTGGCACAGTGGGTTAGCCCTGCTGCCTCACGGCGCCGAGGTCCCAGGTTTGATCCCGGCTCTGGGTCACTCCGTGTGGAGTTTGCACATTCTACCCGTGTCTGCGTGGGTTTCGCCCCCACAACCCAAAGATGTGTAGGGTAGGTGGATTGGCCACACTAAATTGCCCCTTAATTGGAAAAAATGAATTGGGTACTCTAAATTTATGTTTAAAAAAAATAATAAAATAAATAAATATTCCAAAATTAAGTGACCTAGACAGGAGATTACACCTGCTTCCTTAAAACTGATTCTGATGGCAAGATGCCTTCTTTATAATTCACAGAGCAAAAATAATTAAATTAACATTTGGAGCAACTGTTACTGTTAGTAATTCCTCACAGACCGATGCTAAGAATTTCCATTCTTATTCCTTCACGTGAGAGCTGGGCATGTTTCTGGCTGTGTCAGAGGGCATCTCAAATAAAAATAAAAATGCTGGAAAATTTAAGAAGGCCTGGCAACATCTGTGGAGAGAAACAGAGGGCGGAATCATCCGGCCCCGTTGACCGCGGGCGCAAGTGCGGTAATAGGTGCGAAATCTCAAGAGTGGCCAAATACAAGATTTGTGCAGGTGAGATCTCAATTTGAGATCTTCCTTCCCCCGCCCTGCTATTGATGGAATTAGGTTCACACCCAGGAAGAGCGTGAACCTAATTCCATAGATTCTAATGCATTAACATCTAATTACCGGGCTTGATGCCATAGTGTCTGCTCACAGCTTTAGGGCTTGACGTCACACTGGTGTGAAACACTGCTTGTTTTCAAAAATGAAAACCAGTCGTGATGACCTTACTGGTGTAGCCATCTCAGATGGCCACCTGCAAAGGACCATGGGAATTACTCAGGACTCAGACAGAATCAGAGCTTGTGTGTGTATTTGCAACCCAGATAGCTAGATGTGATCGAAACCCCCGCTCGTTAGCATTCTAATAGCCCATTTCCCCAGAACAAAAGAACTGTACTCAGGTAACCGATACAGATACAGAGTAATTGGCACCACTCCCTTTACTCAGGGAGCCCAAACAGCCACGGTCAATGACCGCTATGGACAGGCCCAGCCATCAAGGCACCCGCCCCTTTATTGGCCAAAATCGAAGGCAGTGATCAAAGCCTGTTGAATTATTGGGTCCAGGATAAGGACCGCCCCAAACAGCGCGAAATCCAAGAGGGATGAGAAGAGACACAGCCATGTGCTCGGTCTCTCTTGGATCCGGCCTATGCCAACCCAAGTGCAGCATAACGACCAGACAGGCAAGCTCAAGACCGACAATCGATACCAGACGGATGAGCCAAGCAGAAACAAAGCCATTTCTTCCACCCAGCCACACAAGATCCAGATAAAGGCCTTGTCTATCTGCATAGAGCTGGTTGCCCTGAAGTTAAGTATAGGTTACTGTAGTTGTTAGGTGTAGTTTAACTTGTAGTGTTTTGTGTTGCATGTCAAAGTAATCCTTGTGTGTAAATAAACCACCTTTGAACTTGAACTGACTAACTGGTTGTGCGGTCCTTTGATCGATATCTGGTAAAGCCTTGAGGTGGTATCATTTGATACCTGGCGACTCTAAAGAGCATCATTTTTAATTGGCAACACTGGAGACATGGAGGGGCCAGTAGCCCAGGGGGTTGAGGCACTGACAGGGGTACGGGTAGAGAGGGTTACCCCTCTCCATGGGGGAGCGGGGGGAATCCCCTACTGCATGTGTGGGGGGGGGGGGGCGGAATTCCCCCTATCAATGGGGAGGGTCACCTTCTGCATGTTGGGGACGTGGGGGGTGTTCCTCTTATCTACCACATGGGGTCTCCGTCAATTAAACATCGAGATTGGAGCTCCCTTTAAAAACGCCGCCCAATCTCAGATTCCCGGAATTACTGGTTCCTTTTGGCCCTGCCCCTCCAGCTGGCTGTGTGATCATAGAATTATCATAAAATCCCTACAGTACAGAAGGAGGTCATTCGTCCCATCGGGTTTGCTTCGACCCTCCAAAAGACCACCCTACCTAGGCCCAATCCCCCATGCTATCCCCGTAACCTCACCTGACCGTTGAACACTAAGGGGCAATTTAGGGTGACCAATTCACCTAATGTACATCTTTGGACTGTGGGAGGAAACTGGACAGCCGGAAGAAACCCACACAGACACGGGGGAGAATGTGTAAACTCCACACAGACAGCCGCCTGTGGTTGGAATCGATCCCTGTGCTGAGACAGCAGTGCTAACCACTGTGCGACCGTGCCATCCCTCCTCACCTGATCCTCGTCTGCACTTTGAAATTGCAGAGAGTGCTGTTTAATCAGGCGAGAAAAGGCATCTGTGAAGCCGGCAAATTTCAGTTTTTCTTGCCTCCAACACTCTTGTGCAATGTTTGGATGTTTTGAGTCAATGTTATCACAATTGTGTAGGACAAGCTGGGTGTACCAGAGGATATTTTACTGTCTGTAACTGTTCATAGGTTCATATTTCAAATAAGCAGCATTACGTACGGAAAGTGGCCAGTAAACAATGTTCATTGATTATAAGCATGTGTCTAATGTTATAACTTCCATCATGTCAGAATAAATTGTGTTGCTTCATTTTCATCCATGATTGTTCCAGGACCGCCCCCCCCCCCCCCCCCCCCCCCCCCCCCCCCCCCGCCAAACACAGTGACAATTATCTTCAGTATATCTTTTAATTCATCTTTTTAATCCTAATGATTTTAAATGATCGTTTGGTTGTACAGAACTTGAGTATTGCTGAAAAAAGAGACATACTATCAAAACTTCATCTTGCACTTATCAGGACAGCTATGCAAGATAAACCAACAGTAAAGGGAACAACAATTTATACTGCAGGAGAAGAGAGTGCTGGTTGGTTGGCAAGTGGTCTAATGGTTTTATATTATAATAAATTATTTTTTAACCTACCAAATACTTCCTGATGTTATACATGTCATGAATTACTGGATTAATGGTTATATCTGTAATCATAGAAACAGAAATAGGAAAAGGAGTAAGCCGTTTAGCCCACCTAGCCTGTTCTGCCATTCGTTGAGGTCTTGGCTGACCTGAAACCTAACTCCATGTACCCAACCTTGCCCCAAATCCCTGAATACATATGGATAGCAAATATCTAGCAATATGTTTTAGAATTAACAATTGATCTAGTATCAATTGCCATTTTTTAGACCATGCCCCCTAGTTCTCCCAAACATTTGTGGAAATAATTTATTTCAACTCTACCATATATGTTCCCCTTAAATATTTTCTAAAATTCAATCAAATCACCCCTTAACCTTGTAAATTCCAAGAAATACAACCCTTTTTTGGGTAATCTCTCCTTGTAGCTTAACCCTTGGAGTCTAGGAATGAAACCAGTAAATCAATACTCCACTCTCTCCAATACCAATGTATCATTCCTAAGGTGTGCTCAGCAGTACCCTAGGTTTGGTCTAACCAGGGCTTAGTATATAGGTGAAGCATGACTTTCACCATCTTGTATCCTAATGCTCCAGATATAAAGGCTAGAATTCCATTAGCTTTATTGATTATTCATGTGGCAGTTCATGAGATTTTAATTTAGAATTCAACTGTTTCTAGCTTTTCCCCATTTAGTAAATATCCTGTTCTATCCTTTTAGGTCTAAAGTTGATCTCACATTTTCCTACATTTCAATCCAGTTGCTACAGTTTTGCTCATTCACTTAATCTATTGATATCTCTTTATAATGTTACACCTCTGTTTGGAGTTTGCACTTTCTTCCCCTGTTTGCATGGGTTTCCTCCCACAGTCCAAAGATGTGCAGGTTAGATGGATTGGCCATGCTAAATTGCCCCTTAGTGTCCAGGGGTGTGTAGGTTAGGTGGGGTTATGGGGATAGGGTGGGGGAGTGGGCCTAGGTAGGGTGCTCTTTCAGAAGATTAGTGCAGACTCAATGGGCCCAGGGATGGTGCAGGGGGGAGGGTTTCAGATTTCTGGATAATTGGGGCTCATTCTGGGGTCGGTGAGACCTCTACAAGCGGGATGGTCTACACCTGGACCAGAGGGGTACCAATATCCTGGGGGGGGGGATTTGCTAATGCTCTTCGTGAGGGTTTAAGCTAGTTCAGCAGGGGCTTGGGAACCTGAATTGTAGCTCCAGTATACAGGAGGTTGAGAGTAGTGAGGTCTTGAGTAAGATTTCAAAGTTGCAGGAGTGTACCGGCAGGTAGGAAGGTGGTTTAAAGTGTGTCTTCTTCAATGCTAGAAGCATCCGGAATAAGGTGGGTGAACTTGCGGCATGGGTTGGTACCTGGGACTTCGATGTTGTGGCCATTTCGGAGACATGGATAGAGCAGGGACAGGAATGGTTGTTGCAGGTGCCGGGGTTTAGATATTTCAGTAAGCTCAGGGAAGGTGGTAAAAGAGGGGGAGGGGTGGCATTGTTAGTCAAGGACAGTATTACGGTGGCAGAAAGGACGTTTGATGAGGAGTCGTCTACTGAGGTAGTATGGGCTGAGGTTAGAAACAGGAAAGGAGAGGTTAGGGGTTTTCTATAGGCCTCCGAAAAGTTCCAGAGATGTAGAGGAAAGGTTTGCAAAGATGATTCTGGATAGGAGCGAAAGCAACAGGGTAGTTGTTATGGGGAACTTTAACTTTCCAAATATTGACTGGAAACGCTATAGTTCAAGTACTTTAGATGGGTCCGTTTTTGTCCAATGTGGGCAGGAGGGTTTCCTGACACAGTATGTAGATAGGTCAATGAGAGGCGAGGCCATATTGGATTTGGTACTGGGTAATGAACCAGGACAGGTGTTAGATTTGAAGGTAGGTGAGCACTTTGGTGATAGTGACCACAATTCGATTACGTTTACTTTAGTGATGGAAAGGGATAGGTATATACCGCAGGGCAAAAGTTATATCTGGGGGAAAGGCAATTATGATGCGATGAGGCATGACTTAGGATGCATTGGATGGAGAGGAAAACTGCAGGGGTTGGGCACAATGGAAATGTGGAGCTTGTTCAAGGAACAGCTACTGCGTGTCCTTGATAAGTATGTATCTGTCAGGCAGGGAGGAAGTGGTCGAGCAAGGGAACCGTGGTTTACTAAAGCAGTCGAAACACTTGTCAAGAGGAAGAAGGAGGCTTATGTAAAGATGAGACATGAAGGTTCAGTTAGGGCGCTCAAGAGTTACAAGTTAGCTAGGAAGGACCTAAAGAGAGAGCTAAGAAGAGCCAGGAGGGGACATGAGAAGTCTTTGGCAGGTAGGATCAAGGATAACCCAAAAGCTTTCTATAGATATGTCAGGAATAAACGAATGACTAGGGTAAGAGTAGGGCCAGTCAAGGACAGTAGTGGGAAGTTGCGCTTGGAGTCCGAGGAGATAGGAGAGGTGCTAAATGAATATTTTTCATCAGTATTCACACAGGAAAAAGACAATGTTGTCGAGGAGAATATTGAGATTCAGGCTACTAGACTAGAAGGGCTTGAGGTTCATAAGGAGGAGGTGTTAGCAATTCTGGAAAGTGTGAAAATAGATAAGTCCCCTGGGCCGGATGGGATTTATCCTAGGATTCTCTGGGAAGCTAGGGAGGAGATTGCTGAGCCTTTGGCTTTGATCTTTTAGTCATCTTTGTCTACAGGAATAGTGCCAGAAGACTGGAGGATAGCAAATGTTGTCCCCTTGTTCAAGAAGGGGAGTAGAGACAACCCCGGTAACTATAGACCAGTGAGCCTTACTTCTGTTGTGGGCAAAATCTTGGAAAGGTTTATAAGAGATAGGATGTATAATCATCTGGAAAGGAATAATTTGATTAGAGATAGTCAACACGGTTTTGTGAAGGGTAGGTTGTGCCTCACAAACCTTATTGAGTTCTTTGAGAAGGTGACCAAACAGGTGGATGAGGGTAAAGCAGCTGATGTGGTGTATATGGATTTCAGTAAAGCGTTTGATAAGGTTCCCCATGGTAGGCTACTGCAGAAAATACAGAGGCATGGGATTCAGGGTGATTTAGCAATTTGGATCAGAAATTGGCTAGCTGGAAGAAGACAAAGGATGGTGGTTGATGGGAAATGTTCAGACTGGAGTCCAGTTACTAGTGGTGTACCACAAGGATCTGTTTTGGGGCCACTGCTGTTTAT
This sequence comes from Scyliorhinus torazame, assembly GCF_047496885.1. Lineage (NCBI taxonomy): Eukaryota > Metazoa > Chordata > Chondrichthyes > Carcharhiniformes > Scyliorhinidae > Scyliorhinus > Scyliorhinus torazame. Next base: position 111,088,638 of record NC_092709.1, on the reverse strand, counting down.
CATTTTTATAAATGACCTGGAGGAGGGCGTAGAAGGATGGGTGAGTAAATTTGCAGGTGATACTAAAGTCGGTGGCGTTGTGGACAGTGCGGAAGGATGTTACAAGTTACAGAGGGACATAGATAAGCTGCAGCGCTGGGCTGAGAGGTGGCAAATGGAGTTTAATGCAGAAAAGTGTGAGGTGATTCATTTTGGAAGGAATAACAGGAAGACTGAGTACTGGGCTAATGGTAAGATTCTTGGCAGTGTGGATGAGCAGAGAGATCTCGGTGTCCATGTACATAGATCCCTGAAAGTTGCCACTCAGGTTGAGAGGGTTGTTAAGAAGGCGTACGGTGGACTTCCGGGTGCGGCGATGACCAGCTAAGTCGCACGTTTCGGCTGCTCCCGTTGGAACGGACGTTTGGGCTCTTAATAGGAGCCCCAACGGCAATTTAAACGGCCAAAAACACTGTGCGGTAAACCAGAAGGGAATCCCCCCAGACATGCATGGAAAAGGGAGAGGATAGCGGCCGGATTACGGAGGATCCTCTGGAGCAGCGGCAAGGAAGGGAAGCTCAAAACAAGATGGCGTCGGAAGGTGGCCGTTTGTTATGGGGCCCAGAGCAACAAGAGTTCCTGCGGCGCTGTGTGGAAGAGCTGAAGAAGGAGTTGAAGAAGGAGCTGTTGGCCCCGATATTACAGGCGATTGAAGGGCTAAAGGAGGAGCAGAGGACCCAAGAGCTGGAGCTTCGGGTCGTGAAGGCAAAGACTGCTGAAAACGAAGATGAAATACAGGGCCTGGTGGTGAAGGCAGAAACGCACGAGGCACAGCACAAAAGGTGTGTGGAGAGGTTGGAAGCACTGGAGAATAATTCGAGGAGGAAGAATTTAAGAGTCCTGGGTTTTCCCGAAGGGGCGGACGTCGGGACATATGTGAGCACGATGCTTCACTCGCTAATGGGATCGGAGGCCCCGACAGGCCCTTTGGAGGTGGAGGGAGCTTATCGAGCTCTGGCGCGAAGACCAAAGGCTGGAGAAATACCTCGAGCTATAGTGGTGAGGTTTCTCCGCTACAATGACAGAGAGACGGTCCTCAGATGGGCGAAGAAAACTCGGAGCTGAAGGTGGGAGAACGCGGTGATCCGCGTATACCAGGATTGGAGTGCGGAGGTGGCGAGAAGGAGGGCAAGTTTCAATCGGGCTAAGGCAGTGATTCACAAAAAGAAGGTTCAGTTTGGAATGTTGCAACCGGCGAGATTGTGGGTCACACACCAAGGGAAGCACCACTACTTTGAGACGGCAGAAGAGGCGTGGACATTCATTGTGGATGAGAAACTGGAATAGTCTGGCGAGAGAAAGAGCTTCTGGGACAAAGTGGTGGGGTGATTATGTGGGGGGGAGATGATTTTTCAATTTGTTAATTCTGTGATCCTGTAACCTTTCTCTCTTCCCCATGTTGGGGGGGGGGGGGGTATGAGGAACTGTGGGTGCCGGCCATTAGGGGCGGGGACGAGTGGGAAACGCGGGCTTTGTTCCAGCGCTATGGTAATTGTGGCGGGAAGAGGGACGCAGGAAGGAGGGGGCCTCGCACAGTGGGGGCTGAGGACAAGGGGGGAAGCCGAGGTTAGACGGATAGACTTTTTTGTCTTGGGAAGGGCACTGATTCCGAAGGTGACAGGGACGGAGTATACAGCCATAGCCATTTCGGACCACGCTCCACATTGGGTAGACCTGAAGGTAGGAGAGGAAAAAGAACAGCACCCACTCTGGAGAATGGATATGGGCTTATTGGCGGATGAGGGGGTATGTCTAAGGGTGAGGGGGTGTATCGAAATGTACTTGGAGCTTAATGACAATGGAGAAGTTCAGGTGGGAGTGGTCTGGGAGGCGTTGAAGGTGGTGGTCAGAGGGGAACTGATATCCATAAGGGCACATAAAGGGAAGCAAGAGGGTAAAGAAAGGGAGCGATTGTTGAAAGAACTTTTGAGGGTGGACAGGCAATCGGCAGAGGCACCGGAGGAGGGACTGTACAGGGAAAGACAAAGGTTACATGTGGAATTTGACCTGCTGACCACGGGTAAGGCAGAGGCACAGTGGAGGAGGGCACAGGGTGTACAGTATGAGTATGGAGAGAAGGCGAGTCGGCTACTGGCCCACCAATTGAGGAAGAGGGGAGCAGCGAGGGAGATAGGTGGGGTGAGAGATGAGGAGGGAGAGATGGAACGGGGAGTGGAGAGAGTGAACGGGGTGTTCAAGGCATTCCTATGAGAGGTTATATAAGGCTCAGCCCCCGGAAGGGAAGGAGGGAATGATGTGTTTCCTGGATCAGCTGGAATTCCCGAAGGTGGAGGAGCCGGAGAGGGCGGGACTGGGAGCACAGATTGAGATGGAGGAGGTGGTAAAAGGGATTGGGAGCATGCAGGCGGGGAAGGCCCCGGGACCGGACGGATTCCCGGTGGAATTTTATAGGAAATATATGGACCTACTGGCCCCGCTTTTGACGAGAACCTTTAATGAGGCCAGGGAAAGGGGGCAGTTGCCCCCGACTATGTCGGAGGCGACGATATCGCTCCTTTTGAAGAAGGAAAAAGACCCGCTGCAGTGTGGGTCCTACAGGCCCATTTCCCTTTTAAACGTAGATGCTAAGCTCCTGGCCAAGGTGATGGCGACGAGGATAGAGGACTGTGTCCCGGGGATGGTCCACGAGGATCAAACTGGGTTCGTTAAGGGGAGACAGCTGAACACAAACATACGGAGGTTGCTAGGGGTAATGATGATGCCCCCACCAGAGGGGGAGGCGGAGATAGTGGTGGCGATGGACGCCGAGAAAGCATTCGACAGAGTGGAGTGGGACTATCTGTGGGAGGTGCTGAGGAAATTTGGTTTTGGAGAAGGGTTTATTGGATGGGTACAGCTGCTGTATAGGGCCCCGGTGGCGAGTGTGGTCACGAACAGGCAGAGGTCCGACTACTTCCGTCTTCATAGAGGGACGAGGCAGGGGTATCCCCTGTCTCCGTTACTGTTTGCATTGGCGATTGAGCCCCTGGCCATAGCACTGAGGGGCTCCAGGAAGTGGAGGGTAGTACTCTGGGGAGGAGAAGAACACCGGGTATCATTGTATGCAGATGATTTATTGCTGTATGTTGCGGACCCAGTGGAGGGGATGCCTGAGATAATGCAGACACTCAGGGAGTTTGGGGAATTTTTGGGGTACAAATTGAATATGGGGAAGAGTGAGTTGTTTGTGGTGCATCCGGGGGAGCAGAGCAGGGGAATAGATGATTTACCACTGAGGAAGGTAACAAGAGATTTCCGGTACTTAGGGATTCAGATAGCCAGGAGTTGGGGAACCTTACATAGGCTTAATTTAACAAGATTGGTGGAACAGATGGAGGAGGATTTTAAGAGATGGGACATGGTGCCCCTGTCACTGGTGGGTAGGGTGCAGGCGGTCAAAATGGTAACCCTCCCGAGATTCCTTTTTGTGTTTCAGTGCCTTCCGGTGATGGTCACGAAGGCTTTTTTCAAGAAAATTGAGAAAAGTGTCATGAGTTTTGTGTGGGCCGGGAAGACCCCGAGAGTGAGGAGGGGGTTCTTGCAGCGTAGCAGGGATAGGGGGGGACTGGCACTACCGAGCCTAAGTGAATACTACTGGGCCGCCAATATCTCAATGGTGTGTAAGTGGATGGGAGAAGGGGAGGGAGCGGCGTGGAAGAGATTGGAGATGGCGTCCTGCAAAGGAACCAGCCTACAAGCACTGGCGACGGCGCCGTTGCCGTTCTCCCCGAAGAAATACACCACAAGTCCAGTGGTGGTGGCAACGCAAAAAATTTGGGGGCAGTGGAGACGACATAGGGGAAGGACGGGAGCCTCGGTGCGGTCCCCGATAAGAAATAATCATAGGTTTGTCCTGGGGAGAATGGATGGGGGATTTGGAGCATGGCAGACAGCTGGGGTTGTGCAACTGAGAGATCTGTTCGTAGACGGGACGTTTGCGAGTCTGGGAGCGCTGACGGAAAAATATGGGTTGCCCCAAGGGAATGCATTTCGGTACATGCAACTGAGGGCTTTTGCGAGGCAACAGGTGAGGGAATTCCCGCAGCTCCCGACGCAGGAGATTCAAGATAGAGTGATCTCAGGGACATGGGTGGGGGATGGTAGGGTGTCGGATATATACAGGGAAATGAGGGACGAGGGGGAGATCATGGTGGATGAGCTGAAGGGGAAATGGGAAGAAGAGCTGGGGGAAGAGGTTGAGGAGGGGCTGTGGGCTGATGCCCTACGTAGGGTAAACTCGTCGTCCTCGTGCGCCAGGCTAAGCCTGATACAATTCAAGGTTGTGCACAGGGCGCTTATGACCGGAGCAAGGCTCAGTAAATTTTTCGGGGTAGAGGATAGGTGTGGGAGATGCTCGAGAAGCCCAGCAAACCACACCCACATGTTTTGGTCATGCCCGGCACTGCAGGGGTTCTGGGTGGGGGTGGCAAAGGTGCTTTCGAAGGTGGTGGGGGTCCGGGTCGAGCCAGGCTGGGGGTTGGCTATATTCGGGGTTGCAGAAGAGCCGGGAGTGCAGGAGGCGAAAGAGGCTGATGTCTTGGCCTTTGCGTCCCTAGTAGCCCGGCGAAGGATATTGCTTATGTGGAAGGAAGCCAAACCCCCGGGCGTGGAGACCTGGATAAATGACATGGCAGGGTTTATAAAACTAGAACGGATAAAGTTTGCACTAAGGGGTTCGGCTCAAGGGTTCACCAGGCGGTGGCAACCGTTCATTGACTACCTCGCAGAACGATAAAGGAAATGGGAAGGTAACAGCAGCAACCCAGGGGGGGGGGGGGGGGGGGGCGCGGGAGGGCTCGGGTGGGTCCTCAGGGGTGTTTTTGTATAAATATTTGTATTAGGCTATGTATATTGGATTGTTTGATTTTATTTTGGAGAGTTATTATTTTTGTTATGGCAGTTGCCATTTAGTTTATATATTATTTATTTACTTGTTAAAACGGTCACTGTTATTTATATTGTTTTATTGTTGTAAAAAGGAAAACCTTTGTATTGTTTTGTTTGGCCGAAAAATTTGAATAAAATATACTTTTTTAAAAAAGAAAGCATACGGTGTGTTAGCTTTTATTGGTAGAGGGGTTGAGTTTTGGAGCCATGAGGTCATGTTGCAGCTGTACAAAACTCTGGTGCGGCCGCATTTGGAGTATTGCGTGCAATTCTGGTCGCCGCATTATAGGAAGGATGTGGAAGCATTGGAAAGGGTGCAGAGGAGATTTACCAGAATGTTGCCTGGTATGGAGGGAAGGTCTTATGAGGAAAGGCTGAGCGACTTGAGGCTGTTTTCGTTAGAGAGAAGAAGGTTAAGAGGTGACTTAATTGAGGCACACAAGATGATCAGAGGATTGGATAGGGTGGACAGTGAGAGCCTTTTTCCTCGGATGGTGATGTCTAGCACGAGGGGACATAGCTTTAAATTGAGGGGGGATATATATAAGACAGATGTCAGAGGTAGGTTCTTTACTCAGAGAGTAGTAAGGGTGTGGAATGCCCTGCCTGCAACAGCAGTGGACTCGCCAACACTAACGGCATTCAAATGGTCATTGGATAGACATATGGACAATAAGGGAATAGTGTAGATGGGCTTTAGAGTGGTTTCACAGGTCGGTGCAACATCGAGGGCCGAAGGTCCTGTACTGCGCTGTAACGGTCTATGTTCTAATGGCCTCCTTCTGCACTGTTGGAATTCTATAGTTCTACCTACAATACTTACAATTTTGCCTATCTTTGTGTTATCAGCAGATTTGTATTTGTTTCTTTTTATTTCGTTATCTAAATTGTTAATGAATATAGTGGACAGTTGGATTTGGATTTTTGTTTCTTGTCACGTGTACCGAGGTACAGTGAAAAGTATTTTTCAGCGAGCAGCTCAACAGATCATTAAGTACATGAAAAGAAATTTAAAAAAAAAATACATAATAGGGAAAAGAGAGAGGTTAGTAATAATGTTAGTCTTAAAATTAAATTTTTAAAGATTAGAACGATAAAAGGGGATCTGCTACAGAGAGCTCGGAGAGAGTTGCCACGTTCCGGCGCCATTTTGCTGCTTTCCTACTAGTCACAAATAGCCAATTATAGAAATCGCTCAATTTCCCTACTCTGTGTCTCCTGCATTTATGGTCTATAAACTAATGCTAACTCATCTTTCTGCATGCTGCTCAGCTCTGTAATCTCAAACTAGTTTATTGTCTGCCATCAACAATCACTGTTTAACCAAATAGATTTGTAAAAAAATCATTTTTTGTTTTTTTATCTAATGATTACTGGTACTTTACCCCCCCCCCTCCCCCCCAAAATGTCTTGAACATAACCTTAGTTCCTTACAGCATCAAGGTTTATGCTAAGGTGCAAGGTTCATGTTTTACTTTGTCTGTACTGTATGTGCCAGGGCTGGGTCACCCACTCTGGGTGAATTTGATAATCATAGACATATGGTTTGGGGGTCCCCGCACAGGCACTTTTAGTAAGCTGGAAACAAGGACCTTTAATTTGCACATATCCTGGATTACTAGAGAGCGTTCTCAGTAGTCTTTCCACTGCCATGGATTCTGAAAATGAAACAAAAAGCTTTAGATAAGATTTAAGGAAATATGAATTCATCCAATACATTGACCTAAGATACGTTTAGTAAGTCACAAAACGTTTAAGTGAATATCACTTTAAAATATCAATCTTTCAGTCTTCTGGTAAAATGGCCACACCATTTTGAACAAGTTGGTCCTCGTACATAGTGATACCTAATATTAAACTGATGATATTATAATATGTATCCTTCGTTTCTGAGCTACTATAATAATATCATATAGGCACCTCCCTCTCCTATGCTACTTAAAACTCTTCTAAAAGTCCAACCGGATTAAGAAATATAAAAACGCATTGCTTGCTAACGCAAAATGGACGATAGCCAATCAACAATCAATGTCACAATTTTGTTTGAAATGGAAAACAATCTCAAGCAGAGTGAACAGCTTGTATTTATTTATTTAAAAAATGTATTTTTATTGAGAAATGTTTTTCAAATATAACACCATCACAACCATATTCAAACAGCAATTACAATGTTTCAATCCCCACCCCCTCCCGCACCTCCCCAAAACCAAACCCAAAAAGAACAAAAAAAACAATCCCCCCCCCCCCCCAAAACATCTGACAGTGACCAGCTCCCTGAAGTGGGCAAATAACGGCCGCCACCTCAGATAGAACCCCTCTGTCGACTCTCTCGGGATATACTTAATTTTTTCTAAGTGTAAGAACTCCATCAGGTCACTTAACCATGCCGTGGCACTGGGCATGACCAAAGACTTCCACCCAAATAGCAGTCTTCATCGGGCTATTTGCGAGGCGAAGGCAGAGCATCTGCCTTCGCCCCATCTGCAGCTCCGGTAAATCTGATATTCCAAAGATAGCCATCAAAGGCAGGGCTCCAACTTAACTCTGAGAATTCCCGACATGGTCCTGAAGAAGGAGACTCCAAAGCTCAGAAGCTTACAAGACCAGAACATGTGCGTATGGTGCGCCGGACCCTTAGGACACATCTCGCACCTAGCATCTACTTCCGAGAAGAACCCACTCACCCGTGCCCTGGTCAGATGTGCCCTAGGAACCACTTTAAACTGAATCAGGCTCAGCCTAGCGCACAAGGAGGTGGAGTTGACTCTGTGTAGAGCCTCGCTCCACACCTTTCCATTTTTTTTTAATAAACATTTTATTGAGGTATTTTCGGTATAGTAACAACAACAAAATAAACAATATACATGAAACCATAAACATAGTGCAAAAGCCATTTACCTCTCATACAGGTACCACCCTTATTGACCCCCAACTCTAATCTAAACTACCCCCCCCCCCCCCCCCACCCACTCCTGTCTGCTGACGATTAATTTCCCGCAAAGAAGTCGACGAACGGTTGCCACCTCCGGGTGAACCCTAACAGTGACCCTCTCAAGGCAAACTTGATTTTCTCCAAACAGAGAAAGCTAGCCATGTCCGATAGCCAGGTCTCTGACTTCGGGGGCTTTGAGTCCCTCCATGCTAATAGTATCCGTCTCCGGGTTACCAGGGAAGCAAAGGCCAGAACATCTGCCTCTTTCTCCTCCTGGATTCCCAGGTCTTCTGACACCCCGAAAATCGCCACCTCTGGACTCAGCACCACCCTTGTTTTTAACACCGTGGACATGACGTCCGCAAACCCCTGCCAAAATCCCCTAAGCTTTGGACATGTCCAAAACATGTGGACATGGTTCGCCGGCCCTCCCGCACATTTTGCACACCTGTCCTCCACCCCAAAGAATCTGCTCATCCGGGCCACTGTCATGTGAGCCCGGCGGTGAACAACCTTAAATTGTATCAGGCTGAGCCTGGCACATGTTGCGGACGTGTTGACTCTACTCAACGCGTCCGCCCATAGACCATCCTCTATCTCTCCTCCCAGCTCCTCCTCTGTTATAACCTGCCTACTTACCATTGGCTGGGGACTAATGACTATCCCACAATCCTGTGGGAGTATGAGCTTCCCCAATGAGGGGGGCGGAGAAATCACTAGTAAACTCCTAGTATAAATAAAGCTGGCCAGTTCAGGAACCAGCAGGAAGGAGTATGTAACAAGGGATGTTACTGCTACTGTTATGTATATATGTTATAGTAAATAAATGTTATTACTTTGTATCCTTAAAACTCGTGCTGGATTCTTCATGGCCCTTACAAAATCCTCCCACTTGCGCTTTAGCTCCTCAGTCTGCGTCTCCTCCGACCCCATAAACTCCTTATAAATGTCCGAGACGCTCCCTTCTCCTACCCACCCTCTGGAAACTACCCTGTCCTGAATCCCCATTAGCGGTTGGAGGGGGAAGGTTGACACCTGTTTACGAAGGAAGTCCCGCACCTGCAGATACCTGAATTTGTTTCACCTCGCCAACCCAAACTTTTCCTCCAACGCCCTCATACTCGGAAAGCTCCCCTCTATGGACATATCCCCCATACTCTCAATCCCCACTTTCCGCCATAACCGGAACCCCCCGTCCATACTCCCCGGGGCAAACCGGTGATTATCACAGATTGGGGCCCAGACCGATGCTCCCACATGCCGCCTCCTCTGGCCCCAAACTCGCTCCACACCTTTCCCATCAAACAACTAGCCCAGCTCCCCATCCCACTTCCTCTTAACCTCATCCAGTGAAACCTTCTCCATCGACACGAGCCAATTATAAATGTCCGACATCTTCCCTTCCCCTACATCCACCACAGAAAGAACCCTATCCATCAACAAGGCCAGAGGCGCCAAGGGGAAGGAATACATTTCCTTGTGTACAAAGACCCGTGCGTACCTGATTCGTTTTTTAAAATTTAGAGTACCCAATTCATTTTTTCCAATTAAGGGGCAAGTTAGTGTGGCCAATCCACCTACCCTGCACATCTTTGGGTTGTGGGAACGAAACCCATGCAAACACGGGGAGAATGTGCAAAGCCCACATGGACAGTGACCCAGAATCAGGATCGAACCTGGGACCTCGGCTCCGTGAGGCAGCAGTGCTAACCACTGAGCCGCTGTGCTGCCCTAGGCACGTACCTGATAATACCCAAAGAGGTTAGCTCTCGCGAGTCGGTACTTGCCCACCTACTCCTCAAAATCAGCGAACTTCCCACCTGTAAATAAATCTCCAAACCGCTCCAATCCCTCCTCCCTCCATGTCCCAAACATATCCAAGGCCGTCGGTACAAAACAATGATTCTCACAGATTGGGACCAACGATGACATAGCATTAAGCTATCTAAACTGCCTCCATATTCTCCAGGTGGCCACCGGACTTGAAGTTCATTTAGCTGAGGAGAATGGAAGAGGAGCCGTAACCAAAGCTCTTAAACTGGAGTCTGCAGGCGCCTCCCTCCATTTGCCCCCACACAAACTCCATCCCCTGTACCACCCCTCACACTCTCAATATTTGCCGCCCAATAATAAAATAATAGATTGGGCAAAGCCAGGCCCCTGGCTGCAAAAGCTCCCTACGGATTCGTGGGGTCTTAGCTGCCCAAATAAAAGTTAACATTTTACTGACTTTCACAAAGAAAGATTTTGGGAGGAAAATTGGAAAGCACCGAAGCAAAAATAAAATCCGTGGGAGGATATTCATTTTTACTGACTGAACCCTACCCTCCAAGGTCAGCGCGAGACTTTCCCACCTCCCCAGGTCAGCCTTCACTACCTTGCCCAAATCTCCAAAGTTCAGTTTATGGAGCGAGGCCCAATGGTGGGCCACCCAGATAACGGAAGTTGGATCTGGCCTGGCAAAAGGGCAACCTCCCCAGATCGGCTCCTCTTCCTGGGTGATTCACCAGAAGGAATTCCCTTTAGCCCAAATTCAATTTATACCCAGGGAAGGAGCCTCCCGAGCAGCTTCCTTATCTCCTCTCCACTGGCGTGGGGATCTGTCACATACAACAATAAATCATCCGCATACAATGTTATGCTATGATCCGTCCCTGCCTACCCTTCATAAACCCCGTCTGCTCCTCCAATATAACCACTGGGAGGCAGGGCTCTAGGCTCATGGCCAGGACCTTCGCCAACAACTTTGCATCTGCATTCAGTTACAAAATAGGGCGATACAAACTGCACTTTGCCAGATCCTTATATTTCTTTAAGATTAGGAGAAGACTGACTATGACAGGTCACATATGGCGACAGCATAAATAAGAGCACTAAAAACGGCCGTCTTGGATGGCCCCCAAGCAAACGGAAACACTGGAGGGCAGGTGTATATCCACATGGTGAATATGGCAAGGATGGCCATCTTGGGGCAGCACGGTAGCCTTGTGGATAGCACAATTGCTTCACAGCTCCAGGGTCCCAGGTTCGATTCCGGCTTGGGTCACTGTCTGTGCGGAGTCTGCACATCCTCCCCGTGTGTGCGTGGGTTTCCTCCGGGTGCTCCGGTTTCCTCCCACAGTCCAAAGATGTGCAGGTTAGGTGGATTGACCATGATAAATTGCCCTTAGTGTCCAAAATTGCCCTTAGTGTTGGGTGGGGTTACTGGGTTATGGGGATAGGGTGGAGGTGTTGACCTTGGGTAGGGTGCTCTTTCCAAGAGCCGGTGCAGACTCGATGGGCCGAATGGCCTCCTTCTGCACTGTAAATTCTATGAACAGCCTCTGGACAAAGGGAAACCCCGGAGTGCAGGGGCACAGCCACATGGTGAGTATAGCGACAACAGTCATCTTGGATGGCCCCCAAACAAGGGGAAACACCGGAGCGCAGGGGCACATCCACAAGGTGTGTATGGTTGACGCCGGAGGAGTGGGGGGACAGAAATCCCCCATTAGGATAGTCACCTGGAATGTCAGAGGACTTAACGGCCCAGTGAAAAAATCCAAAGTCTTTGCGCACCTGAGAAGTCTGAGGGCTGATGTTATCTTCCTCCAAGAGATGCACCTGAGAGAAAGGAACGACTGAGGTTAAGAAAGAGCTGGGTGGGATAGACTTACCAATTGTGCTACAGGGCGAGGGCTTGATGGAGTGGCCATGCTGCTCAATAAGTGGACAGTTTTCTTGGCGACAAAAACAGCTATGGATCCAGGGGGACTGTATGTCATGGATTGGATTGGATTTGTTTATTGTCACGTGTACCGAGGTACAGTGAAAAGTATTTTTCTGCGAGCAGCTCAACATATCATTAAGTCCATGGAAAGAAAAGGGAATAAAAGAAAATACATAATAGGGCAACACAAGGTATACAATGTAACTACATAACACCGGCATCGGATGAAGCATACAGGGTGTAGTGTTAATGAGGTCAGTCCATAAGAGGGCCATTTAGGAGTCTGGTAACAGCGGGGAAGAAGCTGTTTTTGAGTCTGTTCGTGCGTGTTCTCAGACTTCTGTATCTCCTGCCCGATTGAAGAAGTTGGAAGAGTGAGTAAGCCGGCTGGGAGGGGTTTTTGATTATGCTGCCCGCTTTCCCCAGGCAGTGGGAGGTATAGATGGAGTTAATGGATGGGACGCAGGTTTGTGTAATAGGCTGGGCTGTGTTCACGACTCTCTGAAGGTTCTTGCGGTCCTGTGCCGAGCAGTTGCCATACCAGGCTGTGATGCAGCCAGGTAGGATGCTTTCTATGGTGCATCTGTAAAAGTTGGTAAGAGTTCAGGTGGACATGCCGAATTTCCCTAGTTTCCTGATGAAGAATAGGCGCTGTTGTGCTTTTTTGGTGGTAGTGTCGACGTGGGTGGACCAGGACAGATTTTTGGAGATGTGCACCCCTAGGAATTTGAAACTGCTAACCATCTCTACCTCGGGCCCCGTTGATGCTGACAGGGGTTAGTGGTGACCTGGAAGGGGGACAGTGATCCACGTAAATGTGTACGCTCCAAACTGGGATGATGCCGAATTCATAAAGAAAGCCATGGCAGAAATCACCGACATAGACTTCCACCGATTCATTATGGGGGGCTACTCCCAGGTTCACAGGGTCTACACTCGGGTCGACTTCTTCGCAGTGGGGACAGCGGTTCTTCCAAGGATAGAGGGAGCAGACTACTCCGCAATAGTAATATACACAATACGTGGGTGTGAGGTTGTAAATGGGCCGGGAACAACGCCCCCTCCCCCTCCCCCATGGAGGCTGGACATGGCCCTCCTCACCGATAAGGCATTCTTCGAACGGATGTCACCAGCCATCAACTGATAAGTTACCAGCAACCAAAATGGGGAGGATTCCCATTCGGGGAGGCATTAAGGCAGTGATAAGGGGGAAATTATTGCATACAAGGCATGCAAGGATAGGAAGGAGAGGGCGGCTAGGCAGCAGTTGGTTGACTCCATACTGGCAGTGGAACGGCTGGCGGAGAGGAAAAAGCCACAAATAGACTTTAACCTGCTCTCCACTGGGAAAGCAGTGCACCAGCTCCGCCAGACATGGGGGACCTTTTATGAGCATGAAGACTTAGCCAGTCACCTGTTGGCTTACTGGCTGAGAAAGCAGGCAGCCAAGAGGGAAATAGCCCAGGTAAGGGACAGGAGCGGCAAACCAGTCGCAGTATCAGAACAGATCAACAAAGCCTTTGCAGTCTTCAGACGAGAGCTCCGAGCCCCTAGAGGGAATGAAGGCGGACTTCAAGAGGTGGGCTGTGCAGCCATTGTGCTGGGGGTTCCTGCCTCCACCTGATGTACATCAGCAGCAGTGTGGTGCTCACCAGACTGTGCCCCGAAGCCTGACCACTAATATGTCCCACTGAGGTGTGTGTAGCTGCACTGGTGGAGGGCAGGGATGATAGCTGTGCCGCGACTATAACAGTTACATCGTCGGAGCTCTCCTCCAAGGTGTTCTCCTCGGAATCAGGAGAGGGTTCTGCCTGGGAAGAGCCAGCACTGTCGGCTGGAGGACCTGTGGGAGAATGGACATGTGGAGAATGGGATGGATGGGTCAGTCAGTGAGGCAATAACAACTGATTTTTGACAGGTCCTCCGGGTGGAACCCAGCGAGTAGAACAAAACCCCTCAAAATATCGTGCTCCAACAGCGAGTCATATATCTCCCATTGCGATTATAGTACAAAGAACAACATTCCCGTAACATCTGCCATCAAAATCCAACTTTTGAAACAATCATCCCACCCAAGAACAAAGAAATACGAACATGTACAAGGAACCCCAACAACTCCCCACTACCCACTTGCCCATCGTCAACATCCAAAAACCTCACAAAAACCACAATCAACTTGCACCCAGCCCATGTTTTTTTACAAAAGCATCTGCATTCTGCCCATCGAAGAAATAACCTTTCGTCTCAAATGTCACCCTGTGCTGCACTGGGTACACTATCCCAAATCGAACTCAACTTATACAAGGTGACTTTAGCCTTGTTAAACGCCGCCTACTTCCTTGCCAGCTCCACACCGACGTTTTGATAAAGCCTGATGGCGTGGCCTTCCCATTTATATTCCCAATTTTCCTTAGCTCATTTCAGGACCCGCTCACAGTAACACAATCATTCGTTGGGACGGGGTTTCTGCCGGAGTGACCGGTGGATATGATTCAGCTCAGGAGGGGATGTGAATCCATCCTCCCCCACCATCTTCCCAAACATCTCTGAAAAGTATTCTGTGGGAGTTGGGCCTTCCATTCCATCTGGCAACCCCTGCACTCGAATATTCTGACTCCTAGAATGGTTCTCCACCTTGGTCCTCAATGCCTTATTTACACCGGCCATCAGTTACATCTCAACTTCCCGAGAGGCAATCTGGTCACTGTGCTTCGAGAGACCCACCTCCACACCCTTTATCATTGTGCCATGTGCTTTTACCGTCTCTTTGATCTTTTTAACACCGACAGAATGGCTTACGGGCATCCTCAGACACAGCCCGCCATTGCTTCTCGAATTCCACCACCAAGGTGCCGGCAAGTATCCCGGCCATTAGCTAGGGTTCCTTGATGACATACTCGGTCAAATACTGCCTTGATGTCAAGCCAGTCACTCTCACCCCACCTCTGGCATTCAGCTCTTTTGTCTATGTTTAAACCAAGGCAGGTAATGATATCAGGAGCTGAGTGACCCTGATGGAACCCAAACTGAGCGTCCGTGAGCAGGTTATTGCTGAGAAAGTGGTGCTTGATAGCACTGTTAATGATTCCTTCCATCACTTTGCTGACAATAGAGGGTAGGTTGATTGGGTGGTAATTGGCTGGATTGGATTTGTCCTGCTGCCCTTACCCTAAATGGTACCATTGTGGGTTTGGAAGATGTGCCTCTGGAGCCTTGGGGAGTTCCTGCTGTGCATCTTGTAGATGGTACACATGGCTGCCACTGTAATTCTTTGGTGGAGGGAGTGAATATTTATTGAAGGAGTGTCAATCAAGCAGACTGCTTTGTCCTGGATGGTGTTGAGCTTCCTGAGTGTTGTTTGAGCTGCACTCATCCAGGCAAGTGGAGAGTATTCCATCACTCCTGATTTTAGCGGTTCAAGTAGGGGTTGCTCACATCACCGTTTCAAAGGCAGTTCGAGATGGCCAATAAATGCTGACATTGCCAGAAATGCCAACACCCCACCAAAGAGTTTTTTAAAAACTGGAAGTCTTGGTGAAGGAACGCATATGGGTTCAGAGCCTCGTACCAAGGTCAAATAGAATGCCAAGGTTGAGGACATTCTTGTTTGTCCTCAGAAAGTGGCCAGGGAGGATGATGGAGTTGCTGCCTTGGGAATGTAGTTTGTAGCTCGGATGAAAGACAATAGTTTCAGATTCCTCAGAATCGGATTCTGAGGGCAGCACGGTGGCGCAGTGGCTTAGCACTGTGGCCTCACAGCGCCGAGGTCCCAGGTTCGATCTTGGCTCTGGGTCACTGTCCGTGTATAGTTTGCACATTCTCCCTGTGTTTGCGTGGGTTTTGCCCCCACATCCCAAAAATATGCAAGCTAGGTGGATTGGCCACGCTAAATTGCCCCTTAATTTACAAAAAGGAATCGGACTCTGGACAAGTAGTATGGCAAATTAGAGACAGTGCAATGGTCAAGAGAGAACAAAGAATATTAGCAGGGGAGACTAGGACCCGGGGGCACAGCCTTAGAATAAAAGGGAGTCACTTTAGAACAGAGATGAGGAGAAATTTCTTCAGCCAGAGAGTGGTGGGTCTGTGGAATTCATTGCCACAGAGGGCGGTGGAGGCCGGGACGTTGAGTGTCTTTAAGACAGAAGTTGATAAATTCTTGATTTCTCGAGGAATTAAGGGCTATGGAGAGAGAGCGGGTAAATGGAGTTGAAATCAGCCATGATTGAATGGTGGAGTGGACTCGATGGGCTGAATGGCCTTACTTCCGCTCCTATGTGTTATGGTCTTATAATATAGGAAATAAGTGCAAGAGTCGGCCAGTCAGCCCTTTGAGCCCGTTCCATCATTCAATGAGATCATGGTTGATCTTCTATCTCACCACCATTATCCTGCACTATCCCTATCCCTTGCTGTTTGATATGCAGAGGTCTATCAATCTCAGTCTTGAACATACTTAACATCTGAGCCTCCACAGCCCTCTGGAGCAGAGAATTTCAAAGATTCAGCACCTCCTGAGTGAACAAATTCTGCCTCATCTAAATAACATACCCCTTATCCTGAGACTATGTCCACTGGTTCTAAACACGTCCTCCGTCCCCTGCCCCACCCTCACCCCAGCCAAGGGAAACAGCCTTCCTGGATCTAACCTGTCATGCCCCGTAAGAATTGTGTATGTTTGAATGAGATCATCTTTCGTTTTTCTAAATTCCAGAGAATAAAAGCCCAGTCTATTTAACCTTTCCTTATAGGACAGTCCATCCATCCCAGGAATTAGTTAATGAACTTTTATTGCACTCCTTGTATGGCAAGTATATCTTTCCTCAGATGAGGAGACCAAAACTGCACCAAGTACTCCAGGTGTAGTCTCACCAAAGCTCTACATAATTGCAGTAAGGCATATACTCACATCCTCTTGTAATAAAGGCCAACATACCATCTGCCTTCTTAATTGCTCAATGTACTTGCATGTTCGTTTTCAGAGGTAATGATGAGGTCAAGTTGGATGTCATTAGTGTATATATGGAACCTAGTGTGGCTTCAGATGATACCAATGAGAGGCAGTATGCAGATGAGAAATAGGAGGGAGCCAAGGATAATTTCTTCAGCGACTCCAGATATACCAGCGTAGGAGTGGGAAAAGAGGCCATTGGATTGGATTTGTTTATTGTCACATGTACCGAGGTACAGTGAAAAGTATATTTCTGCGAGCAGCTCAAACAGATCATTTAGTACATGAAAATAAAATAACATAAAATGAAAATACATAATAGGGCAACACAAGGTACACAATGTAAATACATAGACACCAGCATCGGGTGAAGCATACAGGAGTGTAGTATTAATCAGGTCAGTCCATAAGAGGGTCGTTTAGGAGTCTGGTAACACTGAAGAAGCTGTTTTTGAATCATTGCAGTTGATTCTGCTGTTTAAAAAAGGAGGTAGGCAGAAAGCGGGTAATTATAGGCCAGTTAGCTTAATTTCAGTAGTAGGGGAGATACTGGAATCTATCATCAAAGAAGAAATAGCGAGGCAACTGGATGGAAATTGTCCCATTAGGCAGACACAGCATGGGTTCATAAAGGGCAGGTAGTGCCTAACTAATTTAGTGGAATTCTTTGAGGACATTACCAGTGCAGCAGATAACGGGGAGCCAATGGATGTGGTATATCTGGATTTCCAGAAAGCTTTTGACAAGGTGCCACACAAAAGGTTGCTGCATAAGATAAAAATGCATGGCATTAAGGGTAAAGTAGTAGCATGGATAGAGGATTGGTTAATTAATAGAAAACAAAGAGTGGGGTTTAATAGGTGTTTCTCTGGTTGACAATCAGTAGCTAGTGGTGTCCCTCAGGGATCAGTGTTGGGCCCACAATTGTTCACAATTTACATAGATGATTTGGAGTTGGGGACCAAGTGCATTGTGTCCAAGTTTGCAGATGACACTAAGATGAGTGGTCAAGCAAAAAGCACAGAGGATACCGGAAGTCTACAGAGGGATTTGGGTAGGTTAAGTGAATGGGCTAGGGTCTGGCAGATGGAATACAATGTTGACAAATGTGAGGTTATCCATTTTGGTAGGAATAACAGCAAAAGGGATCATTATTTAAATGATAAAATATTAAAACATGCTGCTGTGCAGAGAGACCTGGGTGTGCTAGTGCATGAGTCGCAAAAAGTTGGTTTACCGGTGCAACAGGTGATTAAGAAGGCAAATGGAGTTTTGTCCTTCATTGCTAGAGAGATGGAGTTTAAGACTAAGGAGGTGAGGCCACACCTGGAGTATTGTGTTCAGTTTTGGTCTCCTTACCTGAGAAAGGACGTACTGACGCTGGAGGGTGTGCAGAGGAGATTCACTAGGTTAATCCCAGAGCTGAAGGGGTTGGATTATGGGGAGAGGTTGAGTACACTGGGACTGTCCTCGTTGGAATTTAGAAGGATGCGGGGGGGATTTTATAGAAACATATAAAATTATGAAGGGAATCGATAGGATAGATGTGAGCAGGTTGTTACCACTAGCAGGTGAAAGCAGAACTAGGGGGCATTGCCTCAAAATAAGGGGAGGTAGATTTAGGAATGAGCTTAGGAGGAACTTCTTCACCCAAAGGGTTGTCAATCTATGGAATTCCTTGCCCAGTGAAGCAGTTGAGGCTCCTTCATTAAATGTTTTTAAGATAAAGATAGTTTTTTGAAGAATAAAGGAATGAAGGCTTATGGTGCTCGGGCGTGAAAGTGGAGCTGAGTCCACAAAAGATCAGCTGTGATCTCATTGAATGGCGGAGCAAGCTCGAGGGGCCAGATGGCCTACTGCTGCTCCTAGTTCTTATGTTCTCTGGCTTTCACTGGATAGACAAGAACTGAATTGGGTGTCATGCTAGCACAGTGGTTAGCACTGCTGCCTCAAAAGCGTCAGGGAGCTGAGTTCAATTCCGGCCTCGGGTGACTGTCTGTGTGGAGTTTGCACATTCTCCCCATGCCTGTGTGGGTTTCCTCCGGGTGCTCCGGTTTCCTCCCACAGTGCAAAGATGTGCAGGTTAGATGGACTGGCCAATTTAAATTGTTCTTTAATGTTCCTTAGTGACCAAAAGGGTAGGTGGGGTTACAGGGATAGGGTGGAGGCGTCGGCCTTTCGGAGAGTTGGTGCAGGCTCGCTGGGCCGAATGGCCTCCTTCTGCATTGTAGAGTTCTATCAATCAGGCAATAGTAGGCCTACCCAGCCCGTTGGTGGAAGAGGGGCATTGGAGGAGAATGGAGTGGTTAACCATGTCAAAGGCCGCAGATGGATGGGTGAGAAGGAATTATTACCAAAGACACGGTGAGAGAAAATTTCATTTGTGACTTAGATAAAAGCAGCTTTGATGCCCTGGCAGGGGTCGAAAGGTGTTACAGGAAAGTTGAGCACAGATTTGGGGGATGGTGACAGCACATTCAAGGATTTTGGAGAGGAAAGGGAGGTTGGAGATTTGGTGGTACAGAGGGGTAAAGGGTGTGTATCTTTGAGGAAGAGAGGTGACTTGAATGAGAGGGTGTCAGCACTTGGGGAAAGAGAACTTTTAACAATGCCAACTAACCAGGAAAAGGCTCAGTGATCAGCTGTTTGGTGGTATTAGGTTTTGGGGAAGAGCAGTGGGTCTCATGGACAAGTTGAATAGGAGAGAGCATGAGGGCAAGGAGGAGTGAAATTAGAGAATATACAAATTTGTGGCTCAGGCAGAGGGGAACCTTAGAAGAAGTTTGGCTCGGTAGACTAGGGGAAAAGAGGGAAGCAGTAGGGACAGCTGAATGGATGGTTTTAATCTTTGTGACAGAAAAGTCCATGAGGGACGCATATTTGGTGTTGGAGCCAAGGATGAAGGGAACAAAAAACAGGTGTTTAAGAAGTTAGTTTGTAATGAAGAAGAGAAGCCCGAGATTATCTTTGCATTCTATGGTGATCATGGGATAGTCAGCCATTTCACTATTGTCCATGTTACAAGAAACATGTCACAAAATATGACAAAGCCCACTGACTCATCTTGTTCCTGTAGCAACAGGTTCCCACGTTTTTATGGATTAACTGCTACCAGGTTCCTTGGCTCTGTTTCTGATAAATTATTCTAGGTTAGGATGTAAATGGAGGCATCAGTGGCAAGACAGCAGATCTGTCCCATAATTATTTTTTACTCAGTTATAGTCTGTCAATGTGAAATGAATCAGGCAGTCCCACAAGAAGCCTTCACTATAATCCTCTTCAAAAGTACAGTCCCTTCTTATCATTATTATTGTTATTTTGTAAGCAGAAATATATTGTAATGGTTAAAATTCCAAACATTATTGGTTCTCTGGTCAAAAATTGCGCTAATTCAAATATTTTATATATGAGATTGAAAACGGCGGTTCTTGCATGTGTCTGGAGTAAACATGAGCAGCTGCTTTTATTTTGTTCTTGCTGCTGTGGAATCTATCCCACAATGTGGACAGTTTCCATGGCATCGGAAATGTGAAGATTCTTGAAGTGGTTATGTATCATAAATATGTCCTAAGCCTCATGAAATTAATGGATTGAAAACTGGATAGACAATTAGAAGCAGAAAGAGACAGAGGTAAGTGGGAAAGACTGTCTGGTGACAGTGTCTGGCGGGAGATTCCACAAGAATAGTTCCAGGTTCTCTGTTGTTCACACTATTCAGAAATAATATAAGAGTACCTACTGTAATAATAATATTATAATATTTGCAGATGACAAGTTATGTGGCCAGGTAATGAATATAAAGGACGTTGACTGTATCGAAGAATCGGGGGCCAATTACTGCAAACGCATTATTTAAATAGCAGAAGATAAAATCGAACATGATACAGTAAATGCAATTGAAACAAGAAAATGAAATGTGTACACAATGAACGAGTGTCTATTAGCAAAAGGTTGTAAAGAACCCTGGGGTGATCATTGACCATTCACTGAAATGGTTCTTTGTAAGTATACAGGAAGTGTGCTGCTAAGTGCTGGTAAGTGGTTTATGCCATGAGCACAAATTAGTTATTGCCACAAATGACAAACCATCTAATGTACTGCCAGTGATGTAATATTTTAATATTCTATGGTTAATTGTGTTCATTGCTAAATGTGTTCAGAAACACTTATGAGAGAGTAAAGCATTCATTTGCCGCAGTGAATTGGTGTGTTAGTTCTCCTGTGCTGAATTTTCACATTTCTGAGCACTAAAGTTAGCACTAATCCTGCAGAAAACAATTTGAGTTTTGGTAGACATCTCGTTCACTGTATTAATGACTCATCCATTGCTTCACATTACTGACCGAGGTCGTTTGACAAATAGCCCATGGAATTTTCTATCAATGGGAAACTTAATGGAACGTTGCTTCTTCCCTGTTTTAGTGGGAATGCATCTTGGTGGGAAGAATGAGGAAGGATAACATAACATAGAACATACAGTGCAGAAGGAGGCCATTTGGCCCATCGAATCTGCACCAACCCACTTAAGCCTCACTTTCACCCTATCCCCGTACCCCAATAACCCCTGCTAACCTTTTTGGTCACTAAGAGCAATTTATCATGGCCAATCCACCTAACCTGCACGTCTTTGGACTGTGGGAGGAAACCGGAGCACCCGGAGGAAACCCACGCAGACATGGGGAGAACGTGCAGACTCTGCACAGACAATGACCCAGTGGGGAATCAAACCTGGGACCCTGGCGCTGTGAAGCCACAGTGCTATCCACTTGTGCTACCGTGCTGCCCATGTTTTTAAAAAATATATATATTTATTAAAGTTTTTTAACAACACAACTTTTTCCCCTTACAAACAATAACCCCCCACTCCCCCGTAACAAAATAACACAAAATCGCACTGAACAAGATATATGGCAAAATGGTATATTTACATAGCTTTATACACCGGCTCTCACCCGCACGTTGCAGTTTCCCCCACCCTCCATGTTATCTCCTGCTCATCCATCCCCTCAAGCAATCTCTAGTGTCCTGCCCCCCCCCCCCCCCCCCCCCCACCCCCCCCCCCCCCGGGGTTGCTGCTGCTGCTGACCGACCTTCCTCTAACGCTCCGCGAGGTAGACTAGGAACGGTTGGCACCGCCTGTAGAACCCCTGCGCAGACCCACTCAAGGCAAACTTAATCCTCTCCAGTTTATGAACCCGGCCATGTCGTTTATCCAGGCCACCAGGCTAGGGGGCTTCGCCTCCTTCCACAATAACAAGATCCTTCGCCGGGCTACGAGGGACGCAAAGGCCAGAATTCCGGCCTCATTCGCCTCCTGCACTCCTGGCTCATCCACTACTCCAAATACTGCTAGCCCCCAGCTTGGCTTGACCCGGACTTTCACCACCTGAGATATTGCTCCCGCCACACATCTCCAGAACCCCTCCAGTGCCGGGCATGACCAAAACATATGGACATGGTTCGCCGGACTCCCTGAACACCTTCCACATCTGCCCTCTACCCCAAAGAACCTACTCAACCTCGCCCCCGTCAAGTGCGCTCTGTGAACCACCTTAAATTGTATCAGGCTGAGCCTGGCACATGAGGAGGAGGAATTAACCCTACCCAGGGCATCAGCCCACAAACCTTCCTCGACCTCCTCCCCCAGCTCCTCCTCCCATTTACCCTTCAACTCTTCTGCTAGGGCTTCCCCCTCTTCTTTCATCTCTTGATGTATTGCCGAAACCTTGCCCTCCCCGACCCATACACCCGAGATCACCCTGTCTTGAATTTCTTGTGCCGGGAGCAACAGGAATTCCCTGACCTGTCGCCTCACAAAGCCCTCCCCTGCATATATCTAAATGCATTTCCCGGGGGTAACTCAAACTTCTCCTCCAGTGCCCCTCGGCTCGCAAATGTCCCATCAATGAACAGGTCCCCCATTCTTCTAATCCTCGCCCGCTGCCAGTCCTGGAACCCCCCGTCCATCTTCCCCGGGACAAACCGGTGGTTACCCCTCATCGGGGACCACACCGAGGCTCCCACTGCACCCCTGTGCCGGTTCCACTGGCCCCAGATCCTTAACGTTGCCGCCACCACCGGGCTCGTGGTATACTTTGATGGCGAGAGCGGCAGCGGTGCCGTCACCAACGCCCCCAAGCTCGTTCCTTTACAGGACGCCATTTCCATCCTCTTCCATGTCGCCCCCTCTCCCTCCATAACCCACTTGCGGATCATCGCCACATTTGCTGCCCAGTAGTAGCTCCCTAGGTTTGGCAGCACCAGCCCTCCTCGGTCCCTACTGCGTTCCAGGAACCCTCTCCTTACCCTCGGGGTCTTATTCGCCCACACAAACCTCATAATACTCCTACCTACTCTCTTGAAAAAGCCTTTGGTGATCACGATGGGAAGGCACTGAAACACAAACAAAAACCTCGGAAGGACCACCATTTTGACCGACTGCACTCTACTCGCCAACGAGAGCGGCAACATGTCCCATCATTTGAAGTCCACCTCCATTTGGTCCACCAACCTCGTCAGATTCAATTCGTGTAGGGCCCCCCAACTCCTGCCGATCTGGATCCCCAGATACCGAAAACTCCCCACCGCCCTCCTCGGCGGTAGGTCCCCTATCCCTCTTTCTTGGTCCCCTGCCTGTAATACAAAAAGCTCACTTTTCCCTACATTGAGCTTATAGCCCGAGAACTCCCCAAACTCCCTCAGAGTCTGCATGACCTCCACCTTCCCCTCCATTGGGTCCGCCACGTACAGCAGCAGGTCATCCGCGTATAGCGACACACAATGCTCTTCTCCCCCGCGAACCACCCCCCTCCATTTATTAGACTCCCTCAGTGATATGGCCAAGGGTTCGATCTCCAATGCAAACAACAGGGGGGACAGGGGGCACCCCTGCCTTGTTCCTCGATACAGCCGAAAGTACTCCGACCTCCGCCGGTTCGTCACCACACTCGCCACCGGGGCACCGGAGCTTAACCCAGCTAATAAACCCTCCCCCGAATCCAAACCTACGCAACACCTCCCAGAGGTACTCCCACTCTACTCTGTCAAAGGCCTTTTCCGCGTCCATAGCTGCCACTATCTCCGCCTCTCCCTCCTCCGATGTCATCATTATCACGTTTAAGAGCCGCCGCACATTAGTATTTAATTGCCTGCCCTTTACGAATCCCGTCTGGTCCTCATGAATCACCCCCGGGACACAGTCCTCAATCCTCGTGGCCAGCACTTTTGCCAATAACTTAGCGTCCACATTAAGGAGCGAGATCGGCCTGTACGACCCACATTGCAGTGGGTCCTTGTCTCGCTTCAGAATCAAGGAAATTGTCGCCTCCGACATTGTCGGGGGCAGTGTCCCCTCCTCTCTTTCCTCGTTAAAGGTCCTCACTAGTAGCGGGGCCAACAGGTCCACATACTTTCTGTAGAACTCCACCGGGAACCCGTCCGGCCCCGGGGCCTGCCCCGCCTGCATGCTCCCCAAACCCTTACTCAGCTCCTCCAACCTGATTGGTGCCCCCAAACCAACCGCCTCTTTCTCCTCCACCCTCGGGAACCGCAGTTAGTCTAGGAATCGTCTCATCCCCTCTTCCCCCCCTGGGGGCTGGGATCTGTACAGCTCTTCATAGAAGGCCTTGAATACCTTGTTTATTTTCGTTGCACTCTGAACCGTGGCTCCCCCTCCATCTTTGATTCCCCATATTTCCCTCGCTGCCGTCCTCTTACGGAGCTGGTGTGCCAGCATCCGACTGGCCTTTTCCCCGTACTCGTAGGTCGCCCCCTGCGCCTTCCTCCACTGTGCCTCCGCCTTCCCCGTGGTCAACAGGTCAAACTCCGTCTGGAGCCATCGCCTTTCCCCAAGTAATCTTTCCTCTGGGGCCTCTGCGTATCTCCTGTCCACTCGCAAAATCTTCCCCACTAACCTCTCCCTTTCCATGCCCTCTGTCTTCTCCCTATGAGCCCTGATGGAGATTAGCTCTCCCCTGATCACCGCCTTCAACGCCTCCCATACCACCCCCACTCGCACCTCCCCATTGTCGTTGGCCTCCAAGTACCTTTCGATACACCCCCTCACATTCCCACACACCACCTCATCTGCCAGCAGTCCCACGTCCAGCCGCCACAGCGGGCGTTGGTCCCTCTCCTCTCCCAGCCCCATTTCCACCCAGTGTGGGGCATGGTCCGAAACGGCTATGGCCAAATACTCCGTCTCCTCCACCCTCGGGATGAGCGCCCTGCCCAGAACAAAGAAATCTATCCGGGAGTAGGCTTTGTGCACGTGGGAAAAGAAAGAAAATTCCCTGGCCTGCGGTCTTGCAAACCTCCATGGGTCCATCCCCCCATCTGATCCATAAACCCCCTGAGCACCTTGGCCGCCGCCGGCCTCTTTCCCGTCCTTGATCTGGAGCGGTCCAGTGCTGGGTCCAGCACTGTATTGAAGTCCCCTCCCATTATCAGTCCTCCTACCTCCAGGTCCGGAATGCGCCCCAACATGCGCTTCACAAATCCAGCATCATCCCAGTTCGGGGCGTATACATTTACCAACACCACCCACGTCCCTTGCAACCTACCACTCACCATCACATATCTCCCTCCATTATCCACTACGATAGTCTTGGCCTGAAATGACACATGCTTTCCCACCAGAATTGCCACCCCCTGCCCATGTTTGTTAATCCTACTTGGGATATGAGCATTCCCAGCAAGGTCAGAATTTATTGCCCATCCCTAAATGCCTTTGCGAAGGTGGTGGTGAGCTGTCTTTTTGAACAACTGCAGTCCATGTGGTGCAGGTACACCCACACTGCTGTGGGAATTCTGGGATTTTAAAACAGTGACAGTGAAGGAACGGTGATACAGTTCCAAGTCAGGATGGTGTGTCACGTAAGAGTGTAAGGGATAAGAACAGGAGGGGGTTACACTTATGTTCTGTACTTATGCCTTTGTGGGTTAAATGTGTTTGGTCTTGTTTGGAAGGGGGGGTTTTAATATAGGTAAGGAGATGGTCCTGGGTGTTTTGGAAGGGAAAGAGGCTTGTTAATGAGGGTGGTGTTTGGGTGTGTTTGTGAGGAGTTTGGACCAGAAGGGATGGGGTGGTTGTAGTTTCTGAGGGGATATCAGAGGAGGGCCTTAGCTGGAGGCCACATTGCTAGTGATGAGGAGGGGGGAGGCTAGCGGATGGTGGGAGTGGAGTGAAAGGCTGCGGTCTGTTGGGCCTGTTTAGGTGGGTTACATTGGGCCTACTTGCTTGTTTGGAGGGGGGGGGGGGGGGGTTGTGGTGCCAGGCAGTCTGCGAGCCTGGCCCCAGGGAGGGGGTCCTATGTTTTTTTTCTTTGTCTCACTGTAGGGTGGCCAGTGGCCATCTTAGATGGGACTGGGATTCAGAAATCACGGTGCTGATGACTGACTCGGGGGTGGATGGGGGGATTCAGAGTGTGGATTGTATCGGCTGATTACCCTGCTTAATATGGATGCAAAAACACAGCTAAGGTTTTGTGGTTAAGGTTGGAGCCGTGCCTCCCAGAGGTTGTGGGAGTGGACCAGATGGTCTTTGTAAAGGATAGGAAGCTGTCATCTAATGTAAGGCGGTTATTCAACGTGGTTCTTACACCGGCAGTGGGGCCAGAGACAGATGATTGTATCGCTGGACGCAAAGAAGGCCTTTGATGGGGTACAATGGAGCCTTGGTTTGTGTCGTGGATGTGGTTGTTGTACAGGACACTGATGGCTAGGGTGCGAACTGACAACACAAATTTGGGGCCCTTTCGGTTGTATAGGGGATGAGGCAAGGCTGTCCTTTACCCCCGTTGTTATTTGCATTGCCGACTGAGCCATGAGCAATTGCTTTGAGGGCCTCGGACAAGTGGAGAGGGATTGTGAGGGAGGGGGCAGTAGGCAGTAGGGGGCTGGAGCGGTTATAGGACATATTTTTAGTGTGCTGACTGGGAGGAGCTGAGGGAGAAGGTAGGTTTTGGTGGGATGGATAGGTTCAGGTACTTTCAGGTGTGTGATTGGGTCTGACGAGTGTTCCTGACATTCCAGGTGGCGCAGTCGTCCACTTTGCTTGAGAGAATTGTTTCATGTGCAGCATATCCGAGTTATATGGATGGATCCTGGGGGAAGACAAAGTTCCAATGGAGGAGGCGAAAGCTAGATGAGAGGAGGAGTTGGGTCCCATTTTGGAGGAGGAGATGTGGAGTGAAGCTCTGCATAAGGTAAATGCTACATCATCCTGCACGAGGTTAAGTTTGATAAAACTCAAGGTGGTGTTCAGAGCACAGCTCACCAAGGCCAGAATGAGTCGCTTTTTGAAGGGGGTGAGGATAGGAGTGAGTGGTGCTCGAGGGGGCCAGCGAATCATACGCACATGTTCTGGTCCTGCCCCGAGTTGGTGGGTTTTTGGGGGCCTCTTTTTTTTTTTAAATAAATATTTTATTGAAAATTTTTGGTCAACCAACACAGTACATTGTGCATCCTTTACACAATATTATAACAACACAAATAACAATGACCTATTTTATAAACAAAAATGAATAAATAATAAATACCAAAAATGAAAACTAACCCTAATTGGCAACTGCCTTATCACAAGTAACACTCTCCAAAAATATAATTTAACAGTCCAATATATAATTATCTGTCGCAACGACCTATACATATTATACAGTATATATTAACAACCCTGAGAGTCCTTCTGGATCCTCCTCCCCCCCCCCCCCCCCCCGCCCCCCCCTGATCCTGGGCTGCTGCTGCTGCCTTCTTTTTTCCATTCCATCTATCTTTCTGCGAGGTATTCGACGAACGGTTGCCACCGCCTGGTGAACCCTTGAGCCGACCCCCTTAGAACGAACTTAATCCGCTCTAGCTTTATAAACCCTGCCATGTCATTTATCCAGGTCTCCACCCCCGGGGGCTTGGCTTCTTTCCACATTAACAATATCCTGCGCCGGGCTACTAGGGACGCAAAGGCCAAAACATCGGCCTCTCTCGCCTCCTGCACTCCCGGCTCTTGTGCAACTCCAAATATAGCCAACCCCCAGCTTGGTTCGACCCGGACCCCCACTACTTTTGAAAGCACCTTTGTCACCCCCATCCAAAACCCCTGTAGTGCCGGGCATGACCAAAACATATGGGTATGATTCGCTGGGCTTCTCGAGCACCTCGCACACCTATCCTCCACCCCAAAAGATTTACTGAGCCGTGCTCCAGTCATATGCGCCCTGTGTAATACCTTAAACTGAATCAGGCTTACCCTGGCACACGAGGACGACGAGTTTACCCTGCTTAGGGCATCTGCCCACAGCCCCTCCTCGATCTCCTCCCCCAGCTCTTCTTCCCATTTCCCTTTTAGTTCATCTACCCTAGTCTCCCCTTCGTCCCTCATTTCCCTATATATATCTGACACCTTAACATCCCCCACCCATGTCTTTGAGATCACTCTGTCCTGCACCTCTTGTGTCGGGAGCTGCGGGAATTCCCTCACCTGTTGCCTCGCAAAAGCCCTCAGTTGCATAGACCTGAATGCATTCCCTTGGGGGCAACCCATATTTCTTGGTCAGCGCTCCCAGACTCGCGAACTTCCCATCCACAAACAGATCTTTCAGTTGCGTTATTCCTGCTCTTTGCCACATTCCATATCCCCCATCCATTCCCCCCGGGGCAAACCTATGGTTGTTTCTTATCGGGGACCCCCCCAAGGCTCCAGTCTTTCCCCTATGCCGTCTCCACTGTCCCCAAATCGTCAGTGTAGCCACCACCACCGGGCTTGTGGTGTAGTTCCTCGGTGAGAACGGCAATGGGGCTGTCACAATAGCCTGTAGGCTAGTCCCCCTATAGGACGCCCTCTCCAATCTCTTCCACGCCGCTCCCTCCTCCTCTCCCATCCACTTACTCACCATTGAAATATTAGCGGCCCAATAATACTCACTTAGGCTCGGTAGTGCCTATCCCTGCTACGCTGTAAGAATCCCTTCCTCACTCTCGGGGTCTTCCCGGCCCACACAAAACCCATGATGCTCTTTTCAATCCTTTTAAAAAAAGCCTTCGTGATCACCACCGGGAGGCACTGAAACACAAAGAGGAATCTCGGGAGGACCACCATCTTAACCGCCTGCACCCTCCCTGCCAGTGACAGGGATACCATATCCCATCTCTTGAAATCCTCCTCCATTTGTTCCACCAACCGCGTTAAATTTAACCTATGCAATGTGCCCCAATTCTTGGCTATCTGGATCCCCAGGTAACGAAAGTCCCTTGTTACCTTCCTCAACGGTAGGTCCTCTATTTCTCTACTCTGCTCCCCTGGATGCACCACAAACAACTCACTTTTCCCCATGTTCAATTTATACCCTGAAAAATCCCCAAACTCCCCAAGTATCCGCATTATTTCTGGCATCCCCTCCGCCGGGTCTGCCACGTATAGTAGCAAATCGTCCGCATACAAAGATACCCGGTGTTCTTCTCCTCCTCTAAGTACTCCCCTCCACTTCTTGGAACCCCTCAACGCTATCGCCAGGGGCTCAATCGCCAGTGCAAACAATAATGGGGACAGAGGGCATCCCTGCCTTGTCCCTCTATGAAGCCGAAAATATGCAGATCCCCGTCCATTCGTGACCACGCTCGCCATCGGGGCCCTATACAACAGCTGCACCCATCTAACATACCCCTCTCCAAAACCAAATCTCCTCAACACCTCCCACAAATAATCCCACTCCACTCTATCAAATGCTTTCTCGGCATCCATCGCCACTACTATCTCCGTTTCCCCCTCTGGTGGGGCCATCATCATTACCCCTAACAGCCTCCGTATATTCGTGTTCAGCTGTCTCCCCTTCACAAACCCAGTTTGGTCCTCGTGGACCACCCCCAGGACACATTCCTCTATTCTCATTGCCATTACCTTGGCCAGGATCTTGGCATCTACATTTAGGAGGGAAATATGTCTATAGGACCCGCATTGTAGCGGGTCCTTTTCCTTCTTTAAGAGAAGCGATATCGTTGCTTCAGACATAGTCGGGGGCAGTTGTACCCTTTCCTTTGCCTCATTAAAGGTCCTCGTCAGTACCGGGGCGAGCAAGTCCACATATTTTCTATAGAATTCGACTGGGAATCCATCCGGTCCCGGGGCCTTTCCCGCCTGCATGCTCCTAATTCCTTTCACCACTTCTTCTACCTCGATCTGTGCTCCCAGTCCCACCCTTTCCTGCTCTTCCACCTTGGGAAATTCCAGCTGATCCAAGAAGCCCATCATTCTCTCCCTCCCATCCGGGGGTTGAGCTTCATAAAATTTTTTATAAAATGTCTTGAACACTCCATTCACTCTCTCCACTCCCCGCTCCATCCCTCCTTCCTCATCCCTCACTCCCCCTATTTCCCTCGCTGCTCCCCTTTTCCTCAATTGGTGGGCCAGCAACCTGCTCGCCTTCTCCCCATATTCGTACTGTACACCCTGTGCCTTCGTCCATTGTGCCTCTGCAGTGCCCGTAGTCAGCAAGTCAAATTCTACATGTAGCCTTTGCCTTTCCCTGTACAGTCCCTCCTCCGGTGCTTCCGCATATTGTCTGTCCACCCTCAAAAGTTCTTGCAGCAACCGCTCCCGTTCCTTACTCTCCTGCTTCCCTTTATGTGCCCTTATTGATATCAGCTCCCCTCTAACCACCGCCTTCAGCGCCTCCCAGACCACTCCCACCTGGACCTCCCCATTATCATTGAGTTCCAAGTACTTTTCAATGCACCTCCTCACCCTTAGACACACCCCCTCACCTGCCATTAGTCCCATGTCCATTCTCCAGGGTGGGCGCCCTCCTGTTTCCTCCCCTATCTCCAAGTCTACCCAGTGTGGAGCGTGATCCGAAATGGCTATAGCCGTATACTCCGTTCCCCTCACCTTCGGGATCAACGCCCTTCCCAGCACAAAAAAGTCTATTCGCGAGTAGACTTTATGGACATAGGAGAAAAATGAGAACTCCTTACTCCTAGGTCTGCTAAATTTCCACGGGTCTACACCTCCCATCTGCTCCATAAAATCTTTAAGTACCTTGGCTGCTGCCGGCCTCCTTCCAGTCCTGGACTTCGACCTATCCAGCCCTGGTTCCAACACCATATTAAAATCTCCCCCCATTATTAGCTTTCTCATCTCTAGGTCCGGAATGCGTCCTAGCATCCGCCTCATAAAATTGGCATCATCCCAGTTCGGGGCATATACGTTTACCAAAACCACGGTCTCCCCCTGTAGTTTGCCACTCACCATCACGTATCTGCCCCCGTTATCCGCCACTATAGTCTTTGCCTCGAACATTACCCGCTTCCCCACTAATATAGCCACCCCCCTGTTTTTCGCATCTAGCCCCGAATGGAACACCTGCCCCACCCATCCTTTGCGTAGCCTAACCTGGTCTATCAGTTTCAGGTGCGTTTCCTGTAACATAACCACATCTGCCTTAAGTTTCTTAAGGTGTGCGAGTACCCGTGCCCTCTTTATCGGCCCGTTCAGCCCTCTCATGTTCCATCGTGATCAGCCGGGTTGGGGGGCTTCCAACCACCCCCCCCCTCCTTGTCGATTAGCCATCCCCTTTTTCCAGCTCCTCACCCGGTTCCCACGCAGCTGTATCTCCCCCAGGCGGTGCCCCCCGCCCATCCCCTCCCATACCAGCTCCCCCCTCTCCCCAGCAGCAGCAACCCAGTAATTCCCCCCTCCCACCCCCCCCGCTAGATCCCCCGCTAGCGTAATTACTCCCCCCATGTTGCTCCCAGAAGTCAGCAAACTCTGGCCGACCTCGGCTTCCCCCCGTGACCTCGGCTCGCACCGTGCGACGCCCCCTCCTTCCTGCTTCTCTATTCCCGCCATGATTATCATAGCGCGGGAACCAAGCCCGCGCTTCTCCCTTGGCCCCGCCCCCAATGGCCAACGCCCCATCTCCTCCACCTCCCCTCCTCCCCCCATCACCACCTGTGGAAGAGAGAAAAGTTACCACCTCGCAGGATTAGTACATAAAACTCCTCTTTTCCCCCTTTTTAACCCCCCTCTTCGCCCCCACATTCGCCCCACCACTTTGTTCAAACGTTCTTTTTAATAACCCGCTCATTCCAGTTTTTCTTCCACAATAAAAGTCCACGCTTCATCCGCCGTCTCAAAGTAGTGGTGCCTCCCTCGATATGTGACCCACAGTCTTGCCGGTTGCAGCATTCCAAATTTTATCTTCTTTTTATGAAGCACCGCCTTGGCCCGATTAAAGCTCGCCCTCCTTCTTGCCACCTCCGCACTCCAGTCTTGATAAACGCGGATCACCGCGTTCTCCCATTTACTGCTCCGAGTTTTCTTTGCCCATCTAAGGACCATTTCTCTATCCTTAAAACGGAGGAATCTCACCACTATGGCTCTGGGAATTTCTCCTGCTCTCGGTCCTCGCGCCATCACTCGGTATGCTCCCTCCACCTCCAACGGACCCGCCGGGGCCTCCGCTCCCATTAACGAGTGCAGCATCATGCTCACATATGCCCCGACGTCCGCTCCCTCCGCACCTTCAGGAAGACCGAGAGCCCTCAGGTTGTTCCTCCTTGCGTTGTTCTCCAGTGCCTCCAACCTTTCCACACATCGTTTCTGATGTGCCTCATGCGTCTCCGTCTTCACCACCAGGCCCTGTATGTCGTCCTCATTCTCGGCTGCCTTTGCCTTCACGACCCGAAGCTCCCGCTCCTGGGTCTTTTGTTCCTCCTTTAGCCCTTCGATCGCCTGTAGTATCGGGGCCATCAGCTCTTTCTTCATTTCCTTTTTGAGCTCTTCCACACAGCATTTCAAGAACTCTTGTTGTTCAGGGCCCCATGTTAAACTGCCACCTTCCGACGCCATCTTGGTTTTTGCTTGCCTTCTTTGCCGCTGTTCTAAAGGATCCACTGCAATCCGGCCACTTTCTCCTCCTTTTTTCATCCGTATCCAGGGGGGATTCCCTTCTGGTTTACCGCACAGTGTTTTTAGCCGTCAAAATTGCCGTTGGGGCTCCTATCAAGAGCCCAAAAGTCCGTTTCACCGGGAGCTGCCGAAACGTGCGACTCAGCTGGTCATCGCCGCACCCGGAAGTCCTTGGGGGCCTCTTTTTAATACCATATCGGCAATTTTAAATGTGGGTCTGGAGCCCTGTCCATTAGTGGCGATATTTGGGGTGTCAGACCAGTCGGACCTGAGGGCGGGGGTGATGGCGGACGCTTTGGCTTTTGCCTCCTTGCTGGCTCGGCAGCAGATCCTGCTGAGTTGGAGACAGGCGGCACCGCCCCAGTGTGGCAGCATGGCTCGGCGATTTGATATTCTTGCATCTCAACAAGGTTAGGTTCACGGTGAGGGGAGCGATCGGCGGGTTCTATCCCATTGGGGCAGCATGGTAGCACAGTGGCTTGCACTGTGGCTTCACAGCGCCAGGGTCCCAGGTTCGATTCCCCGCTGGGTCACTGGCTGTGCGGAGTCTGCACGTTCTCCCAGTGTCTGTGTGGGTTTCCTCCGGTTTCCTCCCACAGTCCAAAGATGTGCAGGTTAGGTGGATTGGCCATGCTAAATTGCCCTTAGTGTCCAAAAGGGTTAGGAAGGGTTATTAGGTAACAGGGATAGGGTGGAAGTGAGGGCTTAAGTGGGTCGGTGCAGAGTCGATGGGTATTGCATCCTTAAATATATTCACAACCCTCTGGGGAATTCCGAAGACTCACAATCCATTGATTGAATAAATTTGTCCTCCCCTCAGTCCTAAATGATCTCCTTATCCTGAGGCTATGCTCACGTGTTCTAAATTCTCCCATCTACCAAGGTATCTACCTCTCAACATACTTCATATCAATTAGGTCACCTCTCATTTTCTAAATGCCATAGATTGACTATAGGCCTCTTGAAGGGGAAGTTGCAGGGACTTGGAGGGCAACTTTCAGGTTGTACAATTTTAAAGAGGGTACAGGCATGGAGAAGCCGAGGAGGTCAGATATGTAAATCTTTGAAAGTGACAAAGCTGTTAAAAAAAGCATGTGGGATCCTTAAATTTATAAATAGAGGTATAGAGCATAAAAGAAAAGAATTAAAAGTAAAAGATTTACATCAAAGTCCAGCTGGTTCACAAATGTCCTTTAGATAAGAGCTGCCTGCTTCCGGGTCGCGGCGATGCAGAGCAAAGCCGCACGAGTCGGCAGCTCCCGCAGAAACGGACTTTTGGGCCCGCTAACGGAGCCCCAACGGACCTGTAAAAAAAAAAAAAACACCCCGTGGGGAAGAACGGAGGAAGCCCCCTACAGCCCTGCATGGACCGGACCCGCAGTGAAACAGCGAGGAAAGCGGCCCTGGAGCAGCGGGAGAAGAAAGAAGAAAAAAACAAAATGGCGGCGCCCACGGACAGAGAGGAGATGAAAGAGTTCATCAAGTGCTGCTTCGAGGAGCTGCGTAAGGAGATGGTGGCGCCTATACTGGCAATGGTGGAAAAACTTGGAGCAACCCAGAAAGCCCAAGAGGTGAAGATCCAGGAGATCCAGGAAAAAGTGAGTGAGAACGGCGACGAGCTCGTGGGCCTGGCGGAGAGAGTGGAGCGGCACGAGGCGCTGCACAAGACGTGGGCAGGAAGACTCGAAGACCCGGAGAACAGATCAAGGAGAAACAACTTGAGGATCCTGGGTCTCCCAGAAGGAATGGAGGGGGCCGATGCCGCGGCATATGTGGGCACAATGATCGGGACGCTGATGGGTGTGGAGGCCCCCCCAAGTTTGCTGGAGCTGGATGGGGCGCACCGAGTGCTAGCGAGGAAGCCCAATGCAAAAGAGCCGCCAAGGGCGATGGTGGTGAGATTTCACCGGTTTACGGACAGAGAGAGGGTCCTGAAATGGGCCAAGAAGGAACAGAGCAGCAAGTGGGACAACGCGGAGATCAGAATATACCCGGACCGGAGCGCGGAGGTCGCTAAGTGGAGAGCGGGTTTCAACCGGGCTAAAGCGGTGCTGCACCGGAAAGGGGTGAAATCTGGAATGCTGCAGCCAGCGCGACTGTGGGTTACACATAATGGCCAACACCACTACTTCGAAACGCCGGAAGAGGCGTGGACCTTTATATTAGCTGAAAAATTGGACTCTAATTGAGGGTTTGTGTGGGAGGGGGGTGTTTGAGGGGTGAAGTATGATGGTTGTTGTACATAGGGGGTCAACCACGCGCAGGAAAGGATATATGGGCTGGGGGAGAGGGACAAGGCCATGACAGGAGCAGCGCCATGGGGGGCGGGGCAGGCTTTGGGAAGCGCGGGGTTGTATTTCCCGCGCGCGGCAAAAAAAAAAAGGGCGGGAAGGGGAACAAAGGAATGTACATTGATTGGGAGATTCCCACACGGGGGGGTTAAAGGGATGGCGGGGAAGCCGGGGTCAGCAGGTGCCAGCTGACTTACGGGAGGGATATGGGGGGAATAAAAAAGCTAGACGGGGATCTAGCGGGAGGCGGGAGGGGGGAAGGGGGGGGAAAAAGGGTTGCTGCTGCACTGGCCGAAAGAGAACGGGACACAGAAGAGGTGGCTGGGACGGGGGTCCCCCAGCTGGGGGACTGGAGAGTGAGGGAGACGCGGACAAGGGACTGGCCCAGAAAAGGAGATGGCTAGTCGGCAGGGGGGGGGAGGGGGTGAGAGTCCCTCCAATCCGGCTGATAACGTGGCACGTGAGGGGCCTCAATGGGCCGGTGAAGAGGGCTCGAGTGTTCGCGCACTTGAAGGGACTGAAGGCAGATGTGGCAATGCTCCAAGAGACACACCTGTAGGTGGCGGACCAGGTCAGGTTAAGAAAGGGATGGGTAGGACAGGTATTTCACTCGGGATTGGACGCAAAAAATAGAGGGGTGGCAATTCTGGTGGGAAAGCATGTGTCATTTGAGGCCAAGACTATTGTAGCGGATAATGGAGGGAGATATGTGATGGTGAGTGGTAGGTTGCAAGGGACGTGGATGGTGTTGGTAAATGTATACGCCCCGAACTGGGATGATGCTGGATTCATGAAGCGCATGTTGGGACGCATTCCGGATCTGGAGGAAGGAGGACTAATAATGGGAGGGGTCTTCAATACGGTGCTGGACCCAGCACTGGACCGCTCCAGATCAAGGACGGGAAGGAGGCCGGCGGCGGCCAAGGTACTTAGGGGGTTTATGGATCAGATGGGGGGAGTGGACCCATGGAGGATTGCAAGACCGCAGGCCAGGGAATTTTCTTTTTTCTCCCACGTGCATAAGGCTTACTCCCGGATTGATTTCTTTGTTCTGGGCAGGGCGCTCATCCTGAGAGTGGGGGGGACCGAGTATTCGGCCATAGCCGTTTCGGACCATGCCCCGCACTGGGTGGAACTGGAGCAGGGAGAGGAGAGGGACCAACGCCCGCTGTGGCGGCTGGATGTGGGACTCCTGGCCGATGAGGTGGTGTGTGGGAAGGTGAGGGGGTGTATTGAAAGGTACTTGGAGGCCAACGACAACGGGGAGGTGCGAGTGGGGGTGGTATGGGAGGCGTTGAAGGTGGTGATCAGGGGAGAGCTGATCTCCATCAGGGCTCATAGGGAGAAGATAGAGGGAATGGAAAGGGAGAGGCTAGTGGGGGAGATCTTGCGGGTGGACAGGAAATACGCAGAGGCCCCGGAGGAAAGATTACTTGGGGAAAGGCGACGGCTCCAGACGGAGTTTGACCTGCTGACCACGGGGAAGGCGGAGGCACAGTGGAGGAAGGCGCAAGGGGCGACTTACGAGTACGGGGAAAAGGCTAGTCGGATGCTGGCGCACCAGCTCCGAAAGAGGGCGGCAGCGAGGGAAATAGGGGGAATCAAAGATGGAAGGGGAGCCATGGTTCGAAGTGCAACGGAAATAAATAAGGTATTTAAGGACTTCTATGAAGAGCTGTACAGATCCCAGCCCCCAGGGGGGGAAGGGGGGTGAGGCGATTCCTGGACCAGCTGGGGTTCCCGAGGGTGGAGGAGCAGGAGGCGGTTGGTTTGGGGGCACCATTTGGGCTGGAGGAGTTGAGTAAGTGTTTGGGGAGCATGCAGGCGGGGAAGGCCCCGGGGCCGGACGGGTTCCCGGTGGAATTCTACAGAAAATATGTGGACCTGCTGGCCCCGCTACTAGTGAGGACCTTCAACGAGGCAAGAGAGGAGGGAACCCTGCCCCAGACAATGTCGGAGGCGACAATCTCCCTGATCCTAAAGCGAGACAAGGATCCACTGCAGTGTGGATCGTACAGGCCGATTTCGCTCCTCAATGTGGATGCTAAGCTATTGGCGAAGGTATTGGCCACTAGGATTGAGGACTGTGTCCCGGGGGTGATTCACGAGGACCAAACGGGATTCGTAAAGGGCAGGCAGTTAAATACCAATGTGCGGCGGCTCTTAAACGTGATAACGTTGACATCGGAGGAGGGAGAGGCGGACATAGTGGCAGCTATGGACGCGGAAAAAGCCTTTGACCGAGTAGAGTGGGAGTACCTCTGGGAGGTATTGCGCAGGTTAGGGTTCGGGGGAGGGTTCATTAGATGGGTTAAGTTCCTTTACAGCACCCCGGTGGCGAGCGTAATGACAAACCGGCGGAGGTCAGAGTACTTTCGGCTGTACCGAGGGACGAGACAGGGGTGCCCCCTGTCCCCCCTGTTGTTTGCATTGGCGATCAAACCCTTGGCCATATCATAGAATTTACAGAGCAGAAGGAGGACCCTCTTCTTGGAAAGAGCACCCTACCCAAGGTCAACACCGCCACCCTATCCCCATAACCCAGTAACCCCATCCAACACTAAGGGCAATTTTGGACACTAAGGGCAATTTATCATGGCTAGTCCACCTAACCCGCACATCTTTGGACTGTGGGAGGAAACCGGAGTACCCGGAGGAAACCCACGCACACACGGGGAGGATGTGCAGACTCCGCACAGACAGTGACCCAAGCCAGAATCGAACCTGGGACCCTGGAGCTGTGAAGCAATTGTGCTATCCACAAGGCTACCATGCTGCCCTCACTTAGGGAGTCTCAGAAATGGAGGGGGATAGTCCGCGGGGGTGAGGAGCATCGGGTATCGCTATATGCGGATGACCTGCTGCTATACGTGGCGGACCCAATGGAGGGATGGTGGAGGTCATGCAGACTCTGAAGGGGTTTGGAGAGTTTTCGGGCTACAAGCTTAATGTAGAGAAGAGTGACCTCTTTGTATTACAGGCAGGGGACCAAGAAAGAGGGATAGGAGACCTACCGCTGAGGAGGGCGGAGAGGAGTTTTCGGATCCAGATAGCCAGAAGTTGGGGGGCCCTACATAAACTGAATTTGACGAGGGTGGTGGAGCAAATGGAGGAGGATTTTAAAAGATGGGACATGCTCCCGCTCTCGTTGGCGGGTAGGGTGCAGTCGGTCAAAATGGTGGTCCTTCCGAGGTTTTTGTTCGTGTTTCAGTGCCTCCCCATTGTGATCACCAAGGGCTTTTTCAAGAGAGTAGGTAGAAGTATTATGGGGTATGTGTGGGCAAATAAGACCCCGAGGGTTAGGAGAGGGTTCTTGGAACGCAACAGGGACCGAGGAGGGTTGGCTTTGCCAAACCTAGAGAGTTACTACTGGGCAGCAAATGTGGCGATGATCCGTAAGTGGGTTATGGAGGGAGAGGGGGCGGCATGGAAGAGGATGGAGATGGCGTCCTGTAAAGGAACGAGCCTGGGGGCGTTGGTAACGGCACCGCTGCCGCTCTCGCCGACAAAATACACCACAAGCCTGGTGGTGGCGGCAACACTAAAGATCTGGGGCCAGTGGAGAAGACACAGGGGTGCAATGGGAGCATCGGTGTGGTCCCCGATCAGGGGTAACCACCGGTTTGTCCGGTGGAAGATGGACGGGGGTTCCAAGGCTGGCATCGGGCGGGGATAAGAAGAATGGGGGACCTGTTCATTGACGGGACATTTGCGAGCCTAGGGGCACTGGAGGAGAAATTTGAGTT
This sequence comes from Scyliorhinus torazame, assembly GCF_047496885.1. Classification (NCBI taxonomy): domain Eukaryota; kingdom Metazoa; phylum Chordata; class Chondrichthyes; order Carcharhiniformes; family Scyliorhinidae; genus Scyliorhinus; species Scyliorhinus torazame. The sequence goes on along the minus strand of NC_092709.1, from coordinate 111,050,185 downwards.
ACCCCCGGGAAATGCATTTAGATATATGCAGGTGAGGGCTTTTGTGAGGCGACAGGTGAGGGAATTTCCGTTGCTCCCGGTACAAGAAGTTCAAGATAGGGTGATCTCGGGCGTATGGGTCGGGCAGGGCAAGGTGTAGGAAATATACTAAGAGATGGAAGAAGAGGGGGAAGCGCTAGTAGAAGAACTGAAAGGTAAATGGGAGGAGGAGCTGGGGGAGGAGATTGAGGAAGGGCTATGGGCCGATGCCCTGGGTAGGGTTAATACCTCCTCCTCGTGTGCCAGGCTCAGTCTGATACAATTTAAGGTGGTTCACAGAGTGCATTTGACGAGGGCAAGGCTGAGTAGGTTCTTTGGGGTAGAGGATAGATGTGAAAGATGTTCAGGGAGCCCGGCGAACCATGTCCATATGTTTTGGTCATGCCCGGCATTGGAGGGGTTCTGGAGAGGAGTGGCGGGAGTAATATCCCAGGTGGTGAAAGTCCGGGTCAAGCCAAGCTGGGGGCTAGCAACATTTGGAGTCGTGGATGAGCCGGGAGTGCAGGAGGCGAAAGAGGCCGGAACTCTGGCCTTTGCGTCCCTCGTAGCCCGGCGAAGGGTCTTGCTATTGTGGAAGGAGGCGAAGCCCCCTAGCCTGGAGGCCTGGATTAACGACATGGCGGGGTTCATAAAATTGGAGAGGATTAAGTTTGCTTTGAGAGGGTCTGCACAGGGGTTCTACAGGCGGTGGCAACCGTTCCTAGAATATCTCGCGGAGCGTTAGAAGAAGGTCGATCAGCAGCAGCAGCAACCGTGGGGGGGGGGGGGTAAGGGGAACGAGAGACTGTTTGAGGGGATGGACGAGCGGGAGATAGCATGGAGGGTGGGGGGAAACGGTACGCGCGGCCAAGAGCCAGTGTATAAAGCTATGTAAATATACCATCTTGTCTTGCATATATCTTGCTCAGGGAGAATTTGCGTTATTTTGTTACGGTGTGGGGGGGGGGGGGGGGGGGGGGCGGTTATTGTTTGTAAGGGGAAAAAATTGTGTTGTTAAAAAACCTTAATAAAAATATTTTTTAAAAAAAAGATAAGATCTGCCTTCCTTACTTGGTCTGGTCTATAATAGACTACAGATTACAGGAATGACTCTGATCTGTCCTCTGAAATCATAGAGCCACAGAAATGTATGGCCCATTGAGTCTGCGAGCTGAAAAACAGCTATACAGTCTAATCCCAATTTCCAGCTCTTGGTCATAAAATCATAGAGTCATACAGCATAGAAAAGGCCATTCGACCCATCAAGTCTGAGCCAGTCAAAAACAACCACCTATCTATTCTAATTCCATTTTCCAGCACTTGGCCCATCGCCTTGTATGCCTTGGGAATCACAAGTGCACATCTAAATACTTCTTAAATGTTATGAGGGCCTTTGCCTCCACCAGCCTTTCAGGCAGTGAGTTTCAAACTCCCACCACCCTCTGGGTAAAAATGCATTTCCTCACATCCTCTCTAAACCTCCTGCTCCTTACCTTAAATCTATGCCTCCTGGTCATTGATCCCTCCACCAAGGGGAAAAGTTTCTTCCTGTCGACTCTATGCCCCTCATCATTTTATACATCTAAATCATGTCCCCCCTCAGTCTCCTCTGCTCCAAGGAAAACAACCTCAGTCTATCCAATCTCTCTTCATAACTAAAACTCTCAAGCCCAGGCAACATCCTGGTAAATCTCCTCTGCACCCTTTCCAGTGCTATCACATCCTTCTTATGATGTCCCCCCCCCCGCCCCCTCACCCGGTTAGTGATTTATTTGCTAAAGGAAATAGGTCCTTCTTTTCCACTCTATCTAGGCTCCTCATCATTTTATACATCTCAATTTTTATAAAATAAATTTAGAGAACCCAATTATTTTTTTTCCAATTAAGGGGCAATTTTAGCATGGCCAATCCACTTACCCTGCACATCTTTGGTTTGTGGGGGTGAAACCCACGCAGACACGGGGAGAATGTGCAAACTCCACACGGACATTGACCCAGGGTTGGGATTCGAACCCGGGTCCTCAGCGCCATAGGCAGCAGTGCTAACCACTGTGCCACGATGCTGCCCCTCAATTAAAGTTTCCCTCAACCTCTTCCAATCCAAAGAAAAAAAACCCTGTCTATCCAATATTTCTTTCCGACTAATATTTTACAGCCCTGGCAACATCCTTGTAAATCTCCTCTCTAATACGATCACATCCCTTCTGTAATGTGGTAACTCTGACTCTAGTCTGCACAGTACTGTGGCTGTGGCTTAACCAGTGTTACAGTATACAGTTCTAGCACAGTCTCTCTTCTCTCCGCTAATAAAGGAAAGTATCTGTTCTAACCTGCCTGGATCTGAATGGCAGGGGACAATTGGTTACCCCATGTTACTTGGGGAATATGAGCTCCCCCAATGAGAGGTGGCTGGGGCAATCATTAGCAGTACAGCTGTATAAATAGAGCTGGCCAGTGTGGGAACCAGTAGTGAACTATTGGCCCTGTGTACATATTCTGAAATAAAGTTACTTTCTGTTTGACTCGACAAAGTCATGCTGGATTCTTTATGGCCCTCACAAACGTATCCCATATGCCTTTTTAATAATCTTATCTACCTGTCCAATGGACATACAGTCCAAGGTATCTCTGCCCCTCTACACCTCTGACTATCCCAGCATTTATTACGCATTCCTTGACTTATTGCCCCTCCCCAAATGTATCACCTCACACTTTTCCAGATTGAATTTCATTTGTCACTTTTCTGCCCACCTGACCAGTCCATTGATATCTTCCTGCTTTTTCCTTCACTATCAATCACATCCCCATGGTAGGCTTATGCAGAAAGTAAGGAGGCATGGGATAGTGGGAAATTTGGCCAGTTGGATAACAAACTGGCTAACCGATAGAAGTCAGAGAGTGGTGGTGGATGGCAAATATTCAGCCTGGATCCCAGTTACCAGTGGCGTACCGCAGGGATCAGTTCTGGGTCCTCTGCTGTTTGTGATTTTCATTAATGACTTGGATGAGGGAGTTGAAGGGTGGGTCAGTAAATTTGCAGACGATACAAAGATTGGTGGAGTTGTGGATAGTAAGGAGGGCTGTTGTCGGCTGCAAAGAGACATAGATAGGATGCAGAGCTGGGCTGAGAAGTGGCAGATGGAGTTTAACCCTGAAAAGTGTGAGGTTGTCCATTTTGGAAGGACAAATATGAATGCGGAATACAGGGTTAACGGTAGAGTTCTTGGCAATGTGGAGGAGCAGAGAGATCTTGGGGTCTATGTTCATACATCTTTGAAAGTTGCCACTCAAGTGGATAGAGCTGTGAAGAAGGCCTATGGTGTGCTCGCGTTCATTAACAGAGGGATTGAATTTAAGAGCCGTGAGGTGATGATGCAGCTGTACAAAACTTTGGTAAGGCCACATTTGGAGTACTGTGTACAGTTCTGGTCGCCTCGTTTTAGGAAGGATGTGGAAGCTCTGGAAAAGGTGCAAAGAAGATTTACCAGGATGTTGCCTGGAATGGAGAGTAGGTCTTACGAGGAAAGGTTGAGGGTGCTAGGCCTTTTCTCATTAGAGCGGAGAAGGATGAGGGGCGACTTGATAGAGGTTTATAAGATGATCAGGGGAATAGATAGAGTAGACAGTCAGAGACTTTTTCCCCGGGTGGAACACACCATTACAAGGGGACATAAATTTAAGGTGAAAGGTGGAAGATATAGGAGGGATATCAGAGGTAGGTTCTTACCCAGAGAGTAGTGGGGGCATGGAATGCACTGCCTGTGGAAGTAGTTGAGTCGGAAACATTAGGGACCTTCAAGCAGCTATTGGATAGGTACATGGATGACGGTAAAATGATATAGTGTAGATTTATTTGTTCTTAAGGGCAGCACGGTAGCATTGTGGATAGCACAATTGCTTCACAGCTCCATGGTCCCAGGTTCGATTCCGGCTTGGGTCATTGTCTGTGCGGAGTCTGCACGTCCTCCCCGTGTCTGCGTGGGTTTCCTCCGGGTGCTCCGGTTTCCTCCCACAGTCCAAAGATGTGCGGGTTAGGTGAATTGGCCAATGATAAATTGCCCTTAATGTCCAAATTGCCCTTGGTGTTGGGTGGAGGTGTTGAGTTTGGGTAGGGTGCTCTTTCCAAGAGCCGCTGCAGACTCAAAGGGCCGAATGGCCTCCTTCTGCACTGTAAATTCAATGATAATCTATGATTAATCTAGGACAAAGGTTCGGCACAACATCGTGGGCCGAAGGGCCTGTTCTGTGCTGTATTTTCTATGTTCTATGTTCTATGTTATTACCAATGTTGTACATCCACAAACGCCTTAATCATGCCCTCTCACAGTTAAGTCTAAATCATTAATATGTACCATAAAAAAACAAAGGGCCGAGGACCAAGGCTGTGGAACCCTACTGGAAACTGTCACAAAATCACCCACCATTCATTACGATTCATTACTTCCTGCCAATTTTGGATCCAATTTGCTACTTTCTCATGGATCCCATGAGCTTTTCCTCTTCTGACAAGTTTGCTACCTAGGACCTGTTAAAAGCCTTGCTAAAATTCCAACTATACTAAATCAAGAAAGCAACCCTCAAGACCTCAACCAAGTTAAATCAAATTCAATGAAATGGCCTAGCAAGCCATTCAGTTGTCGAGAAGTTGGGATGATCAATAAATGCTGGTTTGCCAGGAATGCCCACCGGCATGAATGACTAAAAATAAAATTATTTGCCCATGTTGAGCGTAAATGTCAACACAATCTGGTTGGACCAAACAATATTTTTCCACGTTGCAACTTCTTTGTATGTCTATATTCATCATCTGATCTAAATACCAATTTACAAAGATATTCTTTTATCTCCAAATACGACAAATGGTATGGTCACATAGCATAAAGGAAGATTGATGTGTTGTTGGAGGGCAATCATCTCAGCCCCAGGACATCACTGCAGGAGTTCCTCAGGATTCCTAGGCCCAGCCATCTTCAGCTGCTTATCAATGACTTTAATGTCAGAAGTGAGGGTGTTCACAGATGACTGCACAATGTTAAATATCATTTACAACTCATCAGATACTGAAGCAGCCAATGCTCATATGCAACAAAACATGGGCAACAGTTAGGCTTGAGCTGATAAATGGCAAGTACCATTCGTTTTGCATAAGTGCCAGTCAATGACCATCTCCAACAAGCGAGAATCACCCCTTGAGTGGGATTCTCTGGTCTCCGACTCCGAAATCGCGTTCATATGGTTTGGTCCTGTCCAAAGCTGGAGGATTACTGGAAGGAGGTTTTTAGGGTAATCTCTAAAGTGGTGCATGTGAAACTGGACCCGGGCCCTCGGGAGGCCATATTCTGGGTGTCGGACCAGCAGGGGTTGGAAACAGGTGCGGAGGCAGAAGTTGTAGCCTTCGCCTCATTGATTGCCCGAAGGCAGGTCCTGCTGGGATGGAGGGCAACCTCTCCACCCTGTGCCCTGGCATGGCGGAGGGACCTGTTGGAATTCTTGACTCTTGAGAAGTTTGAACTGAGGGGAAGGATGGAGGGGTTCTACAACTCATGGGCGTTATTCATTATGCACTTTCAAGAATTGGATAACATCGAACATTAGTCGGGGGGTTTGGGGGAGGGGGACTGTATGTGTTAATGGTGACTATGGGTGATCCCTGATTCCTTTTTGTTTGTTTATGTTAACATGCGGGCAGTTGTTTGGGGGTTGGTGGGAGGATGGGATTGTTGTTGATATGGGCATTGACATTATATTCGTTACTGCTTATTGTTTATTGTTGGTGGGTGCAAATTTGGGAGAAAATGTGAAAAAGGAGGAGAATAAAAATATTTCTTTTAAAAAAGAAGCTCTACACCATCCAGGACAAAGCTTAATCATCTGAGCACTTTCTCCTAGTTTCACCACTGAAGGTTCATGGTCCACCTATTATGGTTAAAGCCTTGAAAAATAACTTAATTAAGACAAGTATTGGTAAATTGAGTTATGATTGGATTCAGATGTACAAATTATACATCCCAAAACCTTAATGTAATCAAAAATCTTTTACAGTGATGCTCTGTGAACAAATAAAAAAAGGTCCTTGTGACCACCCTGGTCAGGTGGAGCCTGTTTCAACAGTAGTTCCTTCCTTCACAATGCTGGAGCTCATGCCCCTAAAATGGAACCCTATTTGCCCACAGCCTTCCTTCAGCCACATGCTCACCTCCCTAACCTGTTTACCTCTATGCTAATTTGCACCTGGTCAGGTAAAAATCCAGAAATTATGACCCTTGAGATTCAGTCCTTCATTTTAGTTCCGAGATCCAATACTCTCCAAACAGGATGTCTTGCTTACTTTTTCTGACATTCTTCCTTCCACTATGAACCTCAAAGATTTAATTCTCCCTCTCCATCTCCAATATCCTTTCAAGATAGTTATAGATGTCTATCACTTTGCACTGGATAGGCAACATACCATGAGGGACTCTTGATCATTGTTTACAAATAATGGTATCTGTCCCACGAATTATTGAATGTCCTCAAACTATCACGTTATTCTTCCTTTCTTCACTTTGGCTGCTGCCATACTTGAATGATACATGGTCAGTATTCTGGTTCTCCTTCCAACAGTTCTCATCTTTATCCTCATAGACAGAAAGTACATTGTACCCGTGGAATAGGATCCATTTCTGTGGATCCATGTTCTTTGTCTCATCTAGGTTCTGTTGCGTCTGTACGCAATAGGTCACACCAACTCAATTCTGAAATCTGCTAAAAGCACACCTCACTCCCACAGCTACCTTGATTAAACTTCCTCCCACCTCACATCCGAGAGGGACTCTATTCCAGCCTCCCAGTTTGTCCATCTCTTGCATCAGTTCTGGCAATGTAATCATCCACATCATTACTTTCAGTCGGTTTTCACTTTTCCTCAACTACAAATTCCCCTTCACTGAGCTTGACAGGCTCCATCTTGAACAATCCATCTCCCATTTTCTGTCCTTACCTCTTCCCCTCCCATCTTGAAACTCAATAGGGTTCCTTTTGTCCTCAACCTCCACCCCATCAGCCTTTGTGTTCAATGGATCATCCTCTACCATTTCCACCACCTCAAGTGTAAGGCTACCATCAAACTCATCTCTCCTTTTCATTTCAGTATCCCAAAAGGACTGCTCCCTCTACAACATCCTGATCCAATCTTCATTCACCCCTAGTACCTGTGACATTATGTTGAATGTCTGGAATATAAAGGGTCAATGTAATATCATAATTGACCACTAGATGGAGCTAGATGATGGCCTATATAAAGCACTGACTCACAGGCTTCTGGGAGAGGGCTGGAAAGGTCTAGAGAGTGCAGAGAACAGTTATAAATAGAGTGTAGAGACTAGTATTAGTAGTGTGTAGATTATAGATTACTAGATTATTGCTTGCAATAGGAGGAAGTGGTTGAGTTTTAATAAGTAGTGTAATAAATGTTAGCTTTGTTATTGAACTTAGCTTCTGTCGTCTTTTTGGACACTACAACATCCATCCTGATAATAAGAATCACAAAGGACAACACAGTACCCACTCCCCTTCCCTTGCATATGCAGAAAGTGGAACACCTGCTGCTCTTTCACCCTCCTCCATTACCACTGTCCAGAGATCCAGAAACTCTTAGATTAAACTGTGACTTGCTTGTACTTTTTAGAAATTTCATATCCTGTATTTACTGTTCACGATGCAGTCTCCTGCCCCTTAGGGAGACCAAAGGTACATTGGATGACTGCTTTTTGGAATACCTCTGTTCAGCCCATAGACATGACCCTGAGTTTCAAGTCACTTTCCATTTTAGCTCTCTGCCCCATTTCTACTTTGACCTCTTGGTTCTCAGTCACCTACATGGTTCCAATGAAGCTTGACAGAATAATGAGGAATAGCACTTCATCTTTCGATTGGGCACTTCTGGACTCAACACTTGAGTTCAACATTTCAGATTATAACCACAGCTCCCTTTTTTTGGACAACAGTCGCTGGTAATGTTTTTGGGTCAACACTTCCTGGAGACCCATCTTTCTTTTCTTTACGTATCCCCATAACTACCCCCTTTTTGCTTGCACTATCATCCCTTGTGTCATTTAATCTAATCTGCCTTTTACCCCAGCACAAATCTTCCCTTTTTTCCCTCCAGGCGTTTGACTTGCTTAGAATCTGTTACATCGCTCACATTTTTCACTTCTGATGAAAGATCATCAACCTGAACCATTAAATATGTTTTGTTCTCCACATATGTTGCCTGACTTGCTGAGTATTTCCAACATTTCTTATTTTAGTTATGTTCTATTAACTAGGCTCGGGGTTGCTAGGTTAGGGAGAGACAAATTAACCAGAATACAAGTTCCCTATCATATTGTTGTCACCCGTGTGATAGGGTGTCCATATAAACATTTTGAATGTGGACAATGGTAGACTTGCTATTATGGCTCACTATTTAAAACCAAGCAAACTAATTATCCAGGCTTGTACACAGTGTGGTCACTTGACTGTAAAGACTGTTTCCCTTTTTATGGTAGCCACCTTGTAGATTTTCTGGGGTACAATGTTAGTGCTAATTCATAACACGTTAACTTCATTTTTATGCAGCATTCCTAACTCAACTAGGAAATAGAGTTGAGACTCTCCAAACTCAAAGGCTATGGGGGGAAGGTGGGATCAGCCTATTGAATTGGATGACAGCCATGATTATAATCAATGGTGGAGCAGGCTCAAAGGGCCGAATGGCTTTCTCCTGCTCCTATTTTCTATGTTTCTAACTGACTTTGTACATGTGCCTTACAATCAAAAGAAAGTCCTCGGGCGTCATTCTCCGACCCCCCGCCGGGTCGGAGAATGGCCGTTGGCCGCCGTGAATCCCGCCCCCGCCCCCGCCGAAGTCTCCGCTCCCGGAGATTGGGCGGGGGCGGGAATCCAGCCGCGCCGGTTGGCGGGACCCCCCGCTGGATTCTCCGGCCCGGATGGGCCGAAGTCCCGCCCAGGAATTGCCTGTCCCGCCGACGTAAATCAAACCTGGTATTTACCGGCGGGACCAGGCGGCGTGGGCGGGCTCCGGGGTCCTGGGGGGGGGGCGCGGGGCGATCTGACCCCGGGGGGTGCCCCCACGGTGGCCTGGCCCGCGATCGGGGCCCACCGATCCGCGGGCGGGCCTGTGCCGTGGGGGCACTCTTTCCCTTCCGCCTCCGCTACGGCCTCCACCATGGCGGAGGCGGAAGAGACTCTCCCCACTGCGCATGCGCGGGAAACTTTCGGCGGCCGCTGACGCTCCCGCGCATGCGCGGGGAAACTGACAGCGGCCGCTGACGCTCCCGCGCATGCGCCGCATTTCCGCGCCAGCTGGCGGGGCAACAAACGCCATTTCCGCCAGCTGGCGGGGCGGAAATCCCTCCGGCGTCGGCCTAGCCCCTCAATGTTGGGGCTAGGCCGCCAAAGATGCGGAGACTTCCGCACCTTTTTGCCGGCGCGATGCCCGTCTGATTTGCGCCGGCTTTGGCGCCAGTCGGCGGGCATCCCGCCGTTGGGGGAGAATTTCGCCCCTCATTCTTCAGGGAGAATTTGATTTGAACCTGGACCCAAACCTGAAAGAATAGTCTTGCTTAATAACTATCAACAAGCTCTCACTTTGTTTTCAATATTATTGAGCTTATGAAAATGTAAACAAGACTGTAGAGAGGTATGTATGGGTCTGTTGTGTTCTTCAATATCCGTGTGTTATGGATGCCTGGTCAGCTCTCAACAGTGGCTAAGATTCTGGACCAGAGCCATAAATGTTTTAAGTTTTAAGACGGTGCGGAGAGATCGATTCATTCCAGGAGTGATAATATAAGAAATATGGTTTGGGTATTTTATAAACAAACTTTATTAAAAGAAAACAATACTTAAACTTTTAAACTTCAACTCTAATAATGACAGATTACATGCGGTTTCGTAACCTTAACACACTAGTTCCCATTAAACAACACTGTAACAGAACATGTCACTTTTTTTAATGTAATTTATTTCAAACAGTAACATAAACAATACACTCCACAAACTCACAGTCCACCGTTTGTACAATTTTCCCCCCTTTACCCCCACCCCCCTCCTTCTTACCCTCCGTGATGAACAGTTCATCAAACATTGTCATGAACAACCCCACCATGTCACGAAGCCCTCCGCTGACTCCCTCTACTCAAATTTGATCTTTTCCAACTGGAGAAAGTCATACAAGTCACCCAGCCAGGCCGCCACCCCTAATGGCACATTCGACGTCCAATTCAGCAAGGTCCTTCGCCGGGCAATTAGAGAGGCGAAGGCCACAACATCTGCCCCCTTCCCGTCCAGCAGCTCCGGCATTTCTGATAACCCAAAGCTCGCCACCATTGGGTCCGGCCTGACCTCCACCCCCATAATTTTAGATCACGTCCCAAACACCGCTACCCAATAACTCTCCAGCTTCGTGCAACCCCAAAACATGTGTGCATGATTCGCCGGCTCTCGCACTCATCAGCCACCCCTTGGAAGAACCCACTCTCCTTGTCTGGGTCATATCTACCCCATGCACCATCTTGAACTAAATCAAGCCCCTTTCATGCAAGAAGAGGTTGAATTAACCCTATGCATTGCCTCACACCACAGTCCACTTTTCCCTCCCAACACCTCCTCCCATTTTTTCTTGATCCTCACTACTTGCACCTCTCGCTGCTCCCCCAACCAACCATATATATTCCCATTCCACCCTCTTCCGACTCATCCGGGAGCAACAGTTGTTCCACTCATGTCACTTTCACAGGCAGACAAAGGCAATACTTGCATTACTAAGCAATTTCTCTTCTGGTAGGGGCATTCGTTCTGAACCCTTTTTCCAAAGCCTGCCTCGGTAGCAACGTTCATGACCTTTTCGGTCTGTTTCCAAAGCCTGCTCCTGTTCAAAACAGCATTCTCTCTCTCTCCCTCTCTAAGCTCCGCCCAACCACTCAAACATAGGTTCTCCACTGGGGTTTCCAGACTTGAACCCATTATCATTATCTTGGCTGTTTGATTGCCCACTCCCATTTATACAAAAGAACAGAGTCATGCTATCGATATGCAACTAACCTCCCATTGACAGTCAAAGATGCCATCAAACTCTGTAATGGGATAATAGTTGGTAAGACATCAGTGTTCCGAAGAACAATGGATCTGGGGAATCCAGTGTATTCCTACTAACGAGTTTAAGTCTGACTGGGGCAATGTAATTTGACCAATGTGGGCGTATCCCTCTGACTCTGTGATAACAGTTTTTTTTCCACCTCAGTCTATTTAACCCCTAAATTGCCTCTTACATTGAGGTCTCATTTTTGGACTCAATTTCCTAATATCTCCCTCGTGTGACATGTGCGAAAAGTCACGAAACATAGCTAAGATAAAATAATCCAATGATGGTACTTTCAAATTGATTATGGATTTACCTTCCCTTCCAGCCTTCAGCAACCAGTGACTGATTGGAGTGACGTACTGAGGCTTGACATATCTGGACAGTGCCTGGTAATGAAAACAGAAATGAACTGAGTTCAATAACAAACAAGAATCGAGCAGAAGCCAAAACATCGGAAACCTGCCAGTGTAAAAATACGTTGATATTCTCCTAATGATGGGTTAATGGCGGGTCGGTTTTCCTGTTGCCTAGTGGCATGAAAGACATTTGCATTAATTCGCATGTCATGACTGCTCATTAAATTAACTGCTCGCCGGAATTTCCCCATGCCTTCCACACTTACCAGCGGGAAATCATGTCAGCCTCAAACCCATTTGTCAGTGAGTGATGTGCACAAGGCGGACCTCAGATCACGTGAGACTTCGAGATGAATGCACATACATAGCCTGCGCTGAACACCTCTCTGCTGGTACAGATTGGTTTGTGTCCTCCAGCTCAATGTTAAGCGCATCTTTATGGACAACATGTGAAGCTCTCATTGAGGATTTCATCTCTGTACTTAACTGTGCTCACAGCCCCCATATGAGGTGGGTGGGGGTCCACGTGGGGATTGATGCTTCGCAGGTGATGGGCTTGTGGAGAGAAGGTCAGAACATCCACAATAATAGGATCCAGTATTAGTGGGAAGGCTTTAGAATACCAGGGCGTAGTTCTACCTTTGCATTGTGAGGTTCCAGGTACATTAGAGGTACGTGGACAGTGAGAAGGTTGGGGTGAACTCTGACCTTAAGTACAGGTGTAACAGCACTATCTTGAGGTCCTAGAACAATGGCATCATGCAAAAACAAAGGTGAGATTGGTTCTTTCTGGGACGAGTGTGAAGACTGCGTGGGAGGACCGCTAAGCTGGGCTATGGGGCTCCTTTAGTGTTGCTCCAGTCGATAAGATCCAGGTCAGTTACAACGGAGACAGACCTCATTGCCAGGAATCAATTGAAAGCCAATCATTTCATTCAGCGCTATTAAAGGGATAGGTAAAATGCAAGACCTTCACATCAAAGTCTCAACATTGGCCAAATTATAAGGTTAGAATGCAGCATTGGAGAGTGAAGGCAATTGTGAAGTGGGTACAAGTACGTAATATCTGCCATCCCATCAGTGAAGGGAAGGCATGGGTTTACAATGAATGCCATGCATCACTGGCCAAACATATTCCACTGATTGACCATTTCAAAGAATGGAGGGGTGTCAGCAACTTTCCAGTGCCTGCAGCTGCAGAAGTCCAGCCACCTCCAGGCCAAGAAACGTGCCAACAATGGGTGGTACCCAGGCCAACACAGAACATGTTGCGCCTAGTGGAAGCCTTGGGTCAACATGTCAGAATCATGGGTCAAATTGTCCAAGGCTTGGGGTACACTGTGCGGTCGATGGTTGAGGTGCTGGATACGGGAATCCAGTCACAGTGGACATGTCCCGGGCCCACATGTACATTGCTGAGGCGCTCCAGAGCTTGGTCCATTCACAAAGGGTCATGGCAGAGATCATCAAGAGCATTGGCTGACTCACCTTGGCCAGTCACAGAGAGACATGTCACAGGCACAGAGGGACTTGGCACAATAATCTTCCAAGGGTCGCCTGTGTGTTTGGGTGTTGCGTTATTTCAGTGCAGTCTGGGGCCGCTCCCCCGCGCTTCCTGTGGTGCCCGTGCTGGCCCCTTGTGGGCCGCAGAATCGCTGGGCTATGGGGCCCATTGATGTCGCCGTGAAACACTCCGGTGTTTACGCCGGCGTCAACACTTAGCCCCCGTTTCGGAGAATCCCGGCCCTGCTTCTTTCCTTAGATTTTCAAACTTCTGTCTGGAGGCTTCTGGCACTAGTTCACATGCACATAAAATGGCTTTTCCAACCTCATAATGCCTAGATACCTCCTCTGATAGCGATGCAAAAACTTCACGTGTTAGCTCCTACTAATTTAACTGGCTAACTTTCTTATCTTACATGGCTTACCACTCCTTCTATGTGTAACCCCAAACAACACATCAGACGTGGGGGCAGCCTGCTAGGTTTCGTACCCTCTGACCTGAGATGCTTTTGGCAGCCGTTCTCTGGAGGTCCTGGACCTGGATGTGTCCGGCTGACTTTCAGGTGTCACAGGACACGATGTGCCACCCTATTCTGCCCGCTGCCCCTGAGATGCTGCAGTGTCAACTGGGGGGATTTGATAGTGCTGAGGTGTTCCAGCACCTCCCCTGTTGGAGGCATCAGCACAGGCCCCATAATTTCCTCCTTCCTCAGGGTGCTCGATGGCCCTGGGCTATTCCATGGGATGGATGTGAGGACGGAGTGAGCTCCAGAGGCTCCACCATCCCCAGGATCTGCCAGTGCTGGACACCTGCTCTTGTTTCAACCAGGGTCTCGATGCCCTCAACCATGGAGCTCTGAGACTGGGACACACCCCTTAGCGAGTGGCACACCCCATGCTGCAGCCGTATAGAACGTTAGTTAGGCCACACTTGGAGTATAGTGTTCAATTCTGGTCGTCACACTACCAGAAGGATGTGGAGGCTTTGGAGAGGGTACAGAGGAGGTTTACCAGGATGTTGCCTGGTATGGAGGGCATTAGCTATGAGGATAGGTTGGATAAACTCAGCTTGTTCTCACTGGAATGATCAAGGTTGACGGGGCGACCTGATAGAAGTCTACAAAATTATGAGGGGCATGGACAGAGTGGATAATCAGAAGCTTTTTTCCAGAGTTGAAGAGTCAATTACTAGGGGGCATGGGTTTAAGGTGCGAGGGGAAAAGTTTAGAGGAGATGTGTGAGGGAAGTTTTGTATACAAAAGGTAGTGGGTACCTAGAACTCACTGCCGGAGGAGGCATTGGAAGCAGGTACGATAGTGACGTAAGTCGCATCTTGACATCTACATGAATAGGATGGGAATAGAGGGATACAGACCCCGGAAGTGTAGAAGGTTTACGTTAGACGGGCAGCATGGTCAGCGCAGGCTTAGAGGGCCTGTTCCTGTGCTGTACTTTTCTTTGTTCTTTGACGCTCCCTGAGCTGACGCCTGCTGTCACTTCCTCCCAGGAGGCACTGGCTGTCCTGTGGTTGACCATCCGAACCTCTCAGGGGAACAGGGCATCCTGTCTGGACTCCACCGCGTCCAACAGTCTTGCCAGGTTGGCATCCCCAAATCTTGGAGCTGGTCTCTTTGGTGGCATGGCTGCGTGCTGTCTGAAGTTTGCTGTGCGGGATCGGTTTAAGTGCTGCTCCCTTTTGTTTTGCGGGGAGCTGCCGGGCGCCATCCTAGCGAATCAGCCAGCGGGACAATCATTTGCAGCGTAAAGCCCTTGGGTCCTCGTTAAGTGGCCCAGTTTATGTTTGATACCCGTGACAACCTCACCAAGCCCACCATTGGGAAGCTCGCGGCAGTTCCCACTTGCTGCCACGCTCTTTATCCTTCGATGGCCTGAACAGATTTCTTTATCCTGGGGAAGACTTTACCTTTCTGTCTGCTTGGATATTTCTTTTTTCCGCCCTTGAACTGTCTCTAGTCTTTCCATCCTTCTCTGGGAGACCCTATCAGTTTGATCATAATCTGAATGTGTTGCTGCCGGTCCTCACTTCACATTTGTCTGGATTTATTTTGATCCAGCCGAGGGTCTGGATTGGGGTTTGTTGCGTTGTGCGGCATCTATGTTACTCCGCTTAGGACTGGGGTTTTCATACATTTTCTTTTGATTTTTGTAAGGATGAATCTGCTCTTGGCTTCCACATGGGTGCAGATGGGTCTGGTATCTGAAGAGAGGAGGCTGCGATAGGTCAGTGGTGCCTTTGGCGCTGCTGGAATCGAGGGGGATGTACGTTGGTGCACACCCAACCATGTCACAGAAGACTCATGATGATTTTTCATGGTGATTGTAGGCCTGTGGGGCATGGGGGAGGGTGCGCTGTCTTGTCATTTTTTATGGCTTTATCCTGTCTGTTCCTCGGTCTCTGGTGGGAGTATCTAATCCTGTCTAATGATTGTATCGAGCCGATCGTGATGTCATTCTCCTGTTCCACTCTGTACTCACTCTGTAGCTGTTTGTCAGCTTTGACAAAGAGTCATCCAGACTTGAAATGTTAGCTCCCTTCTCTCTCCACAGATGCTGTGAGGCCTGCTGCGATCATCCAGTGTTTTCTGTTTTTGTTCCACTCTGTATTCGTGTATATTAAGCCGTTTTCTTCTTCATACTCGTGATGTATTATTTTGTAATTTTGTTGCATTATTCTCTAAAATGAAAAACCTCAATAAATATACTTGAAACAAAGAAAGTGAGTTCTAGTCTAAACTCGAGCTGTGCTCCACCAAGGTGTGTGAACTGGGGGAAGAGTGCGGGTGAGCGCTGTGATGGACCTTCATGAGTCCCTTCATCATCAGACATGCTTTGGGGATGTGTTAAATTCATGTCCCCTGTTTGTGGTGAGCCCACCCCAGGGCGACCTGGTGGCACAGTAGTGGCACTGCTGCTTCACAGCTCCAGGGACCCAGGTTCCATTCCGGCCTTGGGTGACTGGGCGGAGCTTGCATGTTCTCCCTGTGTCTGTGTGGGTTTCCTCCGGGTGCCCCGGTTTCCTCCCACAGTCCCACAGGTCAGGTGGATTGGACAGGCTAAATTTCCCCTAAGTTCGCAAAAGGTTAGGTGGGGTTACTGGGTTGCGGGGATAAGGTGGGGGCGTGGGCCTAGATAAGGTGCTCTTTCTGAGGGTCGCTGCAGATGCGATGGGCCGAATGGCCTCTTTTTGCACTGTAGAGGTTCTATGGTTCTAAGAAGGGACAGTGGATGGAGTGTGCACAACATGTAAGATGGGTTGGTGGTGATGTGAAAGTTTCCGTGAGAAAGTAAGTGTTGATATGTGTCCCCCGCTAATGGATGTGTGAGATCCGTGAAGAGAGTAGCCGTTTGAGCAGATGATGTTATGATGAGAGTTTGATATTGGAGGGAGTTGAAGGATGACATACACTGGCAGAGCGGATTAGATCATTCACCCACTTCCTGCACTGCATTGTGGTCTGGTGTGGTTACCAACCACACTGATCTCCTGGGCAACGGCTTCCCAGACCAGTGAGGTGACATTCGGGTGCTTCCTGGAGCCACCTCATGGGAAGATAACAAACCTCTGCACCTGGACTCCTCGAATCAAGGTGTCGAGGACCTGGTGACTGAAGAGGGGTTGTACCTTCTTTTTGTGGGAGGTGATATTTTGCTTGTGGCTGGATGCCATGTTGATCAGTCTGTTGAGGACAGGTGGGGGCTGGAGACAGTGATATGAATGTGTGGCACTTGTGTATAAATATGGCACCGGGACCTTCAAACCCGCCAGCTGACAGCAGGCAGACGAATCAGCTCCCGACTCACCAGGTGATTCAGAGATACTCATTCGTGCATAATTAATGAGGCTCCAAGTGTGGAATCAGGCGCGGGTTCACACCATTCCGGTCAGTGGGAATGGTGTCACCGGAACCACCGGCCACTGCACTTCGACAAAAGAATGGGAGAGTTCTGCCCATGGTGTGGGACTCCATCCATATTCTTCTACTGCAGAGACAGGAGCATTACCAACTGAGGAAGGCAGATACAAGGTAGGAATGTCTAATAATAATTTCAAAAGGCAATATTTTCCAAGGCACAAAACCCATCTGGGGGCCTCAGACAGAAAATCCATTCAGTAGAAATCCCATGGGCCTGCGGTTTCCAACAAGCCACTCACTGTAGTCGAGGCTCCACTTAGTGGCATGTATGTCAGAATTCTCCATCATCTTTCTCAAAACGTAGCTGTAAAACTGAGGGACTGATGGAGTCTTCTAGGAACATATGATAAACATTTTTGAACTGCCTCACATACCATAGTTTCTAAAGTTTAAAAAATGTTTTCTCTGATTTGAGGGGCTAACCTCCCACACCTTGGGGAATGCCTTTTGAGTCAGAAAGCAAAGTGATGAGTGAAAGTAGCCTGACACCCAGATGGCTAAATTTTTAACATTGCACATTGCTTCCTCCAATAGCAAGGCTGAATCAAAAACTCACAGTGTGTGGGATATTCTGGATGCTGTTCTGGACTATTCAGTGGAGCAGTCACTGATTTATAAAACTGAAATTTCCTTAATTACAATAATGGTGCTGCAGCAAATCCTATACAATTGGCACATGGAAACTTGCCAAACAGATATTCCTCGAATTCAGTGCTAATCTCTACAGTGTGGAACCAGTGCCAGCAGCACTATGGGATGGAGGGCATGTACATGAGGGCACTGATCTGCAGCAACCACAGATTTGTCCCCGCGAGGCAAGACGCTAGATTTTGGGAGTGGGAACGGTTGGGGATTGGTGCTTTGAGGACCTGTTTGTGGGGTGGAAATTTGCGGACTTGTTGGAGCTAGGTGAGGTTTACCAGTTGCCAAACGGAAATGGGTTCAGATACCTTTAGATTATGCACCTCCTTTCTCATGAAGGCCTGAGAAAGAAGGTGGATTCGTTCCCAATGTTGCCGCCCTCGGCACTACAAGATAGTCTCCTATCAGAGGACGAGATTGGGAAAGGCAGGATCTGGGGCGAGATTCTCCGACCCCCCCGCCGGGTCAGAGAATCGCCGGGGGCTGGCGTGAATTCCGCCCCCGCCGGTTGCCGAATTCTCCGGCACTGGATATTCGGCGGGGGCGGGAATCGCGCCGTGCCGGTTGGTGGGCCCCCCCCACGATTCTCCGGCCCGGATGGGCCGAAGTCCCGCTGCTAAAATGCCTGTCCCGCCGGCGTAGATTAAACCACCTACCTTACCGGCGGGACAAGGCGGCGCGGGCGGGTTCCGGGGTCCTGGGGGGGGGGGGGCGTGGGGCGATCTGGCCCCGGGGGTGCCCCCACGGTGGCCTGGCCCGCGATCGGGGCCCACCGATCCACGGGCGGGCCTGTGCCGTGGGGGCACTCTTTCCCTTCCGCCTTCCCCACGGTCTCCACCATGGCGGAGGCGGAAGAGACTCCCTCCACTGCGCATGCGCGGGAATGCCGTCAGCAGCCGCTAACGCTCCCGCGCATGCGCCGCCCGGAGATGTCATTTCCGCGCCAGCTGGCGGGGCACCAAAGGCCTTTTCCGCCAGCTGGCGGGGCGGAAATTCGTCTGGCACGGGCCTAGCCCCTTAAGGTTGGGGCTCAGCCCCCAAAGATGCGGAGCCTTCCGCACCTTTGGGGCGGCGCGATGCCCGACTGATTTGTGCCGTTTTGGGCGCCAGTCGGCGGACATCGTGCCGATACCGGAGAATTTCCCCCCTGATATCTGCGCAGAACTGAGCAAAAAGGAGGAAGCACCAATGGAGGAAATTAGGCTAAAGAGGGAGGAGGAACGTCAACGGAGGGAGGGAGGGTCTTGTCTTTTTTTCTTTTCTTTGGGTGAATTGGAGGCGGTGGGTTATACTGAATAAAACTTTAAGGGGGGAGGTAGGTGGGACTGTATATATGTAGGGGTTGATATGTTATGTTATTACACCACGGTTCAGATGTTATGGCTCATTGAGTCTTTATTTTTCTGTATATATTTGGAAATACCTCCAATGAACTATCTTTTTTTAAAAAAAGAAAAAAAAAAGATAAGAGCCTAAGTTTGAGTAGGGAGGGTGAGCAGTGTTACGGTGCAGGTAGAGTGAAGAAAGCTGGGTGTTCAGGCAGAGGAGGTGAGCAAGCGGGGGGGGGGGCATGAGGAGTGCTGGAGGTGTGGGTGGGTGACGAGAGCCAGGGTTGCAGGCAGGGATTTGTGACCAGTGAAGGGGCGTGGGCAAGAGGGAATGAGCAGGGTGGGAATGTGGGCAGGGAGGCAATGAGCAGGGTCAGGATTGCAGGTTGGTGGTTGTAGGGATCTAGAATTAAAAATAGATGACAGATGTATTTAAAAACACTAGAAGTCGCCAAAGTGAAGACAGTCCCTAAGGGACATGTCTTCAGCTTGTGCCGTGAAAGGAGGGGTGGCTCTGCTGTCATTACGCCTCGCATCACGGGAAACACTCCGATCACTGATAGATCCACATTGCAGTCACGAAAGGAAACTCCTAAAACTCCAGCAGTGTGCGCTCGGACTCCAGCACTGACCGGGAGATCGAGACTTATGTATATTATCATTACACATTTTTTTTAGAATACCCAATTCATTTTTGTTTCCAATTAAGGGGCAATTTAGTGCGGGCAATCCACCTAGCCTGCACATCTTTGGGTAGAGGGGGCAAAACCCACGCAAACACGGGGAGAATGTGAAAACTCCACACGGACAGTGACCCAGAACCGGGATTGAACCTAGGACCTCGGCGCCATGAGACAGCAGTACTAACCACAGCCCCAGCCCCACCGTGTTGCCCCATGTATATTATACACAATACAGTATTTCAGATAAATGTAATGATAATTACTGCGCTAGAGGGCGCTGCAAGACAAGAATTTATTTTGTGTTCACTTGTTTCATTGCAATGACGGGTCGTGTGCAGGCATGCTTTAAATCTTAATTCTTTTATAGTTTCTGCCCATCACATGGTGACAAACATTTCCATTCTGTAAAGAGTTTGATTCTTGCTTGTTAGTCTGTGCAATATGTTGGTGCATTGGCACACGAGCAGTGGACTAACACGACACAGGGTCCTCACTCCTGCTGTCCTTATGTATTGAGTTCATAATTTCAGCCTGTCCTGTTCAGGAACCAAACAGCATTAAGGGATTCCTGCAGAAAAAGGAAGAGAGTCAGAGAGTAAGAGCCAGAGGGAGGAAATCAGAAAGAAAGGCATATGAACAAGGAGTGGGAGTAGACCATTCAGCACCATCTAACTCTGGTTGCTCTTGCACACCACCTCAAAGGTCCAACATAGCCTCTTCCCTTCAAAATCAATATAATAAATCTGAAGGGACAAGACAGAACAATTTTCAATGAACTGGGTGCTTAAATTCGTCAGCCACTTTTATGTCGAATCTGGTCATTTCCCATCGAGGTCTTTACAGGAAAGAAGTTTCTCTGGGAAGAAAACTGACAACTTCTCCAATTAACATTAGAGCAACTGAGCTATTGAACTGCATTAGCATCACTGGTCACTAAAGAAGCTATTGTCTTCCCCACTCCCCTTTTAGTTTGACTCTTAACACCAAGAAAGTGTACAGCTTTAAATGAGAGTAATAAGGAGGGAAGTTGGTCAGACACTAATTCATAGTGAGAAAAGTTTCAGAGTATGTTTATCTGTCTGCGGGGAATGGTCAATGTGGTAATACCAGGTATTGCAGTACCCGAGAGGTGGATGCCCATTGGCTAGACCTAGGAGTCTACCATTGGCTAACGCACATAGCTCCACCCTGAGAGGTGGGGTATAAGAACTTATGCCGTCCCAGCAGCCTTCACTTTCTGTATCGAAGCTGCTGGGTACAGTTCTAGCTGATTAAAGCCGATTAGTATGACTCTCCTTGTCTCACGAGTAATTGATTGTGCATCAGTCATGTCATAGATTTATAAGATGTACAGAAAATCACCAACCCCTTGCAACTGTGACGGCTTTGCCTCTTCATCTGAAACTCATTATTCTAATCCCATTTCCATGCCAGTTTTCTATTAATCTATTCAATATTAATTTTCTCCTGTGTTATTACATATGAGATAGAATTGAAAACCAAGAGGAATACACAAGGTTCAGGGGGGAGATGAAAAGCACATTAGAGAGCATAGAAGGGTGAACAGAAAAGACTGGCAGCCGAAATAAAGTGAAATCCCAAAATCTTCTGTAGGCTAATAAACAGTAAAAGAGTGATAAAAGGAGGAGTACGGCTAAATAGGGACCTAAAAGAGAATTTACACATGGAGACTGGAGTCATGGCTGAGATATTAAATGAATACTTTGCATCTGGCTTTACCAAAGAGGTAGATGAGACATAAGACATAGGAACAGAATTAGGCTATTCAGCCCATCGGGTCTGCTTTGCCATTCAATCATGGCTGATATGTTTCTCACCCCCATCCTCTTGCCTTCTCTCCATTACCCTTGACCCCTTTATTAATCAAGAATCTATCTATCTCGGTCTTAAAGACACTCAGTGATTTGGTCTCCACAGCCTTCTGCATCAATGCGCTCCACAGAACCACCACCCTCTGGCTGAAGAAATTCCTCTTTGTCTCAGTTTTAAAGGATCGTCCTTTCAGTCTGAGGCTGTGCCCTCTGGCTCTAGCTTTTCCTACTAGTGGAAACATCCTCTCCACATCCACTGTATCCAGGCCTCTCAGTATCCTGTAAGTTTCAATAAGATCCCCCCTCATCCTTCTAAACTCTAACGGGTACAGACCCAGAGTCCTCAACCGCTTCTCAGATGACAAGCTCTTCATTACAGTGATCATTCTTGTGAACCTCCTCTGGACCATTTCCACGGCCAGCACATCCTTCCTTAGATACAGGGCCCAAAACTGCTCACAATACTCCAAATGGGGTCTGACCAGAGCCTTATACAGCCTCAGAAGTACAACCCTGCTCTTGTATTCTAGCCCTCTTGACATGATTGGTAACATTGTATTTGCCTTCCTAACTGCCGACTGAACCTGCACATTAACCTTAAGAGAATCTTGAACTAGGCAGCACGGTGGCGCAGTGGGTTAGCCCTGCTGCCTTACAGCGCCAAGGTCCCAGGTTCGATCCCAGCTCTGGGTCACTGTCTTTGTGGAGTTTGCACATTCTCCCCGTTTGCGTGGCTTTCGCCCCCACAACCCTCAACAATGTGCAGACTCGGTGGAGTGGCCATGCTAAATTGCCCCTTAATTGAAAAAAATGAATTGGGTACTTTAAATTTTTTTTAAAAAGAGAATCTTGAATTAGGACTCCTAAGTCCCTTTGTGCTTCTGATATCCTTAAGCCTTTTCCCATTTAGAAAATAGTCTATGCCTCCATTCTTCCTACCAAACTGCATAACCTCATACTTTTCCACATTGTATTCCATCTGCCACTTCTTTGCCCACTCACCTATCCTTTCCAGGTCCTTCTGCAGCAGCCCCCCCCCCCCCCCCCCCCCACTTCCTCATACTACCAGTCCCTCTGCATATCTTTGCATCATCCGCAAACTTAGTAATCAAATTTAGCAATGATGCTATTCAGGATTGGTGACAGAGCAGGAAACTCACTAGAACCGTTCAAAATTGATAAAGAGGAAGTGTTGGATAGACTGTTGGTACTGAAAGTTGACAAAGTAACAGGACCGGATGAGATGCTTCCAAGGATATTGAAGGAAGTGAGACTGAAAATAGCAGGTACACTGACCATAATCTTCCAGTCTGCTATAGACTCGGGGAGGTGCCAGAGGACTGGAGAATTGCAAACATTACACACTTGTTCAAAAAAGGTGGCAGGGATAAGCCTAGCAATTACGGACAAGCCAGTTTAACCTCGGTTGTGGGCAAGCTTCTAGAAACAATTATCTGGGATAGAATTAGTAGGCACATGGAAAAATGTGGATTTATTAAGAAAAGCCAGCGTGGGTTTCTAAGGGGGAAATCGTGCTTAACTACCTTGCTAGAGTTTTTTGAAGAGGTACCAGAGAGGATTTATGAAGGTAATGCTGTTGATGTGGTGTACATGGACTTTCAAAAGGCATTCAGTACAGTGCCATACAACAGACTTGTGAGAAAAGTTATAGCTCATGGAATGAAAGGGACAGTAACAACATAGATACAAAAATTAGCTGAATAATAGGAGGCAGAAAGTAATGGTCAATGGATATTTTTTGGTCTGGAGGAAGATTTGTAGTGGAGTTCCCCAGGGTTTGGTATTGAGACCCTTGTTTTTTCTGATAAATATTAATGATCTAGATCTTGTTGTGCAGAGGACAAATTCAAAGTTTGCGGAAAACACAAAACTTGGAAGCATTGTAAACTGTGAGGACAGTATAGAAATTCAAAAGGACATAACCAAGTTGGTGGAGTGAGCAGATGGATGAAGTTCAATGCAGAGAAGTGTGAGGCACTGCATTTTGGTAGGAAGAATATGGACAGATAATATAAAATAAGAATTCTTAAGGTGGTGCAGGAGCAGAGGGACCTGGGTTACATGAGCATAGATCATTGAAGGTGGCAGGACAGGTGGAGAGAGCAGTTAATAAAGAATATGTATTATTCTATGTATTATTAATAGGGGCATTAGGTACAAGAATAAAGAAGGTTGTGCTGCACTTACACATGACACTAGTTAGACCTCAGTTGGAGTACTGTGTGCGGTTCGGGATGCCGCACTACAGGAAGGATATGAACACATTGGAGAGAGTGCAGAATAATTCCAGGAATGAAAGACTTCTGTTATGAGGACAGATTGGAGAGGTTGGAACTGTTCTCCTTGGAGAACAGAATGCTAAGAGGAGATTTGATAGAGATGTTCAAAATCATGAAGGAGCTGGACAGAATTAATGGAAGAAACTGTTCCCCCCATCGACATAGATCGGAGTATTTCCGACTATATAGGGGAACAAGACAGGGATGCCCGCTGTCTCCATTGTTGTTCGCGTTGGCAATTGAACCTCTGGCCATGGCGTTGAGAGACTCCAGGAAATGGAGAGGGGTGATTAGAGGGGGAGAAGAACACCGAGTCTCGTTATATGCGGATGACCTATTGTTATACGTGTCGGACCCAGCGGGGGGAATGATAGAGGTTATGCGAATTTTGAGGGGGTTCGGGGATTTCTCGGGGTAGAGGCTAAACATGGGGAAGAGTGAATTATTTGTGATACATCCAGGGGACCAGAGTAGAGAGATAGAAGGCTTGCCTCTAAGGAAAGTGGAAAGAAACTTCCGATACCTGGGGATTCAGATCGCTAGGAGCTGGGGAACCTTGCACAGACTTAATCTGACACGGTTGGTAGAACAAATGGAGGAGGACTTCAAGAGGTGGGACATGCAGCCTCTATCGCTGGCGGGCAGGGTGCAAGCAATTAAGATGATGGTCCTCCCGAGGTTCTTATTTGTATTTCAATGTCTCCCTATACTAATCACTAAGAACTTTTTTAATAAAATAGACAGGAGCATCACGAGCTTCGTGTGGGCAGGGAAAGTTCCGAGAGTAAGGAGGGGGTTCCTTCAGCGTAGTAGGGACAGAGGAGGATTGGCACGACCGAACTTGGGCGATTACTATTGGGCCGCCAATGTGGCAATGATACGTAAATGGATGATGGAGGGTGAGGGAGCGGCGTGGGAAAGACTGGAGAGAAAGTCCTGTAAAGGGACGAGTTTAGAGGCGCTGGTGACGGCGCCGCTACCGATCTCACCTAAAAGGTTTACCACGAACCCGGTGGTGGCGGCAACATTGAATATCTGGGGACAGTGGAGGCGACAGAGAGGGGTGCGGGGAGCCCTGGTGGGGTCCCCAATCAGGAACAACCATAGGTTCGCCCCAGGAAGAATGGATGGAGGATTTCAGAGCTGGTTCCAGTTGGGAATTAGGAGGGTGGGAGATTTATTTATAGATGGGACTTTTGCGAGCTTGGGAGCATTGGAGGAAAAGTATAAGTTGCCCCGGGGAAATTTCTTGAGATATATGCAGGTGAGGGCATTTACTAGACAACAGGTGAGGGAATTTCCGTTGCTCCCGACACAGGGGATACAGGACAGGGTGCTTTCAGGGGTGTGGGTCGGAGAGGGCAAGGTGTCAGAGATTTACCGAGAGATGAGGGAAGAGGGGGAGGAGTCGGTGGGCGAACTAAAAGGAAAGTGGGAAGAAGAACTAGGGGAGGAGATAGAGGAGGGTATGTGGGCTGATGCCCTAAGCAGGGTAAATTCCTCTTCCTCATGCGCCAGGCTTAGCCTGATTCAATTTAAGGGCTACATAGAGCACACATAACGGGAGCAAGATTGAGCAGGTTCTTTGGAGTGGGGGACAAATGTGGGAGGTGTGGCGGGAGCCCGGCAAACCACGCACATATGTTTTGGGCATGCCCGGCACTGGAAGGGTATTGGAAGGGAGTGACGGGAGTGATTTCGCGGGTGGTGAAGGCCCGGGTCAAACCAGGCTGGGGGTTAGCTCTATTTGGAGTTGCGGAAGAGCCGGGAGTGCAGGAGGCGAAAGAGGCCGACGTTGTGGCCTTTGCGTCCCTAGTAGCCCGGCGCAGGATCCTACTCATGTGGAAGGAGGCGAAACCCCCCGGACTGGAGGCCTGGGTAAATGATATGGCGGGGTTCATTAAACTGGAGCAGATAAAGTTTGCCCTGGGAGGATCGGCTCAAGGGTTCACCAGGCGGTGGCAGCCATTTCTCGACTACCGAGGGGAACGTTAGAGGGAAGACAGATGACCAGCAGCAGCAACCCAGGGGGAGGGGGGGGGGTTTAGTTTAGGTCAAAGATAAAGGGGTTTTGTTACTTGTGTATTGTTTAAAATTTCTGTATTGTTATTGTTGCGTTTGCTTTGTAAGAGGGGAAAAATTGTTGTTTGGGAAAAAATTTTCAATAAAACATTTATAAAAAAAAAAAAAGAAACTGTTCCCCCTCGAAAAGGATCAAGAGTCAAAGGATACAGATTTAGTGATTTGCAAAAGAAACAAATGCGATGTGAGAAAAACTTTTTCACACAATGAGTGGTTTGGGTCTGGAATGTACTGCCTGGAAGTGTGGTGGAGGCAGGTTCAATCGAGACATTCAAAGGGGGGAATTAGATGATTATTTGAATAGAAACAATGTGCAGGGGGACATGGAAAAGGCAGGGGAATGGCACTAAGTCATGATGCTCATTTGGAGAGCCAGTAAAGGCATGATGGGCTGAAGGCCTCCTTCTGCGCTGTAACAATCTTGTGATTCTGTGGTAAGTGGTATGCTGATACATTTTATTCTCATTTGTGTCAATCACGTGTTTGCACATTGGTACATAATTCACAAAATCACAGGGTAAGTACCAATGAGGAAATACATTCGGTCCAGCCTAGTTCAACAATCAAAAAAAACTCCAAAGGTCCCACCATAATACTCAATTAGCTTTTAAATGATTCAAGAGTTTTTCCTCTACTACCATGCTTGGAAATCCAGTCCACCTTAAATTTTCTTTCCCCAGTTTGAACAGGAACCTCTGAGATTGATACATTTTTGGGGAACCAAAGGTTACTGAGGGATATGGGGCGAAGGCACACAGAGTTTGACTGCAAATCAGCCATATTCTCATTGAAGGGTAGAACAGGCTCAAGGGATCAATAGTCTCTTATGGTTCTCATGTTCCCTGTCCTATTATCATTGTATCATTCGAAGTAATCTTGCAGATTTACCTTCGCTGAAAAGCTCAAGTTTTCTCCAGATGTTCATCACTGTTGTCCTGATGGTCAGAGAAACCTCAAGCCTCCTCTCGCTATCAAATCAGGGTCTGAATTACTAGCTACCATATTAGATTAGAAGTGGAGAGGAACCAGCTGTGGGGAGATTGGAGATTGAGCCGGGGGGGCGGGAGGTTGTTGTTTTGTGATCTGGTTTCTAACTGGAACGTTGACTTTAATGGCAGGACCTAGTTAACAGTTTTTTTGTCTCCATCTCCCAGCCATAGCCAATCAGGCTAAGAGGCAGCAACTGGTTTTGCTCCCTCACATGGTGAATCAGCCTGAATACTCTAGCTCAGGGTTTTTCAAACTCAGGGTCGCGACCCGCCGTTGGGTCGAGGGTTGGGAGGGTCACAGAGCAATCAGTCGCAGTTGGGGCGATGGATAGTTACAAGGTAGCGAGGAAGGATCTAAAGAGAGAGCTAAGACGAGCAAGGAGGGGACATGAGAAGTATTTGGCAGGAAGGATCAAGGAAAACCCAAAAGCTTTCTATAGGTATGTCAGGAATAAGCGAATGACTAGGGACAGAGTAGGACCAGTCAAGGACAGGGATGGGAAGTTGTGTGTAGAGTCTGAAGAGATAGGCGAGATACTAAATGAATATTTTTTGTCAGTATTCACTCAGGAAAAAGATAATGTTGTGGAGGAGAATGCTGAGCCCCAGGCTAATAGAATAGATGGCATTGAGGTACGTAGGGAAGAGGTGTTGGCAATTCTGGACAGGCTGAAAATAGATAAGTCCCCGGGACCTGATGGGATTTATCCTAGGATTCTCTGGGAGGCCAGGGAAGAGATTGCTGGACCATTGGCTTTGATTTTTATGTCATCATTGGATACAGGAATAGTGCCAGAGGACTGGAGGATAGCAAATGTGGTCCCTTTGTTCAAAAAGGGGAGCAGAGACAACCCCGGCAACTATAGACCGGTGAGCCTCACGTCTGTAGTGGGTAAAGTCTTGGAGGGGATTATAAGAGACAAGATTTATAATCATCTAGATAGGAATAATATGATCAGGGATAGTCAGCATGGCTTTGTGAAGGGTAGGTCATGCCTCACAAACCTTATCGAGTTCTTTGAGAAGGTGACTGAACAGGTAGACGAGGGTAGAGCAGTTGATGTGGTGTATATGGATTTCAGCAAAGCATTTGATAAGGTTCCCCACGGTAGGCTATTGCAGAAAATACGGAGGCTGGGGATTGAGGGTGATTTAGAGATGTGGATCAGAAATTGGCTAGCTGAAAGAAGACAGAGGGTGGTGGTTGATGGGAAATGTTCAGAATGGAGTTCTGTCACAAGTGGAGTACCACAAGGATCTGTTCTGGGGCCGTTGCTGTTTGTCATTTTTATCAATGACCTAGAGGAAGGCGCAGAAGGGTGGGTGAGTAAATTTGCAGACGATACTAAAGTCGGTGGTGTTGTCGATAGTGTGGAAGGAAGTAGCAGGTTACAGAGGGATATAGATAAGCTGCAGTGCTGGGCTGAGAGGTGGCAAATGGAGTTTAATGTAGAGAAGTGTGAGGTGATTCACTTTGGAAGGAAAAACAGGAATGTGGAATATTTGGCTGATGGAAAAGTTCTTGAAAGTGTGGATGAGCAGAGGGATCTAGGTGTCCATGTACATAGATCCCTGAAAGTTGCCACCCAGGTTGATAGGGTGGTGAAGAAGGCCTATGGAGTGTTGGCCTTTATTGGTAGAGGGATTGAGTTCCGGAGTCAGGAGGTCATGTTGCAGCTGTACAGAACTCTGGTACGGCCGCATTTGGAGTATTGCGTACAGTTCTGGTCACCGCATTATAGGAAGGACGTGGAGGCTTTGGAACGGGTGCAGAGGAGATTTACCAGGATGTTGCCTGGTATGGAGGGAAAATCTTATGAGGAAAGGCTGATGGACTTGAGGTTCTTTTCGTTAGAGAGAAGAAGGTTAAGAGGAGACTTAATAGAGGCATACAAAATGATCAGAGGGTTAGATAGGGTGGACAGTGAGAGCCTTCTCCCGCGGATGGAAATGGCTAGCACGAGGGGACATAGCCTTAAACTGAGGGGTAATAGATATAGGACAGAGGTCAGGGGTAGGTTCTTTACGCAAAGAGTAGTGAGGCCGTGGAATGCCCTACCTGCTACAGTAGTGAACTCGCCAACATTGAGGGCATTTAAAAGTTTATTGGATAAACATATGGATGATAATGGTATAGTGTAGGTTAGATGGCTTTTGTTTCGGTGCAACATCGTGGGCCGAAGGGCCTGTACTGCGCTGTATTGTTCTATGTTCTATGTTCTATTCCCGATCGGGGAAGAAGTGTCTAATGGCCATGAGCGGATTTTAAGAATGCTGGCCGCGACTGGCTTTTGAATACAAACGATGGAGTCTTCCCACCAGAAGTGGTGGCAGAGATCAAGTCACGAGCGCGGCATGTACCCTAACCTTGTCCATCCCTGATTTGGGCGCACAACCATGAAGGAGTGATTCCTCCATTTGTAGCTACCAGCAAGCAAGCAGCAGGGCTGTGTGAAGAACTGAAGATGGGTAATTTTGTAAGAAGGAAGAGAGGGCCAAAGACACAAACAGGCCAGGATCTCATAACTGAATCCGCTGGAGAGAGCATCTTAGGGAAGGACAAAGCAGCGCTGGTGTGAACTGTGTGCAGAGCTCGAGGGCTCAAGGTGAATACCCAACAAATAAAAAACTGAAGTCGGGGATAAAGCAGCCTAAAAATAATTTATTGAGGTGTGGCTTTCTCAATTGTGCCAATGAAAATCAGGATGCAAAGCCCATGTGTTTTATGCAGGGATGTACTGGTAAATGAAAGTTTAAAACTCTCAAAACTTCAAAGGCATGACGAGTGTCGTGTTGGGTGTTCTGATGCACAAATGATCCAACACGGCTGTAGATGGTACAACCCTGTTTTATTGTCTAAACAACGGTAACAACTAACTACTGGCTTGGGTACGTGCTTCACCAGCTAACCTGTGAACCCAGCCCTATCACTATCTTAGTGAGGCACTCAGCACATGGTCTATGTCTGAGGGGCACGCTGTGAGCTCTGTGCTCTGAGCTATCTCCTGGTAGAATGAGCGGGAACTGTGGTGTTCCCTGTTTTATAGTGCGTGTGCTCTCACTGGTGATTGGCTGCAATGTTATGTGTGTGCTGGTTGGTCCAACTGCCTGTCCATCAGTATGTATGTGATTGCAAAATGATATGCTGATGTGGATATTATGATATCCCCCCCTTTCACAAAGGATATGTGCCTACATGCTAATAAATAGAAATGTGTACTGAGACTTCCGGGTGCGGCGATGACCAGCTGAGTCGCACGTTTCGGCAGCTCCCTGTGAAACGGACTTTTGGGCTCTTGATAGGAGCCCCAACGGCAATTTTAACGGCTGAAAACACCGTGCGGTAAACCAGAAGGGTGTTCCCCCTGGACACGGATGGAAAAAGGAGAGGAAAGTGGCCGGATTGCAGCGGATTCTTTGGAACAACGGCAAGGAAGGCAAGCAGAAACCAAGATGGCGTCGGAAGGTGGCAGTTTCATATGTGGCCCTGAACAACAAGAGTTTTTGAAACGCTGCGTGGAGGAGATAAAAAAGGAAATGAAGAAAGAGTTGTTGGCCCCGATATTACAGGCGATTGAAGGGCTGAAAGAGGAACAAAAGACCCAGGAGCAGGAACTTCAGGTCGTGAAGGCGAAAGCAGCAGAGAATGAAAACGACATACAGGGCCTGGTGGTGAAGTCGGAGATACAGGAGGCACACCAGAAACGATCTGTGGAGAGGTTGGAGGCACTGGAAAATAACGCAAGGAGGAACAACTTGAGGATTCTTGGCCTTCCTGAAGGTGTGGAGGGGGCGGACGTCGGGGCATATGTGAGCACGATGCTGCACTCGTTAATGGGAGTGGAGGCCCCGACGGGTCCGTTGGAGGTGGAGGGAGCATACCGAGTTATGGTGCGAGGACCGAGAGCAGGAGAAGCTCCCAGAGCCATAGTGGTGAGATTTCTCCGTTTTAAGGATAGAGAAATGGTCCTTAGATGGGCGAAGAAAACTCGGTGTAGTAAATGGGAGAACGCGGTGATCCGCATCTATCAAGATTGGAGTGCGGAGGTGGCGAGAAGGAGGGCGAGCTTTAATCGGGCCAAAGCGGTACTTCACAAAAAAAAGATAAAGTTTGGAATGCTGCAACCGGCAAGACTGTGGGTCACATATCAAGGGAGGCACCACTACTTTGAGACGGCGGATGAAGCGTGGACTTTTATTGTAGAAGAAAAATTGGAATGATTGGACTACGAAAATGAACGTTTGGACAAAGTGGTGGGACGAGTGGGGAGGGTGGGGCGAAGAGGGATTGTATGATTAATCCTGCGGTATGGTAACTTTTCTTTCTCCCACAGGTGGTGATGGGGAGGTGGGGAGGGAGAGGAGATGGGGCGTTGGCCATGGGAGGCGGGGCCGAGGGAGAGGCGCGGGCTTGGTTCCCGCGCTATGATAATTATGGCGGGAATAGAGAAGCAGGAAGGAGGGGGCGCCGCACGGGGCGAGCCGTGATCACGGGGGGAAGCCGAGGTCAGCCAGAGTTTGCTGACTTCTGGGAGCAACATGGGGGGAGTAATTACGCTAGCGGGGGGTCTAGCGGGGGGGGGGGGGGGGGAGGGGGGGAATTACTGGGTTGCTGCTGCTGGGGGAAAGGGGGGAGTGGGTGCGGGAAAGGATGGGCGGGGGGGGCACCGTCTGGGAGAAATACAGCCGCGTGGGAACTGGGCGAGAAGCTGGAAAAAGATGATGGCTAACCGGCAAGGGGGGGGGGGTGGGAAGCCCCCCAACTCGGCTGATCACGTGGAACGTGAGGGGGCTTAACGGGCCGATAAAGAGGGCACGAGTACTCGCACACCTTAAGAAACTTAAAGCAGATGTGGTCATGTTACAGGAAACGCACCTGAAACTGATAGATCAGGTTAGGTTGCGCAAAGGATGGGTAGGGCAGGTGTTCCATTCGGGGCTGGATGCGAAAAACAGGGGGGTGGCTATATTAGTGGGGAAGCAGGTAATGTTCGAGGCAAAGACTATAGTGGCGGATAACGGGGGCAGATACGTGATGGTGAGTGGCAAATTACAGGGAGAGATGGTGGTGTTGGTAAACGTGTATGCCCCGAATTGGGACGATGCCAATTTTATGAGGCGAATGCTAGGACGCATCCCAGACCTAGAGACCGGAAAGCTGATAATGGGGGGAGACTTTAACACGGTGTTGGAACCAAGGCTGGATAGGTCGAAGTCCAGGGACTGGTAGGAGGCCGGCAGCAGCCAAGGGTGCTTAAGGATTTTATGGAGCAGATGGGAGGGGTGGACCCGTGGAGATTCAGTAGACCTAGGAGTAAGGAGTTCTCGTTTTTTCTCCTATGTCCATAAAGTCTATTCACGCATAGACTTTTTTGTGTTGGGTAGGGCATTGATCCCGAGGGTGAGGGGAACGGAATATATGGCTATAGCCATTTCGGATCATGCCCCACACTGGGTAGACTTGGAGATAGGGGAGGAAACAAGAGGGCGTCCACCCTGGAGAATGGATATGGGACTAATGGCGGATGAGGGGGTGTGCTTAAGGGTGAGAGGATGCATTGAAAAGTACTTGGAACTCAATGACAATGGGGAGGTTCAGGTGGGAGTGGTCTGGGAGGCGTTGAAGGCGGTGGTTAAGGGGGGAGCTGATATCAATAAGGACACATAAGGGAAGCAGGAGAGTAAGGAACGGGAGCGGTTGTTGCAAGAACTTTTGAGGGTGGACAGACAGTATGCGGAAGCACCGGAGGAGGGACTGTATAGGGAAAGGCAAAGGCTGCATGTGGAATTTGACTTGCTGACCACAGGCACTGCAGAGGCACAATGGAGGAAGGCGCAGGGTGTACAGTATGAATATGGAGAGAAGGCGAGCAGATTGCTGGCACACCCAATTGAGGAAAAGGGGAGCAGCGAGGGAAATAGGGGGGGGGGTGAGAGACGAAGATGGAGAGACGGAGCGGGGAGCGGGAGAGAGTGAATGAAGTGTTTAAGACATTTTATAAAAAATTGTATGAAGCTCAACCCCCGGATCGGGAGGGAGAGAATGATGGAGTTTTTGGATCGGCTGGAAATTCCCAAGGTGGAAGAGCAGGAAAGGATGGGATTGGGAGCACAGATCACGGTAGAAGAAGTGGTGAAAGGAATTAGGAACATGCAGACGGGAAAGGCCCCGGGACCGGACGGATTCCCAGTTGAATTTTACAGAAAATATTTGGACTTGCTCGCCCCGCTACTGACGAGGACCTTCAACGAGGCAAAGGAAAGGGGACAACTGCCCCCGACTATGTCAGAAGCAACGATATCGCTTCTTTTAAAGAAGGAAAAGGATCCGCTACAATGCGGGTCCTACAGACCAATCTCCCTCCTCAATGTAGATGCCAAGGTCTTGGCCAAGGTAATGGCAATGAGAATAGAGGAATGTGTCCCGGGGGTGGTTCATGAGGACCAAACTGGGTTTGTGAAGGGGAGACAGCTGAACACGAACATACGGAGGTTGTTAGGGGTAATGATGATGGCCCCACCAGAGGGGTGAAACGGAGATAGTAGTGGCGATGGATGCCGAGAAAGCATTTGATAGAGTGGAGTGGGATTATCTGTGGGAGGTGTTGAGGAGATTTGGGTTCGGAGAGGGGTATGTTAGATGGGTGCAGCTGTTGTATAGGGCCCCAGTGGCGAGAGTGGTCACGAATGGACGGGGATCGGCATATTTTCGGCTCCATAGAGGGACAAGGCAGGGATGTCCTCTGTCCCCATTACTGTTTGCACTGGCGATTGAGCCCCTGGCGATAGCGCTGAGAGGTTCCAAGGGATGGAGGGGAATACTTAGGGGAGGAGAAGAACACCGGGTATCTTTATATGCGGATGATCTGCTACTATATGTGGCGGATCCAGCGGAGGGGATGCCAGAAATAATGCGGATACTTGGGGAGTTTGGGGATTTTTCAGGGTATAAATTGAACATGGAAAAGAGTGAGCTGTTTGTGGTGCATCCAGGGGAGCAGAGTAGAGAAATAGAAGACCTACCGTTGAGGAAGGTAACAAGAGACTTTCGTTACCTGGGGATCCAGATAGCTAAGAATTGGGGCACATTGCACAGGCTAAATTTGACGCGGTTGGTGGAACAGATGGAGGAAGATTTCAAGAGATGGGATATGGTAGCATTGTCAATGGCAGGGAGGGTGCAGGCAGTTAAGATGGTGGTCCTCCCGAGATTCCTTTTTGTGTTTCAGTGTCTCCCGGTGGTGATCACGAAGGGCTTTTTTCAAAAGGATAGAAAAGAGTATCATGGGTTTTGTTTGGGCCGGGAAGACTCCGAGAGTGAGGAAGGGATTCTTACAGCGTAGTAGGGATAGGGGGGAGCTGGCACTACCGAGCCTAAGTGAGTATTATTGGGCCGCTAATATTTCAATGGTGAGTAAGTGGATGGGAGAGGAGGAAGGAGCGGCGTGGAAGAGATTAGAGAGGGCGTCCTGTAGGGGGACCAGCCTGCAGGCTATGGTGACAGCCCCATTGCCGTTCTCACCAATGAACTATACCACGAGTCCGGTGGTGGTAGCTACACTGAAGATTTGGGGACAGTGGAGACGACATAGGGGAAAGACCGGAGCACTGGGGGGGGTCCCCGATAAGAAACAACCATAGGTTTGCCCCGGGGGGAATGGATGGGGGATATGGAATGTGGCAAAGAGCAGGTATAACGCAATTGAAAGATCTATTTGTGGATGGGAAGTTTGCGAGTCTGGGAGCGCTGACTGAGAAATATGGGTTGCCCCAAGGGAATGCATTCAGGTACATGCAATTGAGGGCTTTTGCGAGGCAGCAGGTGAGGGAATTCCCGCAGCTCCCGACACCAAGAGGTGCAGGACAGAGTCATCTCAAAGAAATTGGGTGGGGGACGGTAAGGTGTCGGATATATATAGGGAAATGAGAGACGAAGGGGAGACTATGATGGACGAACTAAAAGGGAAATGGGAAGAAGAGCTAGGGGAGGAGATTGAGGAGGGGATTGTGGGCAGATGCCCTAAACAGGGTAAACTCGTCGTCCTCGTGCGCCAGGCTAAGCCTGATTCAGTTTAAGGTATTACACAGGGCACATATGACTGGAACACGGCTCAGTAAATTTTTTGGGGTGGAGGATAGGTGTGCGAGGTGCTCGAGAAGCCCAGCGAATCATACCCATATGTTTTGGTCATGCCCGGCACTACAGGGGTTTTGGATGGGGGTGACAAAGGTGCTTTCGAAAGTAGTAGGAGTCCGGGTCGAACCAAGCTGGGGGGTTGGCTATAATTTGGGGTT